>NW_024349225.1:13348434-13948434 GCF_902729225.1 Pteropus medius
GCTTAATGCTGGTGAAAGGTGCCAGATCGTCAGGCTGGAGGAGAAGGTCTGTATTTTTAACTATGGCAGAGTGAAGCCAAGGCGGTCACTGCCAAGGGAACGCACAGGCCTCACCCTTCTGCCCGGAGAGGCCCTTGTGGGGCGGAACAGGTACTCGTGCGTTTGACATCTGCTTGCTCAGTGCTTATGTTGTTCTGAAGTCACGATATTCTGGCTTGTAGGAAAAAAATTCTACTACGCTCAAGTCCCGTTCACGTGAATGCTGCCTCTTGCATGAGGCCTTCCCTCGGGTGTCCGGCTCAGTACGGAGGCTCTACCCCCAGAATCCCTGGCAGCGCGTTGTCCTCTTGTGTACTGGAGTTGCATAGTCACACTGGCCAGGCCTCCAACCATATACATCCTTCATCCCTTCTTCCGTATTGTGCCCTCAAGACTCCATGATTTAAAAAAAAAAAAAGATCAGGCAGGTAACATCATTCCACTTTACTGATTGGTAATAGAGGCCCAGCGTGGCGCACGTGGGCAGAAATAGAGCTTGAACTGAAATCTAGATGTTTTGAGTCCAAATTCCAAATTCTTTTATTCTCCATCTATGAAAACAAATATGTTTTTACGCTTCCTAGTCTGGGCGGAAGCTCTGTGATCCCCACCTGTGTCTTGCAGGTCACCATCACAGATCCCCTGGCCTGGAGTCAGACTGCTGAGGGCTGCTGAGCTGTCTCCTAGTCGGCCGCTAGTCCACACGTGACTCATCCTCTGACAGAGCTGTCCAAGCCTGACTGACTGTAACTGGCTGCCCCAGGCCCCAGCCCCAGGCCCCAGGCCTTACCCTCTGCCCTGTCTTCTACGTCTCCCGCATCAGGACATGTGCTGGGCTGGCGATTCCAGCCACAGTTGGTGTAAACTGGTTTGTCCTGACCCAATATCCTCTGCTCCTTTTTTCAGATTACTAATGAAGACATTTGTGCAAGCTCAGAAGAGGAGATAAACCTAATAAAGCCTCGAATTAGCCCCATTGTAAAGCCAACGTTTCAGCCCCAGGGAGGCTATTGATTAGTTCCTCGTGGTAAGAAATTAATAAGTTGATTGTCTCTGACTTTGAGTTTGGGAGTCAGGGGACTGCCATCTTGTCCCAAGATTCAGTTTATAAGAAATCCAGTTTTTCTTGTCAAATACCGAACGCTTCTTCATGGGCTGCTTAATCAACTGCATAATTATCAGTTTATGCTGACGCTAATCTACCGTTTGCCAAATTACCCGAAACCTCATGAAAAGTGTTGGAAGAGTTAGAACGCTGAGGAAGACAAGATGGTGAGGCATTTCTTAACTCTTATGGTGCTTCGAGTATTTGGGGTTCAACATCTTCTTTAAAAGCAAGATGCATCTACCCAAAGCTTCTTCTGATAGTTTTCCAACTAGTGGTTTCTTATAGGTCTGAAATTCTTCCTACCTTCGGCAATCACCTCCGGGTCATGGCACGTTACACCTGTAAGGGACCAGAAGGAAGGGTCAGGCCCAGCTCCCGCGGGACAAAATGTCTGTCCTGACAAACAGATGTGCAGAGTGGAAGACAGGACAGGGCTGGGGTTGCCGCTGGGATTCTGGGTTGGTTCCACCTGGTCGCCTGAGGTACCGCTGAACGAAGAGCAGGTTGGGAGGATGGACGTCAGAGGTGGGTGTGTTAAAATGACGCCGAGGGTGAGCTACGTGGGGGCCAGTGCTGAGCCCATCTCGCCAACGAGAGGATGGGCTCGTCTGACAAGAGCCCACGTCACTCGTTTCTTTAGTGCCTTCCGAAGTGTTGGGCACGGTTCTGGACACGAGGATTTGTTAGCTGAGTGACCGGCGGTAGGTGGACCATCCTGAAGTGTGATTGTGATTTCGTCGTCTGCAGAGAGGCCCTGACCGGCGTCTGAGCCTGGCTGGCGGCTGCCGTGCACGCACCCTGAGGGGGGGCACCGCGACCTCGGCAGCACGGATCACTTCGTGAGGCCCGTCCGGTCACACGAGGCCTCACGCGTCTGATTGTAGGAGTGAGCGAAGCTGCCTTCTGACGTTGTGCTAAATTACAAAGAGGCGGCTTTTCCAGAACTTAAAACGGAACCCTTCCTTTCTGAGAAAATTATAGGCAGTACCTGAATTACAGGCTCCATCTTTCCAAATAACAAACTCCAGAACAAATTGCTCCCGCTTCTCAGCCCGCCGCGCCCGCCGCTCCCCGTCCCGCGCCGGGGCTCAAAGGGAGCCGGCTGCGGAAAGGCGGCACGTTCGGGAGAGAACCTGGGTACAAAACGCAGAAAAGGGGGGGCCTCCTGGCAAGGCCTCTTCCGTCCACTATCCCAGCGGGCTCCCCGCCGGTCCCCTGAGCCCAGACGAAGCTCGGCCTGGGTGCCTGACCCGCTGGTCAGCTCCTTACCCGAATGGCCCGTTAGAAAATGCGTCACCCTCCCCTGGCCTGTCGCCAGCATGTCCTAACCGCTTCCCCGTTCTCCACTGCTCTCCGCGCGCCATAGAGAAGTCAGGTGGTTCTTTTAAATACGTAAATCAGATCGCAAAACTCCCAGCTTAAATCTCTGTGATGGTTTCCGAAGCCCAGTTCCTCACTGTGACCTATGAGACCCGCATCACCTGGCGCCTCCATCGCTCCCTCCATCGCTCCCTGCCCTCGACCGAACTCTCATCACGCGCTCTTTTCCGGTCACGACGACCTCCTTTCTGTCCCTCGGACGTGTCGACGTTGGTCCTGCCTCAGGGCCTTTGCACTTGCTGCTCATGCCCGCTGCCCGACAGGCTCTGTGCCCTGACCTTCTTCTCATTCCTGTGCCTGCTTGAAAAAGCCTGTTTTGTTTCCTTTTTAGAACTTATCATTATTTATCATTGAATTAGGTATCTAGTCGTTTGTATGTTTACTTGTTTATTGCCTCTCTTTCTCAAGAGAATGCGAGCTTTATAAGGAGAAGCAAATCTGTGTTTTTCACAGGCCCGAGGAAGGTGACCGGCACACAGCAGGTCCTCTGTACCTGTTTGTCAAATGTACGAGAAAATGAGTGACAGAAAGAGAGTGGAGTGCGAGTCTGTGCTGAGACCTTGATGGGCTTAAGACTAAGTGTCCAACTTTGTTTTACCAGCAAGTCTCAGGAGACGGGGCGTGGGATACCCAGGCTTTACCGAGCATTTGCCCAGATGATGACAATTCGGTACATTATCTCCCATTCAGCTATTGTTCCGGGTGTTTGTCTCCCTCACGGGGACCTCTAGAGAAGAGGGGGAGCCAGGTGATCGAGGCACCGAAACCTCAGAGGCGCTCTTTCAAATACCGAGCAATGTGACCGCGCCCGAAAGGATGCCGTGCCCACACACGTCAGGGAGGACCGCCAAACCCAGACACCGGCGGCCGGGGGTGGGCACCGAGCAAGGCTGCCCAGAGATTCGCCTCGCCGCGCTCTAGATTTTCTCCAGCAAAATCTAGATTTTGGTTCGATGCCGATAAACGGGGGAGGACAGCCCGTCCCCCTCACCGCTGCGCCACTAAGCCGCTCCCCGGATGTACAGCTGGCGTCCGCCCCATCACCGCGGTCCCTCTGTGTCTGTCGTGCCTTCACTGGTCCTTTGGTGGTTTCCTGGGAACCTGTGTGTCACTTACAACACTGCATTTGGAAAAATGAAATTCCAATTCCAAACAACCAACTCAGACTATCTGAAGCTTTCAAATAAAATACTATCCTCAATTCAGAAAAAAAAGAAGCTTCTTTCCATAGCAGGAGAGAACAAGAAATTTTGGACTGGTCTCTCTCTTTTCTTTTTTCTTTGCTTTTCTTCTCTTCTTCTCTTCTCTCAATTCTCTGTCTGTCTCTGTCTCCTCTCTCTCTCTTTTTAATATTTAACCCAGTATTAGTCGTAACACGACGAAGCTATTAACCTGTAAGGAAGATCCACATACACCTGATTTAACCTTCGGTAGACTTATGGGTTAATAGGAAGAGAGCCATACTTTATTAGTTATATGATAAAGTGTATGGCTAGTTTTCCAGCCGCATGGGACTATTGCTTAGGAGACTGAGTGGCATGTTCAAGGTCAGGACCATGATCATAATCAACTCCTGATCCTCAGGAAAGCTTCCTGGCTCACCTAGTTTCCCCTCTTGTACTAGCTTCCAACTCACTCTTTCCTTCAAGTTCACCGAGCCCTGTAATTAACATCAGTTTTGCTGCTTAACTGTCATTGAAGTATCCAGGGCCATCAGGTTTTTTCTTTGCAAAGACATAATTTTCTGAAGGATTATTTGCATTTTTTCATTTGCAATCGCAATGCACAGTCCAGTACTACAGTGACAGGAGTTCTGTGTTCCAATGAACCAACATCACTGAGAGGCTGTTTAACACAACCACCTTCTTCCCGTTTGCTAGCCCCTGGAGGGTAAATGAAGGGATAGTGGAATACAGGGTACCAGAGGGGTGCAGACAGCCTCTGGTTTTGTCAGGACTAACTCTGAGGCTTCGGGCAGAGTGCTAAGCCTCCTCTGAGTCGCCAAGCCCAGTTTGCTGAGGAGACAGTATCCACCACTGAGCATGACAGTGCAAATTTAAACCACACAAGCAGTGTAAGTCACCCAGCACAGTACCTGGTCACGACAGGTGCTCGACACACCTTAATTTCTTTCTTTAACTCGCGTCCCCCATTGAAAGATCCAAAGGCACTAGATTAAGTAGGGTCATTTCTGGGGTCACTTCAGCTCCAAACATGAAGAGAGGTGGAGACAAACCCCAATTCTCTTTGCTAACCCAGCTACATTCTTTGTTGTCTCGTTGGTACATTTTTTGACATTCTTACGGGTTAACAGGAATGGAACCATCCTTTATAGTCATATTGTAGACGTCGGTACCGCATGGGGAATGATATTTCTGTAGAAGCGTTGAGCTTGCTACTCAGAAAACTGTCCTTAAACCAGGTAACTGTCCTTGGTAACTGTTCCCCCCAAAGGAAAACTCACTGAGAAGGCACGTCGGCCGGGATAACTTGCAGGACCATCACGACCAAGGCCGGCATCAGCAAGGCCTGACATGCGGGATGTTATGATACTTGGTGAATTGCTCCTGACACACTTAATTATGCAACTACAAGATCTGCAGGAGCATGACCACACAGCTCCCCTGGGTACGCTGCCAGCGTGCTCCGCAAATGATTAAATACAAAATAAACAACAGCTAACTGTGAATTATGAAGCCGTAACTCCACCAAGGGGGTTCCAGCGATGCCATAAACCACTCGAGCGGAGATTGTGTCACAAAAGGGTCCCAGATGGACTGGGAGGCCCGTCGCTCAGCCGGGCTCCCTGCCGCCTCGGTCTGGCCATCTCGTCTCCGCAAGGGCCCTCCTTCCTCGTTCTCCTCCTCCAGGCTTTCTCGAGTCACCTTAACCCTGCCTTCTTGCATGTAGTTCCTTTCTAATTAGTTAGATGGTCTGTCAGGTAAGAGGCTCTCCCAGCCACACCCCGACCCCCTCTTTAGACAGCCATCTATGAATTGCGTGTAGCTCATTACAGAAAAAACAAAGCCTGATATTTAATAGGACACCCATTTAGGACAAAAGCCCCAGAGCATACCTTAAAAGGAGATATTTGCGATGGAACTGTAGCATGCTAACGGGATGAATTTGACTTTCAACATGGCCAACTTGGAAAAGCTAGGCTGAGATTTCAAATACAGCTTTCCCACAGACAGTTTCTGAAAAGGGGGAAATTAAAACTTGGCTTTCTCACGGCACATAGAAGTAAACAAAATTGCAGAAATATTGGAAAAACGATGTTTATCAACCATCGGAAAGTAAGGAAGGACTTTTCAAGAAAAGACGATACAAAATACTGAACTAGAACTTCCTAAATGTAGCATACTTTGATCTGAAAACTTACTTAAAACTAAAATTGCAAGTATTTGCGTCTGTGTGATAAGCTGCCCCTTCGACACGTAGTGTTCCTTCTAGAATAAGATAACAATCACCTAAAATTAGTCAAAGTTAGGATTTTTACGACCCCCAATAAGTGCCTCCAACTCCTTTTCTTTGTTTTATGTGACCCGCTTCAGACAGGGCAGGGCGCCCAGTCGGTGCTTCGCGGATGCTCTGGGTTGTTGCCTGCTCGTTTGTTTGCACGGCCATTTACCCCGTGGCTGGCGATGGAGCCATCCGCAATATGGAAAGCACCTCGATTAAGTGCTCTGAAGTATAAAATATCTGCCTCTCTGCTGAGATGAGGGAGGAGTCGGTGCTCCCTCAGGGACAAGAGTAACCCGGAGTTATCTGCACCCCACTCCAGAGACTCTACGTGATATCGTAAAGCACACGCGGCATTTTTAGCAAACGTACACTTTTCCGCGCGCCAGACCTCATCTTCCCAGCAGAGCTGTGCCCCTGATCGCGGCCTGACACCCACTGACCGTGTGTGAGCGGCGACCTGCCTCTCTCTGCATGTGAGCCCAAGACACACGGTGAACTGCTTCTCTAGGCCACAAACGCACTTGTCGTGCGGTCAACTGGTGTCTCTGTGCCGCCCACAGTGACTCGTTTTCTCCATATGGACCACAAGAGTTCGCTATGCCAATTTATTACCAAAGAATGCCAGGGAGATTTAATTGTTCATTGCTTGGCAAAATAAAACAAAGATGCTTCGTGATATAGAAACGCAGTCTGAGCGTTTCCCAGGTTTATCAGATTTCAAAACCTTGCACATGAAAGCAGGTCACATAACAAACAGAGGACAGAATGTTTATCTTACTCAACTGGTTAGGAAACCTAAGTTGGAAAAAAAAAAAAGGCAACTTCATGTATAACCACAGTGAACATGGCGAGTATTATTCATGTACAAAAAATTAAGTAAACCCCACAGATGTCTCGGAGGAGCTAGAAGACAGTGCTCTGCTAGAGACATTCTACTCCAGGGAAAACTCAACGCGGATGGTCTCCTGGCTGTGTCCGGGGTGGGATAAGCGGTCTTAACACCTCGTGTCCGAAGCTCATGTCATATATTCTCCACCATATTCAGTGGCAAAATTGAGGAAAGACATTTGTCTTTAGTCAAGGTAAAGTCCGCAATGATGGATGAATTAAGCGGACATATGAAAGGTCGGTGCCATCTCAAAGTTTTAAAAGATTTGCATTACTGTTTCATGCTAAAGAGGGGACAGTGGTCATAGAAGCTTCTGGGCTAGACTCCTTATGCTGTAACTAAAAATCATAAGGCATCACTTTCTAACTCAAGATCAAAAATGGAAGTCTTAGTCCCTCAGCACGTGACGCGCTGTAAGAGTGTGGCTTTTGGAGTATGGGAATATTCCCGATTTCAGTGACATGAAATGGCCTCCAGCATGGATCGGGGAGCCACGCTGACTGGAATGAGTGACACCTGTCGGAGGCTGTGGCACTGAGGGGCGGGAGCAGGGCGAGCCTCTGAGCGCCCTCGGTGGGGAGGAAAGGAAGGCGCTGGGGTCGGGCGAACGGCGTCTCCTCGCTGCGGACAACAGACCCGCGGGATAGAGGTTGACGGGCCGGCTTTACGGGCAAGGAGTTTTCCATGCAGTATTTTCAGACCGCGGTTTGCCGCGGGTAACTGAAACCATGGGAGATGAACCCGCGGACGAGAGGCCACCGTACGTTGCACAGCCGCGACATCGCAGAACTCTGACCCGGACGTGAACGGCTTTGAAACCCCTCATGTCTTCAGATCTAAGTGAAACCTACTTGTGTTCTGAGGCCTGGGTATAAATGTATTGAAATGCGTTCCCAGGTTTCGATCTTTACTTGACGACTTAGAAGAGCCTCTTCTCGATCCCTTATGGTACAATAATGTACACGGACTCAGCCTTTTATTCCTCGAATATTTCCACAAATGCAGTATCTTTTTGGCCTCCTACATCCCCGTGGGGAAGCTAGACGGAGCAGCAACATGCCCACTTGCCGACAAGGCCATGAGTCAGAGGCGCTGTAAGAGACCGCGGAGCGTGGCGGTGTGAGGTGGCTGGTCTCCCTGTCCTCAACTCTGGTCTCCCTGTCCTCAACTCAGGTCTCCCTGTTCTCAACTCTGGTCTCCCTGTCCTCAACTCAGGTCTCCCTGTTCTCAACTCAGTACTGCTTCACTGGACGGTGAGGCATCTCGCAGAATTTGGCTGGCATCAAAGGTGGTGGAACACAACGAAAGTACATTAAAATGGGATCGAGAGAGAGCTTGTCAGCTTGCGGCGGCTCCCGAAAATTCTCCACGCCACAGCGTTCTTCTCTGTAAAATGAAAAGAACCATGCCATTCCCTGCCTGCTTCTTAGAATTGGCTTCATAAAAACACGACAGCTTCAGTATATGTTCTTAGAGTTTGTGGAGCAGTTTCATATTTAATCTCACTTTCTTGTTTGTATTATTAATGTTATTAACCCTTAAGACAGAGTAACTCATCAATTTAGACCAAATATATATTTCCTGATACATATATATATATATCAGAGAAAAAGAAAGAAACCAGCAGCCTGAGGATAATAATTCAGTTAAAAAACTGTATATCAAGGCCTACCCAAACACCGCAGAATTTCCTGGCTCTTCAGGGTAGCCCTGAACCTCCAAATCGAAAAAATCCAAAACACTGCAGACCACAGATATTTTTGTCACCTTGAGAAAAGAGAATGTTGAGGTAAAGGGGGGGGGAAAAAAGATAGAAATTTTAAATAGCGCTCTGTATATTCTGAAGTGATCGCATCCGGGAAAACCTCTCCTTCCCTGAGGGAAGCTGAGGACAGACCCACGAGAGTCCCACGAGCACGGAGTCCCACGAGCACGGAGTCCCACGAGCCCTGGTCCTGTTCTCCCTTCCTCTCGTCAGAAGCTGATTCGGCCTGTGAAATATGTGCAGAAAAACTGCAGATTCCGGTTTTCGTGATTAATGAACTCAATGACGTTTCGTTTCTAGAATGCACTGAGGATTGGGCCTGCGGTCTCTCCTTGAACTTGAGGATGAGGGCTGCTGAGCAGCACATCTGGCCGTGAGCGAGGAGCTCACTGGGTGGCTCCCCCTTTTCTTCTCAGACACGGGCAGCGGGTGGCTCGAGGAAGGGCAGAACCTTTCCTGGGCAAGTGAGGTTTTTCATCTCAGAAATGATGATTGCTCTCTCTGTTCCCTACTTCCCTCGTGATGAGAAAGATTAATTATTAAGATATGTCTAACTCGTAATTAAAAATTTTTGTTCTACATAATTTCATATCGCTTGTTAACACTTTCCCTAAAGAAAATATTTGCATTCATCAGGCAAATGTTTTCATGTCAACTTGCCTGAGGACGATTTTTCAATAAAATTCATAATTACGATTTATATTTTCTCTGTAATTATTGCTTAAATAAGGGCTGGCGTACTACGGACTTTCATATCCAGTTAAATGCATTGTCTTTGATTTTTACAAGTCCTTCTTCCTCCATCGAAACATACTTCTGTGTCCTGGAAATACGTCAGTGTCCTACCTGATCATCATCCTACCAGGTACAGGGACATAAATGCTGTTTTTCTTTTTTCTCTGGAAAAGCATGTATGAGTCTCAAGACATTTAGTAGAAGAAAATTCAAGACCCAGGCACCTATGACAATAGAAAAATGTTAGTTCTGTACCGTAGTTTCTCCCCCGCTGGTTTTGTGACATGGTTCTTCCTTGCTGAAGCACGTAAAAACTAATTTTTTGAGCAGGAGCTCAACTGTGGTCTCAGAATGTCCTTTAGGTATTATGCAGCCTTTTCCAATTTCCAAAGGAGACATGTGCTCATGTCTAGGGAAGGTTCCCAGCTAGAACGAGCAGAAAAGAAAAAGAAACTGTTTACTCTGAAGGGCTTCGCTGCTGGAAATGTACCCACTGGGACTGAGAACACTGAGAAATAACTGTGATGTCGCAGCTCTCTTAATTCTCAGGGAACTTTTGTTTGTTGTGTGTGTGTTTGGCATTCCTGATGAGAGAAAGTGGGTTAAATGTTGGAGTATCTTCTTAATTTGGGGGAAATACCGCCTTTGAAAATGGGATTTAAAACTCCTCCAGTGATTAAAGAAAAATCGGTAACCAAGAACGTTAATACAAAAATTGTGTAAAAAATAAAAAGGGAATATTTTAACACTAAACAATTAACGATGTCTACTTTGGGGTGGTGAAATATAGGTGACCTTATTTTTCTATTTAAACTTTTTAATGTAAAATAACACAATTCCTAAAATGAGCAGTATTGTACTTTGGTATTACTCTTATATTCAGAAAAATTACTTGCAGGTAGAGATTGCGAAGACAGCAGAACCAGATCATACCCCCCCAAAATTACCTATTTAATTTACTTGCTTACGGCAGCTTTCTATATACACCATGGAATATGCCTTCTCTTCCGCAAAAAGTCCCTAATCTTAAGAAATGCTCAAGCT
Source organism: Pteropus medius (assembly GCF_902729225.1). Lineage (NCBI taxonomy): Eukaryota > Metazoa > Chordata > Mammalia > Chiroptera > Pteropodidae > Pteropus > Pteropus medius. The sequence goes on from NW_024349225.1 coordinate 13,358,860, forward strand.
AGATTTAAAATCATAAAATATTCAGAAAATAACTAAGCAATACTCGTTGGGGTGCTGGTTATTTCTCCAGTAAGCACCAAGAAAGGGACTTGCTTTGTCTGAGGTGAGGCCGTCGAGGACAACGTCCCAAGGAAGTGTGCTGGGAACAGAATCTCGAAAGGCAGCATGCGTAAGTTTGCAAGAAGGGGCAGGAAGCAAGGGCACGTCAGATCAGAAGTCAGAGAAGCAGAAAGGAGACGAGAGGACATGTCCTCGCCTCGTGAACATACCAGGGAAACGTAAGGAAACAGTCGGATCTGCACGTGTGTGTGAACGAGCAGGTTGATGGGGCGGGGATGGAAACAGATCATAAAGGATGATTTTTTTTTTTTTTTTTTTTTTAGAAAAAAGGACATATAATATGGTCTTGATGTAGAAAAGAATAAAAAGCAATTGTGAGCTCTAAAGAAGGGGAAAGGCACGATTAAAGAAAAAAAAGTGTTTGTGAAAGAATGCACCAGCATCCATCATTCATTCGTGCAGCAAATAGACTTTAAAGGTCTGTTGTATCCGCTCTGTCCGCTACCTGCACACATAGAGGACAAGCGTGGATGCGGGGAGACCCAACGACTTAGGGGGCCGGTATAGCAGTGCAGGTGCGATGCCACAGAGGTTTAAAAAGGAGATAGATTCAAGAGATTTTAGAAAGTGAACTTGGGATGGGGGGTTGGATTGGACAGAGGTGGACAGGAAGGAGCCAAGGATGAAATTTTTGAGTTTTACGACCGCGTGTTGTGATATAGGACAACAGGTAAAACTATAAGAGGATCGGACTGGGGAATGGGAGCTCGTTAATGGCACATTTTCTTCTTTTTGAGGATGATGTGCTTTTGTGATGTTCAAACGGAAAGGTCAGATAGGTAGCTGAATCTATGAATCTGCAGTTCCAAGGGGACCTCGAAGCTATTGCCTAGGAGTCACCAGTACGGAGATGGTTATTGAAATGGTGGGCCTAGAGGAGGACTCCAAGGCAAAGGGTATCACGTGGGCGGAGAGGGGAGGGGCCTAGAACTCCTGCTAAGGATGGCGAGCTCCTTCTATCACTTAGTAAGCATTGACTGAGCACAGGCAACAGTCTGGCAGCTGTCCCAGTGCTATACGACTGCTATAATCCAGACCAGCATTTAGGGAAGCACTGGTAAAAATGGAAAGAAAAGTCACAATGTGCATAATTATTTCATGCGACCTCCCAGTCGGGATTAATGGTGATATATGTCAATGCCCGGGTATAAAGGTTGAGATTCAATACGTATTTCCACTGGAACTTTCAACTTCATATATTTATGGGTTATGTGGAAAGGAAACAGAATGGTAACTGGTCCCCCGGACCTCGATTCCCAGGAAATCTCAGACGGGGCTATTATGAAATGAGTTATCAGAGAGGAAAACGCCTGGGACGTGACATGTCACCGAGCTCAACGGCCTCTCCTTTTCTGGGAAACAGTATTTAGGGGTCCTCTTTGGCCTTGAGGCACCAATTTCCTCTGCAGCACAGAGGTCTTGGAGAGCCACGTGGGGCCCAGAGGAGGCAAAGAAGAAAATGACAGTGGACAAGAACACGACACCGGGACACTGAGTCCCCTGCCACCCGCCGGGCCCCAGCCAATTCTACCAAGCCCTTTGCAGACCAGCATGAATTTGTGTGGGTAAATACAATGGAAACTGGAGAAAATGTGGTTCTCTGTGTATACATCCAAAGTGCTGGCTAAGTCTTTCACTTTGCCCACAGTCAAGCTGATTAAACTCAGCATATCCGGGCTCAAATTTTGATTGAGTTGAGCCCCTTAGCCTTTAAGTTGTATATCTGAATCCTCTTTGAAAGAATTTGGCCTCCCCATATATATTTAGAGCACCGGGAGAGCGCCCGCCTGTTTTTATGTTTATTTATAACTACACCACCTTCCAGCACTGTGAGGTCCTTTAAAATATGACATGACTGATGATGAGAAATTAAGTGGATGGGGGTCATGTTTTTACTCTCAGACAAACGTTTGTGGGAAGGCAATTTCCTTTAGAGTCCTGGCCTCATACTCGTATCTAGTGAACTCCTAAGCTCAGATTATCTTGGAAGGTATGTATTAACCACCATCTCAACTAAGAAGACAAGAGTTTCATTCTGCCACTTTGTCGCACAAGAGTTTCATTCTGCCACTTTGTCGCACAAGAGTTTCATTCTGCCACTTTGTCGCTCCCAGCGTTGCCTTGTCTTGTTGACCCCTCAGTATCAAGGTGAGGTAACAAGAGAAAGAAAATTCTAACGTTTACAGAGAGGGGTTAAGAATTTATCCTCATATGTCCACTAAGTCTTGAAAGTCTTTCTCTCAAAGGGAAGATCAGTAGAGGCCAGGAATCGGATCTGGGGATGGGGAACAGCTTTGGGTCCCCGCGTCGCAGGCATGCATAAGACTTGGGGCAGCTGTCCTTCCTCCTTTGAGAGAAAGCGGGTGACCCCACCCCCGGGGTCTAACTCTGGGCCGGCTAGTGTTCTGCCTCACCTGGAGACTCCAGGTGCATCTCACCAAAACTGCCAACTCTCTATGTCCCAACCTGCCCCTGGAGCTCATATGCAGAAATGTCTCACCCACCTCCACATGGACAAACTCTCTCTCTCCGGGTGGAACCCAGGCACCGGCGGTGGCACTCACTGACCTTTTGGCTCATCTATTCTCCCTTCCCGTCTCCCACTCCCAGCTCGCCCTGGAATCCTGACCACCTTCATTTCAAAGGAGAGGAAGGCAGAACGCCTACCAGCTACCTCCATGTTTCTGTTAAGACGCTTGTGTAGCATCTATTTATGTTGTCCTTGGAGCATCTTTACATTTCCATTTCCCATCTTCTGCTACTTGTGCAGAGGGGCCTTCCCGCATGTGTCCCCTGAAGGAATCCAGGGGTTTCGGAAGGCACCGTAGGTCCCAGCCCCGGCCTGGGGGGAGTGCGCCCCCTTTAGGCGGGAGAAGGAAAGGAGTGGCGCGTCTTGCCAGACTCTGGGGTACACGCCACTCGCGGAGAGTGGCGCCCCAGCGCCCTGGGACCTGAGAGGACAAGGGCCAGGAGTGGAGGTGGGCTGGGGGCGTTTACATCCTCCACCCGACGCGGAGAACATTAAAATTTAAGATGCGGTGGGCTCTGTTTTAAACTAAAACTAAAAGTGCTGAATTAATTCGCCCTATTTTACTCCCTCCTCCCTCCAGCCCCCAAAGGTGAGATTCAAAGAGAGCCCGCTGATCCGCCCGGGACGGGGTCTCCATTCCAGTCTGGGCCTTGTGAGGTGCTCTCTCGGCGCCCGCCCGTTCAGAAAATTTCCAGCCACTTGCAAGTCATTCCATGAAAGCAGACAAAATAGGGACCAGAGGACCGGTCCTTGTCCTTCCTCATAACTCAGATCTTGGGGACTCGAACGAACACACATTTTTCACATTTCTTTCTCATTTGTAGCTGAGTCAGGGCAAATCACTAATGGTAAAAATAAGCCCCAAAGATCTTGGGAATCACAGCTCCCTCATGACCTGGTGCAGCAAAGGGGCTGAGCCGGCCAGCATCCAGGGCTGCGGCTGCCGGTCAAAACGCAGACTCTCGTTCCCGTGTCTGAGAAGCGCGGGGACAGCAACAACCTTAAGATTCCGATTGTCCTCAGAGTCTTCCGGGAAGTCGCACGTGTATGTGATTGATTTGTTCTGACATGTTTTCTTTGTCTTCCATAAAATCTCCTCCCCCGACCTTTGTGCCTTTGTCCCCTGCAATCGCTTCCCAGATATAGATTTTGTTTCCTCAAGAAAAGTGGTTCCAGGATAAGGGAAATGTGGTGACTTTTTAAAAGTCTGAAACCTAAAATCGAGAGCCCATAATTCTCTGTATGACTCCTTCCTTGCGGCCGCCTTACTCAATTAGACAAATGGAACCCAGAATCTACGAAGGTTCAGACAACTAGAGACTTCTTAATCAAAAACTTCCACACATTTTTTGGAAACAAACCCGCTGACCCCAAACGCCAATGACTGTCCCTCCCCAGGCGCCTCTTCAATGTATCTCCGCAGTGATGGGTTTGATAAGAAACAGCTTACATAGGGAAAAGGCGGTGGTGGTTCAATGATATTATCACTGTTTGAGACCGCTGGTTTTTAATTGAGTGTCGTCAGTCTGCTCTCTGAGCTATTTGATTTTACAAGGACACAGATTCTTGTGGACAAATCATAATCTGCTGATGTACGCATCCTCTCTGTGCTGTTGACAAGTGAGCTAAGGGACACCGAAACGATGGGAGTGGCGCTCGGCCCAGCAACAAATTAAAACCGGGGTTTCCAGACAGAGAGCGCCCCGCGATTACAATGGCGTGCGCGCGCAGGTAGTCCCGTAAAGGTTTGGGCACCGAGTGGTCTCAGACAGTGGGCCCCTTATGCAGTTCCTGTAAATGCCTGATCTCTAGCTCGGAGGAATACAGAGATCTCCATGGTCGAACTTACAAACGGCTTAGATGGAGGATGCTGAGCCGCCCCCGCCCCCACTTTTCACTTTTTCTTGGGGAAGGATTCTTCCTCCCACAATTCCTCCACCCCTGCAAAAAATAAATGAGCAGAACGAAAGCCTTATCTCCTCTAAAAACATACTCCCCGGTTTCTAAAAGTTGTACCTTCTAAGGCTTCTGATGACTCTATCTATCTGAAAGGGTAAATGAGAAACACACATTTCTTAAGCGGTTAAAAGCTGGCGCCGCTGTGAGCGGGAGGCACGCGGGGGTCACCGCACCAGCACCAGCGCCAGCGCGCACACAGATTTGCAAATTCCTGGTACCCGCAGCCTGTGCCCTTGGCGATGGAGGTGGCCTCCTAGAGCTGGGGGTCTGCTTTGGTGGGGTGCCCTGCAGAAGGAGGGAGCAAGTAAACAGGGTATAGAAGAGGAACCGTAAAGGAAACACATCTTTCAAAATAAAAATCATATTGGTTAAGGGATCTTCGTGGTTGAACATCTGCAGATGTCATTTAAATGTGAAAAAGGGGTCCCGGAGCTGGCGGCTGGCGGGGAGCGACGTTCCAAACTCAGATCTGAGCCAGTAGACGTAGGAAGATATCGTTGGTCCTGAAGTTGCTGAGGGGTTTTCGTGGGGGGCAGGGGTGGTGGTGGGTGACATCTTGTTAGTCTGGAGATGAGTTATTCACTCGGGTTGTAAAATCTTAAAGGACGGCCCTGGGAAGACTGAGGAACCGCAGGGGCCCGTGTGACCCACCGCTGCCTGCTCTGACCTGAGCGCTCAGGGGCAGGCTGAGGTCGCGGAGCCAAAGGGCTGGCTGCGCGATGCCGCAAGCGCAGGAAAGGCGCTCGGGTTTTGGAAGGGAGAAATGACCGCGGAGGCGGTGACTGGCTGCTTGCAGGAGTCGGGGGATCTGGAGCCCCAGGGAGTTTGGGCAGCGTGGGGCCTCGGACTTCGCAGGCCCACCTCCCTTCCCTCGCTCCAGAGTGGGGGGAGTCACTAGACTGTCAATTCTCCCAAACGATTAGGAGAAGGAGGCCGTCCAACCCCTGCCCCTGCATGTAAGATAACATGACCCGCCACTTCCCTGGATCTGACTTTGGACTTCGGGGACTCAGTGACTCCCCTTGATCTTGGATTTCACTGCCTCCTATCAAGAGAATATTTTTTCCAGGCTACCCTTAAAACGATAAAATTATCCCGACTCCCTCTCGAGTCGAGATAATTGAGGCCCAATTTCAGAGTGCCGTCACCGGCTCCAGCGTCCCAGGGTGGCACCGCGAAGAAAATTTCTGGCGCCATAGGTGTTGCGAACGCTGAGATTCCAGAGAAACTGATCTTCTGGTGCAAACGGCAACTACCGAGCGCCCTAGAGAACGTCCCTCCTCCCCTGGGCATTTCTCTGGCGAGGAGGCATTGGCCGAGCTGGGCCCGGGAAGACTGGCGGGGAATTCCGCGGGCAAGTCCTGCGCACCGCGTTTACACCTCTCGCTTTGTGACAAATCAATTTCCCGCGCGGCTGTGCTGCATTTGCATCCTGCCCGGCCGGGGCCCAGCTGCTCCCGGTGCACGCTTAGCGCCGGCTGTGTGTGTGCGTGTGCGCGCGCGCGCGTGTCTAATTGACTTTCCGTCTACCTTTTTATGACTACATGTGTTTCCAACAAAAGGTCTTATTAGGACAATCTGGTTTCACTAATTTAGAGGCTGGGAACGTGGAAGGCAGGCGCTTTTTTTTTTTTTTAAGAGTTTGCAGAAGTTCAGATTAAGAAATGACAGCGGGATGCATCGTCCTCCTAGGCGCAGGTCTGCTTGTTTTATGACCTGTTCCTCTTTCCTCTCCCTCACTGCGCCTGATCTAACACCCGCCCCCCCCTTCACAGGCCAGACTCCCCCACTAGCCACTGAATTCCTGACAGTGTTAAAGAATCATTTCTTTTTAAACCTTTCAGGTACCTGAACCTAGAAGTTTGAGAAGTTTATGGGCTGGGAGAACCAGTTACAGAGGAAAGAAGTCGTTCTGGGGAGGTGAGACTTGGCGAGAATCTCAGCCAAGGGGGGGACAGAATCACGGTGGCCAGTGCGGAGGTCAACGGGAGCCCTCCCTTTGGATGGGATAGCCGACTCCTCTCTGCCAAGCCCGCCAAGGCCGCCCAGGTCATAATTAGAAAATCCGCAGTATTAATGATCTAATATTGCAGGTGTAAGTGGAGTCTGTTTTACTAATTTCAGCCCGAAAGAAAATTTAGGAAGGACCTGCTTCCATTTTGCTGGAAGGGTAAAAGGCATCTTCTGAACGGTCCCCAGCTCTCGGAAGAAGAGATTATCTTATCGTCTCCCCTCTGGGGTAGACAGACTCCCGGAGGCTGCGAGGAGCTCCTGACTCCCGTGAGCTCTCTGTCCCTTCAGCTCGGGGCCCAGCCCTAGTCCTCCGCCTGGAGACTCCTCTCCCCTGATTGACTGACCGTCCCTGGGCAGACTTGCGGCCCTGCAGGCGGGATCGGTCCTGGCTTTCCCGGGCGGTTTTCAGTGGGGGCCCAGGAACCAGGGACGAGGGTGCCCCTGGATGCCTGCTATGGCCCAACTTACCAGATCCGCCTCTTCTCACTGAGGAGACCTGGGAAGAAGGACGAGGAAACACCATTTCTAAGAGCAACAACTATTTGTTAGACCGCGCCCCTGCCTTCGCTGCAAAGCAAGGCCTGTCAGGCGTGCGTGTGTGTGTGTGTGTGTGTGTGTGCGCGCGTGTGTGCGCGTGTGTGTTTTCTAAGCTACTTTCCCAGTCCCAGGTGTTGGTCACTTAGTTCCCCTCACCTCAGGTTGAATTCTGCGACTTTCTTTCATGACTGTCCCTCGACCATCCTCCCTCAAGCTCTCTCCCCCTGGCTGGCCTCCGAACCACTGTTCCCTTTCGGGATCCACTCCCCACTAGGGGAGTTACTCCTCGAAACTCCAAGATGGGCTCTATTATCAAGCCGGCAGGTTTGAAAAGGTCTCATCCCCTTTCCTTGGGGACACATGGTCCCCAACTCCACCCGCTGCCCTTTGCGTGTCCTCGAGCACCCCAGTGGACGCCACGTGCCCAGTGCCTCGGCTGTGCCAGGCCTGGGTCTCAGAAGCCATTCCTGGGTTGCCTCTCTGCACCGAATGCCACCTCTGCCTCAGCTTGGAGGCGCTTCCCAGTGGGCCTCCTCGGCCCAGGGCCCAGCCTTGTTCTGTACCCACTAGAAGGCCACCACGAACACCAGCTCCCTTCCCCTGGTGACCACTCAGAGCCAAGCCACGGGAACAGCCGGTATCCCCCCAGCCCCGTAGCAGCCTGCACCCCGCGGCCGGCCTGAGCCCCAGGCTCGCTACGGCACCAGCCTTGGGCCTGCTTTTCGCGGCCCTCTGCTCGCTCTTAGAACCGCTCTCTCCTGCCCCACCCTGCTCTTCTACGCGGCAGTTCTTCGCGACCCTGTTTTTTGTCGTGGGTCCAGCCTGCAGTGCTCCGAAGAGTGATAAATGCCGCGATTAATCATTAGCCGTGGTGAAACAGGAAGAGCAGAATGTGCGGGATTAGTGAAGCTGGCCACGGGCACGTGGAAATGCGGAATACCATCCTCCCTACTCTTATGTTTAAATTTCCCCTAGTAAAACATTTAAAAATAGTCACGTTTTGCAGTGCATTTTCTTGGAGTTGAAAGTGTCCATGTAGACAGTGGCAGGCGCACCACAACACAAACAGCACCCACCAACACCCACTCCACAAAACCCCCACCTCGGTGCCTTGCCTTGACCAGGCCGTTGGGGACGCTGGGTCTTCATTCCTCAGAGCTGGCCATCTCTCCCTACTGACCAGCCAGGCAAGGCTTCTCCAGTTGCCCTCTGCCTCTGCCAGTAGGAGGGTGGAGAGGCCCTAGTTTGCTTTGGGCTGCAAAACACTGAGGGGGACCCAGGCCTGGACCAAGGAAGAGGGTAAGGCGTAGGCAGCCTGCTGGAGAGAGGGGCTCTCCCCGTGGCCTGCTCTGGCGTGGCTGCCGCTACCACCGCTTTGCCAGGCCTTGCTTCCAGCTGTTTCTGGGTCCAGTGGCTTTGTCTATCAATTTGCTGAGAGTTTGACATTAGCTATGTTTTTTCAAAACCATAGAACGCCGGCAAGCCTCCTGGTTCCACAGGTTCCAAATTTGAAGACGAAATAGCAGTAGCGAATAATGACAGAGAAAGAGATCAACCTCATTTCGAAACTGCAAGCCAAGTGCAGGCCCTTGCAGACCTCAAGGAGGAAATATTGAGCCCCATGTCACCTGGGACGTTAGGTGACAAGTCTGTTACAGATTCGGGGAGGTATGGATACGCTTGGAGTCACGTTTTAAAGTGCGCTTAACAACCTGAGGCGACATTCCCTGGTCCGGGCGGCCGGGGAAGGGAGACCGTGCGTGGAGTTTTCTGGAGGTCTCGGGGCCGAGAGGGAGAGTTTCTCAAAAGTGACACGGGGCTCGACACTGGAGGCCGCGCTTCTGCTGCGCGTCTCCCTGGTGCGAGATGAGGCGGGCCGGGAGCTGGGTCCCCCCAAAGGAGTCGTTCTCCGACCCACGTGCAGGTGGAGCGACGGCAGGCGGCAGAGGGCAGCTCCCGAGACCGCGGGGCGCTCCAGCGCGGCCCCGTCCCTGTGCACCGCGCCCTCCGCCTCCTCTGTCCCTTCTGCCCCCGAATCCACCCATCTTCGCCCCACTGTCTTTCCGAACAGGGCGGCCTCCCGAGTCTGCACCCTTTCGGGGGCCTTCGCCAGCCCAGCCCAGCCCAGCCCAGCCGCCTGCAGCGGGGAGATCTGGCAGCCGTGCGCGCCCGCGACGCGGCGGCGGCGGCCCAGGCGGCTTCGGCGAGGACCCGCGGCGGGCAGTGTCCCGGACCCCGACTGCAGGGCCTCGGGGCCTCCCTCCAGCGCCCGCCCCGGCTACGCCTTCCTTTCTCATGCCCCTTCCCCTGGTTGTGACGGGCCCTTCCTCCGGCCACTGCCACCACCTCTCGTCTGTCCCCGACCTTCTTCCCCTGGCCCCGGGCGGGCTCCAGCCGCCCAGCCCGGACTCCCGCCCTCCGTCCGCGACACGCGGCCCCGCGGCCACGCGCCCCTCACTCACTGTCCTGCTGCGGGGTGTCGCTGCCGCTGGTGAGTCCCGGCGACTCCAGCAGGCTCCGGCCCGCTTCGCCCACGCTCTCGTCCGCCTGCGCCGCCACCATGTCCCCGGCTTCCTCCAGGTCTAGCAGGTGACTGACGGAGAAGTTCTTTTTCGCCTGCAGGGTGTCGAGGTTGCCCGGGCTGTCCAAGCGGCCGCCCAGCGCCGGTTGCCGCTCCAGAACGTGCCCGTAGCTGGAGGTCATGGTCTCCCCCTCCGATCCCACCCACCCCCCTCTTCCCGCTCGAATCAACACCAAACGCTGTGGGCGCGAGGGGGGAGAGGAGCCGAGTGGGGAAGAGAGAGGGGGGAGTGGAGAGAGAGAGAGAGAGAGAGAGAGAGAGAGAGAGAGGAGGACAAAAAAAAAAGCCGAGAGAGGGCGGGGGACCCCCTCGTGCAGAGCAGAGCGTTCTCCACCCGCAGCCTTTAACAGCCTCGGTTGCCTTCCTGAGGCCAAGTCCGGCGCAATCCAAAGAGATAATCCACACCAAAAAAATAAAATTAAAAAGTCACCCTACGTTCAAGTCAGGAGAAAAAAAAATTCCGTCCACCTCTCCAAAGGCGTCCACACGCACACACTAAAAATAACAGTAAGGGGGAGAGCGCAGAGCCGAGGCCGGCAGGGCGGGGGAGTCAGGCGAACGAGAAGCGAGAAAGAGGGGTGGCAGAGAAGAATCACAGCGGGTTTTTTTTTTTAAAGGTTAAAAAAGTTATTCCCAGGCAAGAGTTCAAGCACCAACAGAAGAAGGCTTGTTCCAGCTTTAAAACATCTTCGAGAAAACGTGTCCCCCCTCTCTGCACTCCTGCGGATTCTCAGGAGTGACTAAAGTTTCAGGAGCAGAGGGGTGATGTCTTGCAGATGTATTGGAGAGCAGGATTCTCACTTTACTTTTCGTTAGGAGGAGGAAAAAAAAAAAAGGCCAGGGTCGGAGGAGGGTGGTGGTGGGGCTGCCTCTCCCTTCTCCTCTCCCTCCTTGCCAGCTCCTTTCCCTTCTCGGTTGGATCAAGAAGCTCTGGCACTTCAAAAGGCACAAACTGGCATGCGGAGGAGGCTTTGTAGGGGATACAAGCAAATTGGAGACCCCAGGGAGGGCAGATCTCGACTTAATAGGAGCCTGTAATTACGTGGCAAAGCCTTTGTGCGGCGCCTGACGTTTTACAGACCCCCTTTCTCCATCGCAATCTCCTTCTTCCTCCTTTCCCTCGGACCGAAAAACAGTCTGATTAAGAAAAAAACCCCTTTGCCAACATCTGAGCGAGAGAGAGAGGGAGGAGAGGGAGGAGGAGGAAGGAAGAGGAGGAAGAGAAAGCGCGAGAGCCCCTTCCGGATTTTTTTTAAGTAAAGGTCTAATTATCATTCCCTTGCAACAGTATCACGGGGAAGAAAGACGAACTGAAACCCGCAGTCCCTTCCAACGGGCTGATTGTTTTGCTCCTGCGTTAACTCCTCCGGATTCGCTTAAGATCCTGTCGGAAAACTCATCTGCATGTTTTGATAACAGCTGCGGGGAAACTTGTTGGGGAAAAATCCACAACCGCCTCGATCAAATTTTCTTCTCCCTCTGCCTTTTAATGTTTGTAAACGCTTCCTTGCTGTTCTAACAGTTTCGGGGAGGGGTGGCGGGTGGGGAGCGCCTGAGAGGACGTGGGAGAGAGAGAGCGAGCGTACGCGGGCTACGCTGGCTCCGTAGAGACAGCCTATTAAATAACGTAATAAAATAACAGGAGCGGTAATAACGGGGCTCCCCCGCGCTTCTTCCGCGGACTAAGGCAGACTGGGGGAGGTGATCGAGAGAGCACAGGGTCTCTTCGAGTCTTCTCCCTGCGTCCGCTAGGAACCCCCCCCCACCGCCGCCCCAGGCGGTAGGACATTTACATATTTATTTAGCTGGAGGAGAGGACTCTAGGAGTCTACCATAATTGCTCCCCTCTCCCCACAATCCGGCCAATTTCGTAGCCTTTTTTGGTGGGGCCAAGGTCGCTTGCCCAGATGCGGAGCAGGCAGGGCGCTCGTCCGAGAGGCTGGTGCGTGGCTGGGGTCCAGCCCGGTGCCGTGGCGTGGGGCGTGGGGCGCGGGGAAGGACCCCGGCCGCCGCGGATAACGCTCTGTCGCCTGTCTGTGAGCTCTCGCTTGACAGAGGACAGAGAGGTGCCGAGCGATTTTTTCATGACCTGTTGGAATTTGGTAACAGCTTTAATAGTCTCATTAGAAATGAGTTACTATATGACGAGTAAGTAAAATATTAAGTGCTTATTTGTGGCGTTTTATGTTCCTTATTTACCTTTTTTTACACACACACACTCCTCACCCCCTTGATTACTAGACTTTTTTCCTTTCCTATTCTCCTATAGCCGAGAGGCTCGACTGGAGAGAAAGAAGGGTCCGAGAGTGTGTAAATGGTTTCTGGGCTCCAAACGGCCATAGTGAGCCCAGAACTCCCAGCCCTGATCTGGGAAAAGCACATTTGATGCCATCAAAGGGCTGCAGATTGAAACCAGATGTGCTCGCCTCGGTTCTTTCCATGCATTTAATTAAGGAGCCGGGATGCAGGAGACTTTTTCATCATTAGTCCACCCGCTCCCCCTCCTCTTTCCGCCCCCGCCCGCTCGTGCCCCCGACCGGGAGCCCAGAGCCCGCCAGCACCGCGCGGTGTGCCGCGCCCGTCGCCGTCTCCCCAGCGGCCGGGGCTCGGAGCGGTAAACATCTGTCCGCGGCGGGGCCCGGGAGCGGACGCGGGTGGGAGGCGAGCGCGTCCCCGGTGGGCCCGGAGGGCCCGCGCCGAGGGCCCGCGCCCAAGCGGCTGCCTTCTGCACGGGTTTCCACCACCGCGGCCTCCGCGAGCCTAAGCCGAGCGCCACACGTGTCCGTGCCACCGGCTCCAAGGGACGCGCCGGAATCGCGCGGAGAGGTTTTCACGGGCGTCCTGCTGGCTGAGCTCGGGCTGAAGACCCAGGGACCACTTCTCCCTTCCCTCCGCGCGCCAGGCGCTGCTGGGGTTGTCCCCAGAACCGGAGCAGGCCCTGGCCTCTCCCTCCTTCCCCACCCTCATCCACACAGTTGCATTTTAACGCTCCTTTCGTCCCTGACAGCGCCCGAACTGCCCTTTGTGACAGAGGTCTGGGGACGGGCCAGGGGCTTCTGATACCCGGGCTTCGCTGCTTCCCTTGGTGACCTAGCGACTTCCAGCTGGGGGCAGATCGCCTATCAGAGGACACTGCCTTGTCCCGGGTGTGCCGTCAGCCCGGTGGGTGACCGAGAGGCAGCGCCACGGATGACAGATCAGAGACATTCGTTTGGAAACTTAAGCGGACGTCACCGCTTCTACCCCGCCGTGTGTCCTCCTGAGGGATCAGGCGCTTCTTTCGTGTCACCCTCTTGTCCTTCGTGTAACATTATCAACCGATCTCACCAGTGGCACCTAGGATGCTAACGGTTTTAACGAAAATTTATATATCACACATATACGAATACGTCGACCGAATACGTGCATGTATATGTGTGACATATAAATTTATACGCATATTCCTAAATGTCTCTTGGACTCCAGTAGCGGCGACTGTGTGGGCCGCTCCAGCCTGGGCAGCGCCGCTCCCGCCCGTCCGCGCGGGGGTGAGGGAGGCAAGGCCCAAGGGCCCCTCTGCAGGAATGGAGGTGGCGCCCGAAGACTGTGGGGGCAGGAGGTAGGGCGTTCTCCAAGCTCAGAAGCTGGGACCAGGGGGCACACTCCCGGGGTGCCCAGGGAAAGGGAGGTTCCTGAGTTGGGGCAGTGTCTCCAGGCAGGTGGCGCGGCCCGCTTTCACAGTTCTGGCCGGCTTTTGGGGGAATCCTATGGAGGCCCCAAGAGTGCCAAGGGCTTTTGGAGATCTTAACCCCTCCCGAAGGCGGCTCCTGCCCAGGGCAGCCCTAGGCCTCAGCTGCAGGGACCAAGCTCCAAAGTCCTCCAGCTCCCGCCCAGCTTACAGCTCAGTGTCAGACCAGCAGAGTGGGCTGGGGGAGGGGACAAGCTGGGAGGGTCCCCAAGAAAGCATATCTTCCCGGTATAGAGCCTGCGGAATTAATTTTTTTTCTTTTCCTTTATTTATAATTACTAGTGGATCAGACCCACACCTTGATAATGTTTCCACATTATCAATTCGTTGAGATTCTGGACTGTAATTTTAAAAAAAGAAAAATCAGGATAACCTTATAGGGATGGATTCAAGACCAGGCAGCGAGCGCATTACCCAGTGAAAGGCGTGAAAGGTGCTGGTTCCTGCTGCCAGCTGGCTCCGTGGGAGAAGGCTTTCCGAACCCTCAGAACCAGCGCCCAGCTCGGGCACTCGGAGGCGCCTGGGGCTCCTTCTCAGAGCGCCGGGGTCACTGCGCCAGGCCCTGCTCCTGCTCGCTAGAGGGATGGAGGGAGGGAAAATTGGTGGACCAAAGTGTTCCGCGCTCAGGTTGCAGTAACCAGGAGGCCCGAGCACCTTTAGGATTCCAGAATCCTATGGAATCATCTGGCAGAAAGATGTCAGGAGAGGAGAAGCCGTGCTCATCTCCCAGGCAGGTCTGGCCTGGGGACTTCCGAGGCCCCAGAGAACCGAGCCTGTTCCCTTCCTTAATCACTACTTTGCTTCCCACCGCGACTTCCTTTTGGGAGCTTTGGAAGGAGAGAGTTTCTAACTCAATCTCTGAACCCACATAGATCTTTCCTTGGCATTCCCTTTGATTTCCATCCATCAATCAATATTTATTAAAAATCTGAAGCCCTGGGTGATGTAACCAACCAGAACCCTCTTCCTTAGGACACTTCCAGCATCTGCCGGTGGCCTTCCAACCCTTCTTTCTGCTTTACGCTCCTTAAAATAACTCCTGTGTTCGTATTCCTCCCCAGTAAGTGGGAGCAAAGCAGGGACTAGCAAGGAAACTTGCTAAGAGATCAGACCAAGGCAGGAAGGAGGCTTGGTTCCCAGCCATAGGCCCTTGGGTGGTCCTATTTGCAGTCCAGTTTGGTACTGATTATGCCCATAAGCCCCGCCCCCCGCCCTGTGCTGGAAGCTGGCAGGACTCTGCCCTAGCTGGTGAGCAGGATGCCTCCACCCTAAGCAGGTTCCCCTCCGAGGTGGAAGCCGGGACTTGTACACCCTGACATGTTAATTGGCTGACATGATGATCACATGTCACAGTTCACAGGTTCCATGACACATAGACAAGAGAATAACACCCTCGTCCACATAACAACACTCTCAGTTGACAACCTAGTACATATTCATTTACAGTGAGCCAGGAAAACGGCTGAAACGTAAGATGCGCTCTACGGGGTCCCCGTACTTCACTGTTTGAGCAGGAGACTTGATGCCAGACTCAGAGAAGCTCTCCTTTGCCCCTCCCGCTGTGGTTCTTGTAATTTTAAGTGGCATTTCAGGAACATTCCTCCTATGCGTGGGTGAATGCTCTCCACCCGCTCCCATCTCCATCCCAAAGCCTTACCAGAATTATTTTGACATTTTGTAATAATCAAATGAAGTAGGACTAAAAACACATTTCCAAGTAGTGAGCTGGTAATGGGTCCACATTACAGGCTCGGAGGCCCACGCTCGTATTCAGTCGGGACCTAGCGAAGCTCACTGGGGCTGTCTGCTCCTCGGAGCCCTGGACGCTGCTGATCTTGCAGGCAGCGCTGAGCCAGCTTCAGCTAAAGACACCAGTGACCTGCACGTTGGTGGCAACGGCTGTGGATACTCTCAGATCTCGTCGTGCATTTCTGCTGTAATGGACGACATCGAGCACTCTCTTTCTGAAATTCCTTCCGGTCCTCTACTTCTCTGACCACTTCTTGGTCTTCAGAGTATTCCCTGCCCTCAGCTCACTCCTTAAAGACTGAGATTCTCCCGAGTTGCCCTTCATTCTCACTCTCCCTTCCAATAAACCGGTTGTTATTAGAAGGTCTCGCACATTTTTATGAATTAACTACCATCTGCGTGTCAATGAGTCTAAAATCGAAATCTCAAGCTTTGCCACCTACTCGCTGTCACCTTGGGGGAACCGGGCAAGTTACTTCTCTCAGCCTCAGGTTACTCACCTTTTCGATAAGGCTAATCATGGCTTCTGCCTTGCATATTTGTGAGAATTAAATGAGAATGCTTGTAGGGCATTTAACACAGTGCTCCACCTCCCGCTCACCCAGATGGCCACTAAAGTCTGCCTGTATTATCGAGCTAGCATATCCTGTGACTGAATGGTCAACAGTGCTTGTCGAGTTGGAACTGAAGATCAAGTAATACCGAAGTAAACGAGCAGGCAACATCACATGTGAGTGTGTAGCTGTACATAAAAACTAACAATAAGCAGTCAGGATGCCCACAGAGGACATGTAAATGTGCAGGTGCCATACCTTCTCCATCCCAAGGAACTCAAGCCTTATTCGCCGGGCAGATTCAGATGCACCGCAAATGGCTGTTGGGAAGATAAGAAAGAAAACAAACATGAAATGCCTCGCCACAGTCCACATCCAACCAATGTGAGCCCCTCCCTCTGCTCTTTGCCTTCCACTCAGATGGCCCAGGTCACAGGCTCCTCTGGCCTCCGCAGAATAGGAGGTAAAATGCTCGCTCTCTTCCTATGTTAGGAAAATCCTTTAGGGATGGGCATATACATGTGACTAAGAAGCTTAAAACTGAGAATGGTTGTAGGCAAGCCGCAGCACACAGAGCTGCCAGGAAAACCATCACCGACCCTCCCGTCAAGAGCCCGAGCCTTGTGGGATCCTGCATCACACTCTGAGAACTGGAGAACCCGTGCGCTCACTGGATTCTCGGCCCTGCGTAAGAAACCTGAGCTGAGGTCCCAGGCTGGCTGCTGCCTCTGCAAGCTCCCCAAGCTTTGGGCCCTGAGCTCTATTTCCAGGCCAGCTAAGTGGGATGGAATCTTATAGGACAGGTACGAAATGCTTTGGGCCTGAGTAAGTTGGCCAGTTTGAAACCCATAAGGTGCTTCAGCTGACTTTAGTGCTTATTTATAGCAAACCCAGGGGGTGTGCCACTTGAGATCACCTTCCATGGCTTGCTTCTCTCACAAATCTGGCGCCAAGCACAACCCGTTCTCCTCCTGCTTCCTCGCCCGCATCCTTCCAACAATCTCGGACTTTCTAAACAGATCTCCCTCTTCTCTTTTCCCAGTTCTCCTGTTGCCTATAATACTAGTTCACAGGTAAACAACCAGGCTGGGCGCATCTTCTGTTGCCCAGTTATACTTGTTAAGTTAGGTATAAAGTTTACTCTTTTTTACTCCTGTTTTTATCATGTTAAGCACATCTGCCTTACTTCAAATTTTGCTCCACAGTAAATAGTAGTAATGGATTTCAGTGACATTTTTTTCTTGCTTGCCTCAAAAGGGTGCTGCGAGATAACGCGTGTGTGAGGAACTAGCAAACCAGGCGTGACTCTGTATAAGACCAGGTGCCGTTATCGTGGCCTGACCTCCACTTGTCACATTTTCCTGCCATTCATCTCTTGCTTTTCATCACTACTGATAAGAAGGAAGAATTTATATAATGGAATTTAGAAACCTGATTTTTAAAAAAGTCTGAAATAATATATTATTTCAATACTTTGCAGGTCACGAACCTATTACTTCAACACTTTAAGTCACTATTCATCTCTCTTATGCAATAGATACCTCTGCTTTTCATGAATCCAGTGTCCAGTTCTGTATTTAACATACATGCTTAAAACAAATAACCTGCTTTTGCCCCTCACTGTTTCATCTTTTCTTCTTTCTGGAATTTTTCTTTTGAGCATCTTTTTTAAACCAGAAGTCTGAACTATTTCCTTCAAAATTTGAAAGGTGAGACTTAGTGATTACTCTAATTTTCATTACTGTTGGGTATCTCAGGTTCCCATGAAAATGATTAGACAGGATCTCAGATAACTAATTTTATAATATCGTGGACCAAATGATGTAAGGTAGGAGTTCACTATTACCAGATAGTCATAGCCTTGCATGATGGGAAGAGTAGAGGTTTCAGAGGCCTTGGAAGTAAATTCCTTGGTTCTGCCTTTCAAAATCTCGGAGCACATTACTTAGTCTCTCTGGGCCTTACGCTCTGAGCCTCAGCATCTCAGAAGACCGATGGAAAAATGTAAGATAACATAGGTAAGATAACCATTCAAAGAAAGCCTGGCAAAGAGTAAATATTCAATCAAAGTTAGTTTAGATTTTCCACACTTGGCTGTGATGTGGTAGCTTGTAGCAGAACAACAATGTTCCCTCCAAGAGCAACTAGAAAACCTGAAGTATTATATCTCCTCAGCCCAAATATCAGAGCACTCCTAAGGACCTGAAAAATCATATTCCAGAGAAGGATACCCTTTGCGGTAAACCAGACTTTCTCCATCCCCCCTTTATCTGACACATTTTGCCATAGAGCAAGAGAATGAAAAAGGAGAAAATACCTACTAAGAAGCACAGAACCCAGCAGAGCTTTATACAGTTGTACGGCCTTGCAGAAAGACAAGCTAGAGTTTGGGATTACTGAGATCTCGTGGAGAAGGGAGGAGGAGGCAAACGAGACCAATATTCACACCATTTTCCCCCTCGAGGTATTTGCCAATTAAACTGCACAAGGCGAAAGGGTAAGAAGTGTAGCATAAAGTGAATTAAAAGCAGATCAGAGATCCTTGCAACCTGACAAGGCCCAAAAGACCGAAATTGAAGGTCATGATATACCAAGGAGGAGAATCCACAAGAAACCCTCAGGCTCTCTCTTAGGAAATCTAGAAAGCTACACCCTAAGAATGCAAGCAAAATTAGATGCAGACTGAACCTTACCAAGACTGAGTTCAGCCCTAGATCAAACTGAGCTGATACGCCTCTCTGTTGCCTTCCATGATAGGTCGAGCCTTCTCTGGAGGAATATGACATTCAGAGTCACTATAATTTTCACATAAAATATCCAGCATTTGATTTTTTAAAAGCAAGACATATTGAGAAACAAGACCAAGAGAAATAAAACAGGAATAGAAATAGGTGGTCCAGATATTAAAGGTGGCAGATATGGACTTAAAAGTAACAATAATGAATATAATCAAAGTAATATATGATGAGAATTTCACCATTGAAACTATAAGAATCAAATGGAATTTCTAGACTGAAAAATATAACAACTGAACTTAAGAACCCAGTAGATGGGTTTAACTGGATATTTGGCACAGCTCAAGAAAGGATTCAAGAGCTGAAAAATAAATCAGAAGAAAATATCCAGACTCAGGCATAGAGGAGAAAAAAATAATAGGAAGTAGAGAGGATTCTGGGAAGATGGAGGAATAGGAAGCACCAGGAAACTGTCTCCCCACCTAGACAACAATTGCACTGACAGAATCTGTCCAATGTAATCAATTTAAAACTCTGGAGTCTATTGAAAGTTTGCAATGTCCAGGGAAAGGCTTGGACGGTAAATTGAGGTTAATTTTGGTCAATTTTAGCTCTTTGCAGAGTAGCAGCCACCGACCCCCACCCTCAGCCCATGGCAGGCAGCTGTGCACATGTTTCTGTAGTAGCTACACACAGCTTGTGGAAGCCTGAGTGGGAAACAAGGACCCTAACCTTCAAATATCAGTGGTCTGTACTCTAATTGCTGATTGTTGTTTCTGGTCACAGAGGTGGTGGCAATCGTTGTTACACTTCCCCCATTGCTGCAAGTCCTTCCCTCAGGCTGAAGCGACTGCCAGGGGATGTAAGTGGTCAGCACCCTTCCTCCCCCTTCATTTTTCACTTTTCACCCTTTTGGGAGACCCATTAAAGATGAGAACATTCTAAAGCAACTATATATACAGGAAAAATTAGAAAGTGACCATGCATGCCCAGGATAAGGTGCAGGCTCAGAATGGCCCCAAGAAAATCTTAAGTTTACACCTCCGGCTGATCCTTGGAACAAAGCCAGTCTACAACAACAAAAACAACAATAACAATAAAATTGGCAAAGCCTGGGGAAGGAGGAGAATTTGATTTCCAGAGTTACTACATTATTAGATTCAAATGTCTAGTTTTCAACAACAACAACAACAACAACAACAAAAAATCACAAGGCATACAAAGAAACAAGAAACAATGACCTATTCAGAGTGAGAAAATGTTCCTGAAAAAGATCTGATGGAAGATCTACTAGACGAAGATGTTAAAACGACTGTCTTACCGTTGCTCAAAGAACTTAAGGAGGATGTCGAGAAAGTCAAGAAAATATTGTATGAACAAAATGAAAATACCAATAAAGAGATAGAAAAGAAAAAAAAACGAAAAGGCAATTCTGGAGCTGAAAAGTACAATAATTAAAATGAAAAAAAAATACACTAGAAGTACTTGAAGGCAGATTTGAGCAGGCAGAAGAAAGAATCAGCAAACTTGAATACAGGACAATGGAAATTATCAAGTGTGAGGAACAGAATGCAAAAATGAACAGATCCAAAGTGACCTGTGGGACACTATCAAGCAGACCATCTATACATTGTTAGTGTCCCAGAAGAAAGCAAAGAGAAAGGGGCAGAGAGACTATTTGAAGAAAGAAGGACAGAAAATGTCTTAAATTTGATGAAAGACATGAATATAAACATCGAAGACAGTCAACAAACTCCAAGACAAGCTCAGAGACCTACAACCTTATAACCAAACTTTCAAAAGCCTAAGACAGAGAATCTTGAAAGCATCAAGAGAGAAGACTCATCGCATGTAAGCAATCCTCAATAAGATGATAAGTAGTTTTTTGTTATTGTTTTTTTTAACCTTTGACCACTTGGAATATATTGACCCACTGCCTCTAGATCAATATATTCCAAGTGGTCAAAGGTTAAAAAAAACAATAACAACAAAAAAACTGTCACTAAGAATCCTAGATTCAGTAAAACTGTCCTTTAAGAGTGAGAAGAAAATTAAGACATTCCCAGGTAAATAAAAGCCGAGGGAGTGTGTTACGACAAGAACTGCCCTTCCAGAAATGTTCAAAGAAAGCCTGCAGAGTGAAACGAACGGGAATGGGACAGTGACCCAAAGCTATAAGAAGAAATAAAGATCTCAGTAAAGTTTCAAACATTTGACCTATAATAATAGTAATAATTGTTATCATTTGATGAATGTGCCTAATACTGCGCTAAGTGTTTTATACCCATTATCTCATTTAATCTTCACAATAATCCCAGAAAGTAGGTTTTACTATCCCTTTTTACAGATAAAGAAAACGAGGGTAAGTAATTTCCCCAAGGGAGTCACTTGGTGATGATTAGAACCAGATTCTCTCTGACCACCAAGCACGTGCTCTTAACTACCATGCTCAATGACTGCTGGCATGCATCAGTGATTTAAAGAAACACCAGTTCAATGGTCTAAAACCATAAATGTAAGATTTAGCATAAATTTAGCCCCGAGAATTTGGTCCCTTCTCTTAGCCTCTACTTTACCTTCACTTGACCTTCTTGAGTCACCCTACACTATACTGGCAATTTAAAAACTAGAAATACTGAGAGACAGGAAAAAATGGCATAGATGATAGAGGCTTTGTTCATCCCTCTTACGACCAAATCAAAGTTGTGACAGAAACACGGAGCAAACAGCAAGAAAGTCACCTGGGATCTAGAAGAACAGAAGCACTACAACTAGGGAGAGAAATAATTAATCACCCTACAATGGTAGAAGGTAGGAGGGTGTGAAGACTTGAGGCTGCCCAGTCTCTAGCGGCTGAATGGGACAGAGGCCATGGCAGCTGCAGGCACCTCTTAAAGGGGGCCATGTCATGAGAGGACTTTTGTGGTGACAGACCTGCTCTCTCTGAGCACCAGCACCGGGTGGGCTGTGCGGGGGTGCGCCAAGGACTTACAGGGGAACACTGAGTTGTTGGAGTGAAGGCCGGAGGCGAGGCTCTCTACTGGGCACAGGTGCCAGTGGTATCCATTGTTCCTCTGTTGGGTTCTCTCCAATCCCAGCGTGTGGACTCAGCTCCCTCATAGCTGAGACGTCATCAAACTGGATAACAGAGGTCGCTCTTCCCAGAGGATCCCCTGAAACTCCGCCTCCCCTAACTCACAGCCCCACTCAAGCCACATCCAGGTGTGTCCTCCGCGAGTCAGGTGCTCCTTGTTGAGCAGCACCAAGACTCACACTGGTGGCAGCTGGCCTTGGTTTCTGGTGTGGCCTCTTGAGGCAACTATAAGCACAGCTTCTGCGGATTGCTTGCAGAATCTTAACAGGTGGCCCTGGAGGGGCACAGGGTGGGACTAAACTTGGCCTGCAGCTGAACCCCTCCCAGGACTGTGCCACTGGACACCCACTACACAAAGCCCTGCTAATAACACCAGGAGACTTAGGAGCTTTGTGTAGTATATAGAAACAGACATAGAAAGGCAGCCAAAATGGGAAGGCAAAGAAGCAGAAACCATATGAGAGAACAGAACAGAGATCCAGAATAATGGAGTCAAGGAATCCAGCAGATGCAGAGTTCAAAACACTGGTTATAAAGATGCTCATGAACTTGGGAGAAGAGTAGAGGAACTCAGTGAGAACTTTAACAAAGAGATAAAAAAAAAAACATAAACATGGAAATGGGAATTATAAAAGGGAACCAGTCAGAAATGAAGAACACATTATTTGAGATGAAGAGTATATTAGAGGGAATAAACAGAGTGGACAAAGAAGAAGATCGAACCACTGATATAAAGGATGGGGAAGCCAAGGACATTCAATCAGAACGGCATGAAAAAAGCCAAGACTATAATAATAATTTAAAGAGCCTATGGGACACAATTAAATATAAAAATATCTGTGTCATAGGGGTACCTGAAGGAAAACAAGAAGTTGAAGAGCTATTTGAAGAAATAATGATGGAAAACTTCCCTAACCTGGTGAAGGAAATAGACATACAACCCCAGGAAGCTCAGAGAGTCCCAAGAAAGAGGAACTCAAAGAGGCCCACACCAAGACACATCATAATTAAAATGCCAAAGGTTAAATACAAAGAGAGAATCTTAAAAGCAGCAAGATAAAAGCAGTTAGTTACCTACGAGGGAGCACCCATGACTGGCAGCTGATTTCTCAAAAGAAACTATTCAGGACAGAAGGGCTTGGCAAAAAAATATTCGACATGATGAAAACCCAGGATCTACCACCAAGAATACTTTATCCAGCAAAGCTATCATTTAGAGTCGAAGGACAGATAAAGATCTTCCCAGACAAAAGTAACCTGTGGGAATTTATCAACACCAAGCCAGTATTACAGGAAATGTTTGAGGGAATTCTTTAAGAAGAAAAAACATGTATCAAAAACATGAATAAAGAATGGTAATAACTACATTCCTATCAACAAGTACCTCAAAAAGAAAAGAATTGAGTGCTCCAACCAAAAGATAGCGTGGCTCAATGGATAAGAAAACAAGACCCCTTTATCTGCTGCCTACGAGAGACTCGCTTTGGATTAAAAGACACGCACAGAGATTAAAAGGAAGGGGATGGAAAAAGATACTGCCTTGATGGATATAGAGAGTATTGCACTGAATGAAATAAGTCAGATAGAGAAAGACAAATATCGCACGATCTCACATACATGTGGAATCTAAAAAACAAAGTAAACAACAACAACAACAAAAATGGAAATAAACATCTAGGTACAGCGAATATTTGGAAGGCTACCAGATGGGAAGGGGGTCATGGAGGATGGCAAAAAGGGCAAAGGGATTAAGAAGTACAGATGGATAGTTACAAAATAGACAGGGAGATATAAAGTGTAGCATAAAGAAAATAGTTAATAATGTAATAAAAATGTAAGGAGAAGTGGGGTACTAGATTTAGTGGAGTGATCACTTTGTGAGTTATACAGATTTCTAATCACTATGCTGTACAACTGACACTAATATATTAATGTATGCCAACTATAGTGGGAAAAACTCATTGAATTGTACAATGTATATATGAGCAACTAATGGTCTATTATATTTCAATAAAGCTGCAAAACAAACAAACAAAAAACACCTAGAAATACCATGAGGAAGAAGAGAACATCGATCTCTTTGCTCTTCTCACCAAAGGGTCCATATCTTCAAATAGGATTTACCATTAAATGTTTTAGACCCTGTCTTTGCTTTCTTCTCTTGGAGATGGAGCAAAGAGGAAAATTGTACATACATACTTACTATTTGTTCTTGGTAGAACAATGGAAAAGAAAGAATATTCAAATGTCTGCTTAGATATCCTATAAATCAGAGGGTACTTATAATTATTTTTTCTTTTTACCTTTCTAGCCACCCCTTTTTTGGAAAGATGCCAGGTTCTTGTTTGTAATAAGAATCTTTTGCCATGTCACATTGGGATACATGTTGTCATCAGCTTGTTCCTCAGCTGCCAGGAGCCAGAATCCTGTCCTCAGACCACAGGGAAGACTTGTTATCACAATTCTGCCCTTGGATTGTGTTGATGAAATATGTTCTTTGTGGAGATAACAGCCTCAATTGAAAAATGAATCTGTACTTACACAGGTTAAAGAAGAATTTGAGCAACTGAACCCTGTTGCAGCAAGAGGACTCATAGAAACCTTGAACCCATGACTCCTGAGAACAAAGGAAGCTTTATTGAAGATCAAATAAAAAATATAAATAGTGAGTCAGGCAGCACGTGAAATGAAGATTCCAGCATTTTTTTCCTACTAATATTGCTTTTAATAGTACTTGAGATTAAAGGTCAAACAGAATTCAACACAATGACCCTTGTAAGGCTTGATTTTGTATATTTGCAGATTCTAACTATTCACCTCTTCGCTCAGAACTGTACTTCTCAACAAGATGTCTGTCTTCATCACATTTTTCATATCTGTTATTTCAAATACTAATCAGTAGAATGTCTACTTTTAAAACAATCCCTCAGACTTTTCTGCATTACATGCTCATTCATTCACTTACTTTCTCACTCAGCATGTATTGAGTGCCTACTGACCCTGAGGATTAAAAAAAAACAAAGTTATGCCTATAGTATGTTCACGGTCTAAGAGGAGAGATAAACAAATTGATATTTAGAAAATTATTTGTGTGGCAGAGTTGATGATTAAACACTATATTTTTCAAATTAAAAAAGTAATTTCTTTGATTTCTAAAACCGATCTATTCCCCTAGCCCTTCATCCAGCAGGGCCAAAAAAAAGTTTCAATTCAATAATTAATGGCATCTTAGACTCCTGGGGATCGAATAGTCTCTCACAGGTAACTCTGTCTCTTTGGGGATGTTGATGCTCAGTCTTTCAGCTTGCCTCCCTCCCCATCCCCTGGCCCCCAGCATCCTCTGTGATAGCATGTGACTATATCAGGGACTGTGTTCAGGTCTGAGAGGCTGGAGAGAGGGAATCCAAGTACCATAAATAAGATCTACGATCTTATATCATTTGAGTTTAGTTACCTCTGTATCTCAGGCAGGAGTGAACTAACTTGCTAATGAGTGTGTAACATTCTGTTAACAGAAGATAGACAAGTATTAGTCAAAGAATATTCTACTGGCTTCTGTGATTGGTTGAACAAAAAGGAGTTGAATTGGTTGTGGTTATTACAATCAGGTGCCATTTATTACTATAGCTTATGCCAAAAAGAAAGCCACAGAAAAGCAGAAATAAGTCTTTTCTGACAATTAGACAATAAAGTTAGAAATTACCTTTAAATAAGTATGAAAATAAACTGCAACTAATGGGAAAAAAAAATAAAATTAAAAAAATATATGAACCTAAGTATAACTAAAGCTAGAATTATAAAATATTTAGAAAATAATGTAGACTTCCATTAAACATGGCAGGCTGAGTAAGCAAACCCAAAGTCAAGGAAAAGGAATCCCTTGAGTCAGGAGTTTTCCTCTGGTTTTTTTAAACAAAAAATCTTCTTGGCCTTAAGTTTTCTTGATTTTACTATTTATTTGAATAAATATGGGTTTGTTTTATATACCTACTGAAAATTTTATATGTTCCTTTTCATGTTTTTTTTTTAATTCTGAAAAATTCTTAGTTACTGTTCCTACCATCATTGTCTTCCTCTATTCTCTCTGTGACCTCTTTCTGGAAATTCTTTCAAATCTCTACTGAATTGGTGATTGCATCCTTCATGTTTTCTAACTTCTCCATCATATATTCTGTCTCTTTATATCTCTGTGTTGTGTTTTGAATGGCTTCCTCAGATGTATTTTCCAATTTATTCTCTCTTCATCAGAATCTGGTCTATTGTTCAACTCATGTACTGAGTTATTTTATTTCACTCATTATCTAAGTTGAGTGATTCTTTTTCACTCTCTCTTGTTCTTGCCTAATGATTTTTATCACCTCTTTATTTTTAATATAGTGAATAGATTTATATCTATTTCAAATTGTTTTGTTATCTTTGCTAAGTTAAAAAACTTTCCCATTTATGCATCCAGTGGTTTTTCTTCAAGTTGGTTTGTTTATTTTTAATGTTTGTGATTTTTTTAACTATAAAAATAATTACTAAACTGGTATAATTAAAAATCAAGCTTGACCAAAATCTAGACAAAAATGGCATAAAAAAATAAGACTGTGGAGTTAAATCATTCTAAAGTTTTTGCATTGTTTTGATGGGAGATATAGATAATGATTAATTTTAGGCTTTGCTAAATCAAGTTAAATTAAGTTTATATGTCACAAATTAGAGGTTAACCACTCATTAATATAAATATAATGTGCAATTTCAAAGCCACTAGGGAAAAATAAAGAATTAAGAAAGTTCAATAAAGTCAATGGAAAGCAAAAAATAAAAAAAATATAGAGAAGCATGGTAAATAGAAAACACAAAACCAAGAATATCGGTACTCGCAATATTACAAACAGATCAGAGACATCTATTAAAAGTCGGAACTGGCCAAACGATGTATAACGGAAAAATCCAGTGACAGGATACAACGAAAGACACACATAAAGTATATTACATCAAAAAAGAAAGTCCTAGGGATGTATGGACAGCATGGTGACTGTAATTAACAATACTGTATTTTGCATTTGAAAGTTGCTATGAGAGAAGATCTGAAAAGTTCTCATCACAAGAAAAATAAGATAATCAAGTGTGGTGATGGATGTTAACTCAATTTATTGTAGTAATCATTTCACAATATACACATATATCAAATCATTATGTCGTACACCCAAAACTGATGCACTGTTATATGTCAATTATATCTCCATTTTTAAAAAGTAAATTATACCTAAAGGCTGAAAAATGAAAAGGATGGATATATTACTAAAGGAAGGGATTCAATAAACTGGTTTAGTCACATTATAGAATACCATGCAGCAGCTAAACACAAATGGTCTCTCCATATCAATATGTATAAATATATCGATCAATCTATATGTTCGTCTGCATAGTTTTCGAAAATACATTGCATATGAAAGATGCAGAAGTATATACATCAGTATGGTAGCGTGTATGTACTTAAAAAAAACATACAAAGCAATACTGTATGTTGTTCATGAATTTGTAGTTTTGTAAGATTTAGAACTGTAAAATCGACAGATTCCCCTCAAATTTATGATAGTGGCTGCCTTAGGGAAGGAAGGAAAGGAATAGTCATGGAACAAGAAACAAAGATAACTTCAACTTCATAATGTTTTATTTTTTTTGCCAAAAAAGAAAGAAAAGTAAAGAATAATAAATGCACTATTTAATAAATTAGTACTAATAGTAGGTACATTTAAAGAACACATTATACATGCCCAATAGGTAATATATACAATATATAACATTACATATAATATGTGTTAATAATATATAATATTTTATATAGATCTCAGCCTGGAGAGGCGACCAAAGCTGTATTCAGAGCAAAGCTATAGTTTTGATCCTAAAAAGAGTAGAAATATTTACTAGATCAAAATTCATGGAAGAAAATTCAAAGAAATTTAATAATTGTCTCTTCAAAAGAAACTGGAGCCAAGTAATTTTATGAGTACATTCATTCATGCATTTAGGGAACAGATCATTCTAGGCTACTTGTACTGTTCCAGAACACAGAGAAAAAGGGAATGTTTTCAATTTCTTTATATATATGTACAGCTAAAACCATCCCAATACCAAAACCTTATAGAGAAAGCACAAAAACCAAAAGACTCACCAATTTCCTGAGGAAAATACTAACAAAACAACTTAAAATATTTATTAGAAGACAATGTCAAAATAGGATTTATTCGAGAAAGAAATGTATGCTTCAAACTAGGGTATGTATCACCATTATTCATCAAAGCAGAAGCATCAGAAGAGATACTGAAGAAGCTTTAATGAAATTCAGAACTTATTCTTGATAAAACTTTTAAAAACAGGATTAGAGAATGACTTTTTAACATGTAATATGCATAGTTTAAAATAACTGAACAATCCCATGCCTCATGATGTAACCCTCCAGAAATTCCCATTAAAGTCAGCAAGAGCGAATGGAGACTGTGATCACAAAGATTGTGTAAGACTGTTCAGGAAATGCCAGCAACACAATTAAGTAAGAAAACTATGTAATGGTTTAATAACATTAGCAAGAGAAAGCAAATTTATCAAATGCTATAAAATGATACAATTGTCCACCTGAATAGCTTGAGAAAATCAACAGAAAAAAAGCCTTTAAAATGAATGAGTTCAATAATGTAGCCAATTACAAATTAAATATTAAAGGCGTCGCAGCTTTCCTGTATTTCAAATATCCTCAGAATATATAATGTTAAATAAAATACTCTAATCATAATGGTAATGGAATGTCAAATACCTAAGGATAAAATGAAAAAGAAATAAGTACGGCTTACAGAAAGGCGAACTACAAAGCACTACTGAACGAAATTACAGACTTGCTTTGAAGTAGACACAGCACATACCCAGATGAAAATAGTCGATCTGTTAAAAATGTCAATTAGCCCTAAATTAATCAGCCCTAAATTAAATTAATTAGCCCTAAATTAAAATAATTAGCCCTAAATTAAAATAAATAAATACTTTATTTTTTTTTTCACTTTCCTAAATTAATTTTAGAGCTCAGCTAGAAGAACAAAGGTACAAGAAGAATTTACTTTTCTAAAGGGTATTCTGGCAGATTGTATCAAAAGCACTAAAAAAAAATTGTGTGCTTTGACGTAACAATTCAGCTCTTGGGAATATATTCCTAAAACATAATCAAATAGGAGCACCATGATCCACATATAAGAATATTCACAGCAACATTTTTTTATAATGCAAAAGTGTGGAAAAAACCTAAATAATACAATAATAATTAAATAAATTATAAACATAATTAAATACTATGCAGCTATCAAAATCACGATGTCACAGTGTAAGTATTATGTGAAAAATTAGGCAAAATATTTATAAACTACATATTTGCATAGATATGAGACTAGAAGAATGCATGCAAAATTTTAAGTAGTCATCTTTAAGTGTTGGGCTTTTTAGTGATTTTGTCTTATTTGTCGTTTGGTTGTTGTTTATT
Organism: Pteropus medius; assembly: GCF_902729225.1. Classification (NCBI taxonomy): domain Eukaryota; kingdom Metazoa; phylum Chordata; class Mammalia; order Chiroptera; family Pteropodidae; genus Pteropus; species Pteropus medius. Next base: position 13,387,972 of record NW_024349225.1, read on the forward strand.
TCTTCCCAAATTACATGCATTTCTTGTGTTATAAACAATAAATAAAAGTCAAATAAAGACAATAAAAAGAAATCATTCTATAGCTTTAAGAAATTAAATCCTGCCAGTTTTCTTTTTTTAAAATCACTTGCATCAACCTTTTCTCCACAGACGGACAGGACCACTGAAGCAATTTCCTAACAAGTTACTTTGTGGCCAACACCTCTCGACTCTGCCAAGAAGGCGGATCTCCTGAAATGCAGACATGATCATATTTGTCTCTGAACATTATCCAGTGGTTCCTTACTGCCTACGAGGGAGGTTAAGCACCTTTGCATAGTGACGGTGTGCGCTTCCTCCCATCAACCGCATTAACCTTCCTCTGCCGCCCACTTGTCTATAATGATCATCCCACCAAATTTGCTTAGGATGATCTTTTGCTCATTCTTCAGTTTCAGAGTCACCTCTCACAAAGAGCACTTCCTGGCCTTTAAAGAATATTTCTGTCCTTCGCTTCCCTTTTTCTACTTTCTACTGAGCCCTCACTTTTTTTTTAATAAGCACTTATATATTTCTTTACATAGTTCTTAAAAAAATCTGCCTCCATCACTATAAAGTATCTTCATGCAAGCATGGACTGAATACGTCTTGTTCCTTATTTTAAGGAATTTGTTTAATAAATGAATACATAAATGAACCCTTATTCTGAATGGAACTAGTTTCAGCTCTCTGAATGCATCAAGCTTTTTCGGCCTCTAAGTTTGCATGTTCAGTCTCCTCTCTCTGGAAGTCATCCTCCTTCAGAAAGTCTGGTATCTTGTCACATCTCACGGCTCAGCTCGAGCACTGCTTTCGCTGGGAAGCCTGGTCCAGTTGACCCCTCTCATCTTCGGGTCCTGCAGAACCACAGCTCATCTTCTTATCATCGGATCTATCACATTCTATTGCTTTTATCAGTTCACACATCCGCAAGCTCCTAGAGAGTGGAAGCTCCTGTTGGGCAGGGATTGGTCCTGACCGATTTCTATTCCCCTGGTGTTTAGCACAACACAGAGTTGGCCGTCAGCAATCAATCAGAGCTGGCTGGATGAATGAAAAAATGAGTTTCTCTGAAATGCTTCATAGCATTTGTGACTTAAATCTTCATTTTATTCCAAATGATTCGTATTAAAAATCACGACAGGATTAATTCGTAGTAGGAAGAAAAGAGCTTTCCAGAGAAAACTTTGAAGGACACTCCATCTCTCTGTAATCAATAATATTTGTTAAAATAACACCCACGTCTCTATCGCATGGCCCTTGACAAAAACCAGCAATAACTACAAGAAATGGCAGTCGAAGGAAAGGTTAAATTCATCGACCAACCTTAGCCAAGCACTGACTGTATCACAGCCGCGTGGCCCTTTAAAAGGATTTAAACTGGGCACTGTCCGGAATCCCCAAATCGTTGGTTTATATTTCATTTTAAAGAACTGCGCTAACAATCGGCTCAGCACCTCTGAACTGAAGGCACCCCTGGCCTTGATGGGACCAAGCCTCCGAAAAGCAGCCTTATTCCGGAGGGACTGGACGTCTTTCTCTTTTGGTTTTGGGATCATCGTTGTGCTTTCCACCTCCGGCCCACAGAAGTGATGTTACTTCCTCGGCTTCATACTCACACAGTTATGCAGACAGCCTCTGGTGCACAGACGAGCATAAAGCAGCCATCGTTGCAGGTGCAGAAATGCTTTTATAATGAATTACTGCCTCCTTACTGGGAACCAGGACAGACCTGCTGTGTTTGTCACTCTTTAGTTATTAGGCAATGTCTGCAGGCACCCAAGATTTCTATTCCACATTTATCCTCTTCTGGAGCAGAAAGCAAGTGCTCTAACGGCTGTGTGTATTTGTTTTCTTTGGGGCAGATAGAGGCCAAAGAAACCACAAAACAGTCTAAATCACAGCTCTTCCTTCACTTACATCAGGGCTACAGAAGCAGGTGCACAGTGTTTGTTTCTTCTGGGTGTATAATAAGTTCTCTGAGTTTTTATATTAATAATTTATAAGCAGCCTATCAGTCCTGTCATACGTACAAGTCCGAGTGCTGTCTTAGCTACGCTCTAGCACTGCTTTAAAGGACACACCTGACGGGTGTCCCCGCCCTGTATGCCTGCTTCACATCAGTATCATTATCCCTACTCTCACACTGGAGGATCCACGAAGTGAGGAGTCACTGCTCGATGGAATGCGTTGAACTGAGAGGCTCGTTCTAAACATCTTAAATTCCAAGGAGCCAAAGGGGTCAAACCTTTTGAAGGATGATTTCACTGGATGAAGCATTCTAGGTTCAGAGATGTTCTCTTTCAACACATTAAATACCCGCTTGTGCTCCTTCTTGCTCACGGGGCTTCTGAAGAGGAGTCTGATGCAATTTCTATCCTTGCTTCTCAGTAGGTAAGGTGATTTTTTTCTCTCTGGTGTCTTTCAAGATTTTCTCCTTGTCTTTGATTTCCTACCGTTTGATATTATATGCTTTGATGTAGATTTTTGGTTTTTATCCTGCTTGGCATTCTCTGAGCTTTCTCAATCTGTGTTTGATGTCTATCAACAACTTTCGAAAATTCTCAGTCATTCATGCTTCAGCTGTTTCTTCTGTTCCTTTCTCTTTATTTCCATCCTGGTATTCCCATTATCATATATTATATCTTTTGTAGTCGTCCTGTGGATCTTAGATATTCTGTTGTCTTTCTCGTTCTTTTTTCTTTCTCTTTGCATTTCAGTTTTAGAAGTTTCTATTGACGTTTCTTCAAGCTCGCTGATTCTTTTCTGTGGTTGTGTCGTCTATTAAAGAGCCCATCAAAGGCATTCTGCATTCCTCACACAGTGTTTTTGGTTTCTAGCACTTCCTTTTGATTCTTTCTTAGTACGCCCATCTCCCCGCTGGTATCATCCATCTGCTCTTAACATGTTGTCCACCTTTTCTGCTAAAGCTGTTAGTGTATTAATCACAGTTGTTTAAAATTTTCAATCTAATGATTTCAACATCCTTGCAATATCTGACTCTGATTGTGATGCTTGCTCTCTCTTCCAACTGTGTTGTCTTTTGGTAAGCCTTAAAAATTTTTTTATTGAAAGCTGACATGATGCACTGGGTAAAGGGAACGGAGGCGAGCAGACCTTTTGCGTGAGGTTTTATGTTTATCTTAGTAGGAATTAGGCTGAATTTACTGTTTGCTGTAGCGTAGGTGTCAGAGGCTTAAATTTCCTCTATCGTCCTTGTGTTTGTCTCTCCTGTTGTCTTTGGGTTTCCTTAGAGATTTCTTCTTAAGTAAAGTCTGAGGCATATGGTTCTTTCAGTTGTGTTCCCTGGGGGGCCAGTCTTAGGAGAGCCCTCGTACTTGTGTGGGTTTACCTCCAGGAGACTTGCCAGGTTCTCACAGTGAAGAGATCCTTGTGCTAGAATTAGGTCTCCAACATTCGGAGGTTGTTCAAAGAACACCTGGATTCATTCATTCCAAAAATCCTGATAATGCTGTGGAGAAAAAGCAAAGTCCTTGACCTCGTGAAGCTTACATGGTGGTAGTAGGGTGGAGCATAGAGAAACAGTAAGAAGCAAAGGAATATATGGACAAGATGATTCAAGATGGTGATGTACGTCTGAAGAAAACAAATCAGTTGGTAAGAATCTAGCATTTGATAGGAAGCTTGATGCTAGACCAAAGGATCTAGCTTATCACGATCATGAAAACATGGTACATGGGTCAAATAAGAATCAGGAAATCTACAGAAGGAGGAAAATAACAGAGATGACAAGGGGGAGTGCTGGACAACACTTTCGAGGAGCACAGACTGTCAAAGCATCTAGGTTCAAATGTCATATAAGAAGATCAGATCTGGAGCCAAAGAAAGGAAATGGAGCCAGGGATCAGAAGCAAGTTGTATCTGGGGTTGACACAAAAGCAAAATGAAATTGCTGTACAATTTCTTTGGGGTCATTAACTGTGTACGGTGGATGGCGCTGTCTTGAAGAAAAGAGGTGGGTGTGGCGTGACATTACGTACAGCAAACTACATAGAAAGAACGAAAGAAAGAGGCATAGTAGAGAAGAGTTATTTGCAAGACATATAATTGTCAAAGAATTGGTAATCAGAATAAGAACTCCTACAAATTAATTTCAGAAATCAGCCCAATGGAAAAATGGGCAAGAGATATAAATAGGAAAATCACAGAAAAGAAAATCAATCTCACTATAATCACAGAAATATAAAATAAAACACCAAAATAAAATATAAAATAAAAATGAAAAGTAATAAAGTGAACTATTATTAAATATACACACACAAGTAGACCAATTTTAGTGGTTATAATGATTAAACTAGACACATATACCAATTTGGATAAATGCTAAAAACAATGCGGAAGGGTAAAAACCAGTAGAAAAGAATGCGAACAACATTATACCATTTGGGTAAATTTGAAAATGTGCAAACGATAACACATAATGATTTCTGATACATCTCTACATAATAAAGTATGAAAACAACAGCAAAAGATACGCACCAATTTCAGGCTACTGCTAGGAGAAAGGACAGGAAGTTGAAATCTGGGGATGAGGGGGTGAAAAGGGGTGTCCACTGCAGGCTTCAAATGCGTCTACTTCTTTCTTATAAAATATTAGACCTAAAGCAAACATGACAAGATGCCAAGATTTGCGAAACATAACTGGTGATAGTATACCATTTTCTATGTACTGTTTGAAATATTTAATAATCAATTTTTTTCGATATTAGAAAGAAACAAACTATATGAAAATTAACATTTAATTTCTCTTTGTGGGACAGTTGGGGAAAGCCACTTGTTCGGATCTGGCTGAGGGAGATGCGTCTGTCCTTGTCCAGTTTGGATCATATCCTCTGTTAGCAGACTTTTTCTTTATCAATGAAGGTTTTGTCCTGTACCTTAGGATTTACATGTTTACTTCCACACATCATAATTTTAATATTAATTACAGAAAATTCTCCATTTCTTCATTTTAAATATTTCAAAATTCATAGAGGAAGTACAGGGTTTTTTTGTTTTGTTTTGTTTTTTTTAATCAACTATAATAAGATTTACTTATCTGGCAACACATACTTGTTGAAAAATACTGACTATAAATGTTTCTCTCATTTGACTTTTCAGTTCTACTCTCTTCTATGTTGTGGTGAGGACGGAGTTTTTCAAAGATTCTTAACGTTTTGGTGGGAATAGAACATTTATCAGCTTGGGTAAGCTGAAAAAAGGCTCATTCATTGTTCAGAAATTATGGACTTCATATTTCATTTCTAAAATTCTTTGAACATCTAGTTCCTACAGCTAAGCAACATCCTAGGACAGAAGTGCTGGTTCATCCCATAGCCATGTGGACTATACAAGAACACACAAGGACACAGGCCAGTAGCCCCCGGGAGAGTCTCACGAAAGAGAGATCCCCTAAGAATGAGTTAATATACAACTTCACAAAGGGTAGGTTGTTAGCTAAGAGTAGAGTTCGCAGCAATTTAAGTGCCAAATCAAATGTCCCAGTATTAAAGAACAGTCCATTCTTTCCCTGTCTTACTCCTAACGCTCACGATAGTAATAATTCTGGAAATTGCTTTCAAAAAGGTATTATTGCTCAAGATATTACTGCCACGGTTTACTTTCTTCTTCTTGGTGACATCACATCCACATCAGGCATTCATGTTTCTGAATAAGCTCGCGGCTTTGGCTGGGGCAACCTGAGCCTTGCTTTCTGCCAGGCACGGTGGGACGTACAGCTCAGAATGGTTTCCAGATAGATCAGTTCCCTTCCTGTCCTGTCCAGGGCACTGCATTGCCACATGACCTTTGCCAAGTCACTTCTTTCTGCTTTCCCATAACGTAAGGTTGTAATTATGATGATCTCCCTCATAGAAAAGCGATGAGAAGCTATTCATAGCAAAGACTGAAAACAGCAAACATGATGGGAGAGGCAGATATTAAATGTAGGAAAATGTTCTAAATTGAATATTCATCTCCTCCCTGGGTCAATGTGTCCTTGACATTTATTTGTAAGGACAACAGTAGCAAGAATGCCTCCTTAGTCCCTTCTGTTAATGCGATCCACTAACTGTGTATTTTTCAACCCAAATATGACCTCGATTTTCAGACAAATAATTTGTGTGTGTGTGTGTGCAAGATATCTTTTCATTGTCCTCTCATCAACCACGTGGGCTTTCTTTTTTCTTTCCCAAGAAAACTGAGGTCATTGAGTTGGTTTTAAATTGGCGACTTGATGGTGTTCGGTGCCAGACACATGACACGTCTTAGTAGCTGTCTGGACCCGGGTCTGGGATCATATTCCCCTCCATCCCCAATATATGTTCCAAACACTTGTGAGCACACTGGAGGGCAGGAGGCTTAAAGAGGTGAGATCAGGCCAGGCTGGCATCCACTCTGTAGGGTTCGGGGGCCAGAGTCATACTTCAAAGTGGTGCGGGGCAGTGATTGACAAGGCAACCAGGGCTGCTCCTGGTAGGTGGAAGGGCAACGGGAGAAAAATCAGCTGCCTTGGTACGTTCTTTCAAGTTTCTGTTTATCTTCCATCTGTAGACTCTTTAAGCTGCCTTCATATTTGGATGTGGACAGTGAAGTATTGCTGACCAGTGCCAGAGTCACAGGAATATCCTGCCGTGCTTTTGATCTTCCCATATGACTGGATTTCCTGGATTATCACGTTACTGTGTGTGCACACATGTGCACACGTGAATCTTCTGGCACATCTCCCAGAAGCGTTAGTCCTGGGACAAAGGGTCCATTGGTGCTTTCAAAATGCAATATTGATCACTTTGGCTTTTTTTGGCTCAGAGCCAGACACTTTGTCTTTCATCGCACAAGATGGCCGCCGACGCCACAGGCCTGTGTCATGGTGACAGGCCTCGGCAGCGCTTCCTGAAAAGTGGAGTCAATTTTTAGGAGCTGCAAAAAAAGTTATTTTGAGATGGAACTTTGTGTTTTGCCAACTCTGGCAGTGCTTGGAATTTGGCTCTCGTCTTTTAACCCTGACAGTCTGTGGGACATTCTATATTCAGTTACATTATACTTTCCAGTATTCGGCAGAGCAGGGAAGTCAGCGAGGCAGAATAAGTCACTGAGTTTTTTTTCCCCTATGGTTTTGCACAGTTTGCTGTCTACTACCAGGCTTAGGCAAATCCGTAATTTGGGCTTCAAACTTAATGACAGTTCAAAGGTCAAATTCACCAGGATAAGGGGAAAGAAATCTCTTCCTAAATTTACCTTTTATGTGTAGGATTAGGAAAATTACAAAATCAAATAATTCAGAAAAGACTTTGATGCTAATGTTTGATCTTTAAAATGATACAAATCGTCAGTGACTAGAATAGAATAACACAAGAATAGAATTAAAAATTGTGGTTATCTTTAGGCTTTCTTTAAATCAAGAACATGGCTACAAATTACAGACCCATTTTAAGCTTCTAGATTACTTAGAGAAAAATATACCAGAACCTTATTTTCTCCTTTTTTTTCCAAACTACTGTGTCTAAGATTTGACCGAAGCAGGAGATGAGATCAAGAGTTTTCTTATTTCTGAATCTCCATTCTTCTTTTCAGCCTGTCTTCTATGCACCAAAAATGTGTTGACTGGCCTTTTTTCACTACTCACAAGGTGTATTTGCACAGTCGTAAAACACCTGAGCATGAATTTATTTCATGTATAAACCTTTCCTGTCTTCCAGAGATATCATTTTTTGAAAAGAGAGTATAAGGAAGGAACGCTCATAGCAGACTTTCAGACATCATGGCATCCATGAGAGGGAATGGCTGAGAAGAGAACTTTCAGTCCCATCGTGATTTTCATTCCAAGGGTGAGACCCTGTCTCTTACTACTGTGATGTGTGCTGCTTAGTTCGGAGGTGAATCAGCTGTTTTCATTAGCCTTTACTTTACTCCACTCCTGAGGGATGCCACAGAGCAGGTCTTTAATCCAGGCCAAGTGGAACTTAATCTGAATTCCAGTCATTCCACCAGTAATGGAAAGAGCACATGCTTCAGAATCAGGCAGGGGTCAGCTTCCTCGTCCTGTCACTTACCAGCTGTGTGATCTTGGGGGAGGTATTTAACCTCTTCAAACCCTCAGTTGCTCATGTGTAGAGTAAGGATAATAGTCCTTAGTTAATGGGGCTATTAAGAGGCTAAGTGACATAATGGATGTGAAAGGCCTAGCACAGTATTTGACACAGCTGATTCTGTAATAAAGTAAAGAACTGTGTAGTCTTTAATGTCCATAGTCTATCAAACTCCATGGAGCTCACTTCTTAATGACAATTCACGTAATCTAAAAACTCAGCTGTGATCATTTTAAAAAAATTATTTTCCATGGTTATGCTATTGCCAGTGTCAAATTTAAACTTGTGATGACAGCACAGCTGTGAACTCTTTGGGTGTCACATCCCCTTGGAAGTAGGGCGATGTGACAGTCCTGGAGCAAATTGCCATGTTTGGCATTCCTTGGGCACACTTAGATTCTCGAACTCCCAGACAGAAGGGCTGATTGAATCTCTTTCGTTAACTCTGAGTAGCACACCTCGAATACTTTCTTTGAAAGGAGACATATTATAAATACTCTGTATTTCTATCATGGATAACTGGGTCCTCTTTGAGGTTAATAATAGTCTGTTTTGAAACTCATGATTCAAACTCTGAGAAACTTAATAACAAAGAAATTTAAAATTAGAGAGTAAAATGAGATGCGTTCAATGATAAGCCTAGGAACTGTCTATTGATTCAATAGAATGCTGCTTTTTTTTTTTCACGATAATAATAGCAGCCTTGAAAGTCTAGATATTAATATTTTGACCTGGGAAATCACTCTCTCCATGCCCTTGAGGGGACATGGCGTTTTGCCACAGCTGTGACGCAGCGTGCCTGGTACCGTCTATCAATCCCACACATCTTGAGGCTGTCTATGAGTACCACATGTGAGTCATAGTTAGGAGTAGGGCTCAGGTTAATACAGGAAGCGACAATGTGAACAGAGCATTGGAGCCCAATCAAGGATTAAGTGGGTTCGCAATTCAAAACCTGGGTTTTTGGCCTTTCTCCCTCAAATTTTGAAATCATGTTGAGGTCTCATCTCAGACAATCATTTCTTCTCCATGTTTGTAAAATATAGGACAATGATTTCATTGTTTCCCTTTCCCTACAAAAGTCTCTTCGAGAAGCATGGCAAATAGAAAAGAATGAAAACCCATTGTCTCCGAGTTTATCCTCGGACTCTACCTTACATTCAGGAAGTTCTTAGACTATAAAATCTTCAAAATCACATGGTTCAGACAAAACTTCATCTTTCTCATTAAGCATTATTCATTTTCCAGCTAACTCTTTGCTACAGAGAAGTTGAACAGTGGAGATATTCCGGTCTTGTAGAAAACTCAGGATTGGACATTCTACCCCTACTAAAAGCAACTTCAGGGAATTTTTTAAATGACATCCTGCCTCATCTCTCTCACGTTTCAATGCCACTTGAACAGCTTCCTTTACTGCATTACTGTCTATATTCACAAAAGCCAGACCAACGATCCTTTAGTCTCTGACAGTGGTACCAAGGGTTGCCTTTCTTCATTCCATAAATATATAGTGAATGTCCTGTGTATATCTTATGCTCTACCTGGAACCTTGGGAACACACAACTAAGTAGAGAACACGGCTCTGTCTCTGAGAGGCTCGCCTAAAAAGAAAGCACAATTGTTCCCTTCCAGGACGCAGAACTAAAGTTAGCGATGACTATCCTTCATCTAGAGTACCATTTACTCCAGAGGTCCTAATCTGGAGTATTATATACTAAAAAGTTTTTTAACAAGTCATCAATATTTTGAAATGGGAAGATACTACATAAAATTCTGGATTCATGACTTCTTTTTAAAAATGAAGAGATGTGGCAACACAGGTTCTTCTTTCCCACTAAGCAATAATTGGATAGGTTTTCATTTCGTCTCAACAGGAGTGAGCATCTTGTTTGCAAAGGCTGCTTCACCTTTCACAGTTCAAGAGCCTATGGGCACTTGAGGTATTCCAATAACTAGACAATGAGCTTATCATGAAAAATAATTGGTTGAGGAGAGCCCAACAGTCCATGAGAAGAATGCAAAAATAGATAACGATCAGGAATTTTAAAAGATTTATAAAAGATGAAAAGTATTATAAAAGAGTAGTTCGTACGACTTTTAACAACAAATCTGGAGAAGCTGAAAAAGAATAATTTCCTAGCAAAATAAAATTACCTAAGATGAAACAGGGAAAATGCAATGGATCATTTACCACAGAAGAGATTCTCAAATGATTCGATTTACCATTAAAAACAGTACCAGGAACAGATGGATTCATAACCAATTTTATCTGATAATACAAAAATAGATAATTCCAATGTTGGTTTTACTATTCCAGGCCATAGAAAAAGAAAAAAAATTTCTCCAACCTATTTTTCAAAGCCTGCATGGCTTTTATATTAAAATCTAACAATAATAATGCAAAAGAGAAAAAGTAAAAGCCTATATCGCCTAGAGATAATGATGCAAAAAAAAAATCCTTATAAAATACAAGCAAATAGAACATGTGTTATATAAACAGAATAAACAATTATTTTTTTATAGGTACAGTTCATTGCAGGGATAAAGGGATATTTCATTAATTATCACGATAATCCATCATCAAAATTCTGAAGGTAAAAACCAACATAATTCTATCACTAGATGCTAAAATATCATTTAATAAATTCAGCAGTAACTCCTAACTTTTGAAAAGTTTATTTATCTAAAACCAAGAGCTAAGGTTATCCTAAATGGTGAAACACTAAAGCAATTTCAATAAAAACCAAGAACAACACAGGGATCGGTACGGACCCGGTCATTATCGAACACTGTTGTAGAGGTAGGCTCTAGCAAGTAAATCACACAGAAGAAACTATTAAATACTTGGAGATAAATTTTTTAAGGAACAGAACCTATATGAAGAAATCATAAAATCGATTGAAAGATATAAAATTAAGTCTTCACAAATAAAGTCTTTTCACGTTCTTTGATAATAAGATCCGATACGATAAAAATGTCAATTTGCCCCAAATTTTTGTTTAAATTTGATGTAATCTCAGTTTTAATCCTCATAGAGGTCTGGGGGAAATGAATAAAAAGACGTCAAAGTTTACAAAGAAGCAAATATTTCTGAGAACAGCCAAACAAATTTCGATAAAGTGAATAGGGATTTGCCTTACTAGCAGAAGACAGCAGTAAATAGTTGAAACTGAATGAATATGGTTATAGGCATAGGAAGAAACAAATAGATCGGTAGAAAAGAATTGAGAATCCCAGAAAACACATGATTTTAGATGTGAAAAGAGGAGAAATCATAGATTATTTAATAAAAAATGCTGACACAGAAAGCTACCCATCTGAAAAAAAATGAAACTGAACTCTAAACAAGAGTTAATTCCATATGCATTAAACCTTAAACAAGTAAAGAAATATTTATGGCAAGAAAATCTAGCATACAACAAGTACAATCCAGAGGCGAGAGAGATTCAGTACCATACAAAGTTTTGACACTACAAAAATTCAACATTTTGAATGTAAAAAATACATATAACATTAAATATTTTATATTTAAATATATCCAATACAGTTAGAAAATTGACTTGGGAAAAATATTTGTACTTCAGAAGATCATCAGATGTTTACTATGATAATAAAAAGCTCGTACTATCTGACAAAAGTGGGATGTGAATTCCAGCAGCAAAGGGATCCAAGAGGCAACCAAACAGTCATGCAACATATGAAAATATTCTTACTTTACTTTGCATTTTCCTAATTTTCTTTACTCCCCATTAAATTGACAAAATTAAAAAGTGTTGAAATATCTGTCTTTATCAGATTCGTGGAGACGTGGGTTCTTATATATTGCCGGTGAAAATACGAATGGTTTCCGCCTTTACGGAAACCAATCTGGCAAATATGAAAATTAACAAAACATGTGCACTTTAACCCAGTAAATTCTACTCCTGGGTCTCTATCCCACAGTGGGAAAAAGCCATCGATTTTGAAAAATGGATTTTATATGATTGGATATACACACACAGTTGATAGACTGACAAAGATAGAGTAAATATATCTCAGTATAAAAATAGCAAATGATAGTACAAATTACACTGTGGAATATTATGAAGCCATTTAACAGAATAAATTAGAGGTCTGGCAGTTAATTTGGAGAAATTTCCAGTAGACGTTTTTGAAAAAAAGAGAAAAGTAAATATGATTCCATTTTTATAAAACGATGATAAGATGATATACATATACGGGTACCTATGAATACATGCATTTATACACAGAAAGATGTGGCTGTAGAGAAAACACGAATAGCACTATGTGAAGTTATCAGCGTGGTGTGGCAGAGTCAATCATTGTGTCTCCCTTGTTTCTCCCAGTTTTTTCCTTGTGTCTCTCTCATTTCCCAACTATCTTTGCAGTTAGGTTGGGGCCATGTGACAAATTCTGGCCAATGAACTGTGAGTGAAATGAGGTCGTTAAGGAATGATGCGCTTTCTGCATTTCTTTATGCCCTGCCTTGGAACACTTGGAAGCCACACGTTCCAGATGGCATAGCTACAATTTTGAGGAAGACTGGCCAATACACATCAAACTTTGCATGAGGAAAATTAAACTTATTTTCCAAAGTCTTTGTGATTTTGGCATTTTTCTCTTATGGCAGCTACATTGATTATCCTAATCCAGAGATTAATATTTTGAAATAAGTTATTGCTGAAATTAAAAAATGTAAATGTATGCCTTGTGAAGCAGCCAATGAGAAAACTGACATCAAAGGAAAGAAGCGTGAAAATTAATGTTACTCAGTGGCCAAGAAAAGGAGAAAAGAGAAAAAGGTCGAACCTTCACTTGTGGTGACTTGGTCTTTAGGCCAGACTACATGCAGAGCAGAAGAGATTAGAAAAGACGACAATTAGAAGCAAATATTGGCTGTTGCTGATTGCTTTTGTCAAAATATTACAAGGAAGTAATAAACTCATTAATGGCCAATTTGCAAGCAGAAATTAGAAGGATTACAGAAAGAGGAGAAAGGTCATACCGGGTTGGGAAAACTGATTATTATCAACCTCTAAGGGTGAGAGAGTAACAACAATAAAAAAAATGTAAGGGTGAATGTCCCATTAAACCTCCCTGTTGGAAAAGTGATCACATTCTGGTTTCTCACCTTCAAGCCTGAAAGCCTCCAGGTGGCTGCTATTAAGTTGAGAAAGACAAGTGTACAGATAAGAAAGCAAAGATATAAAGCAGATCTGAACACTAGGCTTCAAAATGATTTAGGGTGTGGTTACTGGCACATGGCACCAAGCAAGTAGATGAGAAGCTACATTTTTTCAGTGTTAAACCAACCAAGATTTTAAGCAACGACATTGCCAAACAAACTTAGAGCTTGGACCTCGGTAAAATTTTGTTCAAGACATGGAAATGTCTACATCCCATCAAAATGGATTACCACCCCACAAAAAAGCAACCAAGAAACCATAGAAAATATATTAAAAATTGTTTTTGACATCAGGCATGAGGCAATGAAGGAAAATGACCCTTGAGAGATGGGAGACAAACAAGGTAAACCTTATAACTGATCCAGCTTACAGCCAAGAGAAAGTCTTCAGTCAGGACACAGAAGGGGGAATTCAAGAGCGTGGCAATCTCCCTGAGTTGAGGGGACAGACCTAGGATCCAGGGGAGTAAGACATAGCTAAATTTTTCAGGGAGAATACCAGAGAGAAGAAAGCTATACAGAGGGAAAATTCTATATTCAGCTAAATACTGATCAGCACATTCATGTAATGAAATACTCAAGACTGAGGGGAAAAACACCTGAAAGGATTAGCAGGAACAATCCCACCAGCCAGAGTGGAAAACCTCAGAAAGCATTGAGCTTCGATTACAGTATTCCGAAGGATTTTGTCTCAAGGTAAGAAAATATTCACCCCCCCGAATCAACGCTGCTATGTTCTAGTGCAATGAAGCTTAAAAGCAAGATCTAAAGGGTCAAATTGTTTCCAAATATTTTAACAATGTCCCAGAATAAAGCTCAAGAATATTTACAGGAATACCAAAACCAAGCAACAAACAAGCAAACAAAAACTCCCTAGCCACCAACGAAGAATTCACAATGTCTGGCATCCAATCAAAAATGATCAAGCATGCAACCAATGTGATCGATAATACGGAAAAAAATCAATTAATCAAAACCAAACCGTATGTGACACAGATGATAGAATAATAGGCAAGGAGGTTAAAACAATTGCAACACTTATATGATCAAGAAGCTATCGGAAAGATTGAATGTATTAAGTAGAGACATGGAAGTTATAAAAGAAATCAAAATGAACTTCTAAAAATGAAAACTACAATGTCAAAAATAAAAAAAAAATACACTGGACAAGATTAATGGCAGATTAGATATCGCAGAAGAAAAGATAAGTGAACTTGAAGAACACAGCAATAGAAATTAGCCAAAAGGAATCGCAGAGAGAAATAAAAGGTACTGGGGAAAAAAACAGAGCTTCAATGAGCTGTGGTATGACTATACACATAATTCCAGTCCCCCAAAAAGAGGAGGGGAGAAACAAAAAAATTTGGAGGAAATAATGCTGAAATAATGGTCAAAACAATTTTATATTTGATGAAAATTATAAACTCATAGCTCTAAGAGCTCAAAGATTCCAAAATACCACCAAAAAAAAATATGAAGATAATGGCACCAAGGAACATTTTAATCAAATTTCTTAAAAACAATAATAAACACAAAATTCTTATAAGCACCCCCCAAACACATTAACAGAGAAACAAACATAAGAATGATAGCAGATTTTTCATCAGAAAAAAATATATAACTACATTAAATGTGAATGATCTAAATCCAATCAAAAGGCAGAAACTGTCATATTGGATAAAAAGTAGTATTTGTTATCTAAAAGCGATATGCCTTAGACTCAAATAATAGGTTGAAATTAAAGGCTGGAAAAAATATCATGCTAATAGTAATTATAAGAGGGGAGTGGTTATATTCATAGGAGACAAATTAGACTTTAAGGCAAGAAGTATTATTAGAGATTAAAAAAAAAGACAAATTAATGTTATTTTAAAATAGTGTGAGTGTAGAAATACTACAGAGAAAAATCCCAAACATTTCTAAACAACATAATGGCTTGCCACTGTGTATGTAAATATATTATTGTTAATTATACTGTGCATCTTGTATTGTATAATAAACACCCCATAGCAATACTACTGAAACTTTGGACAATTGAAGGGGAGAAATTCCTAAAACAATACTCCTATTAAAGTAACTGAAAGTTTCTATGCATTCTTTCCTAATCTTTATTCATCTGGACATTTCACTTAGAATAATAATAGCATAAAGACATTGTTATGATTTATTAACTTTATATTATCACTTTTAGTAGTTGTAATAATATTTCACAGTGTGTATGTCAACATTTAATTATTCATTTTCCCAATTTTGGATAGTTTCAATGTTTTCAAACTTTTGCTATTGTGAATATCTTCCTGCTTATAACTTTTCCGTCATAAATATTATTTTTCTAGGCTAGATTCCAAGAACTGTGTTTATTGGGTTATTTCATATCTTAACTTTCTAGACTCTGTCACTCTATCATTTTCTCAACCCACCATTGTTTTTTTTTTTTTGAATCAAATACATGAAGGCCGTCAACTGCATTTGGCCTATCCACCCTCTATTTCCCTGTTTCATCCTTCTCCCTGGAAAGAAAAAAACCCCAACCTATCTAGTTGAGTTGGAACATCTAACACCCACTTTCCTATCTTAGAATCTCTGTCTAAAGGCATGGAACAAGCCTTTTCAAAAACAATTAAACTCTCCACTATTTAAAGAAAAATGTATCACTTCCTTTAAGAAGATGTACTATATGTAATCTTCAAAATATATAAAATGTAAAAGAAGTTTAGATTCCACCAAGAAACAGAGGAGTGAGAAATTGATTTATCAAGTAGAGAATAAGCTACTTTATCCAAGATAATTCCCTATGAAGTCTCTCTGAGTGAATTAAATTAGATCGGGAGTGAAATAAATAAAGTGTAACTCACCAGTTCACTCTAGCTATTGACAAACACACCAGCTTCCACTAACAGCATCTTCGAGGGAATGATTGACTTCTGCTTAGTGGCTACATGGAAAGGAAAAACAGGCAAAAGGGACCATTTTTGTCTACAGTAGAGTTGAATTCATGGTTATTTTGTATTTCTTTGTTTGAATAGAAGGAAGAATAATGCAGCAAGTTTTCCAAGAGTTTAAAAAACACAGAAACATAGGAAATGATTCCAAGAGAAACAAATCACTTTTTTGTCATCAGATGCTGATTAAATAGTCATCAATGATTCGCTTGGGCCCTTGACTTTACCTTATTAAGGAGTCTAGCTGGTGTGAGAACGACCGAAGCTTTAGATCATGGCGGTGCTGAGAAGACCGCCTAGTTCCTTGGGAGCCTGTTATTTGGGGATTAGGAATACCCAGGACTAGGACTCCCAGCAAAGAGTCTGGACCCGAGCCAGCTTCAGCGTCACTGAAATGGGGACCTGCCAGGGGAAGCTGGGAAAGCTGTGTTCTTCTCTCTACTGTGGTTGGCCGGTCAGCTGCCAGGGGCTAACTCTGTGCTTCAGATCTTCATCCTGTTGCCCATGAGGCAATGGGCAGCATCTTATAGAACTGAACAGATGGGCATCTCTTGGCCAATCTCCAGACTACAATCTCCTCCTCTGGCTCAAGGATCGGAACTGACCCTGCTGATTTATTTTCGGACTTTGCCAGTGGAAATGGAATTTAAGGGTTTTTATTTCCAAGTGCTAAGGCTGGATTTGATGCACACGCACACATTCAGTTTTAGAACCAGGGAAAGCTCAGGACTTGGTAATTTTCGACTTCCTATAGCACCATTTTCCCTTCAAACGCTGACTTCTCTGGCCTCTCCTACAAGCGCTGCCATGCCACATCCCGGCCACAGAAGTGCCATCCACGGAGACTTGCGAGTATTATAGATTTCGTCTCCCTTTGGCACCTGACAGCCAGGAAAACAAACAGCTACACCAAGCCTAACCGGAAGTCGGTTCCTACCGAGCCGTGTACAGATAATATTTTTTACCCAGATGTAGTAAGTACGTAAATTCGCAAAGGCTTCTAGCCACCTCGTGTTGCTTCTAAAAGCCTAATAAATGTTTTCCTGGGATTCGCTTGAGAAACGTCGTTTTCAGAGACGCCTTATGTTAACCTGTGTTGGTTGCCTCGCTTTCACCGTGCAAGCGATTTCAATGTTGTTGGCATCGTTTTAGAAAAAGAACAGAACGCAACACCAAAGAGTTTAATGTTTTCCCTCGCTTTCCTTCTGTTTCTACTTCTCCACGTCCCATCTACACTAGTACTAAATTGATTTCCTCCAGAACCCTCGGGAGCGTCTGTCTTCATTTTAAGCCGTTCCCTCCCCTCTGCCCAGCGCTCCCTGGTATGGACAAAGGCCACGTTCAAGCCCTCTGTCCGGCCTCGTTGCCTTGTCTGTATTTTCCCTGCCTGAGTTTGGGTTTACTGTGGGGCTTTCTAAGGAGGACGCAGGAGTCCGGATAAGCCAGCAGTTTAAGCAGGTTTTATGACCAGCCAGGGTAATAAAATGCATCGGGGTCACCCAGGAAACGTTAATCAGCACCAGGGGTCACCGGATAGCTCTTCAGGACAGGAGAGGCAGAATGAGGACCAGAGAGTCACAGGGGAGGAGGAGGAGGAGTTGGGGGAGGGGCCCGGGGATGGAAAGTTCTCAAGTTATCAGAAATAACTTTTTAAAAAAATCAATGTGTTTTGCAATCAGAAATGGTAAAAGGAGCCATAATTGCCCAGCGGAAACTAGAGATCTGCTGCAAATTTAGATGAGAATTTTACCCAAAGACTCATTTTTTTCCCCCTTGTGCAGTTTTGCATGAAAGTTTGGCCTTATGATTGGTCTCAGGATGGATATCAGATATCTCACCCTGAAGGGAGAAACATTCCCACCAAATCCTTCTCCCCCGAAAGAAAAAAAAAAAAAAATTCTGCATGCAATAATCAGAGCCCAGGCAGACAAATTGGCACCGTGTTTTTGTTTTTTTTTTCTCTCTCTCTCTCTCTCCAGCCTCTCTTTTATTTTCTGCTAGAAATAGGACTGCAGACTTGAGTCACAATTCACAAATATTTGGTAGTATTATGTTGCAAGAAACTGGGGAGGGGGACCCAGAAGAAGGTAATTCTTAATAGCTTTGCCTTGACTCACGCAAACAAACTTTATGTGTCTCAATAAATCTCCTGTTTTGTGAGTGGCCATTAAAATAACAGATCATTTGATTAAAATTTTGTTTTCTTTTCACAACAGTCATTTGGAGTTTTGGGGGACCTCCAAATGTGGCCTTGGCCATGATGTCATTAGCATTTCATTAATGCATTCAAAAGGTTAAAAGCTCTTACTTTTTATAGGGCTTTTAAAAGCAAACATTTGATTGTCTCCTGCATAAACTGACTCTGAACCCATTAAAATGTGACAACAACTTCAAAACTGACCCTGTTTAAGGGTAAAAAATTGATCAAGGATTTGCCACATTTTTAATTGCTTTGAATGATATGGAAACTGAACGGAGGCCAATATTTGGGAATGGAAAGAATTAAATCCAGTCCAACACCTTTCAATATAATAATGATATTTTTTCAATTAGGGTTTTTCCCTAGTAGAGTTGAATGATTCTTTATGGCACAAAAATAGTTTATAGTTTGCAAAGTTTATTTTTTCCTCTCTAGTCCAGTCACAATGCGGTCACTTTGTCATTAAAAATAAGATGGAAATTAAAAAGTATGTTTCAGGTGTCCTAGCCTGCAAAAAAATGCTTAGGGGGGCAACTGTAAATTTTGCCTTTGTTGTTTATTTAGTTGGAAAAGTATGTGAGGCTCTGTAGATTTGAAATGGTGTTATCAAACTTTTAGACTCTTGCTTTTAGGCATTTAGGGGAGTTATGTAATAAACTCACAATAAAATAATAAAACCAGTGGTACTGTTTCTACATAGCCATTTATTCTTATTTTCTATTTTGTCTCATTCTCATCACCTATTTTTAGGTTGGAGTACCCCATTCCACTGAATAATATTTTGTATACAAAGTGAAAATCCCCCCTCCCCAACTTCTAGTCTAAATAAAAATGAACACACTCCATTCTAATTTTTTTCTATTCTTACTTCACTGATCATGAAGACTTTTCTACTTACTTTGTTGTTTTATTCACTTTTTTTAGTAACTGATAACATTTCTCACTCTAGTACATTTGTTTTTCTCAGAGCATATTAGGTCTTTATTTTTTTACCCCTCATAAATGAACTACCGAAAAACTATCTTCCTGAGCCTTCCTTTTTTTAATTGCTTCTGTGTTCTGAGGCATTGTGGGGGCTACATAATGAGCAGGAGCTGATCAGCAGATAAGCTTGCGTAACACACATTTAATTATACAAACAAGTCTTTCTGGAGAAAGTCTTCTGACAATTACCTTCCGAAATAAATATACCTTGGTGACTGTCAATAGTAATAAAACCTGCACAATCATTTCTTAAAGCTTTTATTGTTTGCCTGTAATTAGCATGTTGATGTGATTAAAGCTGCATTTGACTTTTGATAAACCCCAGACTCCTACAGATAACATTTCCAGCAGTTCAAAGCTGCTTTCATTAGAAGCGATATTTATCTGATTTGTAACCAATCAATTGGAAATAAAACTTTCCTGTGGCATGCCGTTAAAACAGCCAGCAGCAGCCCTGGTTTCCCCAAGCCCCTCTTCCCAGCGATGACCTTGGATGAGATGGGTTCCATATGGTCGGGCACAGGAGAACGGGGCAGGGGTGGAAGAGGTAGGGAATGCGGCTCTGTGCAGAGTCTTCCCGACGACGTACTGCTTTATTTCTACGCGCTCCTATCCGCAGGCGCCGTAACTGCTGTAACCAATTTTCGTGAAAAATACACTTTCGTGTGGCAGCAGCAAAGCCTGCAGAACCGGGGTTTGTTAAGGGCGTATTTGCGATGTTGACTCTGCTTCCATATTTTTAAGTCATGTTGATTCTTTTATCAGATCCTTCCCATTCTAATTTTAACTTTGTCCTCTGCTCCCCCCCCAGCAATAATAGTAAAATAATTTATTTGTCCCTCTGTTTCCATACTCTTTTCATCTTCTATCTCCTTTCTCTCTTCGTTTTTTTTTTTTTATGTGTGTTTGTTTTCTATAATAATATCTGGTTTGCAACTACTTTAAATTTCTCTGTTCAAAATTACAGAGCTCTACATTTTGAAGTTCTGAAAAATAGACAAGTAATAGAAGTGAAAAGTATGTGAGCCGGCAAACATGCTGAGGACATTCTAAACATCCCTAAGCAACAGAGATGCTCAGAGCATCTCCACGTCATCACCGTGGTGACTGTAGCACCCTGCATCTCAATTTCTGTATAGTTTCATCTCTGCACAAATCTACTTTTTCTTGTTTTCAGAAGAAAGAAAAAGAGAGAGAGGACCTGCCTTGAGCATCTGTGTGTGCTCACTCAAAGCACCTCTTCTCCGTTATCCTCCACAGTCTCCAAACGTTTCACATTTTTAGAAATGAAATAGAGAAAAGAAAATATTTTCTATAATGGAACCAGTGTTGACATGCAGACCTTGATGGATTTCCAGCTATGGCTCATTAAAATCTTTCTTTGGCTCTATGGTAAACATGTGCCTAAAACGCTATATATGCCATGCTTTTTAAGTGGAGTTTTAAAGTGAATGTATATAAACAAAATACTTTATTGCTATTAAAATGAAAACATGAAATCTATGTCTGAGAATCCATTTACACTACTCTGGACATGTTCAAAGCCTTTAAATTTTTATTTAATTATATGGTTTCTCACTGCCCATTTAAAGTGTTTTCTCAAACACTGTAATTTACAGCTTTACAGTCTTATACAATTCCAGCCTTATTTAAGCGCACGTATGTCTGCGCAGATAATTCAAGTGCATTGTCTTGAAAGCACCAGTTCTTTCTAATCTTAAAATGACCTCAGTTGTGACATTTAATATCTAGGAAATGAATGCCATTTCATGTACACATCACCTAGAGGCAGTTGCATTTAAAAATTAGGGAAGTAGGAGAGGGAATTATTGCTGTAAAACGAACAACTCAGAAGACAGCGAAATTAGGTGTGACAAGTATATCTCTCCTGGTTTGGGGTTTATGAATATGCCTCATAGGCAGGAGAATTTCGGAGAATGCCAGGCTTGGGAAAAAGGTCAGTAGTATACTATGCACCTCTTGAAAGAAGCTTTTATCAAATAGTTTAAACATTTTCCTTTCCATTTATTTTAGAAAATATTTTAGAAATCATTAAAAATCCATTTTCAATAAGTTAACTGTAAAGTGATCTTTACTTTAAACGCATTCTCTCATTTCTCCATCTCCTAATTAATATACATTAAGGTAAGTCTGTTGGCAAATATATTATGCTACCAAAACACAAAATATTTATTCTCATCATTCTGATTTGGGATTCATTAATTTAAGATTATTAATCATATGTTCTTTGGATAAATTTTTCATTTATGTTGAAAAAATGTTCAGTATATTTTTGAAACTAAGGTTGGAATTTTTTTTGCACATAAATTATCTTGTATTTTGGCAACCATATGATCACTAGAAAAACAGAGAGGCTCAGAGCATTCAGAACTTGAGCCAGTGCCTTGAAAATATACTCTGCACGTAAATGAAACCACAGTGATAATATTTCAAGTAATAGAAGGAAAAATGGTTTGCAGATTTACAAAGAGAAGTCATGTACTTCTGCAAAGTTTTATTCTCGTAGGAGTTGTCTGGCTTATGGACAAGTTAAAATTGAGATAACATCACATGAAAAAACTAAGATCGGAAATCTGGCTTAACCAGATTTTTTAAAAAGTTGCTGCTTGAGTATGTGTTTGCATGTGTGTGTGTGTGTGTGTGTGTGTGTGTGTGTGTGTGTGTGTGTGTTTATGTGTTTGTGTATAATAAGGACACATAGGTGATCGTGGCACCATGATTTAGCTGCTTATTTTGTGTATCTTCTCTATAATTTACTTCTCTTGAATTGCCTATCGAATATATAACTTTTAAACATCTTTTTGGTAGGGAATACATACATTTATCTAGCCATTGGCTATAGCTACACCATGACAAATATCAGAATGGACTGAAAAATCTGAATTGTTTCCTTTATGATGCCAAAGATCTGAGTGTCCGAAAATCATCGAGGCCCCGGCCTAATGGTTTCAGTTTGACTCAAGTGTTTGGCAACATGCAGACGTGGCCACAGTCTCTGTTCTCTCTCTGCTGAGGGTCTCTGATACAGAATATTTCAAAAGTACTCAGCAGAGCAACTGCAGAAGTGATCGAAATGACATTCTCCAGGCTGCATACCTCAAGAGCGGAAGGTTTGAACATTTTCCTTGCAGGTAGCCAAGCCAAGTCATTTCAATTCACAACTCTCATCTTAGACCTCAAACGATTTTCTCCCACATCAGTCTTTGCACTTGTGTGTTAATTCCTTTATTTTTGTTTCCTGAAACTTGCATGACTGTTTTTAAAACTTCTCTATACAATGGAGATTTCAATTTTGTTCATAAATCCTATGCAAATCATCAACAAATGGCTCTGTGTTTCTATGTTTCTTTAGGGAAAAAAAAAATCCTGACAGAAAGGGAAAAAACTTCTTATTTCAAGTTCTACCTGAAGACAGAATGAGCTTCATGCTTCAGAGGAAAGTCTTTCAAAGAAGTAAAATGCTCATGAACTTGGACAGAATCTAGACAGCAACAAATAGTTCAATTTCTACTGTCTCATTAGATTGCAGGGCTAATTCAAGTTTAAGTAACTCTCAATTCGTTAGAGACCGACTTTGCTTTTTTTTTTTTTTTTTTGGTACATTCCTGATCTGAAGCACACTTATGAGTGTGTTCTGATGTTAAGTATTTTTTCCAAAGTCTGATTACACATTGGTGGAAACAATACCAGCTAAATCCACTCCAGCTCCCCAAACAAAAAGAATGAGGAAAAGGATGTGGACTGACGTTGTGTTTCACTTTACATTCGTGTATTCACGATGCTCCTTAAAACTTACTCCACATTCAAACAAAATCTGTTTGCTTAAATTTAGATAAAAACAACCATCTTCTTTTCAGGTCTATATGTAGCTATTTGGATAGTGTGATTCTATTTTTCATTTTTCCACAATTTGAAACATATTGTGACAAAGCCAGTTAAAAAAAGGGCCCAATAAAAGACAATGGACTTCTGTAAGTAAATGAATACAGTAGCCTCCACATTTGGGGCTTAAAATACTAGTTCTTAAGAGCGACTCGGAGGAGCCTTCTGAAGGAAGTCCCCCACAAAAAATGGCGGCGTGGAGCAAGTCTGCCCGGAAGGGGAGGTTTGGGGGCTCTGCAGACTCCCCCAGGGAGTGGAGCCTGGGCAGAACCCCTTTGCATTCATGAACACGCCTGGGTGCCACTCTTTTTACACGTGGCATGACGGCCCGATGGAGGTGAGCAGGGTGGGCTCTGGGGACACTGCTGCTGGGGGCTCTGGTGTCACTGCAGGGCCCAGAAGAAAGAACACCAAAAAAGAAGTTTTTAAAAGGAAGGAAAAGAAAAAGAAAGGCCAGGGGTGGTGGGGGGAGGAGAAGAAAGAACAGGCACTCTCGGCTCCAATGGAAGCTATGCCAAGAAGCAAATAACTAAAAGCAGACTGAACAAAGACGAGAAATGAGGAAAGAATAAAATGGTTTGGAGTCAGGCTGACAAATGCACGAGAGAAAAATTCACATGGTTTCAGAGCAGTACTTGGCATCTATCTCAGAAGAGTGCGTGTGCGTGCGCGCGCGCGCGTGTGTGTGTGTGTGTGTGTGTGTGGTTTTCGTTTTTATTTCTGGAAGAATATTTTGCAATTTCTTTTTTCTGAAAAAGATGAATTATTTTCCTTCTTTTAGAATAGTGGAGACCCCCCCAACCCTCCTTTAAAAACTCTACCTCTTCTAACTCAATGCGATTAAAGAATACATGTTCTTGTGCTAACTCACGAGATCCCTTCCTACTGTCTCTACCCAAATCGAGTGCTAAAATCCGAATGTGTGGGTCTACTGTTTCTCAGCTAGTCTTCTAACACCCCGTCACGAGGAAACAGAGGCCCACTGGCTTGTTTCAAAAGCAGGCTGCACCTCCAGCCAGTTTTCATTCTGCATCCCTCTGAATAGTCTAAGCAGCCTCAGGGCTGAGGTCTGCAAGTACTTGGTTTATTAGATCTAATCCACTGCTGGCTTGTGTGGTAATGAACGTCTGAAATGCTTGTCTATGATTAGGAATTTTTAATGCTGTCCTCATGGCCTCGGCAGCACTTTCCTGCTTATAAACGGAAGCTTACCACACGCAATTAATCCATGGAACTGTGTGAGGTGGCGACATCCACAGAGAAAATTTACCATTGTGATGCGAATTTCCCTCTCACCTTTAACCACGAGGGGTTATGATATATAATTTGTAAAAACAGTTTCTTTGGAGAATGAGAAAGCCTAAGGGAAACATGGAAGTTTGTTTAAACTAAACTGAATACCTTTTAGATAAGAAATACAAATACGGTTTGAAACGGGTAATTCCTGTCTGCTCTGAAAGCCAGGGCGACAGTGTGGGCATTCTTATTTGGACCTCTCTCTGCAAGACTAGGCTTGAGGAAGCAAAGCCCCTCAGAACAGCTGCCAGGGACTTTTGTTTTCTTCCGTGACAGACATGTTCTAAAGGCACTGGCAGTGACCGGCCATACATGACCATCCAGAAGAAAAGCATTCGAGCATCTATTTTCTGTGCTTCTCCGTCCCCTCCCCACCCCCGCCACCAGCTTTAACCAAGTCGTGGAGGAATAGACACGCCTGGAAGGTCACTCTGGAGAAGTGTGTAGGTGGCTCCCGCCTCTCAGGGGTTGGGGGGCCGGGCATCACTGTTGCCCTGAAGACGTCTGTGACATCCAAGTTCCTGTGCCTCCGAGAGAAGTCTCCTGAAATGCGTGGTCTATCTTATGTGTCCCCATTTTCAGTATTTTTTACATCAGAAATGAGCTTCTTAAAGGGCCATGACCCTTTCGGCAGTGCGGAAAGAAGTCTGATGTGAATGACAGTGACGACCCACAGGTCCCCTTTCTGGGGTAGATGGTGGCTGCTGAGGGATGTGTGTTTTAACCACAGTCATACATGGAACCAGAATTTTGGTATTTTAGTATTGATTAAAAGACTATTTCGACCCGTCTCTGCTATTTATTGAAAGTTCCGGATAAGTGAAAGTCAAATCTGGCCATTACGGGGGAGGAGAAGTAACATGAGCTTAAAGTTGGATGGGTCTGGACTCACATAATAACTATGCTACATAGTTAACTGCGTGACTCTTGACCTCCTGATCTTCCGTATCCTCACCCCTAAAACGAACACTGCCTCAAGGGATTATTAAGATAAGATGAAGAAAGTTCCTGGTATGTTAAAGAAACTAACGAACAACAACAACAAAAACCCAGAAAAAAATTCCTCAACAGTCGATGAAAGTTAGTTCTTTTTCCCTACAAATAAAACTAAACAGCAAGACAATTTTTGAAGGGAACCATCTTGTTGCAAATCATTCTAAAGTCCAGTTGTCACCTCTCTTTAATAACTGATGACCTTTCTACATGGATAGATTAGTGTAGCTGAAGTTAAAGGAGGCAATGCGAACCATGTCTTAAGTACCGAATATGCTCTGTAATCTGCTTTAGTGCCAAATACTCACGGACAGTTTTTCTTATGCTATAATAATCATAAACCTAATATCTTTGTGAACACTGTGGTGAGGGCTATAGATAGGTTATTTCACTTATGCCACATCAAAATTTTATGAAGTAGTTATTCCTATTTTACAAATGAAGGAATTGAAACTCAGCACAGTGGAAATGTTTTCTACCACACAAATGGTGGAAATGAGATTCAAACCCAGTTCCAGAAGATCTCAGCCTCTTAGCCGCTGTGTATGCTGCCATACCCCGGCAGACCACGGAACACAGAATTTCACCAGTGTCACTGCCAATGATCGCTTAGATTCTGCTCAACACTCTGATGACAGAATTCGCTTTTCCACTTTTTGAGAGTTTCTTTTTCTACATTTCTTTACTGTGACTCTAATGATCATT
The DNA here is from genome assembly GCF_902729225.1 of Pteropus medius. Lineage (NCBI taxonomy): Eukaryota > Metazoa > Chordata > Mammalia > Chiroptera > Pteropodidae > Pteropus > Pteropus medius. The sequence continues at coordinate 13,414,285 of NW_024349225.1, forward strand.
GCTGCAAAGCTGAGAGGGACATTTAAACAATGAAAAGAAATATGCGTAACAGCCGGTAAAAAAGAAGCTGCTGTATGCTTCACAGGTACCCTGGCCGTTCTCGAGTTTCTATTACTATTCCCCAGGGACATTAAGCATTATTTTCCATTTGTTGGAATATTTTCATGGCCAGTATTTTAGAACTACACTTGCTCCATGTGGCTATTAACGTGAAATGTGGCTACTTCAAATTGAGATATGCTCTCGGTGCAAAATATACACCTGATTTCAGTCTTCATACAAAAATATATATATAGAATTCCTTGTTAGTTGATTATACATTGAAATGATGATATTTTGGATATGAGTTAAATAAATACATTATTAAAATTATTTTAATCTTTTTTTTAATGTGGCTGCTAGAAAATTTTAAATTACATATGTATAGACATACATTTGCAGCTTGCATTACAGTTCTATTGGAAGCACTGTTCTGTGCTCTCAAGAGTGGTGAGCAGCAGATGTTTAAAATGCATTCAATCCACACCTTGCCCATATGGCCTCAGAGAATAAAAGCAAAGGCTTATTTATCTTCCACCCTATTCTGTTTTAGCGCTTTGTGTACAAGGTACTTTGTGTGCTCAGAGAGATGGTTCATTTCTTGGCTAGTGCTAAAGTGACTATCCCTTAATCATCCCTGTCTAAGGTTGATGAGAATTATTCCTTTATTGGCACCAGAAAGATTGCTCTTTGGGTTATAGGGGACTAGATGGCCTTATCCCTTGAAAACCATGGTGACAGCATTGGAAAAAATCAGGCATCTGCCCTCAGTTTTGTTGGGTGGGGGTAGTGGGTATGGAGTGGGGGCACACGACAGGTGGAAAGCTACACTAAACAGACTCCAGGTCTAAGGATGCTCACAGACCGCTCTGTGCATCCATGACTTGGTCTGTCCGGATCTGAGCTGTCCATCTGAACACATTACCCAGAGTAACCTGAGTCAGCTCTGATAACTGTTCCCTGAGAAATCAAGTGGCGTGCCCTACCAACACCTAGACCTCTGTCCAGGTCACAGAGAGGAGGCTCCGGCCGACTTCCATCTTGAAGGAAGGAATTGTTTGCGTCAGTTGGCCTGCCTGCTCCCGCCCGCCCGCCTGCCTGGGACTGCAGCTGAGCCATATTTAGGGTCTAAAGCAAGATGTTTTAGTGCCTGGCTTTTTTTAACTGGCATATGTTAAGAGCTTTGAATTAACAGGTGCATAAAAACTGTCAAAAAACACTTAAATCTCAAGACAGACTGTCAGTTGTATTAAAAAATATGGTGTTACATAACCACGCACTCTCAACACGTCCAGCATGTTACAGCTCGGAAAGTCCTTTCTCCTTCCTAGCAAGCCAGCAACGGCAATCCACCCCATGACACCAAAGGCCAGGGGCCTTTGACCTCCGGAGGGAGGAGATGGGGTGCATGCATGCGTGTGTGTGTGCGTGTGTGTGTGTGTGCATGCTCACGTACATGTAGAGGGCGTGTGTGGGTCAGAATCCAGGCAGGGGAAGTGTTCTCTTCTGTAGCTGAATCTCCTTTGTTTCCAAGATCCCCATTTGTAAACGAAGCTAATTGAAGGGGAAAAAAGAACTCTCAGAGCTCTGGAAGGCACACTTGAAATTGTTCTTTTAAGGAAAATAAACAATTTATCATGTAATATGGTGACATTTAAATTAAAATTAGCAGAGGATGGCAGAGAAGGAAAATGCATTTGTTTGAAAGCTTTGCGAATTAGAATTGTTCCAAGCGAATGTATAAATGACACCACTTAGTTAAACTAAGTTAAAGCAGAGAATAAGTAATGTCTGCTTTCATGATATTCATAGTCACTTTATATTTTTAAAGACAATAGTTGTGTATAGTAACCCTAAAATTGGGAAGAGAAAATCTATCATTTCTGAGTTAAGTACTCTTGCATATAATATGTGTCATTAAAACATCTTAATCTAATCAAATTTAAAAAGTTTAATATGACTTTGGCTGTGTTTTATAGAATGAAGTCTGGGATTCAGCACTGAGTTCTAACTGACCAAATAGCTGAGTGACCACAGCCAAGTCACTTACTTTTTCGAAGCCTCATTTATTTTTAAAATTGTAATATGAAGGTAGATGGGGGAGGGATGCAAGAGAAAGACTTCTTAATATTTATTTTGGTTCTAAAAAGAGTAAAATGCTATGCTTTATGAAATTCTAGCTGCAACACGAGTGTCAGTTCTGGATATTCCTATGCAGTATATATACTAGAGTCACTATATGGAAGCGACGAAGCAGGGTTTTGTTTGCTTTTTGTTTTTCTTGTGCTTTGGCATTTAGATCGCTTTTGTTTTTGTTTTTCATTTTAATGTGCATTGCAGAAGGCTATCGTAACTCAGGTTTCCCAGGAAACAGACTCTGAGATTAGGCAGGAAGTTTAAGGACAACTGTACGGGGCTCAAGGCAGCCAGGACTGGCAGAGAGGGACTGGGCTGTGTGATGCAGTTGTGACAAAGGGCTCGGCCGATCGCATGGGGGAATTCTGGCCCTTCTCGGTTGAGGCTGGGGGGCCAGTCTGTTGTATCCCCCACAATTATCCATCTTTGGTTGCAGGCTGCCTCCCAGGAAGAGGGCAGGACCTCCCACAAGGTCACTCTCTTTAGCCTCAGTCAACTCCTGGAGAGACAATCACCAGGGAGCTCACACTTCCCACAGCTGGGGGAAGAGGCACCTCGGCCCTGAAGCCGTCACCTGGGCAGCGCACCACAGCGCCCACTGCAAAGGCAAACGGTTTCCTTGTAGTTTCTCCATTACCAGATGTGTGACCTTAGACAAGGTCCTTAACTTTCTTGCTTCTCAACCCAAACTTTCCTCATTCCCGCACTGGGGACCCTAAAAGAACCAGGCGAAGGTATCATGAAGACTAGAGAAATACCATTTGTAAAGCATCCAGCAGAACGCCTGACAGGTGATGGGCTTTCCTAAAATGTAAGTTCACCTGCTCTCTTGTTAAATGATCGTCTTTCTTGTCTAAGGGTAGTTTCAAAAGAGAAGGAAGATCTAACAAATATTACGCTCTCCTTGAGGTCAGCCCACAGGTGGAAGTGTTCTGTTGTGAACTGCCTCGCTCCAGAAGGCATGCGGACCACTTGGATCTGGGCTGTACTTTCTGCCCCCGATGGACGTCACTCTTGTCGGAAAAAACCATCCTGAAATGATGTAATCTCGCCTACCCCACAACCACCTCACCCCATCTCAACACCATCCCTGGCTCAGGCACACTCAGCATTAACTGTCGATACATTAGGGATGGATACGGGAGGCGTCCTCCGGACATGCTATGTCTGCCCTATTTATACATCAAATTGAGGGTCTCTCCCTCAGTTTCCTGCCAAATTCCTCTGACATCAGTTTATTAAGAGGCACAGGGTTTGGATGAGATAAAAGGGAGGTAGACAGAAGCATTTAGTTACTTTGCCAAATTCCTTTTTAAACATAAAACCAAGCCCAAAATGGATGGTATGCAGTTCCCAATACCGTTTTCCCACTGGAAGGCATTAATAATATCGTTGTCGTTTTACCTGTATTGATTGGGAACAAGTTAGTTTCTGTAATGGGCATAGAGGAGAAAGGGTTTTTGCCAAAAGGAATTAAATCTAAGAAAGCTCAAAGCGCGGGTGTTTCGACTGCTACACATTTCCTCTCCGTTTCAGTGCGGGGCTTGAAACTCGGTGTGCCCGTCGAGTCGTCGGGGCTGGCTCCTCACTCTTGCTTACTCCCTCCTTCCCCGCTCCCTGGCCGCAGAGGCTCCTTCTGGCTTCTCCTCTGCTCAGTGTCAGCCACTTGACGCAACTATCGCAGCAGGCCCAAGAAGGCGATGCTATGTCATAAAACCAAACCCTGTTGGTAAATATTTTGACTTCAGAAAAGCTGAAAAACGCTTGTTATTTCGGAAGTCGAAACGCCAAGTTCAGGAAGGAAATTCCTGAAAAGGAACCTGGTCTTGGCACCGACAACCTCTTTAGCTAAGAGATATTTTTATCTTTGAATATGGAACAGGAAGATCATTTTCTCCAAACATCGGAATGAAACCGAATCTTTACCAGCCCTCCAGCAACTTACAATAGAAAAGAAGAAAATTACTTGAGCCCTAACCATGGAGAATTTGAAACCACAACAATAAAACAAACTAAAAAGACCCAAACAAACAAAACTACTTTTCATTCCACTGTGTGAGCTAAACAATCCCATCCCTCAGGGTGTATTGGTTTTTATTTTAGTTTATTTACATGTTAGCATTCTTTTTGCCTTCCTTTAAAGGAGTCTGAGGTGTCTTAGGTATGGAAAGTAGTTTTTCTAGGTTATTTCTATTAACAATTTTCATTGCACCATCTTGATCATTATATAAGATGTCAGGTACTTTTTTTCCTCTTTAAAAAAAGTATGTAACAAGTCCCTGAGAAATATTATTCAGTTAAAACTATTCATTTTAGCCCTTCAGTTTTGCTAAAAAGAGATGGTCAATGGCCTCATAACTGACTCATACCTGACACTTTGTCAAAATTTAATGAACCGTGTTTACGCAGTACAAACCTCAAAATAAACCAAGTCTTGTGCTGAATTACAGATTACGAGTCGGGGGAGGCCGCATGCTCACAAGACGTGTGGTGAGTAGGATGCAGGTGTGAGAAGAGGGTTTGAGGGGTAATCTGACATTCTAAGCATCTCTCAAGATTACCATGGGGCCTCTCGCTTTCGGGACCCTCACCCTGGTTTTGTCACAGCCTACCGACCCTGCCGGGCCTGGTGGCTCACCTCAGCCACCTCTCATATGTCCAGAGTTTCTGTCTCTTCCCGTCACTCTGAAACTTGGATGAAACAGCATGCCACGTTCTATACGTGCTGTGGTAGCTAACAAAGCAGCAGCCACCAGGATGATATGATACAGAAGGGTGGGAAGCCCCGCCCCCGAGGAAAAGTTCAACCAGTGGGAAAGAGAAATAGGTGAGAGTCGGCCAGATAAATTCTTCTTCCCACCCACGGACTGCGCCGAAGCATCATTTCTTAACGCAGCCTACTTGCACAGGTTCCTACTTGAATACACCTGCCATGTGACCACCTTTGTCTCTCTCCTGTTATTATCAAGCGTTGGCCAGTACAGTATGGCTTCCTCGTCCTTCCCTCTCTCGCTTCCTCCTTCCTCTCTCGGTCTGAACCCCCAAGGAAAGCATCAGTGGTCAGCCTTTGCCTCGGATCTATCTCCTGAGGAGCCCGAGCTAAGACAGGAGGCAGCATGAGGTCTCCCGGGAAACTTCTTTGCAACAACTCTCATGGACTGCTGTCCGAATCCTAGAGAAAGGGTGCACGAGTACAAGTACGGATCTCTCTGCGCAGCTGGGATTGCCAGGCAGCCGTCTGTGAAGGTCCTAGCAGCTGAGGGCGGCAAAAATACGTGTCTACAAGGGCAAGGTGGGGAGAGGTGTCTACTTCCCCAGAGCAGCAGTTCTGCAGGCCAGCGGGGGCATGGGGTGACCACGAGGGCCCGATGGGTTGAAGGAGTGCAGCTTCAGCGGTTGCAATGGAGTCGTCACAGGAAGACCCCTCAAGGGAATAGACGGAGGAGCAGGGTGTACTGGGTGGCACACGGTGCTCTGAGACAGCTTGTTCAAGAGAACTGTGAGGCCCTCCTAGAAGATTTAGATCTATTTGGAAATCTGGGAAAGGGGAGGATTGAGAGGAGGGTTGAAGGTTCCGCGATGCAAGTTTAGAATGCAGTCGTTAGGTCAGGATGCTAACAGCACTGGACGAGAGACAGCCATAGGGCGGTGACTCTGCTCGGTTTCTGTAGGGCGGTGTGGCAGGTGTGAGGTCCATTGCCTAATGGGATGGACCATGCTCAGCTCAACTTTCTTCTTTGTTTTCTTATATCCTAAGCCCATTAACCAACCCATGAGATACTCCTTTTCCCTTAGAAATGACCGTGGAACACCATGACGCCAAGCTTCCTTACTAGGACTTTCAAGCGATATACTCAAAGCTAAATTCTTCTCAGAAAGCTCTGCGTGAAATGAGGTAGAGGACTTGACACTTGAAAAGATACATTCTAGGGGTCGGGTTCCTTATTCTAAGCCCTCTACTCATAATGAAAGTTTCCAGATACTCTGAAATTGCGGTTGAGAAATTTTTAGCAATTATTAAACTTGAGGAAAAAAAATGAATACAGGAAAGAGCAGACAATGCAATAGTTAAGTAAGACTGAAGGCAGAACCAACAACTTCTTCCCTTAAATCTTAAACTATCTGAGTCATAATTTCTAAGTTCTAGACCAGCCGAGGGGCCTGTCCAGTTGAATAGCATAAGTGTTTGTATGCCAAGGAGACAAACAATAAAAGAAAGAAGGTTCTACTTAAAAAAAAAAAAGTTTACAAATGGCAGAGAACATAAGACCCGATAATTTAATCAAATTCTAATAATAGTAAAGACTAGAAACAGTCACGCATACAGCTTTTCCCCAAGATTGCAAGATTGCTGGATGTGGTGAACAAAACGTTTCAAGCCTACTCGACTAGTTTACAAGGCTTGCAAAAGGGCAAACTAACTCTGGTGTCGTTTTCAGTGATATTGTTCTGTTTCTGACGGGACTTAAAGGAAGGCATTTGTTAATGGAAATAGAGCAGTGATTTGAAGGTGAGACCATTTTTCACGAGAGCAATAAAGAACAACACAATCGTGAAGAAACACCCAAGGTCAACACCCAAGGTTTACACGGAAAACAACGACGGAGCTTCCCCGCGGATGAACAGGAGTCACCTGAACATGGGTAGCTAGGGTCTCCCGAACCAGGGGACCTACAGGCCAACGAGCAAGAGCAGGAGAAAGACGAGGCGCATGCGTGTCGCCATGGGGGCCCCGGGCAAAAGTGTGGAGGGCCAGCTGCCAGGCAACAGTCGATGCCAGCCTTAGACATCGCACTGAAATCTAGGACTTCAGTTCCCTGCTGTCTGATGAGACACTCTCCTGTGGCCACTGCAGACCCTGCCTGCTCTGGCCTCCTTGCTAAGACCCACGCAGGGATCTGTGTCCCGTGCTCTGGGCCTCCTTTGGGGCTGCCTGCGACGTGTTTCTAAAAATCCTCATTGCTTTCTGCTTTTCTGGTTGAAAAAAAAAATGCGAGTGAAGAGAAATAAGAATGGGTAGATATACGGTAAAGGGCATTCATTCGACCCGCTTGTAATCACAGGTGCCTTGTTAGGACTGATTTATGTTTGGCCAGCTTGGAAAATGTTTTTCCCAAAACAATCCAGTCCTAATTCATGGAGCTGTGTAGTCTTTCACCCTCAATCTGACTTAAACTACTAACATGATTTAAGCTCTAAAATGCACGCATTGCCCAAGGCAAGAATTTAAAGTGAAGTCAAGTTTGCAGTCTTTTACAAAATATACTTTCTCACCCCCTGTCACTTCTCCAATTACCAAATCTTTTCCAACCTGTCTGGACCTTCTGGGGCTTGGGCATAAATCAGCAGAAATGTGGTTGGAAATGGCTTCCTTTTCTTCAAAGCGACTTGTACCCACCTCATTGGAGCATTAGAAATCCATAATGGCGCACGTGGTTTCCATTATGCCAAGGTAAAACCTTTCCAAACTGCTCCAAACCGTCTCTCCGGTGTATGATATCACGGTCCGCGTCGATTTAAAAAAAAATTATGGAGAAGTCCCTGGGCTAAAGTCAAGAAGGGCTCTCCTAGGATCTGAGATCAGTTTCCTGCTCTGATAGACACACAGAGAAGAAGCTGACGTGCGGTGGCGTGGCATGGCCTCTGATTTGAAATTTCAGAGAGGCAACGGTAGCACTTCACAGTTTTCCCTCTTCTGTTTTTTTTTTCCTCTCTCCATCTTCTTTCATCCCTCTTTCCCTGCCTCCCTCCCTTCCTCCATTTCTCCTCTCTCTTTCTCTTCTTTCTTTCCATCTTCAATACCTTTATTATTGACAGTTTGTACTTTACTTTTGAGTTTTATGGTGTATTTCTCAGCTGGGCTTATGGAAAAGGTAATACATGATACATATCTGTCAAATGCCTTTTCCTAGTTCCCTCGCATTTTTCTGCGATTATTATTATTTTTACTCTGCTACTGCCTCCGTCAGTGGCAAGTAGCACTGAAGTTCACAGACAAGTGGGTTGCCTTCCATGATGACTGTCTCTTTACTTGCCACTAAGAGTTATCTAGTAAATAAGGAGACCACAGACTCATGAGAAAACACTGATCAAAGCTCCTCCCGGCAAGTATGCCAAGAAATGCATGCAATAAACATCATCCTGCAGAAATTACAGGCCAGTGGTGACAGAAAAATAGAAGAGAATCAATGTTTGCTCTGTACTACATAGTCATTAATTCATTTAATAAGCATTCGCTGAGCACCTGCTCTGTGCTAGGAACCCTTCCGGGTGCCAGAGACAACGCAGGAAACTAATGAGACAAAGCTCTGACTTACTCTCTGGTGTAAGGGACTAGGTCCCTTGTATATACAACATTATTTGACGCTCCCAAGAACTCTGTGAGGCAGGTATTATGATTCCAATTTACACACGAGGAAAATGAAACTACACAGAGGTTAAATGATCGCAGTTCATTAGGGAAAGAGCCTGGATCTCCAAGCAAGTCTATCTGATTCCAAAGCCTTTCTACTTTGCGCTATCCTGCACGGCCTCGGGGACTAATGAAATCATAAGCGATATTACAGGGTGAGGCCGACTAGGCAAAGTGCCAGCTGAGAGGAATCCAGATGACAGACCTAGCAAAGGCTGGAGCGGCCCATGAGAGTTCCACGGAGGCATCCAGTCCGAAGGACAGAAAGACAGAGTTTAGACCACAGGAGGGAGGGGAAGCAGACACGTGAGGCTGCAGAGGCACATGCGTGCACGGCCCGATGAGGGACAATGAGTAGGAATGGCTTAAAGGAAAAAGAAGATTCTCAGGAGGGAATTCAGACACAGAGCCAGAGAGAGAGGTCTGGGACACACTGTGATGTGCCTTGGAAACCAGGGTTGGTAGTGCAGCCTGGGACAGGAGACAATGTGCAAGGCTGGACTTAGATGTGATGACAGTAAATGTTCTCCTGCTCTGCTATTGCTAAGAGATTCTTTGCCTCTTCAAAGTTATCTTCTCCTTATCAGTGAAACAGAGGATAATGATAACCACGGTTTTGGATGACTCGGCTAATAGAAACACTGGTAAATTGTGGGACAGAACGGTGAGCATGTGATTTAGAGTTCCACCCTGAATGTGTTCTTTAATATCCACTCAGATTCTTCTTTGGGCGGGCTTGGTGTTCATACAATTGGATACGTGAGTATTTAGCCAATAAAACTGGTTGAAGAATGTGAGAAATTTATCTACCACATGAAGTCATTGTTTCATATTTGTCTGAAGCTCCCAGTGGACTCTGAACACCAGATTTTTGCTCCGTTTGCTTTCCACATTGCTTTTTCCCATGAGGAGACTCTTTTGATATCAGCATGGGGTATATGGAATTCTTCGGGGGTGAAAGGTGTTCTTTCTATTATAGTAACTTTTTATTTAACCAGTTCACTTCCATGTAAAAGCTGCTATTGATGCAATAAAATTAGAAGGGGGCATACCAGAGTTGTTTTTTAATTTTCTTCTGGTGGAGTGAAGTTGCTGAGCAAATTTGTTGAGCAGCTGGAATTGTTAAGATCACACTAACATTGAAAAAAGAAGGTCCTGACACCGACATATCCAAAGACCGGAAGAATTCTGGGCTGCCTCCAATTTTGAAATTCATTTCTCCGGGCTGTTCCTTTTCTCTTTCCTCTCTCCCACACTGGTTTCTGGCTTTTCCCCCTTTGCTAATGAACCCAGAGCTATGTGAATTTTTTAATTTTGCCTGCTGTAATGCAAGCAGATCCTATGGTATATAACCTTTAGGTCAATTCTATCAAATATTATTTTGTTCAGTCTGTTCAGAAAAAAAAAAGTAAAATAAAATCACTTGCCTCTGCCCAGATCTTGTGTAATTGCGTGAATTCTCTGATTTAGTTGGCTCGGCAAAATCTACCCAAGGTGCTTTGACTGTGGAGATGGAAGGGAATTCATTATGCGTTCCTCGCTGAAACGGTGACCTGCATATAATGATGGGGAAATCAACATTGATGGCCTGTGCTTTTCCCTCCAGTCTAATTTCTTCTGAACTTTAGACTGTAACTCGTTTTTTTGGCTGGGTAGCCCCCGGACATCGCGGAGTCTGACCGAGGGGTGCTGAGACCTGGATTTTCACACCATGAAGCTGGTAACAGTTTTGACTTCAATGCCTTGAAAAGTAGGTGATTTCAATTGCCCTGTTTCCTTTCAGGGGAAAATGCTTTCTTTGCACCTAAACAATCTTCCGGTGCTTTTGACTGACAAGCATATTGTTATGATTATGACTGGACTTCTTGACTCCTGGAGGGATAGTATTTAAAACTGCCCAAGACTGGCACAAATCAAAATATTCATCAACTTAAACCATGTCAGCTAAAATGGAAAAGCCAAAATTGTAGTGTTTTATACCATGTCAGAAGGCCACGAACACAGTGCAAAACTGCTTAACCCTTTCGCTGCCTAAAGAAAATCGTAGCACATAATAGAAGGTATCTGGATATTTTTTCAAAATTACGCCTACCATACAAATGCACTGGGTTTCTCCCTCTATAGTATCCGTTGTTTGTTTGGGCTCACTGACTCAGCTACCTCCTTTGTTCCCGTTCCTTGATTCATTTGATCCTTCGGCGGATACTTCTGAATGCCTATTATGTGTAGCACACTGTGTGTACCTTCGTGCAGAGGGAAACTAAGTTCCTGCCCACCCCGATGCTGGTGGCCCACTAGAAGAGACATCGCCATGGATCGCTATAAAACATCGCCATGATCAGTATGACGCAATCGGTACAGATAAGCTGCCAAGACGGTTTAATAAAGGCAAAATCACTTCCATCCAGGGAGGAGTAAATTCGATAGACATCTGGGGGTTTTCTGCCTAACCTCTAGGTTTTCAAGAATTTTCCTTCCCTCCACTGGTGGTGGCACTTGGTGGCCTTTTTGTGGAATGCGATTCTGTCCCTCCCGATGGGCACGCCCTGATCTGCTCATCATGGACCACGCTGACCAGATCAGAATCCCTTCCACTAGAATTCAGATATCTGAGCAAGAGATTTCAGTCTCAGCAGGTAGCAGGAGGATTTCAAATTTAGGCCCTACCTACAGAGAAGCCAGAGAAGGTCATCTAGTGAACAAAGCCAACATGGAGGGAAGGACAGAAACCAGAGAAGGCATGAAAATTCAGGTCTTGGGTGACCTCATAAGGCACGATGACATATCTGCCTCAGTCTCCTGTTCTTCCCACTCCTTCTCCCAGCACCTGCATTTCATTTTCAGGGAGAGGGTGGGCAAGCATGAGTTGATTTCTATTACTTACATCCCAAGGAACCCTATCTAATGCAGAAGGCTTTATAAGAAAGGATGAGGACGGGTTGGTCTCCATTTAACAAAGAATAAGAAAAAAAGTAGAAACCCTAGTAGAGCAGGATAAGATTTTGATGTATTAACAAATGTGTTTTTCCCCGTGATTTCCTGTTACCCTTGACCCTCCCCCATCTGGGCAGCTAGACCATGAGTCATTCCTTGCCTCCAGGGAGGGTTGTCACAGCAGAACCACAGAACAAAAGAGACAAATTCTTGGCTTTTGAGTTTAAAAAGCTGAGCTTCAGGCTTCAGAAGAAAAAGATTTGGAAGAATATTTGATCAATCTGAGCCAATTTTTTCCTGCCCACGTAAAATAAAAATTCCCCTGGCTGGAAGACAAGAGAGTATTCTAAGGCGAAGCAAGAGGGTCAGATGCTGGTGAGTCCCTGAGGGGGCTTGCACCCCACTCCTGCCCCCTCAGCTGGCATGAGTGTGGATCTTTCACGTTCTGAGAATGAGAACTGTGCCTTAGCTCCAGGTTAGAATCCAAAAGATGGCAGAGCTCAGAGAGATCCCCTGTCCCCGGCACTGTGCCACAGAAGCTGCCTGCTCAACTAGAGCAAAGCGGTGTGTGCTGTTTTGGAGGGTTTTCCGTGGTCCCAGTGGGGGAAGGGAGGTGAGCCTAATATTTTTGGTGGCCCTGAGAGAGGTACAGAAGTAGTCAGGGGAGAGCCGGACTGGGGGCTCCTGTAGCCTGGTCTAAAGGATGCTGAAGATGTAATCCACGTGAATTGAGTGTGATGAGATTTTGGAGGGGGGTGGGTGAGTGAACTCTGCTCTTGGCTTGGATGTGAATAACTGTAGCAAGGGGGCGCTGATGTAGTAAATTGTTTGCAAAGATGGCACAATTCCTCTCACTCCTACAAAAATGTCACTTTGCAACATGACTGTCCCGCTCCTCCCATCAAGATGTAGAGTCCACTTCACCATACCGTGAATCTGGGCTGGCCTTATGACATGCTTTGGTCAGTGGGATGCAACAGATGTGATGTGTGACTGCTGAGCCGGGTCTCAAGAAGACTTGCAGCTTTCACTCTTGCCATCTTGGAACCCTGGGACCCCCATGAATAGAAATCCAAGCTGGCCCTCTGAAGGATAAGAGACCCTCCAGCTCAGGAAAGCCACCGATCCCTAACAGGATCAGATCTCCCAGCTGAGCCTACAGGAAATTACTGACCCACAGAATCATAAGCAAACAAAAGTGGTGTCTGACTGAAGACACTAAGTTATGGAGTGGTCTATTATGCAACCATAGTAAGTGGTACATTTGGCTAGAATGGCAGACTCAGTTTCCCTTCCCTAAGGACGTGTCCCACTAGCAACAGGAAGCTGGGGGAAGACAGGTTGGGGTCATCTTTCGCGAATAAAGAGTATGGCATGGGCAAGCCTTCAGAGACTCATTTCTCAGCTCATGCAGTCGGGCATGAGCTCAGGATCTCAAGCTGTGCACGATTCCCGGATCCCACGCCTGCACTCTGAGGCTTGAAATTCCTTTAGCTGGGGGTCGAGATTTCCACGCGCTAGTTAAAACATATCACTTGAAAAGTTTCCACTACGTTAAAGTGTAGACAAGCTTGGGAAAAGTAACCTGCTGACTTAGTTTCACCAAAACTGTTGTCTCGGTCTGTTCGGGCAGCTATAACAGAATACTGTAGACCGAGTGACTTACAAACAACAGAGATATATTTCCCACAGTTCTGCAGGCTGCGAAGTCCAAGATCAAGGTGCTGGCAGATTCAGTGTCTGGTGAGGACCAGTTTCCTGGCTCACAGACAACCATCTTCTTTCTCTGTCCTCATGATAGAAGGGGCAGGAGCTTTCCAGGGCCTCTCACTAGAGCACCGATCTCATCGATGGGAGTTCTACCCTGGGGACCTAACCACTTTCCAAAGGCCCACCCACCTCCTGACACCCTCACATCTGGGATGAACTTTCAACACAGGAATTCTGAAGGGCAGATTTTGAGGAAGAGTGTGAGAGCGAGTAAACCAGACAGAGGGGCGGGGCTGTCTAAGGAAAGCCACTGTTTGTCCCGAATTCTGTCCGCAGAATGGCCCCAGCCTGCGCCACGGCAGACGTTAAAGACCATGGCAAATCTTGTCCTCTGAGTTTGGGTCAGAATTTTTTAAACTCTCTTCTGAAGTGCTAAGAATCACAGAAACACAGAGGAATCTGGCAATAAGGCATCGCCTTGATCTGCAGGGCTCTGAGGAGGGCGTCTGTCAGAGCTGGGAGATTTCCGCCTCACCTTACCACCCCTGGGTGCCTCGCCTCTCATCTGGGGAAAGGCCCGCCTCCAGCAGCGCACAGTTTAAGTCACTAGCCCCACTGTGCACCTGCTCTCCCACCACCGGCAGCACCGTGTAGGGAAGGGACAGCAGCTCAGGAGGCTGGAGGTGTCTCTGCACCTCTGTGACACAGGAGCCATGTCTAGTGGGCGTTTCTGAAGGAAACGCAACATGAGACAAATGAGCCAAAATATTAAGAATGACTCGATGTGACTGCTTCAGCCATTTTTTTTTTTCAGTTACAAAAGCCAGGTCTAAGTAACTGCAATTACGATTCTACTGGACCGTAGTTCCATATCTATGGCTATGGACTTTGTTTGTTTGTGTCTTAGAAACACAAACGAGCCTGGCTAAGAAAATGAGAAGATGGACAGTTCTGCTGGGTTATAAAGTAAGAGAAGGCTCTGGTGTAAATACAGAGCTTCAGGATGCTGGTTACAACTAGTGGCCACAGGTCCGAGACACAAGGCAGAATTACGCAGTGACTAAAGCGACAGCTTACAGAACGTCTCTTCTAACTCCCATTATTAATTTCCCCCTCCTATTCCCTCTAGCAGCATGATGCTATACATTGCAGGGTTGTTATTCCACTCCTCATATGAACCCATGGCCTAGTGACTTATCCCTGAGGCATGCTATAATCACCCAGAAATGTGCTCCCTGTCACGTCTTATTGCTTAATTATGGCTCTATTTTAGGCTCCTAAAGCCATTTGGCTTGGCAAGACCTCTCTTATGTGTGACTTTGAACATGCATCCATGTTGAGTTATCCTTGAGTTCACACCAGTCTGTTCCATTTCCATCTTGTTCTGGCTTGGGCGATAATTACTGCCCCTTGGTTCGGCAACACCTTGAATTATTGTAATGAGCCCTCGTAATTATGCTATTCTCCGCATAAGAAAATGCTATCAACTCTTTGTCAGAAAGGGATATGCTTAAAGTTAATTTTTCCAATATTTGATGTTTGTTTGTCTTTTTTGCACTGATAAATCCCAGTGGGCCCACTATTTTAAATCAGTGACATGCAAAAACCTCCCTGTTTTCCAATTTACTCTTGCTCTGGTGACTATAATTTTTAACTCAAAATCTGGACACACCGTCTAACAGAGGGTTTTGTTGTTGTTTAGTTCTATATGTGTTGCTTCCCAGCGCTAAAGGCAAATTAAAAGACACAGCAGGTCCTAGATACATTCTTAGATAGCAAAAACTAGATAGAATATTTAAAATTAGGACTGTTCTACAAATTTGGAACTTTTGAAGGATGCATCCATATTCAGCGTTCCAACCACTTATTATGCCTCCCATCAAATAAGACACCATGTTCTGTATCAGCCTTGGGCTGATGAATGTCAATCTAGTCCTTCAAGTAGAATATAGGCTTCTCAGAGACAAAAGGCACGGATCATACACCCCTTATATAACTCTGTCCATATACGTAGCTTTATACAGTTGTTTGAGCAATTGCATAGAGATGATGTTGCATTTTTAAGGCAGCTGTTTGAGATTAGGAGCTTGCAAAAGTAGCCTGACATTAAGGTGAAGGCAGACTGGAAAACGCTGTCCTGCTTCATCCCTCCAGAGAGTAGTTCAAGTCAGGCCTGGGGTAGATCTATGTCGAGAAGGGGTATAATTACCCTGGTCCAGCGTGGCCCCAGGTCTTGTCTGGCAGACTGACTTATATCTATCAGGGACTTTTAAAATGCTGACTTGGCTCCTTAGAAATACAAAACCCAAAACATCGTTCATAAAGGTCACTGGGAATGGCCTGGGTCAGAATAACTTGAGTTCGTCTTGTGCCAATGCCTTGGAAGAGGAAGTCGCTGAATACTTAGGTAAAGCTCCTTGAGAGTACTACGTAGCTAAATCCAAACAAAGAATGAAAGAGGTTTATAGCTGAGTTTTACTCTATAATTCAAATGCCAACCCAGCTATGAAATATGTTCTAGGAATTCCAATCAGATTTTTATCATCTGTCTTGGAAACCAGCTGTGCTCTCAGTGAGTACAAAGATTCACTACCTGCAACTGCTATAATTCAGTAGAATTATGCAGAGATGAAAAACTTGAGAACAACTGTCTTTATTTTAAATGCGATGTGAACTGCGTTTTAAGAAATTCTGCTTCTTTGGAACCTATAAAAATGGCTCTATTTAAAGAAAGTAGTAGAGAATCAAGGTTTAAGAACTCTTAAAATTGAGGAATTCACATTTACTCTGCAGAGTATGCTTTTTAAGAGAATGAGTAAAAATTACTACAATTTAATAGACTCTTAAACAAAACATGAGATAACACGAAGCAGTGACCTCCTAAATTACACATCCATCACTCAGAGCCCTGATAACCTTATGCTCTAACAATCTGAGGCATGGAAGAGAAGAGGGACTTACCACAGAAGGGACAGCTCTACAAAGAGCCCCGACAAACTTATGGCAGTAATTTTGAACCAATAATTTCCTTCGCAGAAACTAACAATTGCTGTGGGTTTGTGAATCCATATATTAAAAGTCTTTAGAATGGATTTTATAGTTTTAAAAGATATCAGGGCCATCCTGGAGGAGCCAGTGCATATGCTCCTCAGACCAGTGAGCCCCCAAGTCTGATTCCATGCACACATGGGCCACAGCTGCCTTGTACCAAACTGATGCAATAGCACTTTGTCACTTATATCATCACCTGAGCACTTGGACACCACCCTGGGAAAGCCAAGCAAGGTAAGTTTTCCAAAATAACGATTTCAGTGGACCATTTACTGGCACACTTCGAAGCTTTTTCACACGAACAAACGCAATTCCTGCACGAGTTCCGAAGCAAAGCTCTGAAGAGGAGGGATGCAGTGAACTTCATGGTCGGCATTGCAAGAGAAGTCAAGGTTGTAAGAGATATACCAGGAGTTCAGAATCGCGACTTCACAGTGCTTTAAGTTTAGAACAGGCCAGTCGGCCAACATGACCAAGTGAAATCTCTGACTCTCAAATTCCTCATCTGTAAAATACAATTAAATCAGATGGTCTCCAAGGTGCCATCCAATTCATTTCGTTCATGGCCCTCATTTCTGCATATACCTTATGTGATAAGTACTTAAAGTACTTAGACTGAGAATTAGGTTGTACCTATCCGTATTTGGCCAATATTATAGAACCTCATTTATTGATGAATTTTTCCCCAACAGAGGTTCATACAAAAGTCAATGATTGTATTTACCACAGACGCTTTACTGCCACACACCACTTAACAACACATACTCAACTGTGAATTTTTTTAAAAAAAAGGTAAACAAAAGAGCACATCATGAACGCATCGGACTTATTTATTCCTTAGAAAAATAGGACCATATTGGACAATGAAACTTTCAGTTTATGTCATCCATAAAGAAAAACATAACTATTTATATAAATGCCTCTGTATAGAGAAATCTGTAATGGAAAGCTATAATTTCAACTCAAATTACATAATATAAAAATAAAAGCTCATCTCCATTACCAGAAAATAATACTCTCAAACTCATTTAAAAATAGGATGTCCCCAATTTTTTTGGAAACTATTAAAGATACAATATTACATTTATCCTTATCCTCTTTTATTTCTTCTTTTTAGACTTAAAATGAATGATTTTACTGTTTGGAATTTCTGATAAATCAGAAATTAATGATATGCACAGATTTTGTGACAAAACTATATTTACACATTCACATATAATACAACGTAGTGGTGAAGTATTAGTGACAGTAATAAAGTATTAAAGGAGTAAGAAAACCATCATTTTAACAATTTAAATGCTTTACGACAGGATAATTTATATCCAACATATAAGACACATATTTACAGGTAACTTTAGAAAGAAAATGTTTTTTCATAATCAAAAGCAGCAATAACATTTTCTATATTAATTTCAGCCTCACCGTAGAAATGCTTTGTCTAAATTTAACTAATCAACGTGCTAATTAAAGACGTGCTAATTAATATATTAATAGCAAAATTATATATGGCATATTTATATATAGATACATTTGTATGTGTCAACTAACCAAAACTCGGGTTGTAAACCAAAGCCATTTAAAAGGCAAATGGAAGACAAAAGTAATGTGGGCTTAAGTTGTCTGGTTCTTTACATAAATTGTAATTTCCAAGTTGTTTTGCAGCTCTAGAAAGATCCAAATAGATAATTTAAACTACTACTTTTGTTAGTTGTTCCTTACTCTCTTTTTCACGTTTAAGTTTTGCGTCTCTTTGCTAATGATGTAAAACAGGATTTTCATTCTCATTACTTCTCTCAGGACTTAAATGAGTTTGATGAGGTATTATCATTTTTCATTTTACTTTTCTATATTTTCCTGGTCTAAAAACACTCTTAACCATGTAGTTTTAATTCTATCCTTTTAAGTCACTTGTTTTCACCCAAAATAAGGGTACACTAAAAGAACTGGACCAAAATCAAGGTGAACTATGCCATATATTTAAATTCTTTGAGACCTGAGAGTGGTCAAACATAAAACTAATCACGGATTCTAAAATTAATATTGTTTAAGAGAGGCATTTATCAGAGGTCACGGCATAATCTACAACAGAAGTTTACATCATTTACTGAATACCATAGTAGCTGAAAAGAACAAACACTGGCCCTTCATGTGGTCAGGTCAGAGCAGCTGCAATGTCATTCACAGTAGTTTTTGCTTCTCAATTTGGGGGGTCTGGAGTAAGAAGGGGAGTGCTGTTGGAATTCTCACGTTGTTCATCTACCTTTGGGGAGGCAGCTTGTTCTTGATGCTTTTTGTTCTCTTGAGCAGACCCCAATGGCACACTCTCCCCAGAAGGCTCAAACGGCCTCTCTACATGAACCATCTGTTTCTCTGCTTCTGCTTCTTGTTCATGCAGCAATCTCTCCACCTCCACTTCAAGCTCCAAAGTCTCCTCATCAGCCTGTACGTCCAGCTGCTGCATCAGCTCCTCCAGCTTCCTGGCCTTGCGGAGCTCGTTCTGCTGTATGATGGTACAAAGGTGCTCAGTGAGCTGCTCTTTAATATCAGTCTTGCGCTGTAGATCGAGTTTTGCTGTAACATACTCTGCTTCGGCCCTGTCAAACCGCTTCCTGTAGGGACAGGGACAAAGATCGGTCCATTAATTTTCCAATGAAGAAGATATTCAAAGGAGGGCCGAGAAACAATAATAAACTCCATAATTGGAAACAATGTATAATGAAGATATGAATATTAACACTCTATGAACTCTCGTCTACAAGAGTAGACCTTAGACCAACTACTGTTGCTCAAACGTCCACAGCATCCACATTTGGACTTTCCTGATATGACGACATTCTTCTGCACCCATTTCCTCTTTCCAAGGCTGCGACTGAATAAAAACAGGCTGAGGACTGATTCAGTGGTGTGCTAGCTCCGAGGAGAAGAGCCCTGATTTGTAGTGTTTGCTGATTTCTGTAGTGTAAATACTACCAGCATGGCCAATTTCAAGCATCAATGTAACATCACTGAATGCAGAATTGGGAAAAGATGTACAAAATCCACTCTCATGCATCAGTGCAAGCTAGCTCCAGTACACAGCTGGTTAAATTTGAGAGGTAAAATAGTAAGAGATGAGAAAGTAGAAAATCTCTCTTTTTTGTTTAATTCAATTTACTGGGGTGAAGTTGGTTAATGATAACATATGTGAGTTTCAGGTGTACATCTTTATAACATGACATCTGAGTTCTCTGCTGTGTGCGCATCATCCCAAGTCTAGTCTCCTTCCGTATATTTGACCCCCTTTACCTTCTTCATCATCCCCTCACTCCCCTTCGCCACTGGTAAACACCGTTCTGTTGTCTGTTATCTATGAGTTTATTTGTTGCTTTTTGTTTTATATTCCACATAGTAAGTGAAATCCTATGGTTTTTGTTCTTTCTGTCTGACTTATTTCGCTTGGCATAATACTCTCAAGATTCATCCATGTTGTCACAAATAGCAAAATTTCATCTCTTTTATGGCTGAGAAGTAGTCCATTGTATATGTGTTCCATATCTTCTTTATCCAATTATCTGTCAAAGGACACTTAGGTTGTTTCCATGTCTTGGCTATTGTGAATAATGCTGCAATGATCATAGGGGCACATGTAGCTTTCTGAACAAGTGTTTTCAATTTTGGGGAGTAGATACCCAGAAAAAGGATTGTTAGGTCACATGGTGGCTCTATTCTTAATTGTTCAAGGAACCTCCATACTGTTTTCCATAGCGGCTGCACTAATTTATATTCCCATAGCAATGTACGAGGGTTCCCTTTTCTCCACATCCTCTCCAACATTTGTTATTTCTTGTCTTATTGATAATAGCCATTCCAACAGGTGTCTCATTGTGGTTTAGATTTGCATTTCCCTTATAAACGAGTGATGTTGAGCATCTTTTCATCTATCTGTTGGCCATTTGTATGTCTTCCTTGGAAAAGAGTCTATTCAGGTCCTCTACCCAATTTTTAATCAGATTATTTTTTATTGTTGAGAAATCTGTATCTCTTGATTAATAGATTAGGAGAAAATTTTTGGTAGAGAAGGATATGGACAGTTGTTGGGAGATGGGACAGAGCACACCCAGCAAATGATACTGGGTGCAGGCAAGAAGTAAAAACCAAGTAGAACAGAAAGCTTCAGGAAAGGTTTAGGGTGGGTTTCTCAACACTGGCACTGCGGGCCCCTGGAACCAGACAATTCTTTGTCATGGGAGCTCTCCCGTACAGCGTAGGGCGTGCAGCGTCACTGGCTCCCATCCACTAGCAGTCACTAGTGCCTTCTGCGAGAGATAACTACAAATGCCTCCAGAACATCACCAAATGTCTCCGAAGGGGCAAAAATGTCCCATTTGAGAATTCCTCTGCAACAATACACTATTGTTAGACTTATTACAAATTTCTGTAAATTTACAGATAAATAAATCCATAGATAGGCAATGCCGGTCTTACATGAAGTAGGGTGATTCTACTGGGGAAGTCGCCATATGATCTTTTTTTCTTTTGCATTAGGTTGATACAAAAAATTATCACATATTGGTTCACTGTCTTTTGCCTTTTCTATATAATTTGTTGCTTTTCTTTTTGCCAGGAAAAGAATTTGATCCCTACCTACCAACTAACTGTTCCATTTAATTACTAACAGTTGCTGCCTTACCTGTTGCAACCACCTATGCAAATCAATGTAATAATTTCTAGTGCTGGAGTTATAGCAAGAAAGAAACAGATATATCTCCTAATGTAACATTCCGTCTTAACGGGAAATAGAGAAGAAAAAGAAAAGGCTTGGATTTTAGAGAACCTGGGGTTCAAAATCTGCCTTTGCTATTTACTACGCATATACAGGTTTCAGTCAAGGCTTTTTCTTGGATGTAAAGAACAGATACCCAGTCAAACTAGCTTAGATAAAAAGTGGATTTTACTGTAGGATATAAGAGGTGCTCTCACAGGCATGTCATCAGAATCAAAGGCTATCCTCTTCACTGTAGAAACCACAGTTTTTCTGATTTTGGCTTTCCCAGCACACTGACAGCCCAACATGGCCACTAGCTGCGGCTCTACATGAAATACACACCACTCAATCTCTCAGCGATCCAATTCCAAAATTCCAGAGGGAGGACCTGGGTTGGCTTGGCTTGACTCATACCAGTTTACACAGAGCTCACAGTGCCAGGCAGTGCTATGAAGCCCTGTTTAGCCCACGGATGAAACATTCTGGAGTAGGGAGCCAACTGTTGTTCTAATCAGGGGTGCCTAGGGTCAACATCATGAGTACAAAACATGGCCAGGTTCCTGTGGAATAGGCTGGAGAACAGGCATGAGATGACTGGAACTCCAGCACAGCGACCCCAGGAAGTTTCTCCAACGGAGTCTTGCTTTGTCTGTAAACGGTGACTGTAACAGTGCTTCTGAGGAGTGTTAAGGACCAGACGGCATAAGCAGGGCAAGTGTGCAGTGCAGCGCCCGGTAGGCACGCAAGAAACGAACTTCCCTCCAAAGCACCAGAATCGAAAAGTATGGTTAGCACATCAATACACATGTATCTAAAATTAAAATTATGCAAAACATAAGAATACGGTGTTTACATTTGAAAACTCTTACTTACATAACATTCATTTATCCTATTTCATTTTTTTTTTACTGTCATCTAGTAAATAGAATGAGAAAACTAGCTCTTTTTCAATTACCCCTATGTTAAAATAACCATTCTAAAGGAGCTCTGTTGGCTCTCTGGACCCTTTGTTTCCATACTTGGTAACATATCTTTTTCTGAATGTTCTCTCATCAAGCTTAAGAGCTCTGACAACATTCTCTAGATGTACACGAATCCCTAGCCCCTTCCCCTCACTCAAACCTCCTTTCTCTGCAAGTCTGTGGTCTCCCTCAGCCAGACAAAGTCAGTCGGTAAAGATTTACTGATTGGGCTCATGAATGCTGAATTGAAATTAAAATTTGCAAATAGGCCCCTGGGTTTCCATAGATCTTTCACTCTGGATAAATCACTGAAGATTTTGCATTTTGTTTATTTAAAGTCCCTCTGCCCAGAAACATGCATATATATTCCTATACAGAGTGATTTATGTTTAAAATATTGATTAGTTTCACAAACTGCACTATGAGCCTGGGGGTCAGGTGGCTGTACCAAATCAGAGTATGATGACATATTTTGGAACAGAATAATAGGAGCATTATACTTAACATAGTAAGACAAATTGAACTGAAATGTAGTTATTGAATTGTTTTGTTATTTTAAAGGGGAGCTGAATGATTTAATGAATGTTATTTAAAAGATTCTAGAAATTGTGTCTTGGTTTTGGTATCCCTGACAATTTTAAAAACTCGATCATTAACCCTTGGCGCATTAGGTTCCACTGACCCACTTTTAGTTTTTCAGTTCTTTTTCTGAGCAATTATAACTATTTGTAAGGATCAACATATCATGATTTTTTTTATCCCTTCTTAGAAGTCTTCCAGAAAACAAAGAGGAAATTTACTTATATTTTAAAAAAACAGAATAAAACTAATCATAATTTGTAATCATGATATTGGTCCACCGGATCTTTTTATAAATCTAAGATGTATCATGGGATCATTGAGATATTATTTTTCCTATGTCTTGAAACATTTTGCCATTTCGTTACCCTAGGAATTATTTCCTCGTTACTCATTGATTATTCTCATTTATGCTAAAAAAATTAAAATGAGAAAAAAGAGAATAATGAAATGACCTAAAAAGACTATGCTATAATGAAACAAATCATCATCATTTAGTTTCCTTACTGTGTTGTCCAAAGTATTATATCACTTTTCAAAAAGGTATAAAAGACTAAAACACCATATTTGTAATCTGCTCTCGGCTTTCACTGAACACAGTTGAGAATTAATGTTTTTCATTTTCTGCCCTAATGGCAAAGTAAAAACAAATTGACAGATGAAGACACTTTGCAGTAATTATTAGACAAAAGATATATGTTGTGGTAAGCTAAAAAATGACCATCCAAAGACATTCACTTCCTAATCCCCAGAACCTGAGAATATTAAATTATATATGGCAAAACATGTGATTAAGTTAAAGATTTTGAGAGACGTTTATTTCTGATTTTCCAGTTGGGCCCTTAATGCGAGAGCATGTATCCTTTTAAGAAAGAGGCAAAGGAAATTTTGAGAAAAAAGGAGGAAGCAGTGTGACTACGAAGGCGCGGAACTGAGTGGTACAGCCACAAGCCAAGGAACCCCTACACCAGAAGCTGGAAGAGGCAAGGAATGATTTCCTCCCTAGAGTTTCTGAAGGAAGAGCGACGCTGCCGAAACCTTGATTTCAGACTCTGGCTGCCGGAAATGGAAGAGGCTAAATTTCTGTTGCTTTAGGCCACCTACTTCGTGGTAATTTTTTATGGCAGTCCTAAGGAACCAACACAAATGCAGACTCAGAAAGTGTAGATTCTAGATAGGGAAACTGATAGTGTAAGTAAAATCTCAGAGTATGAGTCTTCAGAAAAACAGCATAGGTGTATTTTCTCCAACTCAACAATCAATGAGTAAAAAATACATTTCTAAGGATAAAAATAAGATGTTATCTTCATAGAGTTAATCTCGATAGGAAGAACTTAATCACACAATATTCTACAAGTTTCTGGACCGTCCTGTGTTGCAACTGCATTCTTTCAGCGTGTATAATTTTAGGAGTCAAACATTACTTCATACAAAGAGGTCTGCCATGCTTACACACTCATAAAAATTTTTAATAAAGTTGTTTTCCACAATCCCTTTCATTCTTCTTTAAATTATTCACAAAATGACTTAAAACATTATGTATATATGTACGTGTGTGTGCATGGGAGTGTCTATTAAACATAGATGGCAAAGAGTGATAACTGGTTTTCCTGGTATGTTGAGGGTTAAGCGATGTTCTACATGCAGCCATGCTCGGTTTTACAAGCCGGTCTGCACAGCACATGGCAGCACTGTCTCTGAAGCTGTGAACAGCAGCGGCAGCAGCAACCCTCTCAAGCTGGCTCACTCAAAGTGCCGGTCTCCTTGGGGGTATCTACCCTGACACTGCTCTACAGAAGCCAAATCCAAAGGAAACTCTGGACTATTCGGTATCCAAGAAACTTTTGTAGACGTAGCACTATACCAGGCACTAGAGAACTATGATAATATTTTTATTTAAAAAAAAAAATCAAGGAAATCTCCCACAGAAACTGACTGCCCTGGGGATGACTTTCCAGTAGAAATCTAGAACATAACATTATATCACCAATCTAAAATGTCTCAGTACCTCAGAAAGTGTTGTCTTAATCTTATGCATGAACAAGATACAACCCTGGTTTTCTAGTCACATTTGGCTTTTTAAAAATAGCCTCATGAAAACAATACAAATATTCACATACAGCCATGTCAATATCACTACACTATGAGAAATTGCCATTTTCTGCTTGTTAAAAGATATAAAAAATTTACTAAAATTTCATTAAAAATGTTTATATGCTGTGGGATATTTTCTCCTTCAACCAGTAATCCCACATTTGTGGTTCTCTGAAGGCTGAAACTATGATATTTTTTATATAATGTTCAATGTACAAAGCCATCCTTCTCCAGCCTCCTCTAAGACAAAATTAAAATGTGACCACGTGATTCTTCTGTCGAGGTATCCAGAATAATCTGAATTATTTATGTAAAAGGCTATAATGGCATAAAAATGTTCCACTGGCAATCTTCAGTTACAGAGAATAAAACATGCTAAATATCTTGGCTTAGTTTAATCTTAACAAAATCTTGGTCACCTCCTGAATGACCTTATCAGTAGAAGTATGGAATCTCCAGTTATCAGCCACTGATGGCTTTAATCTAGGCAGGTAATTAATAAAGGCAACTCATTAAGTCTAATCGCACACAGTCAAACAACAATACAAAAATCACAGGGACACCACCACTTTCTTAAACAATAAACAGCGAATTAAAAACCACAATCAAGCATTTCCGCTTTATTAAATTATTATATAAATATTCTGATGCTGTGGTTTACCCTGAACTAATGAGGCATTCTGATTGACTTCTAGTGTTACAGAGAAAGATGGAAAACTGAGTCATTAACACAGCATTCCCTTGTGAAAAAAGACAAACCAGGATGATTAAAGCAACATTGAAAGAACTGGAAAACCCTGAAATTGGACTTAATTTTTTGCCTTTTTATCTGTTTGCAAAGTTCACGTAATTCTTTACATGTGTCAGTTCATTTCAAAAATAGTCCATGATAATTTTTTTCTCTTAAAAAATGCCAATAGTTGAAACCAAGGAAACATGTGATAGCAAATCATTTTATACAGAACAATCGAAAAGAAAAAAAATAAACCTTCAAGCTTTCAAGAAAGAGTGGTATTTTCTTTAAAATACTCATAGTCTTGAAAAAAATAAACTAGATCTTTCTTTAATGAAAACTGAAATGAGAACTGGGCTAATCTCTAAGGACAATCTCGGACAATCAAAATTTCTTAATAGAAAGAGCAGAGACTTGATTTTAGAGTTTTGGTGCAAGTCATTCAGATATTTAGAGTTCCAAACAGTAAATACCCGCTGGTTTAGCAGGAAAGACTAAGATGTTAATAAATAATGCAAGAAATACTCTAACAGGAATATGAACAAGATTAAAGGGCAGGGTAAAGTAAAATAAGATTCGAGAAGAGACACACTTGATTTGATACAAAACAAGAATAAATAGTGCCTAATGGGGTTGTTATGAGGCTTAAATGATGATGTACGTAAACATTCTTGTCCAAGCGAGCATAACATTAATTAAATTGAACTCCTCGTTCAGAGAACAATTTCCCCAACTCACCGAGCATTTGAATAGTCTAGACTGGCTTGATCAATCCGATTCCTGAGGATTCCAATGTCAGCTGACACCATGTCATCTAAAGCCTGCAACTCCTTCTGGACCCGCTTTAGTTTAATGGTCTCTGCCTGAGTTCTTTTAGATCTAGAAAGTCAGGAACATGAGTGAAAACAAAAAAGCATTTTAAGATCATATATCCATATACAATATAAGTGAAAAAAGCAAGCTACAGTAATACAATATGATTCTAATGTATAATTTTTAAAAATTAGAAAAAGACAGAAAATTTAAATAAATGCTGGTAACATTTTGATATATCTTTCAGACTATATTTGTGCCTCTTTCCTATATTATTCCAAATTTTCTATAGTACATATAATTTTTATACACAAGAGAAAAAGATTTAAAAATACATCAATAAACAGTTCATTTGGAGGTCTATATTTATTCCACAAGGACGAGAATAAGCAATAAAAGACTATATCTGTATTCTCTTTACATTGGGACACTGAACACAGCTTTCCAAATCTCCAGCCTTAATTTCTTTTTGCTAATAAGCCCATTCGCATTTGTCTGATACCCAGTAGACACCAACAACAGATGCCTGCATTAAACACTATTTCATTATATGTCTAAAAACATCTCTTAGATTTTAACATTCTCAGGACTCATTTTCCCCAATCTTTTATTGCTTTGATTCTTGTTATTTAGGCAAAACTACAGGTCCTCAAAATTTTTCTGTCTGGGGCTCAAAACGAAGCATAGTTTTTTTCTTGTTTAAAAGCACATCCAATTTCACCATCTCTTAGTCCCTTCATCATTCCCAAATACATTACACATTTAAAAAACAAGAATAAACAAAGACGAAAGCCAATCTTCTAATTGTGATTTCACTCATTTCAAAATTGCACACATTCTCACAGAATAAAACTCCCACATAAAACCAGAATGTTGCAATTTTTTCTCGATTTCTACTCTATTTATGCATTTACTCTTGTTTTCTGCCTATAAAAGTTAATAGTACGATTGATTCATTTACTTCAAGTACTATACTTCGGTGTTTATTCATTAATAATCTAACCAGGTTTTATTTTCTTACATTTATGTCTATATCAGTGCTTTCTGTCCTAATTCTAAAGCACATAGAGCAGAACAAGCACTAAGCCTGTAAATCTTTTTGTAAAATCCCCAGAAAACCACCTTTTCCAAATTGAAGACTACTAAAATGCTTCCAATAATCACTTTTTTTTCTTGAAACATAAGTTCAGTAAGTTGCATATTACCTATGCTTCATGAAAGATCAAGATATACCAGTAGGAGAAGAAAATAAATCATTTTCAAATTCATACTATATCCCTTTGGCAGATAAAATTCTGTTACTCTTATATCCATCTGACTTTCTCTACATCCCTTTTACTTTCCCTCTCAACACACACGCCAGCTTCAAACAATTATAGTTTTGCCAGACTTTTCTAGAGATCTAAAAAGAAAATGCCACTGAATACTTGTCTGTATGTAGTTCTTGCTGCTCTCAGTTATTGTTTTATTGACTGAGCTTGGTTTTCTAAGCCCACAGCACAGGAGAAACTACAAACAAAAAGGGCAGAAAGAGCGGTGAGGGATGGGAACAGTGGCTCAAACAGGCATGTTGCCGTTCGAGGGCAGGACAATGCAGTAAAGAAAAAGGGATGGCTGACAGTTAAACTGACACTAGGAGGGGAGAAACTGAACTGCATGCAGCATGGACACTGCTTGTCATGGTGATCCGAGTCATCGATAAAAGGTTAAATCATATCAAGTATCTTCTATCGGTGGGGGCAGGGTAAATTAAGAGAATTGTCCATAGGAAACATAATTAAGATTTGTGGGAGTTTAAGTCACTTTTGTGGAATAATCTTACTCCTCTAAATGCCAGCTGATGACCTCCTTATGTCCAAATTAAAACCTGCGCTTGTTCCTAATTTACTTTTATTGATAGCTGTTAGCTGCTCCATCATGCATGAGTAGATGAGTAATAGTGAAAACTCTGATGCTAAGTTCTTGTTTTAATTGCACCTGTATTCATAAATGTTATGATATATGCTTAAAAAGTCCTCCTTAATAAATCAACACTGAACTTTCAGTATAATTTAAAAAGCACAATTTGTTTAGTTAGTCTTAAAATATTGGTCGTAGAGAAAATGTTAATTTATTAGAAAAGAAATGGAAAATAAATATAAAACATGACAGCCGATTGCAGGTTACAAACAACCTCTTCTGGTTCAGGTGTCTCACCTTTCTGCAATAGCTTTAGCCAAAAGAGCTTTCTTACGTTTATTTTTCTCTTCCATTAGCCGTTGTTCTTGTTGGAGGACTTCCCAACGAGATTTTTCGTGCCTGGGGAGCAAAAAAAAAAAAGTATAAAAATTAGTTTTAAAACCCCACCCCACACATTACCAGTCCTGTCTCCTACATGTAAAATTCAATCAACCAGATTATGTATATACTCTTTCAAAAAATCCTCTTAAAAGGAACCCATCTGCAGCTCATTATTTTGTTCTAATAGGAACAAAGACTATGATTTGAAGTAAAGAAGGCTTAGGCTTACAGAAAGTGGCCCTTTGAAATCTATTATATGTATATAATCTAAGAACCCACAAACTGGAAGTCAGAATAGTGGCATTTTTTAGGAGTACAAAGAAACTTGTATAAGTTTATTATGTATCATATGCAAAATGGAGAGCAAAATAAATCAATCTGTAGCTAATGTTATGTTATATATTTTTAGGGTTTTTAAAATCATTTAATAATTTAATCATTAAATCACTTCATATTCTACACTCGTAGACGCATGAAACATATTTGTAATAGCTGTTTAAATATTCTTTGCCTGATAATTCCCATCATTTGTGGGTGTTTTCTTTGATGACTTTCCTCTTATGTGTCACAATTTCCTACTTCTTTCTATGCCTAGAAGTTTTTTTCAGATTGAATGTGCATTTATTTTCATTTTTTTAATTAAAAAATTTTGCTTAGAGTTGACATACAGTATTATTAGTTTCAGGTGTAAAACAGTGATCAGGCATTTATGTAACTTAAAGTCATCATCCTGATAAGTCTACTACCCATCTGACACATTACTGTACTGACTACTGTCCCTGTGCTGTACTCCACATCCCCATGACTATTTTTATACCTGCTCATCTGTACTTCTTAATCCCTTCCCCTTTTTCACCATCTTCCCAACCTGTCTCTCATCTGGCGACCATCAATTTATTCTCTGTATCTACAAGTTTCTGTTTTGTTTGCTCATTTGTTGTTTTTTAGATTCCACATGTAAGTGAAATCATATTTGTCTTTCTCTGACTTATTCCACTTACCATAATACTCTCAAGGTCCATCTATGTTGTTGCGAATGGCAAAATTTCTGTCTTTTTTTATGGCCAAGTAACATTTCATTCTATATATATACCGCTCTTTATCCATTTGACTTGATAGACACTTAGGATGTTTCCATAGCTTACCTATTATAAATAATGCTGCAGTGAACATGGGGGTGCATATAGCTTTTTGAGTAAATGTTTTGGATTTCTTTGAATAAATACACAGAAGTGGGCCATAAGGTAGCTGTCATTTTAATTTCCATAGTGCCTGCACCAATTTACAATCCCAAGAGTGCATGAAGGTTCCCTTTTTCCACATCCTTGGCAACATTTGTTTGATTTGTTGATGTGTGCGGCGATATCTCAAAGTGGTTTTAACCTGCATTTCCCTGATGATTAGTGACGTTGAGCATCTTTTCATGTCTCTGTTGGCAATCTATGTCCTCTTTGGAGAAACATCTATTCAGGTACTCTGCCCATTTTTTAATGAGATTGTTTGTTGTTGGGATTTTTTTTTTTTTTTGGTGTTAAGTTGTACGAATTCCTTATATATTTTGCATGTTAACCCCTTAATAGGTTTGCCATTGGCAAATATCTTCTCCCATTCAGTAAGCTGCCTTTTTGTTTTGTCCATGGTTTCCTTCATTGTGCAAAATATTTTCAGTTTAATATAGTCCCACTTATTTTTTCTTCTGAGACATATCCAAAAGTATTACAAAGAATGATGTCAAAGAGTCCACTGACTACATTTTCTTCTAGTTTTATGGTTTCAGGTATTATATTTGTCTTTAATGCATTTTGAGTTTACTTTTGTATATAGTATAAGTGATCCAGTTTCATTCTTTTGCATGTATCTGCCCAGTTTTCCCAACACCATTTAATGAAGAGACTCTTTTCCATTGTAATTCTTTCCTCCTTTGTCATAAGTGACTATATAGACATGGATTTATTTCTAGGTTCTCTACTCTGTTCCATATGTGTGTGTGTGTGTGTTTATGCCAGTCCCATGCTGTTTTGATTACTTTACTATAGCCTTGTAGCATAGTTTGATATCAGGTAGTGTGATCATCCCAACTGCTTTTCTTTCTGAAGACTGCTTTGGCTATTCAGTCTTTTGTGGTTATTTGTGCTAGTTCTACGAAAAACGCCGTTAGTTATTTTGATAGGGATTGCATTGAATCTGGAGATTACTTTGGGTAGTATGGACATTTAAACAATGTTAATTCTTCTTATCTATGAGCATGGTATATCTCTCCATTTATTTATATCCTCTTCAATTTCTTTCTTCAGTGTTTTATAAGCTTTCCAAGTACAGGTCTTTTATCTCCTTGGTTAAATGTATTCTAAGTTATTTTGTTCTTTTTGATGCAATTTTAAATGGAACTGTTTTCTTAATTTCTCTGATAGTTACTGGTGTATGAAAATGCTGATTTTGGAATATTAATTTCCTATACTGCTACTTTACTGAATTATTTGCTTTTAATTGTTGTGTGTGTGTGTGTGTGTGTGTGGAATCTTTAGTGTTCTATCTCATCTGAGTATGATCTTAACTGTGAATTTGTCATATATAGCCTTTACTATGTTGAGGTATGTTCCTTCTATTCACACTTTTTTTTTTTATCATAAATGGATGTTGGATTTTGTAAAATACATCTATTGATAAGATCTGATTTTTATCCTTCATTTTATGTGGTGTATCATGTTAACTGATTTGTCAATATTGAACCAACTTTGCATCCTAGGAATAAATCCCACTGTTCATGGTGCATGATCTTTTAATGTATTGCTGAATATAATTTGCTAATTTGAGGATTTTTGCATAGATTTTCATCATGGATATTTGCCTCTAATTTTTTTTTTTTGGTGGTATCTTTGATTTTGTTATGAGGGTAATGCTGACCTCGTAAAATGAGTCTGAGATCTTTCCCTCCTTTTCAGTTTTTTGGAATAGTTTGAGAAGGATGGGTATTTAACTCTTTGAATGTTGGTAAAATTTACCTGTGAAGCCATCTGATTATTGATTCAATTTTGTTAGTAGTTATCAATCTGTTCAGATTTTGTTTCTTCCTGATTCAGCCTTGGAAGACTGTATATTCCAGGAATTTACCCTTTACTTCCAAGTTGTCCAATTTGTTGGCATGCAATTGTTTGTAGTTATTTCCTTATACTACTTTGTATTTCTGTGGTGTCGGTTGTTACTTCTCCTCTTTCGTTTCTGATTTATTTGGACTCTCTTTTTTAATTGATGAGTCTGGCTAAAGGTTTATCAATTTTGTTAATCTCAAAGCAGCAGCTCCTGGTTTCATTGACCTTTTCTACTGTTTTTCAGATTCTATTTCATTGACCTTTATTATTTCTTTCCTTTTACTCACTTTGAGCTTTGTTCTTTTTGTACTTCCTTTAGATGTAAAGCTAGCCTGAGATTTTTCTTGCTTCTTGAGGTAGACCTGTATTGCTATAAATTTTCCCTCTTAGAACTGATTTGGCTGTATCCCATTGGTTTTGGGTGGGTGCGTTTCATTTTCATTTGTCTCAAAAGTTATCTTCTGATTTCTTCCTTGATGTTAAGCCATTTATTGTTTAGTAGCATGTTATTTAGCCTCTACATATTTTTTTCTTCTTATAGTTGATTTCTAGTTTCTATCACTGTAATCAGAGAAGATACTTAGCAAGATTTCAATCTTCTTAAATTTGAGACTTGTTTTGTCGCCTAACGTGGTCTACCCTGGAAAATGTTCCATGTGCACTTGAAAAGAATGTATACTCTGCTGCTTTTGGTGAAATGTCCCAAGATTATCAATTAAATCCATCTCATCTAATGTGTCATTTAAGGCCACTGGTTCATTGTGCATATTGTTTGATCTATTAAATTCCCCTCCTATTGCTATTTTTTCTCTCTCCCTTTAAATCCCTCAATATTTACTGTATATATTTACATGCTCCTGCATTGGGTGCAGAGATGTTTACGAGTTATATCCTCTTGTTAGATTGATCCCTTTATGATTATAAAATGTTCTTGTCTTGTTACAGCCCTTGTTTTAAAGTCTATTTTGTCCAAGTATTGCTATCCCAGCTTTTCTTCATTCCCATTTGAAATTTTTTTTTCCATTCAGTTTCAGTGTGTCTTTCTATCTGAAGTGGGTCTCCTGTAGGCAGCATATATATGAGTCTTGCTCTTTCAGATATTAAGCCACAGTATGTTGTTCGATTGGAATGTTCAATCCATTTGCATTTAATTATTGAGAGGTATGTAGTTACTGATATTTTGTCTTATTTTTGCAGTTCCTTATTCTCGCTCTCCTCTTGTATGTTGGTGACTTTCTAGTGTTTGGATTCCTTTCCATTTCTTGTAGATCTCTTGTAGATTTTTATGGTCATTATCTGCTTCATATATACCAACCTATGTTTATAGCAGTCTATTTTAAGTAAATGGTCGCATAATTTCGAACATGTTCTAAAATCACTACCACTTTTACTACCCTCCTCCATGTTTTGTCATCCTTTACTTCTTTTGTGTCTACCTTTTGATTTATTGTTGTAATTACAGATGATTTTTCTTTTACCTTTTAACCTTTGTGCATACTTTAATGTTGGTCAATCCAATGCTTTTACTAAATTTTTACATTTGTCAGTGAGAATTTTGTTCACTGTTATATTTTTTTATTCACATTTTTAAAAATCTTTTCTACTTAAAAAGGTCCCTTTAACATTTCTTGTAATAATGTTTTAGTGGTGATGAACTCCGTGAGCTTTTTCTTGTCTGGGAAACTCTGATTCTAAATGATAGCCTTGCTGGGTAATCTTGGTTGTAGGTCTTAACTTTTCATCACTTTGAATATTTCATCACGCCTGTCTCTTCTGGCCTGCAAGGTTTCTACTGAGAAACCAGATTTGGAATCTGCCTGCACCTGCTGGCTGGGTAGGGGTAGGGCTCAACAAAGAGGCAATAGTGCCTGACAGTACTTCCGTCCTGGGAGATAGCTGCCCTGACCTCTGCACCTTCAGCCCTCGCCCTGAAGCTAGTCAATTCAGTTCTTCCTCAAATGCCCCTGGTGCTTTCTGAGCTGCTGCTCCTGCCAACTTAGAGCAAGTGAATCTGTGAGCAAGTCCATGCGTGACCTCAAGAAGACTGCCTGGGACTCCAGCAGCTGACTCACTCGGGTGCAATTCCTGCTGGTTCTTACAGCCAGATGTTATGAGGACTCTTCTTCCAGGCACTGGTACCCCAGGCTAGGGAGCAGGGTGTGAGGCTGAGACCCCTAGCTCCTCAAGGGGGACCTCCGCAGCTGAGATTCCCTCTCAATTCTTAATTACCACACTATGGTGTGGGACCTGCCCATTCTGAGTCTCTTCCTCTCCTATCTGTCTTGATGTGGCTTCTTCTTTATATCCTTAGTGATAGGACTTCTGTTTAGCTAGTCTTCAGGTGGTTCTCAATGACGGCTGTCTTATAGTTTAGTTGCAATTCTTTTGTGATCATGAGAGGAGAGTACAGAATTTACCTATTCTGCCACCTTGAACAGAAGTGACTCCAGAGTTTCCTACAATGGAAGTCCCTACCATGTAACACCCTTAGGACAATAACCAAGTGTTTAGTACATTCATTTTCTTTCTATTTGCTCACTTCTTTTCAGCTCTTAAACATTTTTAAACAGAGTGAGATACTATGAGCTAAAACTTGAATGCTAGGTTAAAGGAAAACTTCAAAGAACTGAAAACATGAATTGTCTTCCTATTTGTCCAATTCTGAAAGACGTATATTAAAATCTCCCATAAATTCAAGAACTTGATGTCAACTCAAATTAAACAAGGTAATGACAAAGCTCTTCGTTCCTAATTTCTTACAGCCATTATATCAAAAATCTCTATTCCCAAAGACAGTAACCACATCTAAAAAAATCCTTTTTTCCTCCATTCCTACTGCCTCCACCTTAGTACTGATACTGGTCCTTTCTCATTTTTACTATTGCAGGCATCGTATCTCCTTACCAGATGCCTAAGTTCAACTCACTCAGCACTGAATTTCAAATGGTCTGCAACACTGCCACCTGGATTTTCTCTAACCATTACACTTTGCTTAGGGCCTCTCAGAGGCCTCAGTGGTATAATACTGCATCAGGGAACTCACTAGACAGGAATCATCTACTTCAAAGTCCTTCTTCACAATCTTAATTCTTTACTATTCTCTAGCCTATTCTTTGCCTCTGTCAAAGAAGTGAGATGTCATCTCTGAGCATTCTCTGGGCTACAGATTTGTTCCCCATTTTGTTGCCTCAAGATTTCTCCATTTCAACAACATGATATTATGTCTTCTATGAAAAATTTCCCAAGTACCTAAAAACAGAATAATTTTTCTCATCACATTCAATCTAAATTGTCCTGCTCAATTCAAACCCACCCCCAACTTGTCTCAGGCCTTTGTTGGTAAATTACACTTAAACTACACCTAAAGACATTTAAATGTACTTGTTCCAAGTTGGTCTCATTATTCATGCAGCTTTCTATTTCCTGTCAAAATGATTTCTTGGTTATAAATCCCTGGTGTGCAGATAATACTTTAAACTCAAAGTACAGAATCAAGATCAGCAGAGATTAGAAAAATACCTGATTAGAAAAAATGTAAGATACTTTGAATAACAAAGACTCAGAAAATGGAAAACAGGAACAAATGCCATCCTTTCTTCCCTACAAGCGATAAATCAGCAGGAAACAACTTAGATATTAAAACATAAACCATACAGTAAAAAATTCTGATTACATGAACTGATAAGTCGTAGAGTAGCAATTTCCACAATAATGCAGCTAAACTAAATTCTAGAGGTGGCTTAAAATACATACATATTAAATAAGGATTAAAAAGAAATCTAACTATGCAACTGAATTATTTAATTAGTCCCTTCGATTCCCTACATTTTCTTTTGACCATTTCTACATGTCTCTTCCCAAGTACCCTTTTCTGGGTCAACGAAGATGTAATCTGGAACTTGAAGAACAGATTCAATTTGGAGAGGAGTACTATGCATATCACAAACGCTTCTGGTGGTGTAAAGGGCATAGACTTTGAATTCTGAGACCCCCATCTCTGCTATTTATTAGCTTCATATTTGCTTTGGGAATACAACAGCTTATCTGAATCTAAGATAGCTCATCTGTAAGGTGAAAATAATGAACATGCATTGTAAGGATGTTGTGAAGACTAAATGACATAAAACATACAAAATGCCTAACACTGACTGGCTTATAATATATATTTAGGTAGTAGCTATTTTTCAATAATTTATTTATCTCATTTCTAGGTTAAAATGTAAAACAGAGAAAATGTTAAAATTACTTTTCTTCAAAACCCAATGGGAAAAAGAGGTAAAATGGTAAAAAGTCTCATGGATACATAGACTTACTAACAATTCCACTTTCTTTTTCTCCATTTTGCAATCTGGCTTTGGAGGTAGAACCTCAGCATTTTTGTGACCGTCACAGGAATTCTCAAGTCCCAGCTCCCTTGGTTGACTTTCAACACCCTGTGGTTTTCCAACACCAACAGGAGAGGTGAGCGTAAGAGGACTAGGAGGAGTAGGGAGAGAAAAATGTGGCTTTTGAGTGTTAAATCTCTGTTTTGGGGCTGAAAGCAGCTGCTCTGGAGGTAATGAGGTCGATCCATCTTGAAGTCCAAGTTTTTTGCTTTGTTCTTGAAGGGCTTTTTCTCGCTGAAGCTGTTGTCGACTTTTCTTCGCAGAGAGACGCTGCTGTGCTTCAAATGGATCTACAGCAAAAAGAAAATGAAGGCCAATGCTTTTGTGTGGACAGCAAATAATTACAATTTCTCTAATAAAAGATTAACATTAAATTTTGATAGTAATTCTATATGGTCTCCCTTTCTCTGACTTAAAAACTAAGGGGAAAACAGCCATCTTCCTGAAGAATGTCAATAGGTCTTTGATCATACTGTTAATATTTAACAAAAACTGTCCTAGTTGTCAATTTATCTTCAGGAAAGTCCATCTGTCAATGAGTTAGGTCTTAGGATACAAAGCAAAGTTTCTTTTTCAATTTGATTTGATAACCATCAAAAAAAGATAACTAAGCTGGCAAAGCCAGATTGACAAATGAATTCTCAGATATGTCTTAAATTTGATTAATGAATGTATCTGCTTTCCTGAAATAAAATGGTGATTGAGTTTTCAAATGGGCTTCACCTCTCTTAAATTTTAACAAATCTTAGGGCAATTTGATACATAGGTAGATGCTATACACAAAGACTAACTGAATGAGGTTTCTTATTTTAGGAATGTTAGTTTACCCTAAATTGTTTTCTTTCACCTTCCACAATAGTCCAAGGTTGTGTTTCCCAAAGTCTAGTTAGCCTTTAATGAATGTACGCAAGCTAACTTCAATAGCAGCCTGAGCAAAGCAACAGAGGAAGATAGAAGTACTCAGAGCAATTTTTAAAAATAATTATAAATGAAATAATAATACTTCTTTTATACTTTTTGTATTGTCCATGCCAACATTAACCTCGTAAGGACAACTGGAGAATTTAACTCATATATGTAAAAAATATATATTTTAAAAAGATAAATGTACTATCAATAGTAAAATGTTATTATTGTTGACTTTAGCCAGAAACACAAAGAGACTTCCTGTATCTTGCAAAAGGATCTTATTCTTGGCTACTGATCTTTAGTTGCAGCATAAGAAAATGTCAATGGGCCTGCTGACCATCCAGTTATACTCATTAGATGAATTAATAACAGTGACTCTCAAATTCTGTACTGTGGCTTCCATTTTATTTTGCATTTTCACAGAACCTACCTATGAGATTTATAATGCGCATTTTTAAACTCCCAAACAATAATCAAATCAGGCCACCAGAAATAAAATATATGACCAAAAAAACTCCTGGAACTAATACGCCATTATAGCAAGGTTGCAGAAGATTAATATATAAGTCAATTACTTTCTGTGTACCAGCAATCACAAGTGGAATTTGAAATTAAAAACACAATACCATTTACATTAGCACTCAAAAAAAGAAAAAAAGAAAACCTTAGGTATAAATCTAACAAAATATGTATAAGATCTATATGAGGAAAACTACAAAACTCTGATGAATGAGATCAAGAAACTAGATAAATGGAGAGATATTCCATATTCATGGATAGGAACATTCAATAATGTCGAGATGTCAGTCATACAATTTGATCTATAGATTCACAGCAATCGCGGTCAAAATTCCAGCAAGTCATTTTGTAGATACTGACAAACTGATTCTCAAGTTTACATGAAGGAACGAAAGACTCAGAATAGCCAACGTAATATTTAAGAAGAACAAAGTTGAAGGACTGAAACTACCTGACTTCAAGACTCACTATAAAGCTATTGTAATCACGACAGTGAGTATTAGTGAAAAACCAGATAATTAGATCAACTGAAGGGAACAGAGAGCCCAGAAACAGGCCCACATAAATATAGTCAACTCATCTTTGACAAAGGAGAAGAGGTAATAAAATGGAGCAGTCTTTTCAACACACGATCCTAGAATGGACAGCCACATGCAGAAAAATGAATCCAGACACAGACTTTACACCCTTCACAAACATTAACTCAACATAGATCACAGACCTAAGTGCAAAACCCAAAACTATAAAACTCCAAGAAGATAACATGGGAGAAAACCTAGATGGTCTTTGGTATGGCAATGACTTTTTAGATATATCACAAAGGCACTATCCATGAAGGATATGTGGTACGCTGAACTTCATTAAAATTTAAAACTTTTGCTCTGCAAAAGACAACATCAAGGGCATGAGTAAACAACTCACAGACTGGGAGAAAATGATCTGCAACAGACATCTGATAAAGGACTTATTATTTCTGTCAATCAAATAGGTATATAGGTATGCAGTAGTACCTCACTGTACTCTTGATTTGCAATTCTCTGCTTATTGATGGTGATAAGCATCTCTTCAAATTTCCTTTTCTAAGAAATATCTATTCATGTCTTTCGTCAATTTTTCTTTTGGTTTGTTTGTATTTTTTCATGTTAGCAACAACTAGAAAAACACAATTAAAGCATTGTAGCTGCACTGCTTTTTTATTTCCATTTTTTAATTATTAAATAAGTCATACATCAAATAATATGTCACACATACAAAATCCAACCTATCAGGATTATAAAAAAAGTAACAATATAGTTTAACAAATACAACATAACTATAGTAGACATAACTGCTGTTCAAGGATAGAATGTTACCCTTTTTTGGACCACACAAGGTAATTGTATTTCCTGTCCTTCAAGCCATAGACTTGCTTCGGTTAAGTAAAATGGAAGCAGAAGTGGTATCTGTCACTTACCAGTGGAAGTATTTTATTACTAATGCTCAATTCTCAACCTTCTCCTCCTGCCACAGTGAACTCCTACATGATAGCACCAAAGCATAGTGAGGAACAGAGTCACCTGCCAACTCAGGACAGACATATGGCTAGAGTGAAAAAATCAATCTTTATTATTTTAAACAATTGATATTTTAGAGCTATTTGTTACTGCAGCTTAACTTGGTTCAACCTGATATACTAATGACCACTACCTTCAAAATTCCTTACATATTTGCCCCTCCTTGATCATATCCCTTGCCTCTCCACCACACTGAATTTTGTTTCATTCCATTCCCTTTATAGATTTCCTAGATTCCTAAAAGAATATACCTGTTTTGTATGATTCTGACCTTCTATAAATGGAATTAGACTGTATATAATCTTCTGCAACTTGCTCTTTTCATACATTGTATTCATGAAATTTATACATATTAATGCATGTGACTACAGTTCATATAGTTCCACTGGTTGGACAGCAGCCCACTGGGTGCTTATATATACCACACTGTATTTATCCACTCCCTTGTTGGTGAACACTTGGTTTATTGCCAGCTTTTTAATATTATAAACCAGTGTTAATAACATTCTTGACCTTCACCAATGCACATATGGGTTTCTCTAGAGTACTGTCCCTATTTTTGCTGGTAACAAACTCCATTTTCATAGATTACTTAGTTATATTTTTACAGTTGGAGAACAGCTGAAAGGAACCTTAAAAATTAAAGATGCAGCTCTTCTAGTTTTACAAAAGAGAAATCCAAAGCAAAAATATTTACAGGCAGAGCTGTGAGATCTATATGCCAATCACTGTGTTTGGCTATGAGTATACAAAGATGCTAAGATGTTTCCTCTGTCCTCAAGGTGATCACAGATTAGTGGATTGGTGTCTATGCTCTAACATCCAGAACTGAAATGACAGGCCTTGAAATTAAGGTCCTTCCACCCCTCTCTGTATCCCAAACTGTAGAGATACTTAGAAATGTACTCCTACATAATGAATCTATTGTTTAATTTAGACTTCTACGTGAAGTCTTTCCCCTGGCAAACTCACCTCCACTTAAACATAATCTCTATGATACCTTCCCAAGCTCCACCCAAACCCCTGTATCCCCTGCTAGCTTGATAACAAGCTCTTGTACAACATCTACTATCACATATTATAATTTGTCAACTTGCTAGACTAGAAACTCTTTAAAGGCTGGGATAATGCCTTGTTCATTTTGGCATCTCTACTGTAAAATCTGATACCTGTACCTTCAGGTCAGACCAGAAGCAGGAGTACTTGTACTCTGTACATCTGAATAAATGAATGGATGTTGAAAATACAGAGCAAGAGAATTTGAGAACATTAAGCTAGACAGAGTCAGGTAACTACATACTATAGAGTAACTTTTATATCTTAAAGGCCTTCTGGACCAGTCAAAATATCCTCAATGTATACTAGCTACACTGGTCCTGTGTTACTAATTTACTTCCTTTCCCACCTGTCAGCCCTAGATGATCCTCACATATAATGCACAGGCCTACCTGAGCAAGCCAATTTTCTCACAAACTCTAATAAAAAGCATGGCAGAGTTTATTTAATTTTCTCCTAAGGTAAAGTGTTTCAGTTATGGTACCAAGAGTGGTGTAAGCTCAGTAGTGGTGTGCACTACCAGGCTCACCATACAGAATTTTATAAAATTTCAACCACAAAGCATAGTTTATATCTCCATGAGTTTCTCACAAAGTATCAGCAAACTTAGTTCCCTCACTAAAAGATGACAAAATAGTGCAGGTTCATTCAATGATTATAAAGCCAAAAAGGGAAGCACAAAATTTTGGCTTAAACGTGTGTGTGTGTGTATACACATTTCATACCTAACCTTTCAAAGACCCCTATGGTTTGCTAACTCTCAAGAACTGGAAAGAACTGCAAAAATCATCTGGCAACCAGAAGTGAATGCCAAGACGCCAGATGTATTATGAAAAGCACCGACGTTTTGCGTTTAAGACCTGTGCTTCCACTTTCTCAGTCATTATCTGCTGCTATAAATTCATTACAATTCTAAGATGATGTGTGCCCCTCCTTCCTTCACCCTGACTCCAACCCTCCAACCCCTGATCTATACAGCAATCCTCCTGGAAAAGACAAGCAGGCTGTAGGCGTGCTTCCTCTCCCAAGTTCCATTCCTTTCACAGGAAAAAAAAAATTAAATCCCTGAAATGGGTTCCTGAACTTTCTTTTCTAAAAGGTCTCAGTCCGCCCCTCCCGTCACGGCTCCCAGTACATCCACCTCAGGGACCCCGGCGGTGCCGTCCTGCCACTTAGAGCCCCGTCCCCTATCGCACACACAGTACCCTCCTCCCCGCCCCCTTCTCGAAGGCTGCAGCCCCGCCCCTTCCCCGTGACAGACCCAAGAACTAACCCTCCGCGGGCACATCCCGTTACCTTTATTCTGCTTCAGTCGCCTCAGCTCCTCCTCAGAGAAGCCAGCCCAACCCCGCGCCATCCGCCCGGGCTGCCAGCACCCCCAGAACGCCCAAACCTCGGAGCCCCGACTGCCAACACGACCACACAGGCACATCCGGGTTCCGGCCGCGGCAGCCAACCAATCAGCGCGACGAGCGTGGGCCACGAGGACCCCTGCGTCTTGCAGCTCCCCCCAAGGCTGCCCCCGGCGGTGCCTGACACGCCACCGAGGAAACCTTGGCCACACAGATGTTCCTTCTCCCTGACCCGGCTCTGCGCTCTCTTCTGTCTCATACACTCGTTGGGTTCATCGCTTCAAGAGGTAAGTGGGAAAATAGCGACGGGGATAAAGGTGGAGATAAACAGGCAGGTAGGAAGTGGCCACGAGTCGGTGGCGGGAAAGGGCGGACGTAGCTGCCCTCGGGGTCCTCGGTAAGTTCACTGGGGCGGAGCCCTCTACCTGGTGCTTCTGAGGTGTGTACCTGGGGAGGTTCCTTTCAGAACCGCGCTGGAGTTGTGCTGCGGGTTGACTCGAGAGAATGTTCAGATTTAGGTGTTTAACTATGAAGAAACATCTCAGAGGACGGGGTTGTGATTAATGGAAAGGGAGCAGACACGTGTAACAGGGTTCCTTTGCGAGGTCGCCCGCCGGCCGTAGCGGCTCCCAGATTTCTGTGGATTGCGAGTGGGGTTTTTGATGTTTTGTAGGTGATTTTGGCTGATCTGTAACCTTTCTCCTAAGAGATGTCTAAAGCTGTCCCCTTAAAAACGACCTCTCGTTTGTTTTTATGGCTCGAGAAGCCAGTGTGAAACGCCGGCCCTGGGAAATGGGCAAACATTCCTTGGCGTCTCCCGCCTGGAGTCCTGGTTTTATTCTGGTTTTTTGTTTGTTTTTAACCTCGAACACTCACATCTCTCTGGGCTTCCATTTTCTCAATTTTAGCAAGATTTCGAAGATTAAAAGACGCAGACGTTGCCAAAAAGCCTACTGATCAGGATAATTTAAGAAAGACCGGTTATTCCATTTTTCCCGTTTCTTTTCTATTTAGCGCTTCAAAAACCCTTTTATTTGGGCTTACATTTTAAAATACCAGGCGCGGCTTTCGACTTTATTGTGTCAATATTTTTAACAAATTGAAATACAGGAGAAGACAAAGTAAAATACCACACCAAGGAAAGAGTCTAAATGAGTATTTCGGTTTTAAACAAGTGATCACAGGGGAAGGATGTTTGGAATTCCCCTTTAAACTTTAAAGTGGTTTGTGAAAGTTGGGTGTGCACAAATGTTTCATTTTAAATGTGGACTC
The DNA here is from genome assembly GCF_902729225.1 of Pteropus medius. Classification (NCBI taxonomy): domain Eukaryota; kingdom Metazoa; phylum Chordata; class Mammalia; order Chiroptera; family Pteropodidae; genus Pteropus; species Pteropus medius. Next base: position 13,456,907 of record NW_024349225.1, read on the forward strand.
ATTTTTCCTAGCGTTTAAAAGTTAAAATGCCATTCAAAAGGGTTGAAGAAGACATACATCCCATTTTTGAACATAGACTAAATACATTAGAGACAGATTAGCTACAAAATGGTAGATGGGGATCAGTAGTAGTCTGGTAGTTAATTCAGTTTCCCATTTATAGACAGCAGTTATCTAGTTCCATGTAATAAAAATGAACCATGTTGTATGCCTCATGTTAAATTTTATAGATAAACTTTCTTTAGCTCACTGGGTGAATTTCAAGAACTATCAACAATCTTAATAGACATGGATATTATGGTATTTTAAAAGGTTTTGTGTTACCCTCTGAATGAAAACCAAAGCGTGAGCGAGATTATAGTAAAAAAAATAGGGTCACTTGTGTAAAATGGTAATTTCTAGTTTGCAAGGTTATAAATTTTTTTTTTTCCTTTTTTCTGTTGGCTCTCCTTCCTGGTGACTGATTTCTTTAAGTAGTATTTTATTGGGAGCTTCAAAGAAGTTATTTGTTCTGTCAGAGTCCTCTAAACCTTGGATTAAGAGACTATCTACAGATTGGTTTTTCTGAGCTTCTAGAAGTTTCAGTTGCTTTAAACCAGATTTAAAGTAATTTTTTCAACTTGTGATATAAATTTGGATCTCATTCCCATGTATGATAAAGGTGTCGGAGATTTTTTTTGTGGGTGCTGTTACGTATATATATTACGTATATGTTATATATATAAAATATACATATTAAATACTACTCTGCCACTCACAGCATTCTTCCTTACTGCCTTTCCGGAACAATAGGCTTTTTTTCTAATACTCTCTTATCACATGGACCATGCTTTCCAGACTTTGAAATTCATTTCAGTGGTCTTGTCTTCAGATGTGTATAGGATACTCAGCTCTCAGAGCTTGTATGCAGGTAGAGTCCACCTTGGATTTCTCTTTCTGCTTTCTTTTAAGTTCTGTGATGTATTTTTTTCTTTTAAATAAAAAACATGTTACATATTCAGCATTTTTATGTGTTATGGCAAAAGGGACCATCTGTGACAACTTAAGATTATTATATTGCCTCCAGTTGATTCTTCACCATAGCAGCTAGAGTAATCTTTTAAAAAATTAAAATCTGATGTCTGTAGCCTGGTTAAAACTGTAAAATGGCTTCCTGCTGCGCTTTGAATATTTCTTGTGTGAGCCTCCATGATCTGACCCCTGCTTATCTCTCTTCCATGACCATTAGGCTCGCTTTCCCTTTATACTGCAGCCAAATTGGCTTTTCTGGGGGTTTTAGAGCATGCCAGTCTCTCCCCCAATGCTCTACTTCCCTACCTAGGGCTTTACCAAATGCTGTTCCATTTGACTTTGAGGATCTTTCCCTTGTCTGGCTGGTTCTTTCTCCTTCAGCTTTTGACCTGAATGTGTACTTAGACTTTCATTGACCACTCTATCCAGATAATACCTCTGTTCCCCTCACGCCCTCCCCATATCTGTTCTTTATTACTTTCATAGCACTAATTACAACTTCTAAATTATTTGCATCTGTTTTTAACTTGTTTGTTTTCTATTTCCCTTTACTAGGTAATAGCTTCACAAGATCAGGGGATGCAGCTTTCATTCACCCAGTGTATAACAGGATGTTTGATGCCTACCAAGCACTCAAATAAATATTGAAACCTTTCCGAGTTAAGTATTGAGTGGAAACATTTTCACATTTCATGTATTCTGAGAGTCTTTTCTAGTATGAATTTCTATGATGATGAATAACATTAACCCTGTTTATTACTTATAACTATTTGTAGCCATGGACTCATTCGCTAGTAAATGAAAAACATTAAAAATAGGTTTAGAATCAAGATGCCATTTTATTTTTTATAAGGCCTTAAAATAGTATTTCAGCAACATTCGGTAGTTTTCAGTATGTAGGTCTTGCACACATTTTATCAGATTTATCCCTACGTAGTTAATAACATGATGCTATTGTATGTAGCATTTTTATTCAGTTTTCAATATTTTTGCATCTATTATATAGAAATAAAATTATGTTTGTTAATTGTGATAAACACTTCTTAGTTATAGCAGCATTTTAAAAGATAGATTCCATTGAATTCCTAGTGGATGATCGTGCTGTCTGCAAATGACAGTTTTACTTCTTTCTTTCCAATCTGCATGCCTTTTATTTCTTTGTTGAATAGAAGAAGTGAGATTGGACACTCTGTCACGTTTCTGATCTTAGGGTGAAAGCTTAGTCTTTCACCATTAAGTATGATGTTAGCTTTAGTTTTTTTTGTAGATGCCCTTTATCAGGTTGATGAAACGTCTTTCTATTTTTAGTTTGCTGAGAACTTTTATCAGAAGTAGATAATGGATTTTCTTGTGTGCTTCCGGATCTATTGAAATGATAATACGATTTTTCTTTTTAGATCGTTAATGATGAATTAGCGAATGTACACCTATCTTGCATTTCTGGGTTACACGCTACTTAGACATAATATATTATGCCTTTTACATATTGTCTAAAATTTTGTTTAGAATGTTTGCATATGTTCATGAGGGATATTGGTCTGTAGTTTTGGTTTGTGTAATGTCTGCCTCATTTGGGTTCAGGATAATACTGGTCTCACCAAATGAGAAATATTTTCTTTTCTTCAGTTCTGGAATACTTGTGTAGCATTGGTATTAATTCTTTCTTATATACTCGGTAGAATTTATCAATGAAGCCAATTGATGTTTCCTTTGCGGGAAACTTTAACTACAAATTGAATTTGATAGGTTTAGGGCTATTCAGATTATTTCTTCTTGAGTGACTTGGTAGATTTTTTTTTCAAGATATATGTTTTACGTAAGTTGTTGAACGTATTGGCATTAAGTTCATGATATTTTCTTATTGTTTAGTAAAACGTTAACTCAGAGGGTTTGCGATGCTCAAACCTTGCACATTTCAAAGAAAGGACTGGCTCCTGGGAGAAAACCTCTAAATGCTTAGAATATCCTGGGTGATAAGCTTGTCTTTATATACTTTGGGCCTTTGTGCTCATCAGATAGTTTATACTAACAAGGTAATTTATGGTGAATGCCTGTTTTTGTTTATCTGGATTCCTGAGTCACACTTTATCAGTTTGATCTCTGGAGAGGCTGGAGACTGGGTGGCCAAAGTCAGTGGTGTGGCTGCAGCGTGCCTGCCTGCATGAGGACTCCGGTGATCACAGTGATCATCCTCAGCAGCGAGGTTTGGAGGAACTTGCCTGCTTGGCAGTACCTTGTGTTGTCACACGTTGTTGGGAGAACGAAGTACCATGCATACAGCTCCTCTGAGAGAGACTACTGGAAGCTCGTATCTGATGACTTCCGGACTTCTCTGTGTGCGTTTGGATTTAAGTATTTGAAGATTTCTGGAGACCTCTCTTATGGATCCCTAATTTAATTTTGTTGTGGTCAGAGAAGTAGTTTGTATGATTTGAATTATTTTATATCTATTGAGACTTGTTTTTTGTCCCAGAATTTAGACTGTTGGAAAATATTCTATGTACTCATGAACATGCACTGTATTCTGCTGTTGTTGAATGGAGTATTGTATCAGTGCCAATTAGGTCCTTTTTGGTCGACTGTGTTTTTTAAGTCTCCCACATCGTTACTGGTTTTCTGTCTATTCATTCTATTATTTATTGAGAGACGAGAACTGAAATCTCCTACTATATTTGTGAATTTGTCCATTTCTGCTTGCAGTTCTCTCAGTTTTGCTTTATGTGTCTTGAAGCTCTGTTATTAGGGTCACAAACATTTAAGATTCTTTGTCTTCTTGATTATTTAACTCACTTATTGCCAAAAATTTGCCCTCTTTTTGCCTGGTATTATTAGCCTGAAGTCTACTTAGTCTAATGTTAGGATAGTACTCTGACTTTCTTTTGCTTAATGTTAATGTGGTATATGTTTTTCTTTCTTTCTTTTTTTTTTTTTTAACTTTTCACTTACTTGTACCTTTCTTATGGCATCATATAATTAGTCTTGCTTTTCTATCCAATCTAACAATCTCTGTCTTTTAATTGGTGTGTTTAAACCATTTACATTTGATGTGATTATTATGTTTAGATTTTAAACCTCTAAGCTAAGCTTTAAATCATAAACCAAGATATTTCAGTCTGTTTTTTCTTTGTCTCACCTGTTGTTTGTTCTCTTTCTCCATCTTCTTTTGTATTGAATTTCTTTCACTGATTCTGTTTCCTTTGGTAACTTATTGGCTGTAACTTTGTTCTGTTATTTTAGTGGTTGCTTAACATCGTATAAATATCTTTAACTTATCACATTCAACCTTCAGGCACTATTATACCACTTTATGTGTAGTATAAGAAACTTAGAAATATATTTTTCTACTTTTCCCTCCTAGTCTTTATAGTACTTTTTATACCTTTCACTTAAATGTTACAAACCTCAAAATGCATTGCTGTTATTTAAACAGAATCCTTTAAAAAGATGTAAATAAGAAAGTCTTATATTTACTTACATAGATACAATTTCCCGTGCTCTTCATTCCTTTGTGCAGATCCATATTTCCATCAGGTAAAATTTTCCTTCTGCCTGAAGGACTTCTTTTTAACATTTCCTATAGTACAATTCTGCTGTGGATGAAATTCTTTCATCTTTTATATATGTGAAAAACTCTTCATTTTGCCTTTGTTTTTGAAAGATGTTTCACTGAGTCTAAAATTCTAATTTGACTTTTTTTTTTTGCTACTTTACAGCTGCTGCTCCATGTCTTCTGGCTAGCATTGTTTCTGATGAGAACCCTGTCAAAAGGCAGACTTCTTCTGCCTTTTGTCCTCATCTTTGTTTCTTCAAATATAATGTATCTTTTTTCTCTGTCTGCTTTTAAGATTTTTACTTCGTCACTGTTTTTGAGCGATTTGAATATGTTCCATGGTGTAGATTTCTTCATATTTTCTGTGTTTGAGGTTACTTGAGATTCGTGGATGGGCGCATTTATAGTTTCATGAAATTTGAAATTTTTCCAGCTCTTATTTCTAGAACACATTTTCCATCTACCCTGCTCTCTTCTTTTGGGGCTTCCATTATACATTTATTAGCCACTGAAGTTTTCCTATAGTTCATTGATGCTCTTTTAACTTTTTAACATCTTTTTTCTTTCTTTACTTTGTTTTGTAGAATTTCTGTGTCTTCAAGTTCATTAGTATTTTCTTCTCCAGTGTCTAATCTTTATTCTCATCCAGTGTATTTGATTTTATCACAGACATAGTTTTCATGCATAGCTGTTCAATTTGGGTCTTTTTTATATATATCTTTGACGTCTCTTCTTAATTTTTAAACATATAGAAGACAATGATGATAAATATTAATGGCATTGTCTGTTGATTCTTACATCTGTGTTAGATCTGGATTAGTTTCAATGGATTATTTGTTTTCCCCATTATGATTCATATTTTTCCATTTCTTTGCTTGCCTGTTAATCTTTGATTTGATTCTAGACATTCTGAATTTTATCTTGTTGGGTGGTAGCTATTTTCGTTCTCCTATAAATATTTTTGAGCTTTGTTCTGAGATGCAGTTAAGTTACTTGTAAATAGTTTAATCTTTTTGAGAATTGCTTTTAAATTTTGTTACACATTTACCAGAGAAATGTTCAGTCAAAACTAATTATTTCCTACTGCTGAGGTAAGAATCTTCTGAATATTCTACCAGCTACTCTGAATTAAGAGGATTTCCAGTCTGCCTTTTGACAGTAGCCACTATTCCTGGCCCCATGTGAGTGCTGTGTGCTGTACTCTGATGCCTTTGGGTGGTTTTTCCCCCTGGCCTCATGTAGTTTCCTCATGTGCATGTGCTGATCGCTACTCTGCTAATACTTGAGCGGACCCTCTGCTGACCTCCATGGTTTTTGTTTTTTGTGTTTTTGTTTTTCTTTTTTTCTGTGCAGCGCTCTCCTTTCTGGTACTATATCTTGCAAGTTGCCACCCTTTTGTTCTCCTCATACACTGAACTCCATCTTCTTAACTTGGGGAGTCCCGCAGGCTTTGCCTGGATTCTCCTCTCTACCCCGTCCTATACTGTGGCCTGGGAACTCTTTCAAGGCAATAAATTGAGGGCAGTTTAAGGCTGACTTCTTTTGTTTCCCATGTCTCAGGGATCACTGCCCTTCATTGCCTGATATTCTGTGTCTTGAAAATTGTTATTTTTATATATTCTGTTTGTTTTTGGCTCTTTTAGGAAGGAGCATGAATTCAGCTCCTATTACTCCATTTTGGTCAAAAATGGAGTAATAAGTTCCAGCATTGTTTTAAGTAACTAAATTAAGCCTTTCAACAACCTTACGGAGTAGTTTCAACTATTCCCATTTTATAAGTGAGGAAACTGAGGCACCAAACAATTCAAGTTAGTTTTGCATACTCGTATAGCTTGTTAGTAGTGCAGCTAGGATTCAGACTCAGGCAGCATGACTCTACGATCTATGATCTTTACCCTGCCATTCTGATTTTATAGTATTCCTCAGTTTACAAGGAATTGTGGCAAACATTTTAAGATTCTTTTATAGCTCCTACGAGCAGAATGTGAATGACTATTGGTCCTTAACCTCACACCCCATGTTATTTGCATTTTCAGAAGAGTGTGCTTACTCATCCAGGGGAATCTTTTATAAGTGCAGTACCAGGTACTCTGACAGAGAAATGAGAAATATTTGTCAAGTGTAGCGGGAGCTGTTTTAGGTCACTAACTCGCCCCATTTCACGCTACCTTGGAATTATCTGGCTTGGGGAAAGAGTTCCCTAAGTTCTTGACTTTTAACAACTTCTCTTACTCTTTACTTTAGACTGTTACTAATGGCCTAAAAGTTTCCCTTTTTGTTTTAATCTTTGTATCCATGGCATCAGGTACTAGAAAAAATAGTGTTTATTTGTATCCAAGAGTCTGAAAAATGAAGTGCTACAAGTAATTTAACAGCTTGCATTTTCCTTTAGGAAGCACCAGAGATTTTCCTATCAGCTTTTGCATTCCAATTTGTTACTGTGTATTAGAACTTTTGTCTTTCTCCAAGTGCATAACCATTAGGCACATAGAAGAGGTCTGTGGACCAGTGTTTTTGTTTACTGCTATCTTGTATGTAACCTAGAACAATGCCTGAGATGGTGGTTCAGTTTGTTGAGTGAATAAGTGAACGAATGAATGGGAATCAAGGTATGCTGGTAGCCAGTTGGAGGAGCCAAAAGGAGAGTGGACAGGGCAAAAATATTCTACAGACAGTATATTCACTATGAACCTGAGTCTGTACAGTATGATGTTCTGGCTTTAGGGTGTCATTTCTACTTATATTTGAATACAGTTGTGTTTTGATTTCAGAATTCATCATACTTAAAATAAATCGACTGACACTAAGAAGATACTGGAAAACTGAGTTTCTCCTTCCTTTTCCATATGTTCTCTACACTGGAATATTTTAAATATGTTTTTCAGTGAAGAGGCAGTTCCTTTTAATTACACTAGTATTTCAAGCATTTTTTAAAAATGAAAATGAATTAAAAGCATTAACTAGAACTGCTCAGCAAAGTGGTTGCCCTGTTTAACAGTTTCCATCAGTCCTCAGTTTAATTACTATGTTATTTTGCCAGAAATAATTGACTGGATGAAGTCATTTCATTGGATATTTACAAACACTAGACTTGTAAAGGGGGTTTCTGTCAGTTCCCTTTTTGTTTGGAAATGACTGGGGCTGACCTGGCTGTGCACAGCTGCTATTTTGGGCTTAACATATTTTCACAGTCACCAACTCAGGAAGATGGTGGGAAGGTAACAGAGGGAGGTAAAATGTTTGGCCTTTATGCTCAGTCCTAGTTTTTTAATTTTGACCATGAGATTACTTGGAAAATGAGAAAGTAAAACAATGATTTGGTCTAAGACACAAAGTGATTGGATAGTGTTTCTGCGTGTGGCAATTGGAATATCTTGTTAAATTATGAATAGTCTGGAAGAAATTTGCAAAACTCTGAGCACCAATAGTCAAAGCTTAAACGTTGACTTACCAGTCATGGTAAAAATGAATTATCAAGGTCAGTCTGTTAGTGTTATTGATTTAATATTCTGTAATAAAGTGTTTTTGTTTTGGATTAAATAATAAGATTTGATTTTGAAGGCGTAATGTCAAACTGAGAGCAGATAAGATGAAGATTCGGCTGGAAATTATTTTATCTGAAGCAGCCTACAGGAAATTCCAAAAGACAAGATCAATATAAATGAAGCTTTTAAAGAATTGAAGTGGAATGCCAAATTGCAGTACTGTAGATTCAAGTTTAAAGATGTCAGTCCCTACTTGTGAAAAAAATTGATGTAGAAACTTCAGATGGTCCTCAGAAGGAATTCCAACTGTGGTAATATTTACAATGTGATGATTTCTGCATGGCTTTTCAGTTTAAAATATTGACGAGGAGAGTGGAAGTAAGACTATTGGGTAAGGTGCTTAGTTTTGTTTTGTTTTTTTTTAACTATAGTACAGGTGATAAATGTCTTAAGAGGAATTTTAAGAAGTGAGATGGTTGAAGCTAATGTAATTACAAAGAGTATACATACAAAGAATGGATCTAAATTTAGTTCTTATTTGGACCTGCATTTTAGCTATCCAGGAGGATGAATACCTAAGTCTTAAAGGTGACCCCAGGGTAATCTAGAGTGAATTTTAATCTGTCATATCAATAATTTAAGTTCAGTTTTCTCAGGCACAGCTTATAAATTTAGTGAAAAGCCACTGAGTCACTTTCAGCTGACATAGTGGCAGCAGGTTTTGCAGAACATGAAGGCTACGCCATTTTGTGGTGCCTCCTGAAGGAGAAATAATACAAACTATAAATACATACTTTTAGAGACTTGGGAGCCTCAAACTTGAGTTTTAGGAGCTTCTAGTTAACAAACTTCATTTCATTTACTTAGGACAAAAAGATTCATTTAAATGAAGAGTCACTAGAATATCAGCGTGGTGGTTAGAGGAGTGAGTTGTGATTTAAGATCGCTTCTAGCCCAGGCTAATTCACGCATTTCATTGTCATTTACTGAGTGCCACATCATAAAAAGCATTATGGAGATGGCTGTGGGTAAAAGACCCTGTGCTTAGGACGTAAAGCATTCCATGCTCAGTTTGAATTTGTGAAAGAGTGTACACACTGTCCCTCTTAGTGAGACACATAGACTTTGGCATATTAATGGCTCCGAGAGGTGATACTGTTAGAAAACAAACACATCAACACGCATACACAACACAGGGTTTAACTTCATTTATCCCAGTTTTCAGCGCTTTTCTTTTGTAATGCGTGTAGCACATAGTAACGTCACCTGGAAGACATTTTGGGAAATGCTCTGAGGAATGATCTTTTGCGACCTCCTTAACCATTAGAGTATTCTTAGCTTTTCCTCTGTCCAGGAGGGAACTGTCGTTCTCAAAGGGATCCACATCGCAGCAGTGTATCTGACAGTTTCCACACTTGGATTCAACCGGCAGCTCTTATTAAATGGTACCACCCATCAGGCAGAAATTGGTGATGGGGTGTGGGTAGGTGCTTACCTGGGATGGAGGAACTGGCCCTTCACAGCTCAGACTTCTTATGATTCCTGAAATTTCCCTTTAAGCATCCTTCAGCCTTCTTAAATGAGCTCTCTGCTTTGGTGGTGGTGCCTTCTGTGTGTGTTTGTGGAGGTCATTACACTTGGGTGTGAATACCACCCAAGCAGCCTGTGCAATGGTCAAGCAAGAGTGAGGTTCTGCCCCCTCCTCAGAATATTTCTGAATGTGGAGGCCTGAAACGAGGCCTCGTTGCCAATTATGGCTTGGAATTCAAACATAATGCCAGAGCCACCACACCTTTTTTAGGGTAATTACCACTTAACTAAACATTTCTGAGTTCCTTATAAATTGGTCCCTTCAGTCATTTAATCATTTTAGTAGCTCTTCTCTGAACTTTGTCCAAGTTTTCCACAATTTTGGTAACAAGGTGCTCTGCAGGGAATGCAGTGTCCAGGTGCAGCAACCTTGCCAGGGTATTTGGTGTGGTCGGAGGGAGCAGGAGAAAGATGACAACTATCCAATATCCCTTAGGCGCTCATAAATGTGTGGCAGCGTTCCAGCACACAGAGTTGAGCTCACAGTAAGTGCGTAGGCGAGTAGACTGGCAGTTGCTCCTCCTTGATTCGGGTAGGAAAAAAGCCAGGGGCCTGCAGGCAAGTAAGTATGTGTGCGTGTGAAGTCGGTGAAATCCTTCACTTGAAATAATGTAGCCATACTTTAAGAAATCATTCTAAAGCAGAGGCTGAGAATTTCTTAACGGATATTTCAAGGAAGGTCAATGATCTTACCTGAAAGTTTTAACACTGCTCTATCTTTTTTCAGTGTTTATACCATATTTATATAAAGATCATTAAAATGTTGCTTATTATTTTTGTTTTCTTATTTTTTGATGGACCCGAAAGGAAATCTGATGAAATCTGGAAGTCACGTGAAGTTGAGTGACTTACTTAGAGTCAAGCAAATGGAAGAATCAGAATTATATCCCAAATATATATAGCTTTTACTCCTGTACTTTAAACAAGCAAACCGAACAAAACACTCCCGCCCCTAAATCCTATTTCTAACACCCGTTCAGGAAGTAAGATGTTAATACTCCTTGGCAAGTCTTTTGACCTTTTCATTTAGTTACCATATCATTTTTGTTCATTTTTTAAATTTAGAAGTTATTTGCCTTTTTGTTTTGTTTTGTTTTGTTTGGCAACTCTCTCTTATACCAAAAAATGAAATTCCAAAGACATCAGCATCCGGTACTAAGGTAAGTAGTAAGTCAAGTCACAGTTTGTAGGGGTCTGGGAGACCCTAACAAGGATACTGCCAGAGACCGTTAAGGTTTAAGTACAAAAGTCAATAATAAGTTCCTGAAAAATATAGGGTATTCTTACTTCTTGATATTTGGGACATTTAAACAAGTATTTAACAATCTGATTGTGGGGCTAATTAAATGTATGTATAATGGACCACCCTAAGAAATAGATTAATAAGTTAACTTGTGCATGAAACTACATATCATTGGTAACTAATGTTTGAACCATATTTAAAATGCAGAACTATTGCTATAAAACAAAACTAGGCAAGGAGAACCATACCAGAAGGAGTATAATATTTAATGACAGGTGTGCATATTATTGTAGCACTTTAAAAATACTTTTTATAATCACAAGAGCTTAAGATTTCAACTGAAATGCTATTATTTCTCACAACCTTGGAAGATTGCTGCTGGCTTTTAAGATTCTCAGTTCACCGTTGCTGACATGGGGTCACAGGCTATCGATTTTGAAACTAGGCTTTTGTTCCAAGCTCCTTGCTCTTCTGTAGGCTTCTCCCTGGCCATTGCAGGTCAGTCGTTTCATTAAGAAATCTATAATCAGGTGAGGATTTGGGCAGAGCAGAATACTAATATCGAACCCAGACCAGAATCGTTCTTCCCTGCTCTGGTCTAAGGCCTTTTGTATCAGCCCCACCCATTGCTGGAGGCTGGGTTCTGGGGATCTTTGAACACAGCTGGGCTCTCAGGTAGTTTGGTCTTTGGGGACTGATAGACTTAAAATAACTTTGAATAGTTAAATCTGACCACGTGTGAAATGGCAGTTGCCTTTTAATTTTAATGGAATATTTTAGAGCATTTTTATGGAAAAGCTCTTAAAGTTCTTTTTTTTTTTCACTGCCTTAATGAAAGGGGAAAATGTGTTGCTGTTGCTGTTATTTTTTATAATAAATTTAAAGCAGTTCCTGCAAATCTTAACAAGTAGAATCAAATATTTAATGCTTTTGGCAAAACACCTTTATAAAATTTCCAGAGCAAAATAAAATATTCTGATTTTAAACTGTTTTGAATAAAACACTGAATTTCTAAGAGTATTTATATCATGTATCAATATTTCCAAGTTAACTTAATATCAAACCACATAATTACCACTAGTATCTGAAAAGAGCTATGCTCAAATTTTTAAACCAGAATAGATAGCTAGATTTACAAATAGAAATATTATAGAAACTCACTTGTCTATTTCTTTTGTATATCAAATCAGGATATCTTCTGATACCTGTCCTCAAAATAAGCTGCATTGTAAAAGATAATATGGGCCCCTTAACTCTGGGATTTCACAAGGTGATTCTTTTGGACTAGAGATAAGATTTGCTGGTAATGTTTAATGAAACCAACAAGCACCTTGACTTATTGGATTTGCTGATTCCCATAGTGTAAATATGAAATGTGGAGGAAAAGATGCACTTGGTCAACTTGCAGCTGGTGCCAGCCTGTTCCAGCAGGCCACTGGAGTGAGATACTTTTATATTTGCTAAACATGCAACTTGGGAGCCGTCAGTTATAATGGCCTAAATTTAACAGAAAAAAATTGATTTAACTGGGTCAGATGGACTGTTACTTTGGGCATAGACCACCTGGGAAAGTTTCGACAGGATTTAGTTACCTTATCTGATGGAACATTTTAAGCAAAAGACTAGTTAGAAACTCTAGTTGCTATTAGATAAGTGGCTTGACAAAATGGATGGAGGTAGAAAAAGTTGAAGTGGTCACTTTTTATTTGTGCTCCTTGTTTTTCATAAAGAATCTTTGTTCTGCCCTGAATGAACTCTGAGCTGGATTTGTCAAAGCAGCCATCTTTTGTGTGATAGAATGCTAATAGGGTCTGGGAAAGATGTCTTCGGAGAAAATATTAATATAATTGTAGCTGACATTTATTGTGACAGTCTCTATTCTAAGAATTTTTCATGTATTATTTTTTTGAACCCTCACTACAACCCTACTATCCTCCCATTTTGCAGATGAGGAAACTGGGGAACAGAGTTTAGGTAACTTCTCCAAATTGCCATAGCTGGTATTCGGGATTAACCTAGGCAGTCTGACTCAAGAGTTTGACTCTTAATCTATGCACTCTTTTTCCTCAAGTATTGTTTTTGTTTGTTTTTTGTTTTTTTAAGATGCCTACTCATTACTGTAGTTAGCCAACCACTTTGAATAAAGTGTTTCTTTTAGGTAATTTAATTTACATAAGATTCAACATATGTGAATAAGAGATACAGTGAAGCCGTTATTGATACTCAGAAGAGCAGACAGTTTTGTAAACCATTCTAAGTTTAAGATAGTTCTGGGCCAGATAATCTTTGGATTCCATTAATAAAATGGAGATCAAATAGTAATGTGGCTAAACCGTACCCTTACCTTTAGTTAATAGAAATCATATATCAAGAAACAATAAATTTGTACTCTTTATATCCCTGCCTAGGCCAGGATGAATTTAAGGTGAGATAGATAGATAGGTAGGTAGGTAGGTAGGTAGATAGATTCATCGCACTTTAAATTCAGTATATATATACATACACATGTATGTGAACATATACACATACACGTGCAGATGCATTTCTCTTATTCTTTTAATGTGACCTTTTCTCTGAATTTTGATAGAATCTGTTTACCCTTCCAGCTTGCTAGTTTCCTTCATTCTGCAAGTCGGCCCATATTTCATTAATTATGATAATTTTCAAAGAAACTGCTTTTTCATAGCATCTTGTTTTGATTGATGCATTTTGTTAGTTGACACCTCCTTTTGAAACTATCTGTAGTTACTAATTGTAGTTATTATTTTTTCCAATTTCCAATAATTTTCTTTCCTCAGGAATTCTTTTATAGAATTTGATGTTTTTTAAAACATTTGGTTGACCTCATATGTATTTTGTTAGTTGACACCTTTTCCTTTTGAAACGATCTGTAGTTATTAATTGAGATTATTTTATTATTTTTTCCAATTTTCAATACTTTCCTAGGGAATTCTTTTATGGAATTTGGTGTTTTAAAAAACATTTGATTGACCTCACATGTTTGATATTTGCTCGCTTGTTCTTATTCGTAGATGAAGGTCTACATCAGAGGCTTGTAGCTTGAGGGTCAGAGATCACTAAGGAGCTCCTGGATAGAATTCAGGTGTCCATTCATTTAGATGGAAGAAATCACAATTTTTCTTTACTGGCCTTGAAATGAAACTTAGCAATTTTTTCTATTATGAATGTAGGCAGCAACTACAGAAGTACTAGCAGAATCTGTGACTGTCACCGACAGAAAACATACATTTCCATGTCACATTAATTTGTAAGTGTGGATTATAATCACCACTTCAAAATTTTGGCAGCAGTAGACCTACTGCTAGATCTTGTCATTTTGCATTAATAATTTAAAAGATATTTTGAGAGTTTCATTTTGATGTAATTTGCATCATTTTAAATCCTATTTTTTATAGTGTACATTTTCAAAACATTCTGAGAAAGGGTCCATAGGCTTCATCAGACAGCCAACGGGGTCCCTGTCACAAGGAGATGAAGACCCCCTGGCTAGGCTGATCACCGTAGTGTATTAGAACACATTCATCAGCCTGATGCTTGTTCCTTGGTGACTGCGTGAGCCCTGGCTCTGTTGCTCTGCACAGGAGAGAATGACAGGGCAGGCTTGGTTGTAGGGGGTACTTTTCTTTTGTGAGCTCTCCCAGCCCTCCTGATTACTTGGGGGCACATATTTCTCCCATAGTCCATTCTGTCTATTCTGGATTAGAGCTCTCATTTTTATGGGAGACAAGTAATCATGCTTTCTGCTTTGGGAAACACCAAAGCAAGTGACTTTGTCAGTGGAAACTGGCAGTTGTGCTGCCCTTAATTACCTGCCTGCTCTGGGCCTCTGAGTCACAGATTTAATCTAGGGTTCTACTGGGTAAACTCAAATTTTCAGGATATTTTTGCTTTGATTTTTATGGGATTAAGCTTTTTGGAATTTGCAGTCAGTCTGATCTGATTTACCAGAAAATTCTGTTCATGGACACTAATGCTATCCTTCCCAGCATTCTAGCCTTGTGGGTTTATTTTTACTTTTAATGCTTTCTCTGATTTTTTGGGATGTAGAACAGATGAAAAAATTATGTTTACCTGCCTTCTTTATATTGGTGTAAGTAAGGATTTACATTATATATAGCAGTGGTCCTTGAACTTACGGGTCCCCCTTATAAAGAAAGTCAAAAATTTTGCAGACTCCTAGAGTCTACTGACTTAGCCTGAGAAACACTATTGTATCTAAAACCTTCATTAGATTTGTAATTCCTTTGTTTTTTTCCCCCCTTAACAAAAGCATGTGTAAACTGGGTAGTGGTTATCCTACAGCGCTTTCCTTTGACCTAGCTCAGTTCTCTTCCAGAGTTTTTGGGGGTCTGTTTGATTACCATCATGTTTGGTGAGACACCTATCTTTTATGAGGTATTTATAACTGTTTTGTTTGGTTGCTGATTAAAAATAATTTGTGCCGCATATTCAGCGAAGTCTCATGTGTGCTTTATCTGGTTACACTCTTGCCTGATATTAGATAGTTGCTTTGTTGGTGCCTTATCAGTATGAACCTGGGTGAGTCACAGTTTCAGAGACTACCAAAAATAGAATTCTTTACAGTAGGTTTTTTCATATCCGAAAAGTCCAAATGATTTAACATTGACAGAAACATTTAGCAGTATTTTGGTCTGCACTGCATTAACTAACTATCATTTTTAGCTTATTAAGTAAAGCTTTGCTTAAAATTATTTAAACTTTATTTTAGAATTAACTAAAAATGGAAAGTCTTAATTTCAGTTTTTTAAAATTATCCCAGAACTTTTTAAATAATAGAGAAGAATAATTTGAGTGTCAAGAGCTGGCTCCCTAAATATCACCAACACAATGTGTGGGTAAGGTAGAGCTGAGGTTATTGCTTGCTGTGGTGAGATATTACGTATGACCTCATGAAGCTTTGGCAGCATCTAGGAGAGGGGAAGGGGGAAGGGTGAGGCCAGAGTTTATTGAGGATTGGAAGTTTGGTTTAAATCTGCTCTTTTAGTGTGGAGACTTGATTAAGATTGGCCAGTAAATCCAGAATTGGTAGAAAAAAGGAAGGGGAAGATTTTGAGGCCAGGGATTCAGAGAATCTGAGGGCACAGATTCTTGCTTTCCAGTGAAGTTGGTGGGGGTTTTGGGGGAGAGATTTCTTCAATGAACAATCAAACCATTTCCTGGGTAGGATAAACCTAGAAGAGTTTTTAAAATGCTACTGAAGACAGTGGAATAGAAAATCTCGTGAATGTAGATGATAAGGTGCAGTTTCCTTTCTCAGTGCCTAGGCTGATGTGTCAGTAAGTGATTTTCTCAAAATTCTCAAGAGTTGTCTGGATTGTGTAACTCTGCATTTGCTCTGCTGTCAAATTTCATTGAGGTCCTAAATCTCCACTGCCCCTCAGTAGAAAGTGGTAGAATAAAATTTCACTTGAAGCAGGTCTGCTGATGGTGTGATGGCATGTTCTGAAGTCTTTGGATCCTGGTGGGATTATCTGAAGACCTGAGAGTCTGGTCCTCTGCTCGCTGTGTGGGTGGGAGCAGGAGGCGAGCTGCCTCCGTCCAGTGCTGACTTTACAAGCCGCAGGGAGCTGCAGCCATGGAGAAACCAGCGCCTAGAGATGGTTACATCTGAGCAATTAGTTCCCAGAGCGACCAGTGAGATTATCAGGACAGGATTAAAAACTAATCATCTTCAAGGGTGGCTTTCATTTATCTTTGGAAACTAGGCTTTTTAGAAACTTCCAGCTGGGCCCTAAAACAGCTGTCACAATGCAAGTAAGATGAATAAGTCTCTCCTGTGATAATTGTGTGCCATCCTTGCTTCTTCCTCCAAATGCATATCACTTTCCCATCCCCATAGAAAAGTTCTAAGTTTCCATTTTATTAAAATTTGCACCACAGCTTCTGTTAATGTACCAATTTTCTGTCATTAAGTTGTGTCAAAAGGGACATGATACCCAAGTACCAGTGCATACATAAAATGGTTCTGTGCCTGTCTGTTGAGCCAGAAAAAAATTTTTAATAGGAAAAAAAAGATGAAGATGAGAAAAGAAATAAACATTTCAAAATTTAATTTGGAGATGCTCAAAGGATCTTTCTCTTGCTTTCAGAAACTTCAGAGCAAGATAGAGCCCTTTCTTTTCGTAGCTCGGAGCAACTTTCCTGTCAACCGCCCATCTGACCTCGGTCACTGGAACGCTGTGGAACTGGCCTCCACAGTTCTAGGAGCGAGGAGCCCAGCCGACGCCCCGGGGGTGGGACAGAGCCCAGGCGCCAGACAGGGTCCCCGGCCTGCTAATGTGCTGGACACACAGAGCCCTGTTCTGTAACCTTCCTCTAGGTTGGGGGTGAGTGGAACCCATTAGCATTTAAAAATATTTGCAGAAATCAGGGGCGGGGGCGGTGTTTCTGGAGGGCCAGTGCTCCCTGCGCTTTCCTGCGTGCCAGAGCTGGCTGGCATGGCTCAGGCTTTGATAGAGAACATCTGGGCAGCGGCTGCTTTAGCACATAGATGAGTCGGAGGGCAGGGAACAAAGGGGGCTTGTGAGAGAGTGCACGTGGGGGAAGCGGAGGCGCCCTTAATGCCTGTCCCCTGCTCGGCTGGGGGCGGGGGCTGAGGATAGGAGCGGATGGTTTGCCCTCATGTTGGCTCGTGGGGGGCTGCGCAGGCCGTGGTCTCCACTGCTAGACTGACTTGTACCCAAGTGGGAAGGCGCAGCCACCACCAGCGGCGCCCTAGTGCTCTTCCGTATCTCAGAGCCACTTGGTTGGGGCGCAAGGGAACAGGAGATGGAGTGGCAGGCGGGAGGCTTGGTAGAACAAGTTTCAGTGGAGACAGATTTGTCATTGTTTTCTCCGTTGCCAGTCCCATCCATATGGAAACAAGATAAAATGAGCTGCATGTCATGAATAGGTATATTTCAAACACAGAGGTGCTTTTATTAACTGAAGGGTAAGGTCAGATTGTTGAAAATCTGTCATTTATGAGTGGAATTTTGTATTGGATTCTGATTTATGCATGCCGCACCTTACCCAACATGCATATGTATGTAAGAAAAATCCATGTTCAGGCATTTATTACACCATGGAAGTCTTGACTAGCTTATATATGGTAGAAATGACTCTAGTTCTTTATAAGAATGAGTAAACCACTGTCCCTTTTACTGGTTAGATACTGGCTGTAGACAGAAGCTGGTCTAGGCGATTCAGTGAATGTGATGTGTATACTTCATTTCAAAGTCCTCCCTCCCCTCTTTTTGCTCCCAGGTCATTTCCACCTTCTGACTCTGCTCCGAAAAATGAGTCCCACATTTTTAATATTGCTAAGGGCTCTCTTCCCTGTGGATTCATTGCAGAATCCAGACATTAGCACTTGAAAGTGCTACAGGTTTTATGATGGCGGGGGACTAATACCACCTGGCCCACGAGTGCCAGGTTCCCAAGATTTTCTGACTCCGTTCACTTGATAAACATCAAATGTCTGCTTCTAGGATTATGATATTCAACAGGATGGTCCCTCTTCCAATGCTGGGAGCCCCAAATGATCTGCTTAATATTTCAAATAGTGGATTCCGGCTTGCTTTAAATTAGGTAGGCAACCTTATTCTATTAACTTTCCTTTACACTGAATTCCCATTAATTGCTTTGATGACTTTTATGTTATATTAACTCTTCCTATTTCAGATTGTTATAATATTTTTCTGCTCATGTTACTAAGATTGCTTATTCTGCTGTTCAAAACTGCTAGTGAAATAAGGCTACTCCGTGGCTTTGAATTTTTGCTGATCTGGTATCATGATCAATCCATATCTGGTAATATGTAGAAATAGAAACTATAGCTTAAACTGAAAAGCAGTGATCTTGACCAGTTTCTACTCTGATGAAAGCTATAGTTCCTTTTACTGGAAAAAAAAAAAGTATATCAAAAATCAAACTTTGCCTCCATACTTACACGATTATGTATCTGTTTGTAAGGAACAGTACCCCAGGAAACTAGCCCCACTTCCTTTTGAAGTTAACTTACATTTTCATGTGATTTCTGCTACTTGGACAGAGATTATTTCTTAGTTATCTGAGTATCAGTGTTTTGGGCATAGTCGATAAATGTTAAGTAGAACTGACATTCTTGAAATCATAAGGATTGAGAAATGGAATATCGGTCTTAGTCATATCAGTGCTATAGAAACTGACGTCAAAATCCCGAAAATCCTCTTAAATTTATCTAGCCCATATTGATTGAGAGCAAACCAATATGTAGAATATTTGTTTCAGCCATCTCCAAATTGTTTGGTCCCTATTCATATTATGTGGAGACTCAAATGTCAGAAACGATTTATTAGGTTCCGAAGAAAATCTAAAAGTTATCATCAAGCCTAAGAGTGATTCTCTGAATTCACCATCTGGAAGCAGATAATTGAGTCTGGACTAAAGTCCTGGAAGAGGCTGCTCTTGTTTTCTTCACCAGGCTGACCACAGTGGGGCCTTAGAGATTCGTCCTCCACTGAAAGTAGTGCTAGTGGTGTAGGCCCGTGTCATGATTTCTTTCTCAGTCTGTATCCAGTCACCAGTGGCATCTGGCATTTCGTATCTATTTCCTTTCTTCATCCACTAGAAGACTGGCTCATATGAACCTGTCTTGGCTTACAAGGCAGTGAGATGACAAAAATATCCAGTGGTCAGTCTGAGAAATGCAATGGTTTATTCAAGTTACCCACAGTTAAGCAGTTGGTTTTCAAAGAGATCTTCTGAGTTTGATATCAGGGACCCACTGCCAATGAAGCATCTCAGGAGTCAGGTCCACCTTATGCAGTTGTTGCCCAGTTCCCAAACTATCCACTGGGATAAAACATCTGCATACAGCAAGAGTTTGGAGTTGCCCATTGGGACATGAGAGGAAGGCTGACTCAGCTGCTGCAGATGATCCCAAAGCTCCCTGTTTTCCATAACTGATTTTATAACTTTATTTCAGCCCATCTCTGGATGAGCTCAACTGTCTTCTCCAGTATTTTACCTGCATAGCGGCTCTGCTCTGCAGTTCAGGCAATCCTGGTATTGGCACTTAAATGGTGAGCCTTTATCAGTGACAGTCAATGCTGCCTTTAAGTACCCTTCAGGGTACTTTCAGGGAAATGGGACATTTTCACGGAGCTGCATAGGCCTTTCTCTTACACACTCTGCAAACAACCTCCACTATTTGAGATTCGGAACTGTTAGCATCTGCTTGGCCTTGAGCCCATCCTCATTCTAACTGCATTATCAGCCAGACCCTGAGTCTTTGTTACAACCTGCTTAACAGTTACCTACAGCCCAGAATTGACACAATTCATTTGTCTCCAATATATTTATTTCCTTTATAATGTAAGAAAGAGGTAGCTCTGCTAATATAAGCTCAAGTATCCACTGATAATTTTGACAATATAAATTTATACTTAAAATAATGAACTGTCATTAATAACACAAACTTTCCTGAAATTCTGGAGATGAATATCAGAACTCGGCGTTTCTATAGTTATTCAGAGCTGTGCAGATCATCTTGAACTAGTTATTATTGCCCAGAGAGAAGTGATTTTTTTCTATTGTGTAAAATACTATTTTAATAAAATTTTTTAACCTTAATGAGGAACTGCAGAGAAATGGAGTTGAAAACACACTGGGCAGGTATCTCAATAACACAAAGAAATAAAAATCTAATGGAAGGTACTGAAGTAGGAGAAGGCGATTAGACTCAGTATAAGCAAAAATACTTTGGTTTTTCAGAAAAATGGATATATCAGTGCAAGTCTCACATAAGTGAAAGGTCATTTGAAAAAGAGTAACATGGGAAAAGTGGATAGCCACATGCGAAAGAATGATACTAGACTGTTTGACACCATGCACAAAAATTAATTCAAAATGCATTAAAGACAAATATAAGACCTGAAACAATAAAATACATAGAAAACATAGGTACTAAACTTAAGGACCTTGGTCTCAAAGAGGTTATTGTGAATTTACTCCAAAAGCAAGGAAAGTAAAAGCAAATATAAATGAGTGGGATTATATCCAATGAAAAAGCTTCTGCACAGCAAAACAAACCATTGACCAAAGAGGCAACTGATGGAATGGGAGAAGATATTTGCAAATGATACCTCTGATAAGGGGCTAATATTCAAAATATATAAAGAACTCATACAACTCAACAAAAAACAATCCAATTAAAAAATGGGCAGAGGACCTGAACTCTTTTCTCAAGAAGACATTCAAATTGCCAACAGATAAAAGATGCTCAACTTCACTAGCTATAAGTGAAATGTAACCACAATGAGATACCACCTCATACCTGTTAGAATGGCTATTATCAATAAAGTAAGAAATAAATGTTGGAGAGGATGTGGAGAAAAAGGAACCTTCATACACTGCTAGTGGGAATGTAAATTGGTACAGTCGCTATGGAAGACAGTATGGAGGTTCCTCACAAAATTAAGAATAGAGCTACCTTAGGACCCAGCAATCTCTCTTCTGGCTGTCTACCCCAAAATTTTGAAAACATTTATTTGTAAAGGTACATGTTCCCCTATGATCATTACAGCATTATTCACAATAACCAAGACATGGAAACGTTTTTGATAGATGATTGGATAAAGAAGATGTAGTGAATAAATACAATGAATAAATACACGTTTTTGATAGATGATTGGATAAAGAAGATGTAGTGAATAAATACAATGGAATACTTCTCAGCTATAAGAAAGGATGAAAATACTGCTGCCATTTGTGATGATGTGGATGGATCTTGAGAGTATCATGCTAAGTGAAATAAGTCAGATAGAAAAGGACAGTAACCATATAATTTCACTCATGTGGGATATAAAATAGCAACAAACAAAAACTCACAGACGCAACAGTATGGTGGTTATCAGAGGTGATGTGGGGTGGCAGGAAGGTGAAGAAGGTAAAGGGGGTCAAATACATGGTGATGGAAGGAGACTGGACTTTGGGTGGTGAGCACACATTGCAATATACAGATATTGTATTACAGAATTGTGTACTTGAAACTTCTGTTATTAACCAATGTTACCTCCAATTTTAAAAAGAGTAACCCATATTAAATTCACATAAAACTGACAATTAAAAGAGTAATATTTGTTTTTCCATTTTCCTTTTTAAATGAATGTAGGATTAGCAGTTGTGTAAAGAAGCCAGTCCTCATTCTGGGATCCTGTTCTGACTTAGAGTTACTCCTTCTAAGAGGACTGATAGCAAGGGTCTGACACAGTCACTGCAGTACGATCTTTGGTGGAACCAGTTGAGCTGTGTTTATCCAGTGTTTATAATCTGATTTTTGGGGCTCCATTTACCACAGAGGAGATTAAAGGCTTCAGTTCATCTCCTTCCTGAAGCATGCCTCTTGGGGAGAATATGTTGCCCCTAGTGATGTCTAAGTAGTTCTCCAGCTGGTGGGTTTCTAAAGGTGTTTCTCAACCTTTTTGTAACCTCTGCCCCTCTTTGATAAAGAAAAATCTCATGTTTCTCTGGAAATTAGTTTATCCCCTGCCTGCGAAGGGGAAGATCAGGATGGGTGAGGAAAGCGAGAGGGATGATTGCTCCTTCATTTTCTGTTTTCTGAGTTTCTTCACCAGCCAAGAAAACTGTATTGAACTCTTTTTTGTTAGCTTTTGAAAAATCTTTTATTGTTTCTAGATATTAAGAAATATAATGTCGAACATGTTTGTTTCAAATTATATACGTTCCACTCTTAGGTTCTGTTAACCTCCTCTAGACTGTACAGCACCTTGCCCTGATAAATGGAAATAGCATGTTTCACAAATGTTTAAAATGAACTAAATTTTTGGAGCATAGGACATGTTTTTAGCCTCTTTGGGAATAAAAATGCGGATTTGGCTTATGTATATCTCAAAATTATAATCTAAGTTTTAAACTATTGAACAAATGGTTTGGGGACAAGATGGACAATTGACTTCAGAGGAAAACGAGAAGGCTGTTGTGTCATTTCTTACATGTCCAGCTGAGTGAAGAAATCCGTAAGGGGTATTTTGAAATTATTAGTTATCAGGAGCAAGTAATACTCTGAAGGCTTTCACATCTTTTTGTCTTCTTTAGTTGGTTAACTTTTCCATTGATTGATGATAATACATCTAGATATCCTGTACCCATGTAGTTTCACAAATCATCTCCAGTTATTTGAAATCTACATTTTATTCTAATCCTGAATTTGGTTTATATTGGTTACAAATAATCAATACTTTTACTTAGAAAACATGAAAATTTAAATGGGGTTTTCGGCTTGTCACGCCCTCCAGTGATAACACACTGCTTCTCTCTGTTTAGTCCATGTAACCTTTTTAAGCCTTTTGATCACATCTCCCATCTTCTGCAGTAACCTTTTTTTTTTCCCATCTCTCACTGTATGGCCAGGATTGTGTTAAGCATTCACACTCTGGTGCCCATCTGATCCCCCATCTGACCCCGTAGCAGCCACTTAGATAGTCAGTCTTATCTCCGCTTTCTAGATGAAGAAATAGGTTCAGAGGGATTCACTTTTTTGCAAGGTCAGTCAGCTAGTGGGTGGTAGAGCCAGAATTCAAACTCAGATCTGTCGGCCTCCACAGCCCGTGGTTTGCAGTGTGACCCCCAGTAGCTCTCAAAAGCAATACTCGACCCTTCTTACAGCATTCTCTGGATCCTCACTGAACTACTTCTGGAGTGAATCAATTTACTTGATCTATCTGGTCTGGACTTTCGATAAAGAAAGCTCTCATACCACCTTGGACAATATGCAGGTCACATGATGATGCTCTCATTCTTCTGGATTCCTCTTACCCTAAACTAGAGACTGTTGCTAAGCGAATCCCTGTTTATAGTTTACTCAAGCCAAAGTATACGGATGTTGTTCCTTGTAGAACTTTTCTATAAGTGAAATAGGAGTTAAGTTTTTTCTAAACTTAAAAATGCAGGAAGTTATGAATGTACATTAAAATACTGCTGTCTGTCCTGAGTTGACAAAGTCCACCTAAGACTACATTTTGACACACCAAACTTCTTGTATGAGGGATTTTCATGGCATTGCTGTCACAAGATGTGAGGATGTCTCTGGGGACACTTTGCCATCTCTGAACATTGAAAGATGTTGGTCTACAGAAATTTAAGAACCCAAGAAGATCTTGATGGCAGTGAATGTTCTGTATATCAAAATACACTATCCGAAGTTTCCTCAGTCAGGAGAACCAAATTTGGGGATCAACTTCATTTTTCTTAGGTATCTTATTTCCTTAGCAACAGTACTGTGTCTCCTAGTAGAATTTGGTCCTGGAACTTTCTGACGATGAAGATAACTGCATTGCTCTGCTCTGGAGCTGGATGCAGAATCAAGGGTGCCAATTTGGATTAGTTTTATTTCCTGACAACTGATAGAAAGCTAGGCAATTTTCACAAAATATACCCACTTCAGCCATTTCCGAAATGAGAGAGGGTGTCATTTTTATGTGCCGAATCATGAACGTCCTCTGGAGAAGAAGAAAAAGGATTTGTTAGCCAAGATATTTAAGAAAATATGCAGACAAGTAGAAAAAGTAAATTTTTAAAGATCAACATTTTATGAATTCAGATATTTGGTATGTGTTCGTCCACTTAAAACTAGATAGCAAATGAAACAATGTCAGCTTGTATCAGTGGAGTACTTCTATTAGAAAATTCAAGTGGGAACCTTAAACTGAATTATAACTTGGCTGAAATATTTAATGAATAATGCTGATAATATATTTAAGATGTCAGTTGCATTTAATTATTAACCAAATGAGTGGTCCTGTATATCTTTTTAAATTAAATTTATTTAGTTTACTGATGTAAGAAAAATTAGTTTCAGTAGGATTTTCCCTGACCAAAAGAGGGAAATAAGGAATAAGCTGCATAGTAATTACAAATTATTTGTTGAAATTTGAAGTTTGGAAATGTAATATAACAGTTTTTTTCCAACCAGTTCTATACCTCTAAGTTATTATTAGACCTAAGCCTGTGTTACAGAAGGGTATTGCTTTTTCCCAAAGAGTACATTTATTGTTTTAAACATACATCCTTTTTGGAAGGTGCCTACCAGATGGCTTCCCTGCTGTACACAACCTCAGATTGTCCAGAGTTCATTAAAATGGAAGTATTTCAGTTCATTTCATTGTTACTTAAGTAAATGTAATATCTGTGCTAGAACTTGGGGGAAAAAAACAAGTTAATTCTCATCTCTAACCTAGGAAATACCATCTAGTAGGAATCCTTTATTTTTGAATGCTACATGCTGCATCTTCATTTTATTCTAATAATTCTATGAAACAAGACAGAAGAGAAAACTGGGCATTAAACCTGCAGAATCATGTTAATATACAATAGCTCATTACTAAAGAAACAAGATCTATCTAGATCCAGAGTGTTTGATTCTGAACCAGAGAACACCAGAGTCTGAAAGATCAGCTCTAGTCCTGGTTGACCAGTTACTAGCTGTGCAGCCTTGAGTTATTCACCCAGTTGTATGATAACAGGGTTGAGGGAGGTGATCTCTAATATTCCTTCTAATTCTAAAGTTCCAAGATTATTTTCCCTGAGAAGGTCAATGTGACAACGTGGAAGAAAGACCAGGTTGTTTAGAAGCATCATTTCCTCCACTTTCTCTTCCTGGGTTCAGACTCCTTTGCCTTTCTGTGAATCCAGGTAGAGCTGAGTTTCTCTAAAGAGATGTCTTTTCTTTTTTCTTCCTAATTCACTTCATTGTGGGCTGATGCTTTCAGCATCTTCTTTAACACTTCACTGCCGTGGTTCCCATTTCTAGCACCTCTTTCGGAAGTATATTAGGCTGCTTTGAACATATTTAAAACTCTTTGCACTGAAAAATCTTCTAAATTTTCTTCAGCATCAGCAATAGCACTTGCTCTCTAAAGACTCATTGCGAGGATTTAATGTCGCTTCTGCATCATCTTCCGTGACCTCATTAAGACTCCCCAGTTGTACAAACCATGGCGTGCTGGGAATTTGAGTCATATCAAGTTTAAGACTAAGGAAGTCAGGTCCATTCTCAAATTAGACTTCTTTCCACACGCTGTTCATATCACTTCCCACCATCATTTTTCAATATTTTTCTTAACCTGGTAGTTGAATCCTGCCAAAATCACTGACACATGCCACCCTCAGCTTCAGTATTATTGAAATTATAAAATGGATGTTATATCCAGTCCATCTTGGCTACACAGTCACTCCCTGTTTCACTGGCTGCCAGATGGATTTGTGTTGGGTGGAAGAAACTTAAAATCTAACGTTTGCTGCCAAAGACTCCAACCCTATTGAATGGTGAGAGGCATTGTTCAGGAGTAGCAATGCTTTTTTCCAAAGTCATTCTCACAATACCTATTAACAGCTAAGCAATAGTCACAAATCAACCACTGACTGAACATCTCAAATAACCCCTGTTGTCCTGTTTGAATATTATAATACCAGCAAATTAGCAAATTCCTGTTCGATAGTTTTCTGTGTGACGAAAAAGCTGGAATTTTAATTTTAAATTCCCCATTGAGTCTCTTCTAAGCAAGGGAGTGAGGTGGTCTGTGTGGCTGCCTTAATGCCAGACACAGTCTTTTTTTTTTTTGTAACAAGCAATAAATGTACAGGAAGGTATCTGTTTCCATGAGAGCCTGGTTCCATCCGCATTAAAAGCAAATTGCAGAGAACATTTGCCAATTTCTGTTACGAACTTGAAAAGTTCAGGAAATTTCTCTACTGCTACTTAGTCTTTATTTACCCCGGTCCTAAATTTTGGTGCTAGACAAATATCTGTAACACTGAAGTCAAATTAACCATGTCTGGTATTTAAAATTCCTTTGGTTGTATTCTTATAATCACGTAAACTGAGTGCCTTGTTTGTTAAGACTCAGAGGCTGTGTAGTAGAGGGGGCCCAGAGACAATGTGTCCACGCACGACGCCATATGTGCTGCTGCTGGTGTGTCTGTGCGTTTGCACAAGACGGAGGAATTTAAGCGGGTACTTATGTATATCAGGCAAACAAAACCTTATAAAAACCCCACTGAAGATAGGGCATATTAACTTGGGTGTATCGCCAGCCCAACTGGAACATACTGTGCCCCAATGAGAAAATCTTTTGGCTGCACTGAGTCCTTGGACTCCTTCTGGGAGATTCTTCCTGATGAGTCAGGTTGCTTTTGCTTGTCAGTCACCTTCACAACCCAGGTCAGAAGCTGTCTCTTTGGTGAAGCCTTCTCTGACATTTTGAAACTCCAGGCTGAACTAATAGCTTTCTTTTTTGTGGTTAGTACATTTTACATACTTGTGATAAACATTATCTTGGGTGTTTACTGATCTGTCCTTCCAGCTATATTGTGACTTCTTTGAGGACAGCATTTCTGTTTTATACTTTTTAATAGAGGGAGTATAGCAAGTCAGGAAGCATCTGAGTTTCTAAGCCAGACCTGGTTTCAAATCAATTTCACGATCTTCAATAAAATATACTCAAAGCTTAGCCTCAGTTATTTTATATGGAAAGTGTGAATAGTAATGTCTGCTCCCACAGGCTTTTTGAGAAGTGCAGAAAGGTCCTCGTATATTTCATTTCCTTGTACCTTACCTAAAGTCTAGTGCTGCCAGAAACGTAAGAAGCATTTAATATTCTCATGTCCTTTGACTTAGAATATCCTAGTAACCTTAAGTCCATCTCCCTTCTTCCAGAAGAAGTTGGCTCCTCAAAAATGGCAGCCTGGCAAGGGCAGGGCAGACCTGGCTGATG
The DNA here is from genome assembly GCF_902729225.1 of Pteropus medius. Taxonomy (NCBI): domain Eukaryota; kingdom Metazoa; phylum Chordata; class Mammalia; order Chiroptera; family Pteropodidae; genus Pteropus; species Pteropus medius. The sequence goes on from NW_024349225.1 coordinate 13,484,582, forward strand.
GCCAGGCTTCATCACTGAGGATATTCAGAGACTCGACTGTTCAGGAAGCTATAAAAAAAGATGTCATCTCTGTGTAGAAGTTAATTCAGATGACCTCATTCATTCAACAGATAGTTCTGAGTACTTACTATATGCCTGCCAACTGTGCTAGATGCTGTAAAGATTACTATCTAGTGGATAGGAAAATTTTTTTAAATTAGATAAATAATTACAACTAAATAAGTGTTATGAAGGAGAGAAAGAAAATCCGGTATCCTGATTTCCTTCCCAAATCTAAACTACATGATTCAATGTCTAAATTTCTAGAAAAGTAGAAAATTGATCCACGAATTGCAAATGGAAATTTCAAGGTCCTTCGTAAATTCGTTCAGCCCTACTCATTTTTAATCTTATGTTCCGATCCTTCCTGATTGGCCCATCTGGACAGGGTTTTCTGGTGGCCCAGTCAGCGTCCCTTTGTCTGTGCAGATGTAGTTCCTTTACCTGGAAACTTTTCCATCCCACTACTTAAAATGCTGTTAATAATCCTGCCTAGTTTCCACAATTATAAAATGAGCCGATGAGACTAAATAAGCTTTAAGATTTCTTAGCTCTAAAATATTTTGATTCCTTTAATGCTGCTCGTGAAGGAGGAGGACAGATAGTGCTCCATACTTTTTTACTTCTGACTTTTATTTTCAATGCTTGGTTATCACGATGAACTGTTTTTAGCTTTTCCTGGTATCAGATCTCCAAACAGAAGAAGCTGGAATGTAGGGCATGCATTACATGAAAAGTGAAATGTTTTGAAAGGGCTTTGAAGTGTTGAATAGGAATATTGTATTAAGAACATTCCACCAAACAGAAGAAGCCTGGAAACTGGACAAGCTGTGGATGTGCAGATGGTGTTACTAACCATCAGTCAAGTGGAGAACATGGCCTGTGTGTACAGATCGATACGTCATGTGTCTTTATACGTCGGGATGCACCAAAAAGTTGTCAGCAGTTGTTATCTCTGTATGTATTACCTCCGAGGAGAATAGTCAAATTGCTCATGTTACACCGCCTGGAAGCTTCAGTTTAGTCTGTACTAATATGAAGGAATCCATTTAAGATGTCTCATATGAGAGAGGATGCTTCCAAAGATAAAAACTGACAAAGTTGTGGGTTTGTGAGCAGAGAAGGCACAGAAAGGAAGATCCTCTAGCTTTATAGTTCTTTTAAAAATCTCCTTTATCCTCACGTCAGCCAACCTACCAACTGTAATAACCAGTGTGCTACATATGGCCCCACAACATTTTACAATTAAAATGTGGGCAAATCACTCTGCCTTAGTCAACACTAATGTTAGAACAGCAAAGTGTCCTTTACATGGTGGGTATGACCATGAGTCAGTCAGCCCCTCTGAGTATTACAGAGAGGTGTTATTTCTTGGAGATAAGGAACAAAGAGGTCTTAATATCCGGCTCAGCCAGGGCAGGAAATTGCCTACTTCCTGAGCCAGAGTGGTAGAGGCTGTGGGATGGGAGCCAGATATCCGAGGGAGGAGGCAAGTGAGCACCGGAGACCTCAGGATTTTATCGTCGGGCACATGGACTTTGTATCAGATGTCAAGAACTCATTTTGTCTTTAGCGCAGAAAGATGCTTGGCAAAGAATTAATTACACTAAAGCATTCTTATAAATGTCACGGACGGACATTAATTTTCACAGATGGATATTCATTCTCAGATGTTTATGCTGTTCATTCCTGAACCTTTTCCAAGTCTGTGGTATGTGACAGCATTTTAATTTTAAAAACTATCAATTATCCTGTTAATTCTAAATTCTACTATAAAAGTGTAAAGTACCAGGTCAACCCTCTATCCCTAGTCCTAATTACATGCATGTGCTTTTATAGACTTTCCATCCAACCCCAATGACGCTAACAAACTAGTTTGCAGAGCACTTAACCTCTCCTGCTTTCTTTTCCTCATTTGTAAATCAGGAGTGTGGAATTAGATGATCTTAGAGATCTGGGCTGTAAAGAAAAGTGGCAGAATTCCCTTAAGTTCAAGGTCGTGTGGTGGAAAAAGGAAATCTTTGGGGTCCTGGGTACCCAAGTCCCAACCCCTGCACATCCAATTGTTAGATGTGTGACACTGGGAACATTCTCTAATCTCAAGCTAGTTTCAATGTTTGTAACTGGAATAACACCTAAGTTACATGGTCGTTTGATACAGTTAAATGACACAGGGCATCAAAGTGTCTGACAGACCTGTTTTTAGTAGCTTCTCCTTTTTCTTCCCTCTCTTCTTCTAGCATTATGTAGACTCAGTAGAGTTTACTACCTTTTATTAGTAAAAACCCAGGTGCAGATGGTAATGTTGGAAGAAAAGAAGAGAAAGATTAACTTACAGGAGGACCTAAAGATGGGTTGAATTTTGAGAAGCGAAAGTAAGGATGAAGGACATTCTACACAGGAAAGGATGTAGTGATCAAAAGTATGGTGGCTCTAACAAAAGGTGGATGTAGAGAATGATAAGTAGTCTGATGGTATGGAAATGTAGGCTGTAGTGGCCAGGGTTAAGATATATATTTTATATTTCTATCTCTCTTCCAACTTTTACTCAAATGTTTGTATATTATGCACAATATTCTCTATCCTTTTTAAAAGAACATCTTGGAGATCATTGTATATCTGTACATAAAACTTTATTCTTTATTTACTACTATACCATTATGTCTATTCACTACAATTTAGATAAGCAGTACTCTATTGATGGTTATTTAGATGGTTATTATATTTTGCTTTCATAAAGAAAGTTGCAGTGAATAATCTTGTATATATGTCACTTTACCACATATGTGAATAAATCTGTAGGATATAGTCCTAAATATGGAATTGCTGGTTAGAGTATGTGTATTTATAATTTTGATAAATATGGTCAAAATGCCCTGCAAAAAAAGTTTTATTGATTTCAATGCACATATTCTGTGTATGAGAGTGTGTTTCCTTGAACTCTAGCCAATACAGACTTATTATGCTTTCTGAATTCTGCCAATATACTAGACTGAAATAGGGTATTTTAATGTACTTTAAATTAGCATCACTTGAACATCTTTTTATGTTATTTAAATGTTGTCCGCATTTCCTTTTCTGTGATCTGTCTGTTCACAGTCTCTGCTCATTAGGCTACTGGGTTGTTCAGTGTTTTTTTGCTATCAATTAGTAGAAATTCTTTAAATTTTAAAGAAATTAGCTTTTTATTTCATATGCAAATATTTTCTCTCAATTTTTTCTTTGATTTGGACTTTGATTATTATCATTCTTGCCATACAAAAAATTTTTTAAAAAATTTTTTATATAGTCAAGTTTATCCATTTTTTTACGGCTTCTGGATTTTGTTGACACTTAGAAAAACTTTTCTCACTTGAGAGAATAAATTTTTTTTTGTTTTTTTTCCTACTACTTTTATGACTTCATTCCTTACACTTAAATCTTTGATCAATTTTAAATTTGTTTTGGTGAGATGTGAATCCAAATTTATTTTTTCAGGTTTCTCATCACCAATTATTATTAAATCCATATTTTAAATGCCCTTTTGAAATGTTCCCTGTATCTTTACTATATAACTGTATGGTTTTGGATCTATTTCTGGATTCTCTTTCCTCTTTCATGGGCATATCTGTCTATTAATGTGCAAGAAGAAAAATTTTAATTTTGATTAAATTTATAGTAGGTATCAAAACCTGGTAGAAATAGTTTCTTTCTCTGGCTTTAGTTTTTCAGAAATTTTCTGGCTATTTTCTTCTTTTCTGAATGATCTTTATTTTATTTATTATTTTTTTTATACCTATAGCACCCATTCTTCCTAGATAGTCTCCCATCTAAGTACTAACCACTGAATGATCTTTAGAGTCAATCAGCCTACTCTCTAAAACAAATACATCAAATTTATAAATTAACTGGGGTGACACTGAGTTCTTAAATATTTTTTGTATATTTTTTTCCAAGCACATTCTATACCTTTCTTTATGTTCAAGTGTGTATATGTGCATATGTGAATGTGTGTGTGTGTATATATATATTTTGTGATTCCCAAGAGAATTTAAAAGTTTTCTTCATATTGATCTTACTTATTTCTGGTTAAGTGTATTCCTAGGTTTTGTTGTTGTTATTGCTTTTATGAATGAGATCTTTTCTCCTGTAGATCATCTAACTGGATATTGTTTGTACGTATAAGGGATGTCATTATACATTAATTTTTTACCTAAGCATCTTACAGAGTTCTCTTATTGATACAATACTTTTTTTTAAAAAAATTGATTCCGCTGGTTTTTTCCAGGCGTATAATCATTTCATCTGCCAATGATGATAATTTTACCTGCTTTTCTTTTTACACCCCAGTTTATTTTTCTAATTAAGTTGTGTTGGCTAATACCTTTTGGTCAGGTTTATGTTTCATCCATGACTTTAATAGAAATTTTTACCTCGAACAGTTTAAATATCATTGGAATTATTAATTTTTTTTGAAGATTTGGTAAAAGCACCCCATTAAGTCAGATGAGATATATACTTCTTTGCATTATAACATATAACTATTACTTCCACTTTATTAAGAGTTTTAAAAATCAAGAACACAAACAGAGAACAAAAGGAAGAAAATGTATCGTGTAGTGTAATGTTTTTTAATAGAAGCAATGAAAACAGAAAATATTACATGAATGACAGAATTGAGACCAAACAGTACTGGCTTCCATAAATATAAGTGGGTAACTTACCTATTAAAAAAAAAATCACACTTCATCACAACAAAAAACCCAACTCTATATTTTATATGAGTTATGCCTAAAATACATGTCTTGGAGGAGTTGAAATGAGTATTTTAAAAACCTCACCTGTTTTAAACAGATAAAAAGATGTCTTCTACTAGTTATTTATCCATCAAACCTAAATCGAATATGTCTTATTCAAGCTAAGCTGCTTTCCACAATAAGCATTTATAAGTCTGCTTAGAAAACTTTTCTACTTAACTCTGATCAGTCCTGTCTGTCTATTTTTGGATTGATAGAGTCATTCTTCGGTTTTCCTTCTTCCTTGGGCCTGATGTTGGGCATTCCTCACAGGTGGGCACAGAAGACGAATGAATGAATGAGACATATGAAAGTACTAGGGAAAACAAATGCTATCCAAAAGCAAAGTGAAGTTATCAGGATCTTATCACTGCTAGAGAGCTGTTTCTTTAAGACATCAGTACGCTCGTCAGACTTACTTTTTTAGTTCACATTTTTTCTTCTAATGAGATTATAAACATTTATCAATGTTCATGTCTTATTTCTCTTATTCCACATGATTCATTTGGTGGTGTGGCAGTTTTCAAATCTAATTTGCAGAGTAGCTTCTTCTGGCATTCTAGTTACAGTTACAAATACCAAATTCAAAACATATGATTAGTGGAATCAAATCATATGCACATTTAATTCATAAAATTTCACCATACGTTCCACACCAAATTAAAGAACACTTTGAATAAGGTGTAAAATTTCACCCACAGTTTCTCTCGGTGAGCACAAGAGCCAGGCAGAGTGTGAATGGAGAGATTATTCTGCTCTTTGTTTAGATGCTTTTGTAGTGTGAGCACCTCACTGCCTGACCACGGAGCCTGACCCCCAACAGAGCACAATACTCTCATAAAACACATCCATAGTTACCTGGATATTCTTTTTAAATCCCAACTATCACAGTTTTCTCATAAAAGTGTGATTTAATCAGAGGCTATCTGCAACAACAAGAAATATATCCCTCAGACTTTATTAAATGCTTCAGTAGACACAATCTTTTCTCTCACAGATTCTCATGAATTAGGTTCAAACTCTAGGCAAGGAGATAAGCACAAAGAACAGTGGGCAACACATGGTACTCCATGGGGAGAGCTGCAGTAGAGAGATGTCCCAGTGCTTTATGAAGGGGACTAAGTCGGAAATAATAGGTCAGCAAATGAACTGAGGCAAAGCATTCCAACCGTTAGGAAGAGCAGGGACAAAGGCCCCAAAGCACAAAGTATGCAACAGGATTTTTAAAAGCAAGATATCTGTGGTGGTTTAAAACCCAAGTGCATGCTGAAGATAAAAGAGGCTGGAAAGGAAGGCTGTTATAAAGTGAATTACGATGCCGTTCTAAGAAATTTGGACTTGATTCTTTTCTTACAAAAAGCCATCATCTTCTCTGGGTCCTTGTGAGAAACTGTGACCCAGGCAATTTTGGACTTCTATACACACACCAGAGGTGGTATGTCCCAGTTCAAGTTCAATGCTCTTTCAACTCCAAGTCACTTCTTCAAAAGGTAGGCCAGTCTCGTTATTTGCTCATTGCTGTGGGAGACATGGTGTGCCCTCCTTATCTTTTGGGATAGCCCAACCCTGACAGTGACTCTGGGCCATTCCTTTGTTTGGTATTTCAAGATGGTGGCAAATTTAAAGAGTTGTCAAAAGTAGAGAGTGGGGATGTAGGGTTACCGGGCTGTGAAATTTCTGTGGAAAATTCAAAACACCCTCCACTTAACACAATGCCAGAGCTGATTAGTGCGGTTTATTGCTAAGCCCCAAGGGACACCTGCAGGCTTTTACCTTCGGTCTAGAACCCCTGGCCTAAGGGAAGGTGTAATGCCACGTTAGTTCCGCACTCTTTCTGTTAGAGTTTACTCAAAGCTGCCGACACCAGATGTGTTACAAACGAACGTTAATTCTCCTCCAGCATCTGGATCGCATGTACAATGAGGGGCAAGATTTATGCCCTGCTGAAGCATTCCCCGGTTTTTAGCACAGAAGTGATTGAACTCCAGATGTTAACAAAATGCAGAGACCTTTTAGTATGATTAAAAACATGATTTCTTGTTTTGCTCATGACAAAAACCATCGGATTAACTTCTTAGAAGTGGAGCTGCCGTCCTGCTCATTGGAAGCTGTGTCTCCTTCAGCTGTTGGAGCTTGTCGGCGACGATTTTCTGAAGAAAGAATGACTTACCAAGTCCTGAAATCAACACTTTAAGAGCTCTCTCAAAATCAGACGTTACAAAGGTAGAAATCCTTGGAGAACTGTGATCAAGATTCAGATGAGAATGAAAATCAACACAAGGGTTTGCACGAATTAATCAAATGATCTCCCTTTCAGTAACTGTGTTATCAAGACGCATGGAATCACGGCCTTAGAGCCTTAGAGCTGGAACGATCCTTCAGAGACCATCTGATCTGCACCTCTCTTCCTCAGCCCTTTGCTTCCTCCACCTTACAGGGGAGAAGAGGCTGGTCTCCTTTCAGAGTCAGACAACAGAGAGATGCTTTGTTGCAGGCCTCAAACCAGTGAATGACGAACTTGCTGAATTCGATCTTTTCTTTTCAAAGCATAGTATTTCCTCAATGATAAGATGTGCTTTGCCCACAAATGACTTTTTCCATAGTTGGAAGGCATCTCGTATTCATTGTGAACACTTAGCAAGTTTGTTTATTTTTGTGTCCACAGTTGTTATTAATGGTGCGTGTGACAGCGGCATCTTAGAATCAAAGAAATATGGTAACTATTGATTTTATTAGACAGAAACCTTGAACTAATAAGCAATCATCTGGACCATCTAGGAATCTGTGAAATGTGTTACTATGCTGATGAGAAAATGCCTTCCTGTGCAGTTGCTCATTTTGTGGTGTTCTCAGCCTTCCCTTGCCAAGATCAAGAGGAAGTAAATTGATTTTAATATAAAACTTTAAATAGGAAGTATGACCATGGTGAATGATCTTTGTTAATCATGAGTTTAGCCTATTTTGAATGTACCTTTCAAGAGTTTATGGACTTACTATCTAAATGGTTCATTAATTTTAAGATGTTAAGTCATCACTTACCTTTAGTGCCTTTGGTTATTCTGTTCTAGTGTATGCCATGATTAAATTCATCTTCTTATATCTTTTCTGTGACTCTGAAGAGTATAATAAATATACCTATAATGTGTATGTTAAAAATAATGTACTCACAATCATGAGTGGTGAACATTCTTTACAACTTTATGGCTAAGAATCGGAGGATAAGGACATGCCTTTTTAAAATTTACTTATAAGTGCTTTACTGTTTGACTCTGAATCTCCCTGGTCAAACTTGCTGTAGATCTCAGCCCATTTCACATTTCCCCCCAAAATCCACTCATACGTTGTAGATTTAACTCAAGATTTTGTAGGAGAATGGGAAGTAGGTGTCGAGTTTTCATCATAAATTTAGAGCAATTTAAATACAACTCTTAGCTAACAACTTAAACATCCCAATAGACATCTTGATTCTTCTCCAAGAGTTGTTTGCTTTGTTTTGTTTTGGTTTCTCCTTCACAGACACAATACCCAGCCTTGCATCGTTTCTCTTTTCCTCCAGTATTTTCTGTCAGCAACTTAAAATTCTTCAATCCCCAGTCATTTAAGCTTGCATTCAACAAACAGTTAAGGATCTACTGGGAGGCAGTTACTCGCCTACTGTGAGACAGATACATACCAGGTAATAGGGATTCGACAGTGTATAAGTCGAATTCCAGGAAAATCGGGAGTAATATATAAATATTTTCTTCTTTTGTCTTTTAACCTAACCTATTTTTTTTTTCTGTAAGTCTTTCCTAAAGAAATGATATAATTGTGGACAAAACTTTATCTGCAGAGATGATCACTGGAGTATTACTTATGAAAAGGAAAACTTGAAAATCCAAACTATAAGAATTTTTTATTAAAATAATAAAGCAGGGATTGTTAAGCTATTTAATGTTGACAAATAATTATTAGTGACATGATAAATTGATTATAAGTGATAGAGGTAGAGAAAATGGTATCAAATAGTGTATAGAATGTTAACTATGAATAAAATCTTTGGAAAAACTAGAAGAAATTATAACAAAATTGAGTGGTAGATATATAGATGATTTTTATATTTTTAGTTTTTTTTCTTTTAAAATCAATGTTATTGAAATATAAACTATATAGAATAAGATACACATATTTTATGTGAACGATAAGTATTGGCAAATATATAAACTCATGCAACGATCACCCGAATTAAGATATAGAGTATTCCCATCGCCCCAAAAAGTTTCCTCATGCCCATTTGTTGTCAATCTTCCTCCCCTTTATTCAGCCTCAAGAGCCTACTGACCTGCTTCATGTCACCATAGATTAGTTTTGCTTGTTCTAGATTTCATGTAAGGGAATATACATACAATATAAGAATATGTGCTCTTTTGTTTCTGGCTTTCTTCAGTCAGCATAATGTTATTGAAACTTCGTGTTGTTGCATATGTCGGTAGTTCATTCTTCTTTCATTTTTTTGGCTGAGTAGTATTCATAATTTTTTAAATCCATTTATCTGCTAATAGACCTTTAGGTTGTTTCTAGTTTAGAATCATTATAAATAAAGCTGTCATGAACATTCGTATACAGGACTTTTGTGGACATATGTTTTCAGTTTTTGTTGGTAAATACCTGGAAGTGAAATTCCTGAGTCAAAAGGTTAGTGTACTTTAATACAAATTACCAGACTATTTTCCAAAGTGGTGTACCATTTTACCTTCCTGCCATCAATATATGAGTGTTTCCATTGCTTTTCATCCAAAAAAAAAAATATGACAGTTTAAAATGTTCTGCCATTCTAAACACGTGTAATAATGCTTCATTGTGGTTTTGATTTGTGTTTCCTTGATTACTGATGTGGTATATCATTATTCCTGCTTATTGTCCAGTTGTGTATTTTCATTTGAAAGAGGTCTATTCAAATTTTTTACCCAGTTTGGAAAAGTTAGGTTGTTTGTTTTCTTATTATATAATAGTAAGAGCTATATTAGTAAATGTATACACACAAATGTTCCCCTACTAACGATGGTTGGACTATACAACAAAGCGATAGCAATATGAATTCAACAGAAACTGTACTTCACATTTTGAATTTATATCTTTTTCCCAGGCTAGTGATATGAGTCATATTTCCAAGCTCCTTTACTTATCTAGTCATCTTTGATTGGTTGTTGGACATTGTGATTATTACATTGATGAGTTTATGCATTTTATTTTCCTTTAAAAAGTGTTGAATTTGTTTTGAGTGTCATTTAGATTGATGGAGATTCAGCTTCATCCTTTCAGGCTTTTTTTTATTTTAAGCTTTCTTCTTGGATGTCTAGAGCTGCCTCCCTTCTAGAGTTAGTTTAGTTTTACGGCTAAGGTGCAGTCTTCTTGAGTCTCTGCTCCATGCTTTGGGTGTTTAAAAAGGTCTCTCCATTCTGGACAATTGGAATTCAAATATGGTCTCAAAAGTGTTTTTAGGAGGAAAGCTGAGGGACTGTAGGGTTCATCTAATTTTCTTCACTTCTTGTAGAGAGTGTAGTCCTGTGTTTTAAAACAGTTTTGTTTTGTTTTGTTTTACATTTTGTATAGCTTTCTAGCTGTTTGTGATAGGAAGGCAAGTCGGGTACCAGTTATTCTGCCATGGTCAGATAAATAAGTTTGAACTTTATATTATTAAAAATATCTTTTTTTCTTTAGTTTCTAAATTTTCTACGATGAGCATGTATTACTCAGAAAATATATGTAATATTATTGTATGAGTTTCCTATTGCTTCTGTAACAAGTTACTACTAACTTAGTGGCTTTAAAAACACAAATTTATTATCTTACAGTTTTGTAGGTCAGAAGTCCAGCAAGAATCTCATGGGGCTCATATCAGTTTGTTGGCAGGGCTACATTCCTTTTAGAGACTTGAAGGGAGAATCTGCTTCTTTGCTTTTTCGAGCTTTTTAGAGGTCGCCTGCATTCCTTGGCTCGTGGCCACTTTCTCCAACTTCAAAGTCAGAAGCATAATGTCTCCAAATCTATTTCTGACTCTGACTCTCTTGCCCCCCACCTTTCACCAAAGAAAGGACCCAGTGAGGACACTGAGACCATGTGATAATCCAAGATAATCTCCCCATCTCAAAATTCTTAACTTTATTACCTCTGCAAAGCTCCTTTTGCCACGTTAGGTAACATATTCCTAAGTGTCAAGGGTTAGGGACGTAGATGGTTGAGGGACCATTATTCTGCCTACCACAATTATTAAGGTTTTTGTTATTAGTAAAGTAGTAAATCACCATTCTTAGGACATACTGTAACAGAAGTTTTCCTGTTGACACACATTTTGGAAGACGTTAGGGCACCTGGGTTTTGGTACCATCTGAGCAAATTGTGCTATTCATTTCTCTGAAGGCATGTGAAGATATGCTGCTTTTGTCACCGTGGATGATGCCTCATCTGCAAGGTACATAACATATTTACAGACCATTGGGATTTGCTTAATATGGCCCTAAATTTTTTGGTTCCTTATCTCTGATTTTCTCTAGCCTACCCCTGATTTCTTGCGATGTCTCTGAGCATACCTGCCAGTACTAATTTCTAGAGCTGTAACCACTCTTTAAGCACTTGAAACATTTTCCCTCAAATGTTTCCAAAACATTCTCTTTTTGATACCCTGGGTCTATGTATGGTACCATGTTTTCCTAAATTTAGGCTTAAAACTGCAGGCACTCATTTGTCCCAATCTTTACTTTCTCCTGATCAATTGTCAGACTTTGCAGATTTTTTTTTTACCCAAGAAATCTCTCAAAAGATCTCTCGCAAACTTTGTTTCATTTCAATTCTCCCAGCCATCACTGTATTTCAGATCCTTGTTATTATATTTGAACTATCCCAAGTATCATGAGTCTCCTTGCTTACACCCTCCTTCCAAACCACTTTTGCTAGATGAGTCTTCATAAATATTCATCACTAGACACACATTTTTAGATATTCCCCAGTGTCCATAGATAAATTTTTAATTCTTCAGTATAATATAAAAAAACCTACACTTCCATTTTAACAATTTTAATCCTTCATGTCTGATCTCCAATCCAACTTTTATTTTGCTTTCCTTGGCTATTGTAGCTTTCAGCATTTTCTCATCGATATGAATGAATTTCTACAGCAGTCTTCTATAGAAATCTTTTGGTAATTTAGCAAATTATGTCTTGATTTATCTTTATATAATTATATCTTTTTATGTTTTACCCTCTAAATTTTCTAAGCATAGAATCCATGTTTTGTATCCTTTATAATATCTAATACCCAGTGGTTAATAAACACCTATTTGTGGTTTAAAATAATGGGATTTAGAGCCACATTTTAACAGTTTTTGAGTGGAAGAGGTTTTCAAAACACTTTTTAAAAAGACACTTTTGTTGTGTCCTTCTCACCCTTCTGTAGGGTTAGGTGAGAGATCTGCATTTGAATGATTTATGAGATTTCCATAAAGCAGTGTCATTACTGATGGACAGGGCCAGGTCTCCTTACTCTCACTTTTGTGTTCTTTCTAGTCTATTCTTCAGTCTCTCAGAATTTGACTCAATACTTCTTATTTTATTTTAAAAATTTTAGGTCTCCATGCAAACACCTTAGTGACCACACAGATTATGTTCATCATTTTTCTCTGAAACTAACCTCACTCTTTTGGTTCTGTGTTGGCAGAATAATCTTTTTATAGCTCGTGAATCAAGTCTACTTTGTTTTTACAGCAGAACCTAAAACACTCCTTCCTTCAGAACTCTGCCTTGCATTCCCTATTCTGTTTCAGGTCACTCTTTTGTACAAAATAAGAAACACAAAGTACATTTAGATTGTTTTAAATTTGTCCAGAATGTCTCCAGGGTTGACTCGCTGTTAAACCTCATGGAAACCCTAGTTCGTTTGGCTGAACCAGGGACTGAGATTTGAGGAAATTATGATAATTATGGCTCATCTTATGATCCAAGGCCAAGTATTTGATTTGCTTTACTTCCGTTGCTCCATCAGCAAAAGGTAAAATTTATTCTGTGTAATCAGAAGGTTGACTGCAAAGGATAACAAAAGTTTTATGCAATTTGTGAGCATAAGGCTATATATATGTATATAAAATCTAAATATAACCATGCCAACTGCTGCAGGGGAATAGAGCTTCCAGAGCTTTTTCCCAGGGGGCTCAGCAATGAACATATTTTCCAGCTCTGTTTTTCACACTAAAGCAGCCAACACATTTTCAAATGATAAATCGAAGATATTTCAATACCTCAGTCATACAAACAATGGTGATGATGAAAGTGGTAGTTGCTATTTGTTGAGCCTTCAGTACCACATTCTGGATCAGGCTTTACAGATCTCTTGCGAGGTGGGTGTTATTCTTAACTCTCTTTTGCAGAAAACAAAAACAAAAACAAAAACAAAAACAAAAACAAAACCCGGCGCAGTCACGATAAGTGGCTTGTTTGAAGTCACAGAACCAGTGAGGTGCAAAACCGTCATCTCTGACCCCAAGCTGAGCTGATAACCAGCCTGCCATTATCACTCCCGCTGACCAGGCTCTGGGCACACATGGCAGAGAACTCTGAAGTGGGAACTGCTCTTGTTCTTTGTGATAGTTTGACTCATTTTATAGTTACTAACTTGACTCGTTATGCTAAGGATATTTTAAGAGAAAATAAGCTAGAAAATATCTGCAGGTTTCAGTTTACGTAGAATTTGGTTTAAGAATATGATCCTATGCTCTCTTTGTTGATTTTATTTCCCTCCCTCCGTCTCCTTCCGTCCCTCCCTTTCCCTCTTTCCCCTTTCTCCTTCCTTTCTTCTCTTTCCTCCTTTCCTCCCTCTCTCTCTCTCTCTCTGTGTCCTTCCTCCTTCTTTCTAAAGTGTAATGGTTTTGAACTTCAGTTCTGACACAAGGAGGGTTTATTAAATTGCTGTGTACTTCTGATACCTATCTGCCAAGTCTCCATTACATTGCAGCAATGTTTTGAAAATGTTCAGGGCAACCTTTTGGCTTTCTCGACATGTCATCTAATTGGAAATAATAACAATAATATCTTCTATTTATTGGGCATTTTATTACTAATATCAGAACTTCTTGCTAGGCGATTGTTCCCCAGCTTCACTGGTATCAATGTAGAGGTGAAGGCATTTCGGTAATATAACAGGGCAACTTCTTTCCTTCTTTGGTGGTCATGGCTTACAGAATCGGCATAGCTGCACACAGGGTAGACCATCACCGAGCAGGCACAGAGGAATTTGCATATTCATTATATATTCACCAGCCTCCTTCCTGAAGTATCAAGGCTTTGGGCCCTCCTTAGATCCCACCAACACATCTATTCATTCCACAACTAAACACTGGGCATAGGAGTGAACGAAACAAATAAAAATTCTTAATTTCATGAAGCTGATCCAATGCACATATTCTAACCATGTTCGATAATTTTTATATACTCCTAGGATTGGGTAGAATTTGTCTGTGGGCACAGGACTCTGGGGATTTGGCGACAAAACTGAGCTTGAGATTTTAAATTAATTATCATACAAATATTTTTAGTGTATTACTCTTTTAGTCTTGTTAGTCTAGATATATTCTTGGATAATCTTGGTTCACTTGCATTCTTCCCTTTGCCTTTTGTTTTCTGCAATAACCTCAGCACCCCCTCATTTCCCTTCCCCCTGCCATGTTTTAATATTCCTAGGAGCCCTGTCAAACTTCATTTTATAGATGAAATTAAGTCTCAAAGAAGTTAAGTAACTTCCTCAAGGCCACACAACTAGTCAGTGGTAGATCTGGGATTTTGATTCATATACTTCTGACTCCAGAAGTTGTATTAGCAACCACAGTTTTATTCTTGCATTCTTTCAAAATCATATCTTCCATGCATTTACCCATAAGTACTTAATCACATGGCATTATGACATCCCTGAGATAATCTATGATCCCTGGCACAATCTAAATGCTTATCAGTAAATGTATGAATGATAAAAGCATAAATTATTCCTGATGCTATTTTCAGTTTATGATGGTTCTGAGCCATTGCAAAATTTAGCGTTTCTAATATCATTCAGTTTCAAGAGGAAAATTATCCATTTTCTTTGGGAAATTCTTTGGTCTTCTGTTCAACTCTTCCTATGCTGCACCACTCCCCCAAATCACCCAACAGAAACCTTGTTCTATAAATAACGCTGAAATTTTCAAATGACTGTATGTAGTCATCACTCACTAAGTGTCTGAGGAATTCTTTTATTGTTTATGTGATCTATCCAAACTGCCAATGTCTCAGGTCCCATGATGTAAAGCTTGCTGAAGACAGATGAGCAAAAGCATTGCCTTTTCTGATGGCTGTTCTGACTTTACACATTTTTCTAATCCTACCTGAGTTGGGAGTAGTGGGATTTGAAAAGGGCCCCCTGTGTAAGTAGAATTGTTCCTCTTTGGAGAGAAACCTTCAGGTCACAGGAACACTGCATAGTTAGGATATGTTTTACTTTAGCAAAGTTACTCAATTTTCCTGGGCTTGAGTTTCCTAATTTATGAAATTTGATATATTGGATATATTATACTAGACAGTGACTATATGTCAGAATCGTGAAGGAGATTCTTAAAAACACAGACTCCCCGTCCCCACTCAGAAATTCTGATTTAGGTCTGAGACTAGACTGGGGATCTCTGTATTTTAACCAGTTGCCCAAGTGATTCTATTGGAGACTATCTTTGAAAAGAGATTGTGGGAACCACAAGTAATATTCTATGCCTCAATGGACTTTTAGCGAGACTCCATTAAACCTATTTTTTTCCACTTAGGATCCCTGTCACAAGGAGAAGAGAGCTAGCATCCCAGCTGCAAGTCTCTTGTTCAAGGTTCTTGCTGCAGCCAGCAGTGTCCTTGGAGTCTAGTTCAAAGCTGGAGAGAGTGAACTGTGGAGCCATGAGCCATTGGTGGAGGGGCTGGCCTGAAGGAAGTGAAGTGTTTCAGCCAGAATGTACTGACGCACGACCAGGAAACCACAAGACTGGTGAAAACCTTTCCAAGCCCGAGTCCTATGATCAAAAGAGGTACAGGAAGCAGCTCTGCCAAGAGTCCTTTCTGCTGCTGGCTGGAACTCTGAGCTTCTGAGGCTCTCTGAGTCAACTCCCTGAGCAGATGCTGTCACCCAAGGAGCCATCACTAAAATATTTTCTTATTTACTCAGAGGTGGCTCCCACAGGTGGGTGGAAATGACTTGCTGTCTCTTTTTCTCTTTCTCGCTTTTTCGTTTGGCAGAAGTTGCCATCTGATTGTGTACTCTGATTTTTCAGAAGCTATATGTTACTGGCTTTTCACCCTCTGCCAGTTGGCTATTGTTTGGTGGTCAGTGCATATATAAACTTATACCCAAAACTTATACCTACTTATACCTGATCAGCAAATATCAGTAGCCTGGACTTCAGCAGGAATGAACTTCCTTTATTTATTGCATTGTAACCATTACCCCTTCTCCCAGGCTACTCTTCCTTTTGTTCTTTATGAGAATGGACTCTACCAGGAATTACATTCAATTCCTATCACAGATAGAGATCATATCTGGGTACGAGGTCAAAATAATTGTGTTTCTGTAAATTCTTTCTCTTTCCTTGGCCAAAGTAACTTCCAGTTGCCATGCAATAAATCACATCATCATATAACAGATCCAGTTAATAGCTGAGACGAGCAGGCTAACTGAACCATGTCCTGAGAGCTAAATGATGGAGAAATTGGACTGACCATGGAGCACTTCAAATCGATTGCTTAGTAATGGGCTATTTTTCCTGGAAAGACAACAGAATAATTCTGAACTATTGATTCTGTCATGGATTCAGGCTCCCATGTGGAGGAAAATAAAGCAAGTGTGGCGAATTTTTCATGTGGCCTTCTGCCCGGCTTTCCTTGTATCGCATGCTTCCATTTTTGTTCTTCAGACCCGGACTGGATGACCCAGTGATATTGTCCATGTGGCATAAAAACCACGATCTTAATCTGCTTGTTACCGAAATCTCAGCAAGTAGGAGGTGGCCCATGACTTGTGTCAGATGGTGCCCTGAGTGTTAGCTTAGGTTTTAGTCGGTTTAGGAAACATGAAGAATTCAGCAGGGAGAGGCCAGACAGACACCTTCTGCAAAGATTTCGGAGGTCTGAGATTCTGGAGACTGTACACGCAAACAAGGCAGTGACAGTCAAGTGTTTTCTGAGTTATCCCTACCCTGGGACTGTTATGTAAAGTAGCGACTCTGCAGACACATTGTTCTGCAGTGCGTTTTGAGGCATGCCTTTTTTTGGGAAATGCTAACTTTGTACACTGCTGACACTAAACATTTGAAAATAAAACCTTTTTTTTTCTCTCTCTCTCTCTCTCTCCAACACTCTTGGCTCAGTTTATCCTACCAAAACAAACTTCAAAAGACTTCTTTATAGAAAGAATGTTTCAAAAATATAATATTCCATCTGTTATTTCAATAATACATGCTCTGGGACTCCCTTTATGAACCATTTTCCTTTCTTTGCTCCCATTTAGATGTATAAATATTTGATTCAAAAGCCCTGAGGAATAGTCAGCCAATCAGGTCACTGAATTGTGAACATTCCTAACCCTACAATTTTGTCTGTAGCAGGCACCTCCTGGTGTGGAACTAACTGCTAAGGGATTATAGCAATGTAATCCTCAGACTGTTCCATCTCAAACGTACTCTGAAGTGGAGAGAAGGAAGCAGTTTTAATTTTGATAAAATAAACTTTATTTTGTAACCTTATTATTTGTTTTTCTTTCTCCTTTCAACACTTCATAATAGACGTGTCTGGTAATTTGAAGTCAGCCTCCCTGGTTGAGGTGCCTTAGGCCCTGTTCTTGTAGCTTTTCTAAGAGGTAGCCGCACAATGCTTGGTCCTGTCATTCCAAAGTGCAGAACCCAAGTTTTTTCCACCTCATATGAACTGAACCAAGCCATACAGTGACTCTTATGAAACATACGTCAATGATATGTTTCCTAGCGGGTGTCAACAGAGGATGCACGAACACTGTCAAACCACCCAAATACGCTGGAAATTTCAAACCATGTGCACAATTCTAAGTGTTTTTCTACTTGTTAGACTGTTCACCAGACATCTACCTAGCAGTTATTGAAACATTTAAGGTTATAACATAAATTTCATAGGAAACCCCCTCTTTGATATAATCTCGAACATGTTGCCAGGAATAAAAGATCTTTATGGATGAAATTTAATATATTTTGAATCATGCTCAAAGAGATCTTTTGCTGTGTGTGAAGAATAAAATAAAAATTCCCATTATAAAATTTTATAGCTGGATGGGTAGGGAAAAATGTTTTTCAGGATAAAAATATTTTCCTGTCTCTTCTTAAATTAAAAAAATACAAAATTATAAATATGCACATAAGATTAAGCCTCATTACTAGCATGTAAATAACCAAACCTTTTTGGAGACAATAAGGCAAAAATGTGGTGGAGCTTTAAAAATGCTTACAACTGTAACCAAGAAATTATGTTTTTAGAAGTTTACTCAGGAAATAATCAGGAAACACACAAAAGTATATATTCAAAGATGTTTATCATTGCATTATTTAGAAAAGTGAAATACGTAGAGTTGAAATTTAAAAGAAAGTGCCCATTAGCAGTCTGAATAAGAATTCACATATATTTAGTGTTGCTTTAAAAAAATTTTTTTTCTTAAGTAGTATTTCTAAATATTAATTTGAACCTTGTCACTCCTTAGTGTTGATGAGCTAAACAGTGTATGGTAAAGTGCTCCGTTCAGTCCAGATATGATAGCTGTTAAGATCATAACCTCTAAAGGAGTGGTCAGCTTTCAGTTTCAGCTATGACAGAATAGTTTGTATCTGACCAACACTCCAACAATAACAACTTAAAAATCTGGATGAATTAAAAAAAATAATAATTTTAACAGCATTGGAGAGCTGTAAAGCATCAATAACTTCAGAATAATAGAACAAAGACATGAGCCTAACATTTGGAGCTGCTTTTCCTATCAAAGTATTTTCCAATTAAAAAGCAGCCAAGAAATTGAGAAACTGAGGGCAGCTTTTAGCAGTTTTATGGAACTGAAGGAACAAAAATTAGAACTGGAATCTGTGAAAGTGTTAAGGATCTGGTAAATAATCAGACTTTTGTTTGGGACCCTTGAAGGATTACAAACTAGGAGTAAGAATGAATAGAATCAGCTCTTACAGAGACTGAAACAAACTCAGAAGTGTAAGGTGATCTGCCTAGGCTAATGGCCCACTAAAAGAAAAGTAAATGCTCTGTGCAGGAAGAGAACATCATCGAAAACTTCAAACTATTTAAAAAATATTCCATACCCAATGCTAGCATTTAATAAAATATTATCAGATATTCCAGTCAGCAAGACAAAATGATCAAAAGTTAAGAGAAATAACACTCAGGGAAAAAATGAAAGAGACATATTGAAAGACATTTATTAAAGTTATCAGACATGGGCTTTTTAAAAAATATGATTGACATTTTCAAGAAAATATAGGGCAAGGTAAAAGTTTCAGCAGAGAATTGGAATCTATAAAAATAATTGAACTGAGATTCTATAATAAAAAATACAATAGCTGAATTTTAAAAATTAATAGATGAGTTTAAAAGCAGATTAGACATAGCCAAGATATAATTAGTGAATTGGAAGATAAGTCAGTAAAAAAATATCCAGAATAAAATATGGAGAGACAAAGGAAAGTATGAGGACAAGAGACCATAGGACATAAGAAAGAATAACAAATATGTAATTGCAATCCTAGAAGAAGAAAGAGAGAATGGGGCAGAAGCAATAATGGAGAAGAGATAATGGAGGATAATTTTTCAAAACTGCTGAAAAACATCAAGCCATAGATTCAAGAAGTGTTTTTGAATGCCACGTAGGAAAATATAAAGAAAATGATACCAAGGAAAATCATAATAAAGCTACTGAAAGCCAAAGAGAAGGAGAACTATCTTCAAGCTGCCAGATAAAAAAGGACTTTGATTTTAAAGAAACAATAAGAAAACAACTGACTTCTCAAAGTGATGGAAGCTGGTAAATAATGGAAATCATGCTCAAGTAGCTAAAAGAAAAAAAATTTCCTACCTCAAATTCTGTACCTGGTAAAATTGTTTTTCCAAATTAAGGTAATTAAAGACATTTCCGAGTAGTCAAACAGTGAGGTTCTTTACAGCGGAACTTCACCAAAGATAATTTTAATGGGAGTTCTTCCGGCGGAAGAAAAATGAGCCTAGATGGAAGCATGGGAATGCAGGCAGAAACAGAGTAGAACTTATGTGTCAGCCAAAACTGGAAAAAAGCCAAATGTCTATCAATAACAGAATGGATAAATTGCATTCTATGTATATAATGAATACTTAAATAAACAATGACAATAATCAAATGGTTACGTGAATCAGCATAGGTGAATCTCGCTCAACATTATGTTGAGTGAAAGAAGCAAGACACGAACAGTATGTATTGGACAGGGACATAAATTTCTAAAAAAGGCCCCCAATACGTATGATGTTAGAACAGGAACGTTGTTAGCCATGGGGGAACGTATAGTCACTGGAAAGCAGCACAAGAGGGATGGTGATGATTTCTTTTTTTGGATCTGGCTTCCAAGTACATGAGCATGTTTGAGAATATTGATGAAGGTGTACAATGATGATTTGTGTGCATTTCAATGAAGGAACTGGGGAAATGCCCCAGAGGGAGTTTTGTTCACATTATGGGAAAAATACATTTTTTTTTTTGAGTGAAGGAATGAGAAAGGAGTACAGAAATAGCTTATTTGAGATTGGCTTCCTTAAAAGGAATTTTTAGTAATTTGGAGGATACTCCATGGAATTTGGGGATTTTTTAAAAACTCAAAGTCTAAGGATCATAACCCTTTTCAATCTTTCTATAATTAGTATTCAGTCATGACTTCTGATTCTTGTGGCTGATTCTTTTCTTAAATGAGACATTCCTTTCATTAATCTTGACTAATGAAGAAAAATGTGGCCATTTACATGCGGCCCATTGTAGACTGTGATTTAGAGCACTGGAGGATCCCAAGGATGTGTTATTGTTTGATAAATGGGGTAGTTATTTAACACTGCATCTGCCTCATGATTCACAGACCCAGAGGGAAAAGATGCACGTGGTGGGTAGACTTCGAACTTTCTTAGACTGAATAGAGACCTTGGGAAGCTCTGGGTTACTGACACACTCTTACTTATACCATGGTGAAAGATAGGATGATTTAGTCTGAGCTAGAGGCTTCTATCCAAAAAGCCACGAAACAGAATACCAGCCAAAGGAGGGGCAGTACACTATAGCTAGGGTACTTCTTCCAAGCAGGGAGTGAGCCTCCGATGGAATGCAAAACAGAATTTCTTAATTGTTTCTTCAGTGACATTTGTATATGCTTAGAAACTAACATGGTCAAATGCTTTATTTTTTCAGATACAAATTACAGTGCTACACCATAAATGTTTTAATGTTCTCGACAAAGGTCTTCAATCAGTTCGACATAGTTTTTAATCTTTGCAAAAATAAGTTATCTTAACATGTTAGAAGCAATTTATAATTTTTTGTTGAGTTTTTGCTATCTTTTAATGTGATAGTGGCAAAAGCATTTTTTTTTTTCAGAGAATGAGACCAAAGAAAAATAGGACTGCTTTTCATTTGCCTTTACATTTACATTTTTCTCCAGTAGACTTGAAATCCGCGTGACAATTCAGAAGGAATGGTGCCTCCATGATACTTGTTCCCTGAATGCTCTTCGTGTGACCTATGTGTCAGCTCTATTGGACTTGAAGGTAATGAAATATATTCCTTTCTGGAACTATCCTGATAACCACTGTTGGCAGGCATCACTAACAGAATTGCCTCATCTTCTTCCTTAATAGACTTTCATTCTAGGGATCCCAAGGTAACCTGGAGACTCACGTGACTCACAGAATCTTGGGAAATTTGATAGCCCTCAAAATGGAGGTGGCATCCTGGAAGGGAGCAATTCAATGTCCCTACCCTAGCTCAAAAGAGGGCATTTTGATAAGGACATTTTGATAAACACATGCCACGCCCATACAGGACTGTGAAAGTTACTTTTGTTGGAACAATAAGCTTTCTGTGCCTCCTCTCCTGTAACAAACTTTGTCCTCTGGCCGCAAGGTGAACAGGTGGGTGTCTCAGGTTTACACCACCTTGGTTGCAGTGGCTGGATCAAGGCCGATCACATGACTAAGAAAGGCCAGTCATTCTCTTTCTCTGGGACTAATCTGTTCTCTAAGGTTTCAGAGAGGAGGATGTTTGCCGGGGGCTGCTAGCAGATATGTGGAGAGAATATGCTTGTCCAATAAAGCCAAGTGGAGTCAACTGTCAGACAGAAATGGGAGGTTTCTTGTGGCTTTGATCTCTGATTAGAGACCTGGGGGCTCAGATTCTCATATCTCTTCCTTCACTTCTCTGACTTGCTTAGGTGAGCTCCAGAGCTTTGTAAACGAAGGGCTTCTCTTCTTGCACAACCCGGTTAGAGTTGATTTCTGTCGCTAGCAACCTGAAAAGTCCTACTGAATAAAAAGACATTATCAAGAGTAATAAGAGGGCCAAGAACTGCCAGTTGCCCCCAGTTTGGAGCTATTTATTTCCAGCATCTTATCCAAATATGCTCTATTCTTTGTATGGGCTATTATACCTGCCAAATATATTATGATAATTTCCAAATAGTTCAGGCTCTCCATATGGCTTTTATCGGAGGGCTTCTCAAATTGCAGTGTGCTCTCAGGAGCTAAAATCTGATTTTTTTGTATCAAATATGACAAGATATCTGTGTTATGACCTTGACTGGCACAAAGGAGAAAGATGTTAACACCTGCTATATTCTAGGCACTGTGCCAAGCAGAAGTTTAATGATTTTAAAAATGGTCTTAGATCTCAAGTCACTTAAAGCCAGAGAATTCTTTATCTATAAAAAAAGAACATCACATACCGAATTTATTATTAATTAAAGAAGCAATGGCTGATACACACTGAGTAATTTGGGAATTCAGAAGAAACAAGCATTGTGGGCTAAGAAAACTGAAGAGATGTAGAATCTGAGCAAAGTCCTAAGGACGGCTGGGTTCAGATTGTGCAGGAGGAGGAATTTTCAGAGAGAAGAAATGGTGGGGACAAAGACTCTGAAAATGAAAAATGTAGATCTGTGTGCCAAGACGGCGGGCTTGATGAAGAGGAGGACACTCGTCCCATCCCATCAACCATTTGCTCCTTTTTGTCTCTTTACTGGCCATCCTTTCCAGTTTCTTGTTGGATTTTGATCTGAGGGTGAGAAGAGGGACTAACCACCCCATCTGGAGCTCTCCTTGACACATGGTCCCTAAAACCATTTTCTACGCTCCTATTTTCTATGTATCCGTGGGCTTCCCTTCTGATCGTTCATCAAAGTAAGGGGCCATCTGCTCCGTGCTCCGTCTGCTCCATGAATGAAATGAAGGCATGTGTTACGTGGCTCCATTCCAGCTTCCCCTTCTTTACATCTGCTGTGCCCCTTTGAACAGCCCATGGGGCATAACTGATGTCTCACCTTACTGCAAGGTGCATGACCCTTTGCTTTCAGTCTTATTTTACTTTGAAAAATACCTGCACCTCCTGCTGTTCAGGTGTTATTGTAGAAACCCTTACCATACACCAAACCACTGGTTGTTTGGACTTCTTTGGCAGTAACCCATTTTACCAACGAAAGGTACTAAAACGTTTCACTAAAGGAAATTCAACATTTCAACCAATTCTTCTATTACAGGAAGAATAACAATTTTCAATTTATATATCCCAATCCCTTTGAAGTATTTATTGACATTCGCTAACCAATCTCTCTGTATCCTTGGGCTCCCTGCCTCACAGAAGAGGGTTTGAAGCTAGAACAACCTTGAAAGTACAGTCAAAATTGAATAAAAATAGGCCTGGGAGTGAAATGACAAAATTAAAAAGAATATTCAAGGGCTTTCCAAAACCTGTGTATGTTCGTGTGTGTATCTGAATATATAATTGATACATGCCTTCTCTCAAACTAAAGAGCCAGAGAAAGTCCTGACGATGACTAGGAGGAAGAGAAGTTTTTATTTTATATTTGTATACTTGCAGAGAAAAGAAATTACTTTTCCAAAATTTTTTTTGTGTCCTAGGTAAGTAAAATGGGGCAAGTATTTAACATCTCTGATTCCAAGTGTGCTAATCTGTAAATTAGTGATAATAAATACCTATATGAAAAGATCTGTATTAAGGACTAAACATTAAGTACAGTGCCTAGTATATAGTAGGCACTCAAATAATTACCACCTGGAGTTTGTGCTTGGGGTTCGACATATGTATATATGCATGAAATCACCAACATAATCAAGGGAGTTTAGTCAAGCGTATCAATCACCCACAAAAGTGTCCTCTCACCCTCCCTAGCCCCTCCTCCTCCCTCTTCCTCTTCCCCTAGCAACCCACTGGTCTTTTTTCTACTACTATTTTTTTCTATTTCTATTATTTTTAAATATATATATTTATTTTTCAATTATAGTTGGCATACAATATTGTATTAGTTTCAGGTGTACAAAATAGTGATTTGACATTTATATAACTTGTGAAATGATTACCCCAATAAATTGTGCCCATCTGACACTGTACATAGTTATTACAATATTACTATTACTTTTTACAATATTATTAACTATATTCCTCATGCTATATATTTTACATCTCTGTGACTATTTTGAAACTACCAATTTGTTCTTAATCCCTTCCTCCTCTTTCACCCATCCCCAGCCCCACTTCCATCTAGTAACCCTCAAAATGTTCTATGAGTTTGTTTCTGTTTTGTTTGTTTATTTTGTTCTTTAGATTCCACGTGTAAGTGAAATCACATGGCATTTGTCTTTCTCTACCTAACTTACTCCACTCAGCACAATACCTTCTAGGTCCATCCATGTTATTGCAGATGTAGAGATTTCATTTATTTATTTACTTACTTATTTTTATGGCTGAGTAATATTCTATTGTATATATATACTACCTCTTCTATATCCATTCATCCATTGCTGGACACCAGGTGGCCTCCATATCTTGGCTATTGTAAATAATGCTGCAATGAACATATGGATGCACATGTCCCTTCAAAGTAGTGTTTTAGTTTTAGTTTTCTTTGGATAAATACCCAGAAATGGGATTACTGGGTCCTTCTTTGTCTCTTTGTTTTAAAGTCTACTTTGTCTGGTATTAGTATTGTTACCCCAGCCTTTTTGCTTCCATTTTTATGAAATATCTTTTTCCATCTATTTACTTTCAGTTGGTGTGTCTTTTGATCTGAAGTGAGTCTTTTGCAGGCCACATTTATAAGAGTCTTGTTTTCTTATCCATTTAGCTGCCTTACCTTTTGATTGGAGCTTTTAATTCTTTTTCGTTTGAAGTTCTTGTTGATAGATATGTAGTTATTGTCATTTTATTCACATTTTTGATACATTTTTTTTTTCTTCTTCTTAAAGAAATCCCTCCAACATTTCCTGTAATACTGGCTCGGTGGTGCTGAAATCCTTTAGCTTTTTCTTGTCTGGGAAGTTCTTTATCTGTCCTTTGATTCTAAACAATAGCTTTGCTGGGTAGAGTAAAGCTTTGCTGGGTTGTAGGTCCTCGCTTTTCCTCACTTTGAATATCTCGTGCCAAACCCTTCTGGCCTGCAAAGTTTCTGTTGAGAAATCAGCTGATGGTCTTAAGGGAGCTCCCTTGTAGGTAACTAACTGCTTTTCTCTTGCTGCTTTTAAGAGTCTCTCTTTGTCTTTAACCTTTGACATTTTAATTATGATGTGTCTTGGCGTGGGCCTCTTTGGGTTCATCTCGTTTGGGACTCTGCATTTCCCGGGGTTGTATGTCTATTTCTTTCACTAGGTTGAGGAAGTTTTCCGTGATTATTTCTTCAAATAGGATTTCAATTCTTTGCTCTCTTTCTTCCTTCTGGTACCCCTGTGATGCAAATGTTGTTATGCTTGATATTGTCCCAGAGGCCCCTTAAACTTTCCTCATTTTTTTTTGGATTCTTTTTTCTTTTTGCTGTCCTCCACTACCCCATCCTCTAAATCTCTGATTCAATCCTCTGCTTCATCCAATCTGTTGATTCCTCTAATATACTCTTCATCTCAGATATTGTATTCTTCATTTCTGACTGGTACCCTTTTATGCTTTCCATCTCCATTCTTATGTTTTCTCTTCGTTAAAGTTCTCACTGAGTTCATCTACTCTTCCCCCAAGTTCACTTACCATCTTTATTACCAGTGTTTTAAACTCTGCATCTGGTAGATTACTTGTCTTCATTTTGTTGAGTTCTTTTTCTGGAACTTTGTGTTGTTCTTTCATATGGGACATGTTTCTTTGTCTCTTCATTTTGGCTGCCTCTGTGTGTTTGTTTCTACGTAGGGCTCCTAAGTCTCCTGGTTTTAGTAGAGTGGCTTTATGTAGTAGGTGTCCTGTGGGGCCCAGTGGCGCAGTCTTCCCTGGTCACCTGAGCCAGGTGTTCCAGGTGTGTCCTTTGTGTGAGTTGTGTGTGCCCTCCTGTGGTAGTTGAACTTTGGTTGCTGCTTGCACATCGATGGGAGGGATTGACCTTCGGGCTTATAGGTTGTGAGGATTGGCCAGTGAGAGGCTGAACCTGTGGGGCAGGATTCACTTTAGCAGGGCTCTGGTGCCTGCCTTGTCTACCTTTCAGGTGTGTCTTCCTCAGATGCAGCCCTGGGTGGTGCTCAGGGTCAGGCACCAGTCAAAGCGGGCCACTGGGTGTGCTAGCCCAAGGGCCTCCTGGCCTAAGGGCCAGCCGGTGCACTTCTGGGGCCACTTGGTAAGAGTCACCAAGCAATCCGCAGATCTGTTATTCTGTCTTTATGCCATTCATGACCACAGTGTCATGATTAATGTAACTGTAAAATAAGTCTTTGGTTTAAAGACTTTATTATTCTCTTTCAAAGATATATTGATTATTTTATGTTCTTTGCAATTTCATATGAATTTTACAACCAACCTGCCAATTTCTTTCAAAAAAGAACTCTAATGGGATTCTGAATCTGTTGAATCTATAGACTAATTTGGGGAGAATTGATATCTTGATTATACTGAATATCTCTACCCACAAACATAATATTTCACTTCGCTTCTTCGGGTCATCTTTCATTTCTCTCAGCAATATTTTATAGTTTTTAGCATACAAGTTTTGTAAATCTTTTCTCAGTTTTATCCCTAAGAAATTCATATTTCCTTATGCCATGATGACATGTAATTTTAAAATTTTGATTTCTGATATTTTTTCTAGTACATAGAAATAAATTTGATTTTTGTTTATTGATCTTGTATTCTCTAGTCTTGCTAAACTCACTTATTAGTTCTCGTAGCTTTTTCATAGATTCCATTGGACTGCCTACATAGAGAACACGTTGGTTATTAATACAGTTTTATTTCTTCCTTTCTAATATAGATGCCTTTCATTTATTATTCTTACCATATTTTACTGGCTAGAACCTCCAAATATAATGATGACAAGGAGTGGTAGAGCAAGCATGTTTGTTTTATTCTCAAACTTAGTGGGAATACATTTAGTCTTCTACCATTAAGGATGATGTTAGCCATAGGTCTTTTATAGGTGCCGTTCATCTAGTTGAGGAATTTTCCTTCTTTTGCTAGTTTACTGAGAGTTTTGATCAGGAATGGATATGGATTTTGTCAAGGGGCTGCATCTATTGAGATGATCATGTGGTTTTTCTTTGTGTAGTTTAATATAGTGAATTACATTGATTTTATATGTTAAACCAATTTTGCATTCATAGAGCAAACTCTACTTGTTACTGATAGAGTACCCTTTTTTGTTATTGTTGCATATGCTTGGATAAAATATTACTTAGAATTTTTGCATCTTTGCTCATAAATGATATTGGTTTGTCATTCTCTTTTCTTATAATGCCTTTTGGACTTGGTGAGTATAGTTTTTTTTATATTTCTTGTGCTTGGAATTAATTGAGTTTCTAGGCTCTTTGGGTTTACAGTTTCTTCAAAGTTTTAGAAATGACCATTGTTTCTTCAAGTTCTTTTTCTGCCTCCCCAACATCTCTTTCAGATACACTAATATTAGACTGATTGAAAGTGTCCCACAACTTAATAATGCTTTTTATTTATTCTTTTAATTCTTTTTTTTTTCTTTGTGCTTTATCTTGGGCAGTTTCTGTTTATTTTCAAGGTCACTTATCTTTCTGTCTGCAAGATCCTATCTGCTGTTAATCCCATCCAGTGTATTTTTCATCTCAGACTTTTTTGTTTTCATCACTACAAGTTTGATTTGCTTTTTTAAATTTCTTTTATGTTTCTACATAACTTTTGAACATATGGGATACAGTTACAATAGCCATTTTTATATCTTTGCTAATTAAAACATCTGTGTCAGTTCTGTGTCAATTTCAGTAGGTTGCCTTCTCTCCTCATTATGGGTTATATTTTCCTACTTCTTTGCATGCGTGCTAATTTTCGATTAGGGCCAGGCATTTTGAATTTTATATTTTAGGGTGCTGGATATATTTTTATTCCTATAAATATTCTTGAGCTTTCTCCTGGGATACAGTTAAGTTACTTAGAAACAGTTTGATCTTTTGGTGTACCACCTTTAAGATTTGTTAGAGCAGTCCAAAGTATTTGATCTAGGACTAATTCCCAATAACTGAGGCAATACCCTTCTGAATACCCTCCCAATTCATTGCGATTATGAAGTTTTCAAGGGGCGATGAGAGTGGATACTCTTCCTGGCCCTATGTGTTTGATAGGTGCTGTTACCACCAAACTTTTCAAGTGGTTCTTTCTCTGGCTCAGATGGTTTCCTTACATGCCTGCCCTGATCAGGGCTCTGCCGAATACTCAAGGGGGATTCTTTGCAAAGCTCTGGAGTTCTGCTTTCTCACAGTTCAAAACGAAGGTGGATTCTCAAGTTGGTCACCTCTGTGAACAAACAGGGCATGATCTCATGGGAGTTTTTGAAAAGCACATAGAATGGCTCTTACATTTGTCCATCCAAGGGCCAACAGCAGAAAGGTTCACACATGCCATTGTTTGAGGGTCAGCTGCCCGTGGATGCCTGCCAAGCAGCGTCATGCTGGCATCCCATGCTGGGTTATCAGAGAAGCCCCAAGGTCAAAAAAAGCAAAAGCAGGTCACACTAGAGGTGAGATGCTGTCAGCTCAAGTGACTGGAAGCCTCCAGGGTTGGAACCTGAGGTTGGAACAACAGACATCTGATCTGGGTTATAATTAAATATGTAATATAATAGTAATTATCCATCATTGGAATCATCGAGACATAAAGTATTAAATGAATAATACAATCTCAATTTTTAATAGACTGCTTTAGCTGGAGGTATATTTATAACAATGTACTACAGCAAGCTAGGTTATAGAATTTAAAAACTTTGAACTATATTAAAACATGCTATATGTGAAAAAACATTTTTAACATTTTAGTACGAAAATGTTTACTATCCATCAAATAAAGAGGCTAATACAATGAGAACTCCCAATACATACCCCTACTACCCCAGTTTTAAAACTCATCAACTCAGGTCTCTTTTGTTTCATCTATACGTCCACCTCCTGCCATTCAATTATTGTGAAGCAAACCTTAGACATATCATCTCATACAAAATGTTTCAGAATTTCTAAAAGATAATCATTTAAAAAATTCGTAAATGAAATAACGTTTTGAAATCCAGAAAAGGTAAAAAAAAGATAATTACTTAATACACTCAGACCTCTAGTCAGTGTTGAGAATTTTCTGAATTTTTTTTCTTTTCCTTTTTTCTTTCTATTTTTAATGGTTTGGTTTGTCTGAACCAGAATCCAAATAAGGTTCACACATTTTAGTGGTCATGTCTCTTATATCTTTATTTCTTAAAGAACTTGGTGGTTTGTTCTATAGAATTGTCCATAAACTGGATTTTATTCAGAAACTTTATAAAGTATAATCAAACTTTTAGGAGCAGAACTAGACTTATTAAGGAACTAGCTAACCTCGGACCACAGTTTTTTTTTTTTTCCCCAGTCTTTGTCACTAAGAACCCACTTTTTACAATGGTCATCAAAATTGGCTCATTTCAATGGTCATCAAAATTGGTACTGACTTACAAGACCTAAATGATTAACATTGTTTACAGATCTAAAATTTAGTATCCAGGCATAGGCATAGAGTATGAAAATAATATACTATTTATGGATATGTATGTATGCACAGGCATACATACATATATTTGTAGGTCATGTACATATCTGGATGTGTTTGTAAACATGTTTAAATATATTAATTAAAAGTTTTCATTTTTGGTGAAGTTTACTCAGTCAGTAAATGAAAGCTTTGACTCAGCCTGCCTTCCTGCTGGTAAACAAGATAGAAATATAAGCAAACCCATACATTCCAAACATCTTCTGCAAGAGAGATTTCTTTCAGCCCTAAAATATATATTTATACTTTTAAAAAACTTCTATCCAAAAAAATAGTTTTAAAGATCAAGAATGCTAAATGTTAACACTCGAAAATTGAAAAACCTATTCTGCATATGATGGTCGCTCTCTAATGGCTGTGTAAAGTTCTATTGAGCTTCTTTTGAGGAAAACGCCAAGCTCCATTTGGTTGCAATGCCATGACCAGATAGCCACATCCATGCGATCCTTTTAAAGATGTTCATCAGGTCTTGCTTCGAGCCTTTCAGATCTTCTCATTGCATGGAGACTAGAATCTGACTGTCTAGGGCATCTGTCTATACCTGTGTCTGTTTCTTGGGGCAGCTATAACTAAGTACCACAAACTGGGTAGCTTAAACAACAGAAACGTATTATCTCACAGTTCTGGAGATGGAACGTCCAGAACCAAGATGCCTGCAGGATTGGTTTCTTCTGGAGGAGAATCTGTTCCATGCCCCTCCCCTAAGTTCTGGTGGATTGCTGGCAATCTTTGGTGTTTCTTGCCTGGTGGATCTGTAACCCCACCCTCTGCCTTCACCTTCACATGGAGTTCTCCCCGTTTATGTCTGTTTCCATGTCCAAATTTCCCCTTTCTATAAGGATACATACATATTGGATTAGAACCCACCCTAATGACCTCACGTTAACTTGATCATCTGCAAAAATCCTGTTTTGAAATTAGGTCACCTTCACAGGCACTTGAGGGTTAAGACTTCAGCATCTTGGGGGACATAATTCAGCTCATAACAGAGCCTACTCTTCTGATGCCATCTCTTGCCACTCTCCCTGCTCTAGCCATACTGGCCTTTTTACTGTTCCTACCACAGGTCAGCAGCATCTTCTCCTCCGAGATTTTGTACTTCATGTTCTTTATGCTGGGAAAGTCTTCTCCTGTTCATCATCATCTTCTCATTTGGAACTCAGATTAGTGTCAGAGATTCTAGCCCTGACCACCTTATATGAGGCCTGTCTCTCCACCCTGCCTGCTATTAGCCTATTTATTTCTGCAGAACCCTTACTGCCCTCTGAAATCATCTCATTCTTCTGTGTCTTTGCTGACCTCTCCTGTCTCCATTGGACATTCCGAGATCACAGAGACCCTGCCTGCCTTTTTAATGATATATCTCCAGCTCCTAAACAGTGCCTATTATGTAGCTGGGGCTCAAAAAAAAAAAATTGTTACATTATAATGAATTCAATATACTCAGAAGTACGGTATACTTATTTAGAATCACATTACCAAAGAGCATAAAAATGTACCCAGGGAATCAGGCAAAACAG
Organism: Pteropus medius; assembly: GCF_902729225.1. Classification (NCBI taxonomy): domain Eukaryota; kingdom Metazoa; phylum Chordata; class Mammalia; order Chiroptera; family Pteropodidae; genus Pteropus; species Pteropus medius. The sequence continues at coordinate 13,516,206 of NW_024349225.1, forward strand.
ACTATTGCCCAGAACAAATCTTTTTTTCAAATATAGAAACATCACTGGCCTCTCTTCTCCCAAGATTCAAAGGAGTCTCTGATCACATGTCCCTTTTTTTAACACAGCCTCACTAACCATCCTATTTAAAAATCACGACTCTCCACCCTAGCTGGTGTTCCCGTATACCTCTTCCTTGTTCTGTTGTTCCACCACACTTCTCACCTGCCGCGACTGTACAATATGTTTATTCATACTGCTTTTAAAGGTGTCTTTCTGCTTTCCAATAGAGAAAACTGTCTGTTTTGTTCACTGAGGTAGCTAAGAGTCTAGGACAGTGCCTCACACAGAGCATGTGCTCAGTAAATATTTGTAGGTAGTGGCATAAAAAGTGTTGACTCGCTCCTCCTGTCCCCAATTTACCTGAGCACCATGACAATAATAGAAGTTTATTTGTAAAGGGAAAAGCCAAAGAAAACACGACATTAGAGAAGAGAGAATCACAATTACGAGGTGCGCACATTTCACAGTTTATTTATAAGGCTCTGACTATCCTCACTTAGCCTATTTGTGTTTATGGGTGCTCATGTATTAAAACTCCTGTTGGACTGAATGAATCCTGCAGGGGCCTTGGTCCTGGACTCAAGGCTTCACTCTTGACTTGATTAGAATTGGAGTCTTGTCGCTATTTAGGCTGAATGGTTGGTAGTCAAAGCATGATCTCTAGCCAAACCTCAATGCATTCCTTTTCCTATAGCAAACTTTTTTTAAATCATACCAACATGAAAGGCCTCCCTACAATTCAGACCAACCTTTCTCTTAATGGAGTCTGAAGTTCACTCTTCTGTTTATGATGTGTAAGAATTGAAGTGGGAGATATAAAGTTTGCAGCTATTATGTAATCAAAACCATTCGTGTTTTCCCAAAGAGGAAGGAGGAGGCGAGAAGGGGATGGGGAGGCAGGGAGGAGGAAGAAAAGGAAAAAGCCCAGAATTGGAAGCTTAGAGCCTGTGCAGTGAGCAGGAAGTTGAAACTCATCCAGCTGTCACATAACAACAGAAGAAAAATGCTTTATGTGTTCAATCATTATTAAGTGTTCCGCATGTCTGTTTCCCACGTTATTTGCCAGTATATATTGGTTTTCAAATGCTAGCATTTTAAGAGCAGGAGAAATATTTGCTTTTAAGATAAAAATTGTTTCATTTTTGAAGGCCATAAAAATAAAAATTCCATGTGGTGAAAGAGAAAAAATATGTGATACCCTCACTTTTAAGCATCCTTTACTGAACACAAAGGCCTCTTCTGCTTTTGACAGGCACGTTCTAATTAAGGGACCGCTCCAGGCTGAGCCAGTGGTGTGCCAGTTCCACAAATATGTCTTAGAAATAAGGCGTCCCCTGTCCAGTGACGGTGTAGAGGTTGACAGGGCTTCAAAGCAAGGAGGTGACTGCCAAGCGAGCTGCCAGCACATGTCTCTCCCGTAGAGAGCAGGTTTCTCCAAGCCAAACTAGGAGATGGAAAATTCGGGGAAGTAAAGGTCTTTGTGGACATTTTTCTCTTTTAGCTTCTAGAAAATGGTCTGAACAGAGAAACCTCAATTAGAATTAAATCACTGAATTTATGAGTCTTAGCATGGTGCAATGCTAGGACTGGAAAAAGAAGAAAGCAGATGCCTACCTCTCTCTTTCACAAATGAGAAAAATGAGAAAATTCACAGGGAGAAGCTGTGACTTCCCAAGGTCCAGCGTCTGAGCCAAGCTTCACACCCAGTTATATAGTTGTTTGAAAATAACAATTAAGTGTAGATATTCTGATTGCGATTTAGGCATTTTCCCCCTCTTTGGTCACCTAAACAAGTGCCGCTCCGCTGTTCTTTAAATCCTTACAAAGGGTCGTCTTACTATTTCTGAAAGGGGAAGCTCACGTATCACTTCTTAGTCCATTTACTTCATCCCTATAAAAAGCCATCTTGAGAACATGTTTTATACACTCCAGGTCCACATAAACATAAAACTTGATCCCTTAAGAAGAGAAATGTTTATGGTGGATTGTTAACGGGCAAGAGTTGTGACGCAGCTTTCGCACTGGAAACATTCCCGCACTCCCTTTCCTGAGGCCCATTTCTCCTGGAATCGAGGCTCTGCCTACGTCCCCCTTCCCCATGCTCGCTCGCTCCACCACCGATCTCAGTCCAGTTGTCCTCTTTAGCTCTCGCTTTAGATACGTCTGTCTTGGCTTCATATTCGACACCTTTTTGGCCTCAGATCAAAATTGCTTTCCAAGAAGCCTGAATCATCTTGACATTTTGATTGTCACTTCTTTACTGCCCTTGGTTTCTGAGTCGCATGTTTTTGTTCATCCAGTCCCTGTGCGTAATACACTGCTAAGTTCCCCTGAACTTAGATAAATGTTATCTCGCTTATGGAATCTTCTTTCTATTAATGTGTCCTAAATTCTGGACACTTTTTACTCCTCTTACTTACTATATCGTGTTTGAAATAAATGGTTACAAAATCATGGCTGTCGATCAACTTTTTTCATTCCTATAACTCTTGACTATATGGACTCTGTGCAGTTTTAGAGAATGGAGATAATGTGAACACTAGAGTGTACGCCGTCAAGCTTCAGAAATGGAATGTTGTCACTCTCGTCGAAGTCCCTGTAGGCAGTCCTTGCTTCCTTCCGCTTTCCTCTCACTGCGAAATGTTTGTTATTCCATTGTTTTTCTTCATAATTGTACCACTTATGCCTATCGCTCTGACATATGTTTCGTTTTGCTGTCGCTGAGGTTTATGAACATGGTGTCATGTATATATAGCCTCCGTTACTTGCTTTTCTGGCTTACTATTTTTTAAATCAATGTTTATTAACACATGTTGCTTAATGTTCATTGCCATAAGGAGTTCTGCTGTATAACTATACCACTATGCATTCATACTTTCTACTTTTGATTGACAGATATTTGGGTTATTTTCAGTTATTTGCTATTACAAAAATTGCTGTTAGGAACACATTTATGCATAGTTCTTGATTAATTAAAGAGTTTCTGTAGGATGTAAAATTAAGAGGAAAATAGATAGGTCATAGGCAACAAGTACCTTCAACATAACTAGATAATGTCAAGTTATTTCCTAAAATGCCTATATTCCCATTTACTCCACATTTTCATTAAAACTTAGATTTGTCCAGTTTTTTTTCTAATGTGTGTGTGAAATGTTCTCATTTATGGTATTAATTACATTTCCCTAGTTACTAATGAAATTGAGCATTTTTAAAAATAAGTATATGGGCCCTTCTTGTTTTCTCCTTTTATATATGCCTGTTCATGTATTTCGCCTACTTTAAAAAATTGGATTGTCTGTCCTTTTCTTATTCATGTATAGGAGTTCTTTACATATTCTGGATTCCAAGCTTTTTATCCATATGTGCTGTCAGTATCCTCTGCCAGTTTGTGACTTGTCTTTTTACTTTTGTCATGATGAGCAGAATCATCTAATGATAATTTTTTCTTATGATGTTTTTTTGATGATACCTCATTTTAATTAGTCAAATCTTTTCTCTATGATTTGCATTTTAGTATTTTGTTTAAGAAATCCTTCTCTATTCTGAATTCATAAATATATTCTGCTATTTTTTTTCTAAAGTTATAAAACTTTGCTCTTAATCGATCTGGATTTTGTGTGAATGTGTAGTATGGAATGAAATCTTATATTTTTCTTATAGATGACTAAATAGATTGGTATCATTGACTGAAGAGTGTAATCTTTCCTCATTTATCTGCACTGATGACTCTGCTATAGGTCAGGTTTCCATATTTGGACGAGTTTATTTCAGTCTTTCTATTTCATTCCACTAGGCTAAGGGTTTATTACTGTACCAATATCATACTCTCCTAATTATTAGAGCTTTATATTAAAGATCAATATCTGGTAAGATCAATCCTTTCAACAAAGTTTTTAAAGACTGGCTTGGATACAACTCGCCTCAAGCAATGTGCTAGGCATTTTTCCTTTTTTTTTCCTCATCTCTGAAAAAGTGTTTTGTAAGATTGAAATTATTCATTTCATTAGTAACTGGCTTTACTTGGTGCTTTATTCGTGGGAAGATTTTCACTGTGGATTCAATTTCTTTAATAGTAGAAGATTATTCAGGATTTTATTTTATCTAAGTCACTTTTATCAAGTTATATTTTTCTATGCATCTCCTCTAGCTCCCTAAATTTATTGGCATTTATTTTAATGATATTCTCTTGCTGTTTTTAAACAGATGTTTTTCTAGATATGTCCCCTTTTCTAGTCTTAATATTATTTATTTGTGCCTTCTATATTTTTTTAATTGACCAATATTGCCAAAACTGGATTGATTCTGTTAAACTTTTAGAAAACCACTTTTTAACCTTTTTGATCCTATTTCCATATTTGTTTTCTTTTTTATTAACTAATCACTATCTATTCATTGATACATTTTTTTTTTAATATTGACCTAATGCTTTAGCAAAGAACTATACATATGAGCACACAGTTTGCTAGTTTATCTTATAGGCCTTCCACTCATTTCCTCCTTGACTTCAGCAGAAATTAGCTATTGGCCAATAGGGCAGAAAATGACTTTGAATTTCAGAGGGAGGTATGTGGTATTAGGAATATCCATAACCCCAGAGGAAGAGACTGACGAGGACATGTGTGCATCTCTGACAGCCCTAATCATATTTATTATACACTTGATATCAGGATTTTCCCACTTGCTTCTTTAAACTGTGCTGGTGAGTTCTCAGGTATGCTATTCCTCACCTGTGTAAGAGAGATAGCCCTTGCCCACCAATTAAATGTTTTGAGAGGGTGGGGTATTGGTGAGCGAAGGCAAGGAGAAAGAGTTGCTGAAGATGGAATGGACCCTTGGAAAATGGACCCTTGACTATGAATTAAAATAAAAGAATAGAAAGGGGAAGACATATCGGCAATTATTTACCATTTATCTGACAATTTACAGTTTTATGTCTAATGCATCTTAACAAAACCCCATTTGATCTTCTAACAGCCTCACTCTCAGTAAAGTGGGCGAGGCAGGTATTCTGGAGAATATGGAATGAGAAACAAATGAGTATGGGTTGTTTCCTTGGGAAAGGAAGTCATCAGCTTGACTGAAGACAGACTTTATAATGAAACAACTGATAATAGATTTTTAAAACTTTTTGTTAAATTCCTACGATGCATAGAACGTCTTGAATAGATTTTTAGATGAACTTGATTAAGAGGCAAGTTGTTTCCATTGGTATGGCCTTCCTGAGAGATGTCGTTTTTCTTTAGATTGATTTCCTTTTCAGGATCCAAGATATAATATACGTCTTTAATTTATCTCATCACTCTTGTGGGGCACTTTCCAGCATATGCTATTGAATTTGTTAAGTAAAGGCATATCTCTATTTTGTAATCCATGAAAGCTGGTATTAAAGACAAAATAAATACACTTCAGGAAAGATAACATTTTTCACAACAGATGTGAGAGCAAAGAAACTGCTGACATGTTTATTAGCAATGGATAAACTGAATGTTTCAGTTTGGCCCAGCACCCAGAAAATGCAGATGTGTATCCAGATGCAAACCTCTGGAGTCCACAAAAGAAAATTTGTATTGGACACGCTGCAAGATTTCTGGCACTTCCTGCTTGACAGGGAGAACCCCTGAGAGCCACCTATCTCATGATAGTTTGGCAGTTTTTTCTCCCTTCTCTGGTAAGAGCCAAGAAGTACTGCAGGGCACAGTATTTTTTTTTTTTTTTAAAGGAAAAATGGGAAGTTTACTAAGCTATTTTTGACTTTCATGTTAGAATAAAAGGTGAGGCTGGCTTAGAATATAGGATGCCTGGGTCATCTTTCCGCATCTTAGGTAATTTTTGCTAGTGAATAAAATATTCTTTAAGTTCCCTAAACGTTTATTTAAATGCTTAAGGCTTCGGTTTAATTTTTTTTACTGCTTTTTGCTAGTGCGAAAGTACTAAACTATTAAGTCTTAGCAAATCTCAGGATTTAGTGGCATTTCTTACATATCAACAAATCCCAACCAGAAAGTCAAACTCGACATAGGAATCCATGCTTTTAATAATATCTATTTAGAATAAAAAATATACTAGGCAGTGTCCAAAAGCTAAGAACTTGGCATTGCGTCTATTCTGAGGGTATATGGTCATTGACTTAATTAAATTTTTGATTAAAATATCTTTCTGGCTATTACATCAGTAAGATTAAAAATATATATTAATAGCTACTGCTTATTCAACCACGTTCACCAAGTACTGTGGTGGTCGCTTTACATTATAATAGTAACAGTAGCTAACGTTTTTGAGCATTTAGTGTGCTATACGCTATGCTAAGTTTCTACTGGAATTATTTCATTTAATTCTTTCAAAAACTCCTTGAAGTCTCACTATTATATATATTTTACCAATGGCAAAACTGTGGCTTAAAAAAATTTAAGTGACAGTAAGATTTCTAAAAGTAAATTTAGCAAGGAAAAACTATTTTGAGATTGTTAAAATTGTTTTTGTAATGTTGAGATTGTTTTTATGAACTCGTTTAGAACTCAAACGGCCTTGTAAGCTGCAATGGCATTTAATCCATAAATCTAAGAAATCATATGCTGATGTGCCAATGGCTGGCCATGGCTGTTCTCTCCTGGGTGCCAGGAGAGTGTGTTGCTGAAATACATGAGGTTACTGAAGGCAGCAGGACTCAAAAACCAAGAATCTAGGGCAGAACCTGGGGTCAAAACAGAAATCAGGACCAAAACGTAGACATTTAAGAGAATGGATTTGTATCTGATTGAGCAGCAATAGCTGAATAAAAGTATTCAAAAACCGAGAGCCCTTTTCACTATGGCTTCTCGCTGTCTTGATTTTATACCCTTAAAACTTGATCTGGAAACATCTGTGCTAAAAAGTCATCACCGTGGATAAAATTTGAGGCATTGTGTTGAATTATTGTCCCTGTGTACGTGTTTCTGGTACAATAGTAATGAATAAATGTATTTTCAGGAAATGTCTAGAAATAGAACACTTTGAATATTTGTTTCCCCAAGCCAAATGTAATGTTGAAACAATTTTCATTACGGATCAATATGGTGATTGTGAAAATGTGCATATGTTTTGTCAAACCCACTCATCTTTGTAATTTATGAGACCCACCCAAGAAAAGCTCTTTTAATTTGCTTCCTGGTCGCATCCTGTTTAGGACCCCGACCGTGTCGCCCTGCTTGATCACTGACCTCATTCCCCAGACATGTTTCTAAATAGTTGTGACTATTGCTAACGTTCACATCCACTGTTTCAAAGCACAGATCTGCAGCACTGAGTAGATACTGAAGAATGTTTTAGAGGCCGTTATGGCAGCACAAAATGCGTAGTCACAAAAAATGTTTGGACTGTGGGACAGCAACGTCATTGGAATAAATATGCTGTTTCTTAAGGCAACCACTTTCTTAAAATGTGAAGTAAGAAGTATTTCCTCTGAACGTGCCAGACCTTGTATATTTATTTAGAGCATTTGTTCTCGAACTTCAACGTGTGTAGAATAATTTAGGAGTTTTATTAAAATATGTGTGCAGATACCTCGGGATCCCAATCTCAGATAATCCAGTAGGTCTGCATAGGGCTCAGGAATATGCATTTTATAAGCTCTCGCAAGGGATTCTCATACACGTGATCAACAGGTCATTTTCTACAACACACTCATCTGGACACATTACTGAGTAGTCACATGCTGTGTACCCAGAAATGTTACTTGATTCTTCCATGTTTTTTTTTTCCTAAACTGTTTTGATGTAGCTCAATACCATGTTTGGACTCTTATGATTATTTTTAGTTTCAACTTAAGTATAATAGCTACACTTTCCATTATGACCTTAAGCTAGCAATTCTTAGTGGATTACAAAGGAAATCCCTCAGATTCAGAACTGTAACTTCTCTACAGTGGCCAGGACTACGGGCTGGTAGCTCTGTCTGTATGTGAATTTTTTTCAGTAGCCCTTGGGAAGGAAGCATGGTTTCATGGGGACACCAAAGTATATAGGACAAGGGCCCAGCTTAGAGCGAGCAATAAAAGGATACAGAGTGACTCCATAGAAAGTTCAAGACAGGCAAAACGAACCATCTGTTTAAGAATCTGTATGTGAGTGACAAAACTATGAGGAAAACCTATTAATGTCACAGAATTCAAGGCAGTGGTTACCTGTGGCGGGGGGTGGGGGAGGGAGGGAGGGAAGTCTGTGATAAGGAAAGAGCAAACAGGTGGGTTTGGACGCTAGTGACGTTCTGTTTCTTGACCAGGGTAGTGGTTGCACAGTTATTCACTTTACAGTTATAAATTATGTTAAAATGTACACGTAAAGTTTATTTACTTTGTTTTACTTGCTAAACATGCTATAATTAAAAAAAAAAATAAAAATATAAGAGGAAGTTGGAAAATTTCTGTGGATGTCATATACGCAGAAACACACATGGATGTTTCAGTTACCTGTTACTGTGTAATACACCGCTTATCCAAACTTAGGAGCTTAAAACAATATTTTATTGCTATCATGACTTTGTGGACTGACCAGGCTTGGCTGGACAAGGGCTGAACCCTCTGAGGCTTCTCCTCTCACAGGCGGGCTCCTCAGTGGATGACTATGAGAGCTATGGCTGCCTAGGCATCTTCCTCTCTCTGGGGTTCTCAATGGCAAGATAGACTGTTTTACACTGAGGCCCAGGACTCCAACAGCAAACATTCCAAGATGATAAGCCCCAATATGCAAGTGGTTATCAAGCCTGTTTGCATCATGCTTGATTATGTCTCAGTGAGCCCAGAGTCAGTGTGGGTGGGGCCTACACAAGGCCATGAAATCCAAGCAGAGAGGCATGCTGTGTTGGCAGGCACCAGTGGAATTGTCGACCAAACTGTATGCACATGAAATACACACTCAGATACACATATATGTAGATTATGTAAAGACACGTATGTATGCAAATGATAGATAGATAGATAAGTTGATTGATTGATAGATACACGATAGATAGGATAAAAGTCTCAATAGCCTAAGGATGGCCCCACTTCTCCAAGTGGGTGGTTCAGATGATTACTATGCTCCACCCAAATTTCAGATTCTGATACTTGTTTTGTGAGTCACCTTTCCTTTTTGCATAGTCACTGTCCTCTCTATTTTCCTTAGTCCAAATTAACTTAACTAAAGCAACCAGTCAACAAATTGGTCACGAAAAAATAAAAAAAGAAAAAACTAATGCTGAAATCCTGCCATTTCATCTGCACACTGACATGGCTGTGGTCATCTGCAAGTAATTAGGGCAATCGTTGGCAATGCCGTATTGGTTTCTGGGCTAAGTTAGAAGTTAATAGCAACTTCATTTGACTTTCTTCAGCCAGAAAATTCACATAATGAGACTGCAAGAATGACTTCTACCAGCCCGGGAGATACCCTAACTATCGAGTAAGGAACATATCAGCGTTTGGCCCTGCTCTGTGAATGCACAGGTGTGTCCTGTGGGTGGCGTCCTGGCGGACGCGGCTCCTGAGATTTACCACGAGAGATTTGGTGTAAGACACAAATCAGGCAGGGAGGGGGAGCCTTGAAAGGAAGATCTCTGCCAACAAGCATGCTGATTAAATAGCTTCAGGAATTTCTTATTTCTTTTCTCTTTTTTTAGTGATTTGACTGAAAACCAGCTCTAGTTTAGCCTTTCTTATAAGCAGTTACGTGGTGGCCCGTTTTCTACTGGGCCATAAGCTCTCAGGGAACAGGGACCAGAATATTTGCTTTCCTCGTAACTCCCTTGAGAGCCCTGCACTCACTAGCACACTGTTCCAGTGGGCACCTACTCACCTCTCCCCATGGCCTGGCAGACTGAGATCTCAAAATCTGGAGTCATTAAGCATGTTTAGCCAAATATTTTTGGAGTTTGCAAGAGGTCTTGATTTGAGTTTGAGGTGGAGGCCCGCCTACTTCTCCTTTATTCCGAATAGCTCTGTGTCTTCAACAGGAACTCTGCATAGCAAAATGTGTATTTACAAAGCGTTCAGCTCGGCCGACCACCCCTTAGCATCTCACAGACCCTCCTGCCCCGGCTCCTTCTCCAATTCCTTGAGAACTCTAAAAGGGAGTGGGACAGTTCAGTCCTTCGCTTTGATGCCTGTTCGCACCCAGCCCAGATAGGACGAAGCTCCTGTGTGGCTCCTGAAAAGTTCTAGAATGAGAAGAACAGAATTCCAGAGCAGATTTTTCTCTCATTCTTCTCTTCTTAAATGCACTGATGAAACGTGTATCCAAATGTTTAAGGCCATGTGGTAGGACTTCCAATTTCTCTTTTGTTCATCATTCTTTTCCCTAAAGGGAACCTCGATTAGTGACTTATGTCCAGATTTTCGCTTGAAAATCCTATTTGAAATGTAATTAATGGCCCACCAGTAAACAATATTGAAAGGCCAACTTGGTGAATGAATGCTGACGATTTGCTTCAGATAGACAAGCAGTCATCTGTGTGTCTACCCTGGATCAGATGCTGTTGTTCTCGAGGTCTGAGAAGCCTGTCTAGAACAGAAAAACCTGTCATTGTGCAGATGGTCATCTCCTGGCATATGGTTGCATTAAAGTGTGTCACATGTACCTGCCCCCTTCTCTCTCTTCTAAGTTTTTCAGAAGAATGAAGTGATGAACCTGAAAACCTTCATTCTTTGTTTTATCCGTACTTGTAAACATTTTCAGGTTGGGTTTGACTCCTCTGTGCCACATCTTCCCAGCTCTGTCTTTCCCCCGGAAGACTGAATTTTGTGTCCAGTGTGTCAAAGTGTGACTCTCGTATTAATGAGATTACTCTCCTATTATCTATTTCCCTTCTTAAATCTAACACCTCTTTTTAAAAGTTTCTATGATGCATTTATAAGGAAACATGAAAATAACTCCTGAGGGTAGAGACCACCCAGAGTCTAGCACCATTTAGCAGTAGTGATAGGATTCTCATTGTCTTGCCAGGAGGATTACCATGGCAACCATGCCAGATTTTCTACTGCCTCAATGCAGGGCATGGCGAAAGCTCTCTAGTAGTTATTGCTTCCTGTAATGTGACCACAGTTGAATGACAAATTACCAACGAGACAGCTGTGGCCATTTGGGACAAGGACCGTTCTTCGGTCACAGACTCTTAGAGGCAGGCTACAGGCTGTTCACCTGGTGGGAACTCACCGGGAAGATGCTTTCTCACCACATATGCTCCCTGCAGGACCAGGTGCAGGGGCCTCCCTCCGCCTTCTTCACGGAGGCTTCCGCTGGCCAGAGTAAACCTGGACTGCCTTCCCCAGCATCGGAGCTGTTCTTCCTCTAAGTTTCTGCTCACCACCTTTATTTGCAGATTTTTAAAAGCTGCCTCTTACCTTCCTTCCAGAATACTTGGATGTTTGAGAGACGTTTGTTTCTACAAGTCTGATGTTCAGAGCACATGCTAGCTTTGGGAAAATACTTCTTGGCTGAAAGAAGGACGATGCTAGAGTGGAAAGATGAGTAGCTTGAGTATGCTGGCCGAGCGGTCGGCAGCGGGGAGTCTGCATCTCATTCGAACTTGATATGTTTGAAAGAGCTGTACATTTTTAACTGATAAATGATAACCATGCCCTCAAATTCTAATGTGAAAAAATCTCAATGTTTAAAGATGCTTTAAAAGTGTAACAAGTAACAGGAAAAAGTCGATCTACCTTAACCGACGTGAAATTTTAATGAAATTGATCCTGCTTGGCCAAGATACTCGCTCTCTCTCAGCACCTCACTATTAACCAGTATTGGCTTCGGCTGAGAACGTGTGTTCATGTTAGAAGTAAAAGAGACTGCTGAGTGTCCTGTCTGAGACCGTCACAAACGCATGCATTTGTCACCCTTCAGCCAGGGTCCAGCAGCACTAACTCCCCTGCAGTAGCTCTGAGGGTGAATCTCTTCTTTCAGAAGGCCACCGCTCCCACACAGGGACAGTATCAGGAGACTTTTAGCAACAGGCCATTGATTTCCAGACACATGTAAAGATGTGTGCTAAGCCAGGACAGATCCGGTTTCTACCTTTTGTGAGTTTTGGAGGCTTTGAAAAACTTGACTGCTGTAAAAAAACTTCCTGGACAGAGTTAGAAAAGAAAATTAAGATCTTACACTTTAAAAAATTAGATGGTGGGTTTTTTAAATTTTCCTTTAATGAGAAAAATTATTTTCTTTGTGATGATCCAGATTGAGGGACAGAGAAGAAGGAAGTTTCCAGGAAAAATAGAACATATTTCCGTGGTCATGAGTCAGTATTTCCTGTGCATTGATTTCAATGGGTATGAGAATCATCAGGAGGGAGAAAGTCCAGGGCGTGCAGGGGAGTGGAGAAGTGTTTATGCACCGACACGGATGAGAGGCGTGGCAGCGGTGATGACTGACGGCGAGAGCATGAGGCAAGGACTTGACAGACCTAGGTTCAAACCTAGCCTTCACCACTGGGTGTGTGTGACACTGTGGAAAATTTATTTAGACTCTCTGCTTTCACTTCTTCATCTGTAACGTGCATAGCAATATAAAATCTATATGGCTTTTAGAATCGACTGAAGTCGAGCATAAAGCACTGAACACCGTGCCTGGCACAGCTTAAAGCTGCTGTTAGAGTTTTTACTTTTTTCTTCTGGCAACAGATTTTTGTGACTGTTTTGACAGTTTAACCCCACATCTCTACCAAGTTGCCAAAAGAGAATTTTCCATCCTTTCCCCTTTTAACCACACCCTGCTTTAATCATGAACCAGATTTCAACACCATCCCTGAAAGGTCACCACCCACTGCAGATTTTCTCTGTGTAGTTTTAGATTTCACTGCACCTATAAATGTTAAAAGCAATCTATCAGCCAAAGTGATACTTAGCACCTTTTACAAAGAGCTTATACTGTTAAAGTATATACCCACATAATCTAGAAAGAAAAAATGTATGAGTTAGACATCATGAGTGAGGGTGTTCACAAAGCCTTCAATTCCAGGAACTTCAAGACAATACTCCGTGTTCGATGCAAGGCGGAGAAAGTTTATATTGCATGATGCTGTATCTCCCAGGGCTACAGATACCTCAGCAATATCAGCATCACCCATCTCCTCTCTGCCTGCCTATCTATCTATCTATCTATCTATCTATCTATCTATCTATCTATCCATCCATCCATCCATCCATCCATCCATCCATCCATCCATCCATCCATCCATCCATATGTATCTATCTATTTACCTTACAAAATAGTTCCAATGCTGGAGCACTGTAGGTTTAAAGAAAGTTATTCTCAAACTTGATTGATGTTTTATTTTTATTTTTTTTTCAGATTTCAATTTTGCCTGTGAAAAACCACACCCAATTTATAATGAATTATCCCTGGAACATTGGGAACTTTAATTTTGGAATAGGCCTCGACAATTCGCTTATTCTCCATCTGTATCAGCTCCTTGTGTAATGGTGGAAAACCTAACTAAATTTGGCTTTAACTAAAAAAAAGTGTGTGGGGGAGGAGAGTGGAGGCTAATTTTTTTGGCTTTCCTAACCAAAAAGGGTAGGGATAGAACCAGTTTTAAACACAGCTATATCCAAGGACTTGAAACATGCCAATAGACTGTAATTGCTATACGTATTTCAATTCTGTCTTTTTAAAGTAGTGGCTTCATTCCTATGTTCCATGAGATGGCAAGATGGCAAATAGCTCCAAGACCTGGTGGCCCCAGGTTTATGCCCAAGAGGAAAGAGAGTTTCTTTTTTTCCTCCCCCTCTCTTTCTCTCAAGCCCTAGCAAAGGACTCATTGGATGGGAGAATTCTGTGAACACAGAAGTTCGAATGGATGGTCGGTGCAATAGCAAGACACGTGGTAGGCTGTCTTCTCAAGGGGTTTCAGGCAAGAGCACAATGGTTTTTTTTAACTTGGGCTACCCTGAAACATCACACTTTTACACTTACTAGAATATTTAGAAATAACCCAGTCCTACATGGCCATCTCAAAGCACCACATCGTGTGCTAAACAGCTTCTCACTATGTATTAGGGAAGTTATACAGTTTGAAGAAACATGCAGACATCTGTATCACCAACTTCCAGAATACCCACTTCCTGACGTAAGCCATTAGGCATGTCAGCTGAGTGTTGAGGGGAAAATAACAAGGAGATAATGGAAACTCTTTTAGGATCGTGCGTGTGTGTGTGTTGTGCATACAGAGTTAAAACAAAACAAAACAGGGAGCAACTTACACCTTAGAGATACATTAGATCCATAAAGATTATTCTCCTAAGTCCAAAATTATCTGGACCCAGTGCACACAAGATGATTTGGGACATTACTGCTCCCTTTACTGGGAAAGCTCAGAGCGTGTGGAATTGGCACCGGTTGACTACTCAGTGGGGTCCTGGGAACACCTCCTGAGACTTCAGGGAGTCAGAAAGAACACAGAGATTTGCCTGAGACAGTTGATTTGAGGGTCTGTGTTATCTTTGGCCAGAACTAATTCTTCCATCATTTTAATAAGAGTGAATTACTGCTGTTGTTTCTTTTCCTACTGATTTACATTTGTAAAAGCCTTAAATTATTGATTCAAACTCTTAGTGCTCACAGGGTTTTGTTTGTTTGTTTGTTTTGTTTGCTTTGGTTCGATGTAGGGTTAATAGCATCATTTAATCAGTTCTACAATAAGCAAACACTGAAAAAAGTTTTAACTCTTTTGAACCTCAAATATTTTCCTCTCTGTTCTCATAATGGATACTCATGGCAGAAGAGCTTTGCAAAGTCCCCACAATCAATAAAAGACAGAATTTGAGTCGTTTCAGTTCCCCATACTCTTACATCCATCTTTAGAGATCCAGGGAGAGGCTCTGTACCAGTGAAACCTGATCTAGACATTACACCTCGTTCTTATTTTTGGCAAATAAATGGTTGCTTTCTGGATACCAGGAAAATTCCTTTTGAGACTTGCTTATCAAATGTGGTCACACTGCTTGAATCTTGCATAAGACACACATGACCCACGACTGATTTTTATAGACTGGACAAAGTTCCTCACCATAGGTTGGGACCTATCATCATGGCCAGTGGAATGGGCTTCACCACCAGAATGCAGAGGTTAATTCTGAGGCTGCCTGTAGCATCTTTGTTTTTCCTAGACAATGCAGATTAGAGGAGGGTACTCTGCCTGTTTTGACAAGGATCTCTTCAGTTGGTGGTGCTTTTTCTTCGTAAAAGGAGATTTGAACAAGAGTTGTGTGGGATGCAAAAAACTTTTCCAAAGTAGAGTGCATTGGTCTTCTGAGACCAAGTGCAGGGCACCGCGAGGAAGAAGGCCAGGGCTGCACATCGCTGCTGTTCAGAGACAATTTTAGGCCTAATAATGCAAAGTGGGTTCATTGATATTTTCTCTTCACTTTCACGAACGTGGATCCAGATCTCAGTTGTTCAAAAGCAAATTTCCAAATGTGTATGTTTTCCCAGAAATTAATGTTTTTCTTTCTCCTTTCTGTTTTGAACTTAAAGAGAAAACATTTGCAATGTTTTCCTCTATAAGACTACAAAGAAAATGGTATGAATTTTACTGATAAAATGTAAAAGTTTGGATTATCAAAGTTTTTGAATGATTTACGCTTCTATTAGATTTAGTTAATACAAACTATTAAATTAGAAGGTTTCATTACTTCTTCATGTATTACTAGTTTTCATTCTTTTGTAGCCCAAACATACCTTTTTCTGAAAAAAGCAGCTCTGGATATCTCAAGAATTCACTGTGACATCAGGCAGCCCAATCTTGAGTGGGCGCATATGAAAGTTAGAATCCAAAATAAAATTTGAAGGCACATTTACAGCTTCCCCTTTAGCATTCCCAATTCAGCCTCGCCACTCCCTGCTTCTTACTGGTATCCTTCTGGAAGCTGGACGGCTTTTTGAGGAGCAGGAACTCCTCGAGTTACCCTCTGTATGGGAGCTCTGGCACCCTGATTGTTTCAGACGAGGGTTTTATTCAGTTCAGGCCAAATTCGATGAACTGAAGATGAAAGTTTCCCATCACTGGATCAGCTAAAGATGAAAGTATTTTGCTCAAGTGATAACGTATTAAAGGCAGTGTGTGTGTGTGTGTGTGCGCGTGCGTGTGTGTGCGTGTGCATGTGTGTGTGTTTCGAAGGTGGAGACCCACCCATATCAGATACTAGGCTTTCATGCTAACACACGTCAAAGGAAAAGCTTGCTTCCTAACGGGTTCTCATGTTTTCTTCTAGATGGCTTCTCAAGAGGATTCAGAAGATGCTGCTGAACTGCGGTGCACACACAAGGACTCGAGGTACTGGCGATTCAAACCTTGTCTTATAAATAGGCTGGGGTTTCTCTGTAGAGTCCAGGGAATGGGTATCCACTTGAAAAGTTTCCCTCCGATCAAGATACGTAGAGAGAAACACGGGAAAGCCTGGTTACAAAAACTGAACGGAGGTTGCATTTGCTTGGAGGCCGTTCCTAAAACCGCTTTCAGCATTATGCTGTGTGTATGGCTGTTACTGCAAAGAGCAAGACCATGACGGCAGCCTCCTTGTCCTCCCCTTTATAAGAGTGGTACTAATGGGTCCTAGAGGAGTGTCTTCTAAATTTTAGTAAAAAATCAAAACTTTTAAATTGACGATTAAGACATTTGGCTATGATTATAAACTCAGAGAAAAACATGTGATTGCAGACTTTCCAGTCAGGTCTGAATGTTTGTTTACTTTTCAAAATTAGGTCTGATTAAAAATATTTCTAGTTGATGGAAATTTGGGTTGTTTCCAGTTTGGGGCTATTATAAATAAACCTTCTGTAAACATTTGAGTACAAGTTTCGGGTGGATTATGTTTTTATTTCTCTTGAATAAAAGCGAAAAATAGAATTGGTAGGATATCTGGTAAGTATATATATATGTTTACCTACATTTTTCGTATTATTTTGCATTCTCACCAGCAACTCATATTAGCTCTAGTTGCTCCATTTCCTTGCCAGCATTTGATACGGTCAGTTTTTAAATTTCTGCCATTTTAATGGGTGTGTATTAATATCTTCCTGCGGTTTTATTTGTATTACCCTAATGACTAATGACTTTGAGCATCGTTTTCTGTCCTTATTTATCACATATATCTTTCGTGACATGTCCGTTAAAACATTTCGCTTATTTGTTATGTTGCTTGTCTTTTTATTATTGAGATCTGAATAGTTTTATATACTGTATATAGGTCCTTGGTCAGATACATCTTATGGCAATACTTTCCCCTAGTCTGTGCCTTGCCTTTTTGTTTTCTTAATACTGTTTTTTAATGAGCAAACCTGTTTAATTTTGATGGATTCCAATGTATCAGTTGCTTTTTTATTATTTGCAGATTTTTTTGTTCAGTCTAGAATATCTTTGTTTAGCTGAAGGTCACACAGATTTTCCATATGTTCTTTCAGAAAGGTTATAGTTGTAGCACATTAAGGTTTACAATACATTTTCAGTTAATTTTTATATATTACGAAAGTAAGGGTCTAGTTTAATCTTTTTAATTGTGAATATCTAATTGTTCCAACACGATTTGTTGATCAAAATATCCTTTCCTCATTGAAAAGCATTTCCCCATTGGCACCTTGATCATAGAACATTGATCCAATATGAGTTTGTCTATTGCTGGACTCTCAATTCTATCCCACTGATCCATCTCCCTATCCGTATTGATTAATGTAGCTTTACAGGCTTAAAAACAGATAATGTAAGTTTTCCAACTTGATTTTTCTATTTCAGATTCTATCAGGTGACTATTTTAGATCCTTTGAGTTTCCATATAAATTTCAGAATTAGCTTTTCAGTTTCTACAAAAATAAAGCTATTTTGACTGGGTTTGCACTGAATCTAGAGATCAATTTGGAAAGAACTGACACCTTAATATTGTCTTCTAATCCACAAACATGGTATCTCTCTCCATTTATTAGGTCTTTTTAACTTTTGCTTCACAATGTGTTGTAGTTTCCAGGGTACAGGTCTTTATAATCTCTCCCTCCTACTTTTCCTCACTGCACCCCAGTTCCTTCAGGCAACTGCTTTCTATCAGTATAGATTAGTTTGCTTTAAATAAGTAGAATTATGCAATATGTACTCTTCTGTTTAACTTCCTTTACTTAGTATAATTATTTTGAGAATCATCCATGTCGTGTTATGTATCAATAGTTCATTCCTTTTTATTGCTTAGTAGTATTCCATTGTATGGATATACCACAACTTTTTTTATCCATTCACCTGTTGATGGACATTTGGGTTTTTGCTGCTTTTGAGCTATTGCACGTAAAATTTCTATTTTACATTGGTGTATATATAGTTCTATGAGTTCATAGTTTTATTTCTCTTGGATACTCTCTTGGAACTCATAAGAGTGGAAAGTTGGATTGTATGGTAAATGTATGTTTAACTTTATAGGAAACTGCAAACCTGTTATTGAAAGTGGTTACAGCACTTTACATTCCCACCTGAGGTATATGAGGTTTTCATTTGCCTCATTACTGTATTATTTCTGAAATTCGTATTTTATTTGAATATATTAACTGAGAAGATCTCTTTCATATACAAATTAAAATATTCAAGA
Source organism: Pteropus medius (assembly GCF_902729225.1). Taxonomy (NCBI): domain Eukaryota; kingdom Metazoa; phylum Chordata; class Mammalia; order Chiroptera; family Pteropodidae; genus Pteropus; species Pteropus medius. The sequence continues at coordinate 13,534,819 of NW_024349225.1, forward strand.
CTTTCATGTTGACATTTTGTCTATGGACTAAAGCCTTTTGAGATGCAATTCCTTTTAGAGGGGGCAACTGAACATGATGTTGCATTTTTACTGCAGAAACAAAAATGAGTATTTAATTCAGTTCTTTTCTCATGTCAAAGCCAAGATGTGAGCCTGAGAGCTGCAGCAGCCATGGTTAGAGCTAGCCCGGGAATGGGACTGGCATGTAGAGAAAGAAACAAAGAGAGAAGGGGAGATTAAAAGGGGAGACGGACTGATAGGATTCAAACCCCGGCTTTGGCATTTGGTTGCATGAGATAATATATTTCACTTTTTGCCTTAAAAAGGGTATTATATGTCATATGCTACATACGAGATCACAATGACACAGAAATAAGGACACACCTTACAATAAAAGAATAAGATGGAATATAACGTACTACTAAGTGATAGCTTTCTGCTTCTCCTATATTATTTCTCAAGCGAGGGCTCCTATTGTGTTTCCACAGTATAAAGCTTGTCCTGTTCCTTTTCGAGTTTCTATGAGAAGTATGTGTAGTAATGATATGTCTGCTTGTAAAATACTTGTACAGTTTTATAACTTTATGCCTCATTTACTTATTTTAAAACCCTTACTCAGGCTTTGTCACTAATAAGTTCTCACATGTTTTTTGAGTGTTTAAGTTGAGCTTTTAAGTTGTATTAGACAGGTTCACAGGCCGTTTTAAATATTTGAAAGTTGTCCACAGATCAATGATATGAAGAAATTAAACCTTTCTCTTATTCTGAATAAACAAACTGGTTCAGATAAATCTTGTCTACCTGGGGCAGTCCAGTTACCTGTAAAGAAACTCCCATAGCAAAGGGTCAGGTCAAGAATCCCTTATCAACAAAGCGTTGTTATGGTCTTTACAAAGGCAGCCTTCAGAATTCTATGCGGTTGGAAATCTGATTAATTCCAAAATCACTCGGCTTATGCTTAGGCTTGAGCAAAAAAAAAAAAAGGCACTGAAGTCACACTTGACTTGTTGGTAACCAAGGGCTAACACTTTTTTCCAGGGTTCTTCATCTCACTCAAGGCCAGACAGAGCCCTGTTTAATGACTATCACGGACTGCTGACAAGATCTGCATTTTTGCAATCTGGAAATCCTAGAAGATAGCCTTTGACTATTTTTTTCCCCCTCTCAGGAAAAACTTAGTTGGATGATCAACTATAAATGTAGTTAAAGTCCAAGGATCCTGGGGCCCCTTGGCGCAATTTAATTTAATAAATATTCCACGTTTATTCCAAGTAGCTAAGAAACTGACTGAGCAAGGTAATGTGAGTGATGGAAAATCAGAGGGCGATTTTCAAGGTGACTGCACTTACAGAGTGGATCGGCAGTAATAGAGGAACCGTGCCCGGAAGAGCAATGCCTGGGTCTGCTTCTACCCCACCTGACCAAGGCAATCAAACCAGAGCTTTACCAGATGCCGACAGTCTGAGCAAGTTGGCAGCTACCCAGTGCTGCAGGGAATGAGGAGGAGACGAGGGCATTTGGCGATAAAGACCCATCAGAGAGTTCTATCCAGCTGCATCATATCTCGTGCAAGGGAGACATCTTGTGTTTCATTAAGCCCAGAGGTTTTCTCTTTAGTAAGGGTGGATGGAAGCTTTTCCTTCATTATCCTAGGTGATCTTTTAGAAGGCAGATTTATCATGAGGAGCCAAACATAAATCTATACTCAAGATGCAGATGAAGCAATGTACATTTTTACCTTGGAATTAAAACACTGCAACCACTTTGGCTATGGATGGACTTCTTCTGCCTCCTATTTTTAAAAGTTTCGGGCTTGAAAAATACAAAGAGTACCATAAAATTGAAACTTTAAAAAGATCCATCAGTTAATGAAGCTGTGTTAAAAGACCGAATTAAATCTAATGAGTATATGAAGCTGGTTTTAAATTCAGTTCAACAAATATTTATTGGAAGAGGCACAGTGCTGAGTGAAAACTGTGCTCACTGTTGTTTTAAAGGAGTTTTAGTCTAGAGGAAAACACATGTATTTTAAATGGGCTACTTAGCATGATAGAAATTAGAAGAGAGCAAAATACACACTGTTGGACTATTTTACAGAGCGGATTTCTGAATTTCCCATGCTTTGTCGGTCAGCGTTAGCAGAATTTAGAAAGCCAGTGACAGCTCCTCAGAGGGCAGTTCTGTGCAAGAGCAGGGAGAGCGTTTGGCAGTGTAGAAGTCACTGTCCCTCTCACAAATACCGTGGAATATGAAATGAAAAAGCAGCTGAGATCCCTATTTATGATTTTATTCAAAAGTGTTCTGAAAGAGAAAGCCAATATATGGGTCAATATAAACACACTTACAGCTGAGAAGTGAAAGAGACAGAAACACAACTGGAAAGTAATGGGACCACTGTCCCAAACGGGGAGATCGTCCAACCCTAAATGACAAGGGGAAAGAAATGGCAATGGAATTGGACGTGAAGCCTTCGGATCTTAAGGTTTAAGGAAAATGTGAACCTTGAAGACAAAGTCCTGCTTGCAAAAGCTTATCTTGTGGCGAAGCACCATGCTGGGCCCAGAAAGCTTTAGCCACTCACTGACGTGCTAGGGAGACTTTCTGGCAGGATGTGACAATTTAGAGGCGGCACTGAAAGCCTAGTGTGTTTATATAGTCATGTCCAGTTTACCTGTGTCAGACAAGACTTTGACAAGCCTAAGAGAAGGAACTCGGCAGAGTCGCCAGTTATCCACGCTGCTGGAATGCCACCAGCCTGGCCAGCCAAAGAAAAACACGTGCGTCTGCCAGAAGCAACAAAGTAATGGACTTTCCATGAAAACTATCAGTTCTGGACGATTTAGTGTTTTTAGAGAAAAGACTGAAAAGACTTATGTATAGTAGGTTCCATGATCATTAAGACCTGAACTGACGTGGCTTCTGCATTTCGGGTCGAGGTAGAGGCTGCTAGTGAAGAAGTGAAGCATCCGTGCAAAGAACTTGTGTTCTCAGAGGGGCAGCAAAGCAGAAATGTTGGGAAAAGATACAGTAACCTACCATTTAAAGTACGGATTCTTTATGGCACCAACAATCTAGCATGAACGCATAGCTTGTAATGAGAAAAACAACTTAGAAATGTAAATGTGCTTTACCTACAATCAACACCTGTACTTGCCGTGCCTTAGAAATGGAAAGACAAAAAGTATAAAAGATTTTCACACTCATTAATAATCCCCAAGGGTCCTCGGCCGAACAATCCTGAGCTGGGTGGGATCTCTAGTTCACTGTGGCCCCATACATTTCCAGCAATTTTCTTAGGGCCAATTGAACACTAAGATCTTAGAGTTTGAGATTTTTATTAAAGTATGATTTTTGCAGTTTATCGAATAAAGTCATAAAATTTCTCAGTGATACAGGAAGATTCGACATTTTGAATTGTACCTAAGGCTTAGAAACGAAGAAAAAAACATCCTGAAAAAGCCTGATGAATATCAGGTTCAAGGTTGTAAATATAAAACTTCATATTTCTCTAGACCTTAGCACAATGTCTTGCACTAACTTATTACCTAGAAAAGCCTCGTTAGGCTGACAGAGGATGAATTTTTTCATTAATAGCGAACACTATGTAAAAGCCAGTAGTCTTAGTAGTAAGCTATTGTATTTCTCCCAGGACTAGAAGCATCACTTAATCCAGGAGTGCCAGATGTCAGCATTCAGTAAAGTATTCAGCACCCTACCTGCCTGAATATTCATGAACCCAGATGCCTAGGACATGTCAGATGACCGATATTCCTGTGAAATTGTGTAGCGGAAATTGTTCAGTGTACATTTTGGGGAAAACTAGTTCCAGGCCCGAGTCTCTGCTTTTACTCACTTTTTAGCTGCAGGTCCATTGTCTTACTTAATTCCCAGTTTCTTATTAACACTGGAAAGTCTGGGTTGGAATCTTGATTTTTTTTTTCTCTCACATAAAACTTTACTTGGCTCTAACTACTAATCAAGAGAGATATCACCTACCCTTTTCTTGGCAAGACATGCTTTACAGCCTTCCCATCTTGGATAACTGACAAGGGTGAAATTTATCTCCAGAAGCCATTCTTTTGAATTAATGTCTATTTTCTGCCAAAATAGAATGGTAAATTATGCAAAGCTATTAGGTTGTATATGCCAAATGAGAGAAAACAGATTCTTGCTATAAAAAGCTTAATGTGAAGAGCCATTAGTGAATGATTTGCAATCCTATCCACTTATAGTTCGTGCATACTTCTAGTTTACTGTGGTACTGGCCAGAGATTAGGACTTGATATCCCTAATGTAGCTATCAAGCTGTCAGATGCAGACTTCGGAGACGGGACTACTGAGTTGAAGTGAAGAAAGCGGAATGTGGTTTTTGTGGCTATGCTTCGAAAGCTTCTAATAAGAATTTAGAATAGAATATTAACTCTTTACCATGGCCTGCAGTCCTACATGATGTGGCTTCTGTTGGCTTCTCCAGCCTCCTCTGATCTGCTCGCTACCCTTTTCAGGATGCTCCAGCCACATGGCCTCCCTTAGGACACACAGAGCCCGAGGTCCTACCCTAGGCCTATCTCCTGTGGTGCTCCCTCTCCCTCCAGATGCTCTCTGTGGGCCTCCCTCCTCCCCCAGATCTTTGTGTGGCTGGCTCTGTCTCAACTCTAAAGTCTTAGACACATTTTTGCTCACCCTCTGCCATAGGAGACCTCTCGAACACCCAACCTAAAGGATCTTTCTCGCATCCCAATCACTTGCTAGCATCTCTCCTTATTTAATTCCTTCCTTTTTCTTCATAACACTTCTTATGATCTGAAGTAGCCTTGTTTATTTGTCAGTTTTCTGTTTCCACCAACTGGACTCAAATTATGTTGAAGGCAGAGACCTCATCTGTCTTGTTCATTGCTTATTTCTGTCACTTAGTGCCTGGCACGTAGATGGTGCTCAATAAATACCTGTAGATGAATAGAAACCAAAATGGATCAAATAAAGCTCCGTTGTCTGTAATCGGATCCTAACGTTGAGCCTGTGAAGATAGGGCTTCGGAATCTAAGCAAGGACAGCCTACACTTGAGCCAGAGGGTAGGTACAGTGCCCAGCTTCAGTGTCCATAAGCCACCTTCTGACAAGTTCATCTGCCCAGCCAGTCTCCACTTCTCTCGCCTCTGTTTATCACTCATACCAAGCCTTTCGTCTGGCCACTTCCGTGATTCTTTTTGGATATTCTGAAAACGGCACATGGAAACGTGGATGCCGTCCATGGGAACCACACACGGTTAACCACCAAACTCCATTTAGTCTCCAGTGTGTTTGGACTGGCTGCTTCTCGGGGCACAGGATGCCAGTCGCTCAGAACAGGAGCTTTGCATCCAATTGTTACAGCACTATGTGTCTTAATCAGTGGCTCTGTTTTAAGTGGTTAGAGCTGCACAGTATTTGACTTAAACCACTGGCGTCCCTGGAAGGAAAATGGGAGGATGGAAAGTCTGTCCATCTGTGGTTGGAATCAAAATACCTAGGCCCAAGGAGGCTGATCCGAACGAGGCTGTGATGGGCTGAGTGTGCCGAGCAGCTGAGGACCTGGAGGGCGGGCAGTTCTGATGCTTTGCAACAGTCAAGGAAAGAAGAAGAGAAGCGTACAGGATGGGTGGGAGAAACTAGGGTCCACGGACTGAAAATCGCATGGCGCGGTGGATGCAGAACTTCATTTCACTGGAAGATGTTTTAGGGTAGGCAAGGCTTGAAGGGAGACGGGTTAATTTTTTATTTTCTTCAATCGAAACATTTTGACAGTATATCCACAAAGGCTGTGTAGTCCCTGCCCCCAGCCGTGCGTGCCACCCACTGTCAGAATCATAAAGGTTGCCCTTCACTTATCCACACATCTTCAATTCACGTCTGCATGCAACTTGATGATTCAGCCGTGATGAGACACCGGGCACAAAGAGCAAAATAATATTGTTTATTCTGTGATGTTTTCTTTTTTTTCTTCCTCCTCCTCTTTCTCGCTCTCTAACCTCTAAGAGAAGCTGATGATCAGAACCTCAAGTGTGCTTGTTCAATTATTGTGACAGATTTGTTCTCATGGGCAGGAGAGGAGAGTGTTAAGTGCTAGGCGTGCAAGGGGGACTTTTTGTTTACCAGCACCCACGTGGGCTCTGTGTCCTCCTCACTTCGTGCTGTGTAACGGCAGAGGAAAGCCATCTGTTCCCCATCCGGTAATCATGTCTTCTTGATCTGCCTCTTCAAATCACACAGTTATTAGAAGGCTCCGCCATCCATTTCCTGTTTGCCAAGACACCTGTCATATGAGCTTTGCATTCAGAATCAATAACTGCTAGTCTGTGGGAACACACACGGCTTTTCTGGACCATTCTTAAAGATAAATGGTTGAGGAGTCAAAAGTGCTAGATTCTTATCTTGTCTTTGTCATTCACGCTCCATGACCTGTAAAGCAGTAATACTGTCATCCTACCTTGTGGGGTTCTTGCGTGGCTCAGGTTAATTAATATGCATAAAGCACATGGGAAATAGTAAACAATAATGTGACTAAAAGCAGGAATTAAAGGAGCTTCCAAATGATATATGGGAGCAGTCCCTGCTGGAGGTTCCCACAGGGCTTTATACAGCTATGTTCATTAATTAGGAAACACCTTTGTGAGTCGGTAAATCACTTACACAAGTTTTATATGGGCTCTATAGCCTGTTCCTAGGTCAAAGTTTAAACAGTGCCTTTCTAACAAGTGTGAACTTTAGTTCATATTTCAAAGGTGCAATAAAGGTACATGCATTTGTTCTAAATCTAATTAATCTGTTCCAACCAGGACGGTGAAAAATTAAAATTCAGGCATTTGCAGTGTTAGTAGGAAGTCCTGAGAGAGGACTCTCCCAGCTCCCTAGTGTCGGTCAAGAATGATGAGAATCTTAGTCCAGAACATTCTGAGTGTCTTGTCATTGGTCAACACTGGACATCATTGCTATGGTCATTGTCCAAGCACACTTGTGCTCTTGAAGGTCAGCAGCCTGACACTTTCATGTCAGCCTTGTGTTCTAGGGTGTTTGCTGGGCACCTCCAGGTGTGTCACACTCACTATCTCAAACCCTCTCCTTAGGTATACCAGACAACCAATGCCCTCAAAGTTACCGCCACCTCCTCAGGCCACTGGAAGAGAGAAGGCCGCTGATGGTGGCAACAATGCTCTAAATTGAACCTAAAAAAATGGAAATCTCGTGTTTGAAAAGAAAGTTATACTAGTTTCTCCATTTTACGAAACACCTGAGCACTTTCCCAGGTGTTTGGAGGTTTACAACGATAAAAGACAGTGTCTCCAACTGTAACAGTCCAGCGAAGTTCAGATTTTTTTGTGAAGTTTATCTGATTTAACCTGTAAGTCAGGCCCATTCTCTGTGAAAGTGGCAGTTGTGTTACCTGTCCCTCCTGGGCAGCTGGACTAACGGAAGCTCAGAAAGGTGAACCTGAGTCACGCGGCGTCCAAAGGGGACTTCTATTTCCCATGTCTTTTGTTCCCTGACAGTTTCGATTTCCATCATGGGGGCCAGTGCCAGGCATCTGCTTTGCCTTTACCCAAAGTTAATTTCTCGGGAAGGTGCACGATGCCCTGAACATCTGGCGCAAGCTCTCGGGGCACCTTTCCCAACGGGGTGTGTCATGTGGCGGGCTGAGTGGCAGTGCTCTCTGCCCCGAGGTGCAGCGAGGCCCTGGGCCCAGGGTGGCCTGTGTGTGCCCGAGTCCCCTCCTCCTCTACATGCTGGGAGCGTACTTCAGACTTCACTTGCCATTTTGACTTCAAGTAAAACCCACCAGACTTAGAAGAAAGGTGTAGGGCTCCCTGGAGTGTTTCCTTCCTCCTGGAAGTTCAGGGAGCGAGTTATGAGTGGCCTCAGAAGGACTCTTTCCAGTTCAGTGTGTCAACCGAAAGCAGTGACGGTAAAGCATCAAAGAGTAAAGACTGGGGTGTGAGTGCGTGCGTGCATGTGTGTGTGTGACAGAGACAGAGACAGACAGAGACAGAACAGCTATCACGATTGCCCTGTTTTGGAGTAGAGCATTTTTACTTAAGAAATTTCAGAAAGTACTCCAAAGTAAATGTGCACACGTACACTCCAAGCAACCAAAAGCGTTTTCTCAGACTACACGTCTCCTGAGGAGAATGTGGAGTTTCTGCCTCTGGCCAGACTGGAACCTGTCCCTGTGCCCGCCTCATGCTGCCAAAGCTTCGATCCTAAAGAAACACTTTGGTATTTCAAACTCAAACCCAGAATAGCAGACCTTGTGGTGGATGGGTCTCACTTTCCTGACTTTTCTAATTCACACCAACTCTCTCAAACCACACTCAGCACGAGGTACACACCACAGCCCATTCCTGCTTTCCCAGCCCCAGCCTGCTCCACGCACATCATAAGCCCTTTTTGTGAAATTGAACTTCCTCCCCATTCACCATGCTTCGAGAGCTCTTAAGATTTCAAATCTCCTCCAAACCATTTCTTCCTTAAGAAGTGAGACAGACTTTCCCCCAGCTTCAGAGTTTCAAGATAAAACTCACATTATCAAGCACATTGCAAACGACAACGATGCACTGGGTGTAAGAGCTGCCTTTCCTAGACCTCGGGCCTGTGTAGTGATCGCCATACTGTGTTGCCGCAGCATTTACTCGGTAAGAAGAGGAAGGTATTGTTTTCTCATTTGGCGACCAGCAAAGTGGCCTACCTCAGACCCCCCGACATGACCGGGGAGGAGGCCGGGGAAGAATCTGCTGATTCTCGAAAGTAGTGCCCTGTGTGTTCCAGGCCCAAAGCTTCCCTGGACTCTGCAGTATCTCAGTTGTTACTGTTCTTTGTGATCAGGGGATTTTCTTTGTCCTCATCCTTATTCTCAGATGGGTGTTAAAATTATTTTGCAATACTCCATCCTCCCAATCGCATATCTGTTTCCCTCCCTTCAGACACATGTGTTTTCCTCACGGGACTGCTAGGGCCTTGCCTAAAGCTCTGAACATGGGGGTTGGAGGTGAGTGGAATTTCCTGCCTTCCCCTGCTCTTTTTTTCTGACTCTTCTCCTGGAAATGAAAGAAACTGACATTTATTAACTGTCTAGCACACGATGTATTTAATTTCTTTCACTATTTGTAAAAGCTTTACTTGGGTGTTATCTCCCCTCAGAAGAATTAAGTGCTTTCTCTATATGCTCATGGGTTGCAGGACGCAGGGCTGAGTTCTTGCCGATTCCGAAATCCACGCATTATTTATGCTTTTTTTCTTTCAAGTTTGTTCCTGATGTTCGTCGTAAACTTACTTAGACCATATCACTCTCCTTTGGCTAGATGCTCAGAAACTGGGGTCAGTATCTTCATCCTGGTTATGGACACGGAGGTTTTAAAATTTTGTTGTTGTTTTTTTTTTTTCTTTTTTGGGTTTCCTAAATATTTTATTTTCCTTTTTGGTTTTCCTAAACATTAAGTTGGTTGAGTTAACATTCTTATTCCAGAGGCTGGGAATAAGATGAAAGTCAAGAGTCTGACTTATTTCCTTAGGAATTCATTCAAATCATACAAAGCTATTCATTGACTTGGCCTCTTCCTCCCAAAGACCTTAATTTAGAGTGGTTTGATTTTATTACTGGTGATTGGGAGAGTTTATTGCATAGGAACACACTATATGATCCTTTGGAGAAATATGAAAGTCATCACCAGCTGAGATGACCCATGAGAAAAAGGATGAAAAGCATTCTAGAGAGGCAGAATCTGTAACAGGGATTATTTTTAGAGGAAAAGATGATTGTTAGAGGTAATAACATGTCTTAGGCTAGATATGTCATTTACTCTCCTTAGATAGCTTCTGCAGGATGGAACTTAAAAATACATTTTGCTTTTTTTCTCCATCTGACACACATAATCATTACAGAAGTATGCGTAGGTTAAAAACAAACAAAAGAAACACACGTAACTCCGCCCACCCAGATATAATGACAATAGACGTCTTGATCTGTGGATTTCCAGCCCTTTCCTCTGCATGTAGAGTTTATACAAATAGAATCATATGTCTTTAAAACTTCCTCATTTAGTGTTAAGACTACCTATGGATATCAGAAAGGAAACATTTATACCACAATAATTGAGACCTTATGGTATGATATTGTGTGCCATACTATAACTTACTTAACCTGTCTTTTATGGTTAGACAGTGAGACTGTTTCTAACTTTCGAATTTAAAATAAATGGTACAATGACTGCGATACAGAAGCCTTTATTTTACATAAGGGAAAAAAAGAGAGAGAGCAGCACATGTCTGGAAGTAGAACTATTCGTTAAAGGTATAAAAATTTTTAAGGCTTTTGATGTTCCTAAATTATTTTTCTGAAAATTATACTAATATACACATCAGTGTATGATTGTGTCCATTTCCTTAAACCCATAGATTGATGGAAATAAATGTCATTTCGTTGTTCTGATATGCATTTCTTTGATTAACAATTATGTTGAATAATTTTTGCTATGCATATTAGCTATATGTATTTCTTACCTTGTAAGTTACTTATCATTTTCTTTGGCCCACTATTTTTCATCCTAGATTAGTTGTTCATTTACTGAATTGTACACTCTTATTATTTTAAGTCTAGAAATACGTTATTATGTATATTGCAAATTTTTTTTGTCGTTTTCACCTTTTAATTTTTTTATGGTGTTTTATGCAGCAAACTGAAATTTTACATTTTATGGTAGGCAGATCGATCACCATTTCTTTACTGTTTCCCTTTGGTTTCGGGCTTAGACTATCCTAAGGTCTTTAAATCCATTTTCAAAAAGTCCAACTTCTTATACATAAGCTCTCTGCAAAATCATTCGGAATTTCCATGTATCTCTATTTATGGTACTGATTCTCAAACTATGCTTCTGTGGAACACCGTTTTTCCACAATTTTAGCCAAGGTGTTGTGCCATTAAATATGAATAATAGCAGTCTTTCCAATTTTTCAGAAAAAATAATTTAACGGAATATCTTTCAATTCTAATGTTTCCCAACACATTTTTTTCTTAAATGTTTATTGCTGATATTTGCCTTTATGACTATCTAATAAAACCTAGTATCATATTATATGTTCTGTTATTTTAAATTTAATATGTCGATATTAAAGGGTGTTGTACAAAGATCACTATTACTTCCAGATGTTCTACTAACTGACAGTTTGAAGGATCTCTAGTGTATGACATGTTTGCTACAGTTAAAAACTGAAAGGGAGATAATGTTTGCAACATATAAAAATTGGAGACTGAAGACTAAGAATTCAGTTATAACTGCTAATCCCCCTTCCTCCTTTCTTAAACGTCCCAAGCCTCGATTACAGATATCACTGACAAATGCATTCAGCGAATCTGATTGCCACATTCTTGTGAAATTAGAATTTTCTGATGGGCTCAAATAACTTTCCTAAAGGAAAGATACTTTTTTTAACCACAAAAAATATTACTCTTGACATTCGAAGTATAAATGGGACAAGGAAATTTGCTCCTTGTTTTTTAATGCTTCCAGAGGCATTCTTTATTGCTGTACTGGGTCTGCGAAGAACATATACAAAGGCACCTCTCAACTGGCACTCAAAAATAGAAGCTTTGAAAATATGCACCTATAAAATGCATGCATTTCCTGAACTGGTAGCTGCTTTATTCAACAGACCATTAAAAGCCCATTTAGAGGGCCTCTCACAAGCTCATGTGCACTACAGGTACTTAAAGCTGGTGAACCCAGCATAGTAAGAAATGAAACAAAACAAAAAGTTAGATCAACATCTACTAAAATTTACAGACAAAAAAAGCTCTCTCCCTAAACTTAAATTTCCTCCAACACTAACATTCTTATAAAGAACAGGTAATGTGACAAAATTGTCCCACTTCCAATCTCCTCGCCCAAACCCAACACCCCTCCTGCCCTTCGAGTATCAATCATCAGCCTAGGCAGAGCAAATGAACTTTTAATCAATAACAGCTACTGTTTCTTGTACCAGGACTGTTTATGATTTAAAAGGGGGAAAAAAATTAAATCAATCCTGATGTGAATGTTTTTCCTCTGGAAGAGAAAAAGCAACACCCCGTGTCAAAAAGGGGGGTGTAGTTTCACATGTTTTTAAAATATATTGAAATAAAATAAATTCGAAATGGTTTTTACCCTCATTAGCTATAGACAGAAGAGCAACTGAATAGGGTGTGATGGATTGATGACTCATGTTAAACAAATGCCTTCGGTCTGTGCCTTCACACCACTGTGTTTCCTGTTTACATTCACACATTGGTATAGATTAATAGAGCTAGAAGGGAATTTAGGGAACATCTGTCCAAAGATGGCTGCCATGGGAGCCCTGTCACTGAAAATGTTTAGGCAAGACGACGAATCAGATGGGAAGCGTAGAGGGAATTCAAACAACAGAAAGGTTTTCAGATTATATTAGTGGTGACATTGATCATAATATGAGAGCCTAATACGTACAACCTACAATAGTAGATCTGCTCTGACTGAAGATTCTTGCCCCTTTCCTTCTGTTTATCTAAAAGGCAACCTTTGCCTGAAATCTCTAGGGTTTTCCTGAAGAGGTTTGTAACCCCCAGTACAAGGCATCTTTAAGGGCCCCTGCGTGTTCTCACCCTTCCCTCAGTGTTAGTTCCATTCCTCTCTAGGCTGCACCCACGTATGCCCAACTCGACACCCCAAATCCTAAAAATCTAGTGGTCAGGTCTTCCAGCATCTTGACTCTCCCTTTAGCCCGAGAGAAAGTACCGTGAACCCTTTATGAAGCCTGCTGCATTATTTTGGCATGTTTGCACGAACCAGAAATAACTTCCCTAAAGATGACTGAAGTGAAGTCATCTGAAGGGGGATGATGATGGGAGTGATTTCTTGACTGTTTTCTTTTAGTTTGCTGAAATGGAACAAATCAATCCTGTCTTGCTTATTTATAAAACCTTAACACCAATGGAGTAGGGAGAATTAATGAGACCAGGCACAAGGAATGTGGGAATTTTCATTCCTAAACGGCTGGCACATAGCCAGGCATCGATGTCTTGTAGCTTTTCGAGGGCATTGAAGAAATGAGTTTTTGGCCTCTTATAACTTTTGATGGAGAACATGCATTTGCACATGGTTACACACCAGTGTAACTGGCGATCAGAGAAGGATCCAGCAAAGGAGCCCACAATTTTGAGGAACCAGGACACTGTACCCTCACATGTTCCCGTGGGAGAACACAGTGATAGCTGTCGGCCCACAGACAGAATGGCCATATGACTGGAGCACGAAAGGTGTAGTGGACTTACAGGGTGCATTTAATCTTTGCACATAACCTCCGTGAAGTCCAAGTCGCCTGCACGTTACAGATGAGGAGACTGGCTCTCGAAAGGATCAAATGACCTGTTCAAAGAGGCATAACTCATAATCTGGCGAGCCAGGATTTGAGTTCAGATCTGTATCTAAACCCCAAGTTCTTCTCATTTTTCTAAGAAATATTTTTCTGGGAGGTGGAGAAGGAAGTTTGACGTATGTTACATGCCACATGAATCCGTGTATAACAGAAGATTCAGTGTCCGGCAGCCACAGGAAGCCTGCTGCACCTGCCGTGTTCTTCTCTGGAACCCGCTTATCAACAGCTGGCAGCCTCCTTACTCCTCGAAGACCTGACCACTGTCGCCTCTGCCGTGTTCACCATGAGGACACTGATACCTGTGCCGAGGGTACCATCTCCCAGTGCCCCCAAAGCAGCCACGCCTCATGATGGAGCTGCAGGTCAGGAGTATCTCTGTGAAAAAAGCCATGCTCTGCTCGCTAGCAAAAGAGGAGATTGGTCCTCGAATGGAATATACGCCTCACTTTATCTCCTGTGCTCTCAGTCGCCCACGTCACCGAGCGTCTCAAGAAAGGGGCCTTGCAGCTTCATTGGTGGCTCTTCTTGCCGCAGGGCTCAGCCTTGTGCCTCTGTGTCTGCGACAAGGGGCATACTAGACTCTGCACTCTTTTCCATGCCCCACTTTTGCCCTCGGGGACTCCAGCTGCCCAAAAGCTCTAACTCCAGCCTATGGTCTTTGTCACTTGGAGCAAAGTGCACGTGCGGTTCAGCGGTGATAGTTCAGTGATCCAGACTTGGTCGAAGGCTTTTGGTTTGGAAGAAGAAAGCCATCGGGCTCATCGGCTTCGTGACCCACACAGGCAAATGAGAAAAATGCTAAGTAATAGAGAAAAATGTCAGAGTAACCTGAGTACGGGAAGAGCATTACAAGTCCTGGAAACGTTAGGGACATTTTCACCGTGGAACAGAATTCCATTTCCTCGGCGTGTTTACGGGGTGCCCTATGCCGCAGGCACTGCTGCAGACATTGTGAGGACGAGAAGGGGATTTTAAAAATGAATAGCAAGTGATTCTTACCCTCCAGAAAAGGAACAGCGACGAGCCAGTGCGTCTCTTCGGTGCTGCCCGCGGGAGCCGAGGCTGGGATGACCTAGGTACCAGGCTGTGGAGTCGGGACTTGGCCGTATACAGGGGGCAAGGTAATATGCCAGCAACGCTGTCTCCGAAACAAGGAACTAGGGTAGAAGAACAGCCAGTGAGTCCTCAGGTAACTCTCACAGGTTGGCCGTTACACTCACTTGCTACAGTTCCAAACGTCATGTCCCAGAGTGACTTTCCAACGTCCACCATGGAGCCTGAGTGTAGGACTTAGCTAAGCGGAGTGAAAGGGGGACATCTGCTCCTGTCGGGACCCAAGCAGGGACAGCTCAGTGGGCCGAACGCAGGATCAGCCTCGCACTCCTGAGTTTTCCTGGCTGGGCTGTCACATTGCTTGGGGACATTCAGGAAGCTGCTTTGTGTCCACACATCGCCATCTCTGAGATGGAGTTGTAATTTCACCCACACCTAGGGGAACCGAAAGGGTTACTATGCTGCTGTACATTAAGGTTTTGAGGAACACCTGCTGCGTTCTTTTTAGAAGCAAGAGACTATCAAATAAGAACATTATTACTTTTAATGTGTAGTTGATTCTCATTATTCACGGATTTTATATTTACGAATTCGGCTACTTGCTAAGATTTCTTTGTAACTTCCACATAAATATCCGCAGTGCTTTCCCGCACGGAAGTGTGCAGAACAGCAAAAACTCGGGCAGCGCTTCTCGTTCCTTCCTTGCTGACGGTGCTCCGCCTTCACGTTTCACCTGCCGTGCTGTAAATAAGTGTCCTTTCCGGTCTCTCGAATGCTATATTGTCAGCATTTTGCACTTTTCGTTGATGATTTCATCCGCTTACAGCGGTCGCCGAGCACAGAGCCGTCTCGTGTTTGTCGGTGAGAGAAGGCTGTAGTGTACATTATGGAGAAAATAACGCATGCTTGATAAGTTTTGTTCAGGCAGGAGTTATAGTGATCTTGGCTGTGAGTTCAGTGTTAATAAATCAACAGTGTATGTTAAATAAGGCGTCTTTAGATCAAAACACACATAAAACAAGGTTGTGTTTTGATCAGTTGATGAAAATGTGCTCAGAGGCTTGCAGGAACCTATCCCTGTACTTCCCCTAAGAGCAGTGGGTCAGTGTTTGCGAATTCAGTGTTTCCAGCTACTTGGAGGACGTAACTCCCGCAAATAACGAGACTCAGATGTATTTATTATTGGGTATCCTGATTTTCCCCTTAAAAAAGTCACTTCCAGGGATGAAGGAGAGTTTAGTTATCATTTAATCCAACTCTATTATTTTACATTAGGGAAAATGAGAATGTAGAGATGTGACTTGATCTTGGTTTCTAAGCATGAGCCAGGCAGAACCTTGACGAGAACCAGGTGCCTCACCCTCAAGCCCGGCCTTGAACCACCAGACCACACCGGTTTTCTCGTGCGAGCGTGGCGAAGGCACTGCTTTGGGAGGTGCAGTTTAGTGGGGTGAAATAAAAGAGTGGCTCCCATGTGGCTTGTGCTGTAGGGCTCCCGTCCAGCAGTGTTTATGCCTCTGGTGATGTTAAGATGGTAGGCTGCACATCTCAAGTGTCTAAGCTTGAAGAAACAGGTGCTCTGCATCATATTTGTGGGCAGCATTGTGCTATGTGGTAAAAGACCTTTGTGATCCTTATCAGGACTGAATGAGATCATCATTTATAGAAAAAAATTTTCCTTTAAAATCTTCACTATTGTTCTAGGCATGTTTTGGTTATGAAATTAGGCTAACCAATCTTAGGAGCAGCTAACAAAGCTTTGTGCTTTGGTCCATCTCTCTCTATATTCCCGTGGACCAAGCAGAAGCCACTTTAATTAAGACAAGAGATATCTGGTTAACACTTAGACCAAGCAGATGACAAGGAGAAAGATGAGACATAGGAAGTGAACTACCTGGAGATCTTGGAGAAACGTACGGGAGACTGTGTGGCCTGAATGATGTCATTAAATTTGGTGACCACTTCAGGATCTACCGAGTGTGTGAAGCATAGTGCTTTGTGCTCCAATGTTCATCCCTTGAGGTCTATATTATAATAATTCTATAATAATACCAAATTTGTTCTAATTGCCAATAAGTTTTGGCATAATGAGATAACAACAATATATATTATCTTTCCTAGAAATATAAGTAGCCAATAAACCAACTGGCTTCTCAGTATAGGAAGTTGGTGTCTGAAGGTGAGAGCCTGCAGTCCAGGTGCGTGGGCCATACCTGATCTGTCTGTTGGCATGGTGCTGCTTCTGTTTATAGCCCCAAGAGAATCATTACGTAATGCGGTAAAAAGTGGCAGGCAAAGCATAACCCAGTTTGTAGGTGCATTGAGAAAGTGTGGGGTAAATTTAGAGCTGAGGCTTGCATTATTTTGTTGTCAGGTATTCTTCTAGTCAGGTATAATTTATCAAACAGCATCGACTACCCAACAATGCCACTAGTATCACGTTGTCAAATAGATTTCAGCCTTCTGAGGAAAAAAAGAGAGAGAATTAACACTGAGCACTTACCAAGAGCCACACACTGCCCTGGACTCTTCTGTATGTTATCTAATTGAACTCTCATAGAAAAACAGTCCAGTGCTTTCATCTCCATTTTATAGGTAAAGAAATGAAAGCAAGGAGGTTGTGTAGTTTCTCTAAGGTCACTAAGTAACGGAGCCAGCACTCACGTCCAGGGAGACCGCAGTCCAAACACCATCTTTTCTTTCACTGGCCACGTGGCCCCCCCCCACCTGTTCATCCATTTTCCACATAACACATGAGATTCCAGGCTTTTTGCTCACTGTGTGACCCACAGACCATGTGTGTCGGAGTCGCCTGGGATACTTATCAATGACGCAAATTCCTGGACTCCATCCCCAAACAGTGGGTCTGAATTTCAGTGGACGTGGTCCCAGAATCTGCTTTGTTAACAAGCTTCCCAA
The DNA here is from genome assembly GCF_902729225.1 of Pteropus medius. Lineage (NCBI taxonomy): Eukaryota > Metazoa > Chordata > Mammalia > Chiroptera > Pteropodidae > Pteropus > Pteropus medius. Next base: position 13,552,207 of record NW_024349225.1, read on the forward strand.
GTGCTTTTTATGCACTCTGAGGTATCAACGTGTTCATACACATCAGGAGGGGCATAGTAATAGAGAATATCTCAAAACTCACGCAAAGGGACCGATGTTTATAGCAGGTGTTGTCAGTGTCCTGCCCATACCCCTTGGGCCTGACCCATGGCATGCAAGACAGCCAGCTTCATCAATGTCTGCGTGACTTTCCCTCGGGGCTTTCTCCAGGCCTCAGGTGGGTTTCTGTTTGTGCACATGGTAGACCGTAAGGAACAGGGAATTAACCACTGGCCCCACCATCCCTCTGTCATAGCTCTTACTCAGGGACTAGTCGGAGCTAGTGAACAAACCCTCCAGCTCTCTGACTCTTTGGGCGTGTGATTCTGAGGCTTGTGTCCTGTACTGCTTTCCAGAAGTCTCCCACGAGATTAAGTTCTAGTCATCCATGGTGATGGCTGGCTTCACACGTCACTCTTTATTTGCAGCATTCGCTTTCCTGTCTTATTTCCCCCACTTTTCTACCAATATTTCCTGCTTGCCCTTGTATACTACTTGTACTTGAATCCTGGTCTCTGGGGCTGCTTCTGGGAGAACCCCAAACCAGACAACGGTTAGCTAAAAACTCAACTGTGACATTTATGTTAGGATATCTTTCTTCGTTAGGAAATCATGTTTCTCTCTCCACAACCTCACTAAGAGAGCTGTTAACCTCTGAACTAATTTCAACCGTCTGTGCAGGTGCATCTTTAGAAGGTACAAGCCAAGCTTGTGGAAACTTCTCTTGGTCTAGCCTTAGCCTAGCCAATCCAGCCAATCCTTCAGAATGAAGTGAAAAGTATGAACGATTGTGGACTCAGTAGGACGTGAGTTTGAATTCTGACTCTCCTGTTTATTAGGTTGGGGACCTTGGAAAATTTCTAAACATCTTTAGGTTTCCATGGTCTCATCTAGAAAAATAATAATATCTACCTCAGATACTTGGTGAGAGGATTCAGTGAGAGAATAAATGTAGGGACCCCGTAGGTTGTCACTCTGTGTGGACTCCCTTCCTTCCTCAGGTTTCGTCATCTCCTGAAGGCATGGTGACCACTCTGGTCCCTGGGGATCTATCGCTCCTTTATCTGAACTTGACGGTTCTTCCTGATCACACCATTCATGTTTATTGCCATGAAAAATTAAGTAAGAATACCTACCAAGAGCTAATGTCTACTGTCTGCTCTACAACTGGATTATAGATTCCTTGATTGCAACTGTATCTTATATTCATTTATGTCCCTCTGGTGCTATGCCTTACACATAGAGTGTGCTCGATTAATATTTTTGTGGCTTTGTTAATGCGTCAGTGACAATTAGCAATCTCAAGCTTAATGATCCATTTTTGCTCTTTGCATTCCATATCAAGAGTGTATAGTTGGCACCAGCCTTCTGCAGTACTAAACTTCTCTGGACTTGGCAGGAGGCGGGGGGCGGGGGGATGAAAATAAACATCTCATTCTCCCAAGGACGGCTGGAATTCCCAGAAAGTTCAGGATGCGAATGAAGGGTGTAAGGTTTGGCAACAGATGCTTTTCAGAAGTTCTTGCTGGATATGAAAGCCGTAGAAGATCTAAGTCCTGGCTGGAATCTTCCCCCAAATGGGTATGGTTTTGGGGAGGAGGCAGGGCGTTTTGGGAACATGGTGGTCTCTCTGCGAGCACTATTACTTGGCTCCTCCCTGCTTGTTCCTGCTGTGGGATCTGGTCCGACGAATAATCGTGTACTGGTTTTCCTGCTTCACTACACCCCATCCGTGCACTATGTTACTGATAGTTGCTTGTTACTACATTACCGTACTACTGATACTTATTATGACACTCTGGAAGGCATCCTTAAAGCTCCCTGTTAGGTTGTTTTGTGAAAAACACATGTAATACCTTGTTCTTTTTTGATCAGATTTCTTTCTGCTTCCCCTAATAAATTATTTTTGCAAAACAATTTCCATAACTGCTATTGAAATTTCAAATGCTATTGCTTCTTTTTACAAAATCAGGTCCATCTGCAACTTTCCAACTTTGTCTTATATTCTGTAATTTCTGGAGACACAACCAAACCACAGCCTTCTTTGACTACACTGGGGCAATCAGATATTTAAATTATCACCAACACTAATTATTACCAGTTTTATGAAAGCATCTCTTTGATCCTGCCTCCCTTTGTGCCTCCACTTAAAACTCAACAGACTTTTAAAAATGGTACCTCTTTTCCCTACCGTTCCCTTCTCCAGGCCCAAAGTGCTTTTGTCCTTAAAGTTCCTATTGCCTGTCATTCAAGTTAACCTCAGAGGAAAGATCACAATCGGTGCTCGTTTTTCCCAGGAAGAAAAGCTCATAGTGCATGTGTACTCAGCCACATTCGTTTTCCCTTAATTCCTGCACTGAGTGGTAAGAGCATCCTTCACTTGTCAGGGCAACACATATTCTCAGTCACACCTGGCTTCAGGGTCATCCTGTCACCGAGCCACTGCATGTGCTATGTCATGTGGATTCTGAAGTAGGTACTAGGCAAGGTGTGTGGACTTCTAAACGGTTCCTGAGTTGGGTGCGAACCACTCAGAGGTAACAAAGGACATTATTTTGCTTAATGATCCAGGGAGCCTTGATGGGAGTGGAAGGGCCCAGCCGCAGATTCGGCACCCAGCACAAGCACAGAGCTTGAGTAATATGAAGAGAAGGGCTCCAAAAAAGGTGGGCCTGGTTTCAATATCACACTCTGGTCTTACAGTCCAGCAAAGTGCAATAAGTTGAGGCTCAGAAAAATGAACTACAATCTGGGGAACATATGAAGAATGATCAGGGAGTGATTTATAATACTCTTCTTGGCAATGATAAAAGTGTTGGGTGAAGAGCAATATACAGAGGGAATATATCTTGTCCTATTGTGGTCTGAAATTGTGTTTTTTTTCTTGCAGCTTTTCGATCCCAAACCCAGGTGTCAGTTATAATGTCGGCTTCCATGTTCACTTACGTGGCATCCCAGACTTTCCGCGGGTCACTTAGTTCTAGAAGTTGTCTAGGCCTAAGAGCTTTGCCTAAATGAAGTTTGCATTATTTTCCTACCCTATAATTGTAAAGGCTTTTTTACTCCCATCCAACTGCAGTTAAGATATTATTCAGCCACACTGTCTTGGAAGCGTTCTCCAAAACTGACTAATGATGCATTCCTAAGAAAGAAAACTCCAGAAAAGATGAGGTGCACATTCTCTAAATGTTAAACTCCACATCTGTGGTCACGAGAAGAAAGATCTATATGAAACTTTATTTTTTACCTCAATCTCTGGTAGTAATCAGGGTATTTTTAATTGATGGAGGAAGGAATTTATAAAAATCATGTCTTCCTTTCTTTATAAGTAATAGCTTAGAAGAGAAGAAAAGGATTTTAAAAACCACAACCAAACTCTCAAGTCTGTTCAAAAAGATTAAATTTCCTGATCTTAGGGAAAGTGGAATTAATGTTCATTTCTCCCATTTCATAAACCTACTGACCATTAAAGGAAAAGTTATGTTTGTTTTGTAATTTGGTGCATTTTCTCAAGTAATTTGGTTCAGTGATTAGATCCAAAAGGAAGGAGAGGAGACACAATTTCCCTGAGCGCTTCCGATTCTTCGTAGAAGTACGTTTACAACTCACTGACGCGAGGTCGGGCAAACTTATCGCCGCCCTAGACTTTGATTCCTGGTGCCATGAACCAGTCCCTCCCCAGCAGTCTTTGTGCATCCTCACCATGGTGCCTGCTGCCTGGGACGCCTTCCCAGAGCCCCAGTTCACCATCACAGACCAGGTCACGGCCCCACCCTCCGCGATCCGTCGGTCATCAGTTTGAAGAACATAGTGTATTCTCAGTCACTTCGGAGGAGAACCTTGTGAGAAAGTGTCCCGGATGAATCACATTGCAGTATAAAGGATTACAGTTCGAAGAGAGACCAAAGGGAGGCTGCCCCCGTCTATCTCAAGAGGGTCATTTGAGAATTAAATAAGGAGAAGCTTTGGAAGATGTCTGGCACACAGTAAATCCTCAACAAATGTTGATTCCCTCACCTTCTCTCAGAGCTTTGGAGTCTTGTCCAAAAATGCCGATGACATGTGATGTTCAATGTTGTTATTTAAATTTCACGTGAGAACAATAGTATTCAAATGAGAAGAAATTTCAAAATATATATATGTATTTTATCTGATTATAAAAGCAATAGCATGTTTAGTGTATAATGTTTGGAAAATATAGGAAAGTGTGAAAAGGCACATAGATGTCACCAAAGACGCTAGAGCTGACAGGTCGTAAACACTTTTGTGGCCCTTTTTTAAATCTTTTCTTTTCTCTTCCCTCCTCTTCCTCCTTCTCCTTCCCTTCCTCCTCCTTCTTTTTTACAAAATTGTGGTTACAATATTCTATACCTGTTTTTTTTTTTTACTTACCAAAATATCGTAAATGTTTTCGGGTCTTTAAATACTCTTATTTTAAACAATTGTATAGTCTACCATTTTATGACTATATATTCATTTAACTACTCTCGAATTTTTAAACATTTAAGTTATTCCTACTTTTTCTTAAAATAGTAATCTGATTAAAAACTATTCATAAACTGTTGCTGATTATGTAGTCAGAATAAATTCTTAAAAGCAGCATTTTGGAGTTAAAGGGTATACATACTTTCAAGTCTTAATATATATAGGTAAAGTTACAATCTTTCTGGATCCCTTAATCATAAACAAGCACATATGTGTGTATGTCCTTGTTTATGATTAAGGGATCCAGAAAAATTGTCGTACCAATCCATTTCTCTACCTGCAGGATCTATAAATGTTCATTTTCCAAGATGAGAACACTTCAGAGCCAAATAAACATAACTACGGAGTGTTCAGCCCAGAGAATTAAAAAGTTATAATGCAAATCAGTTTCCTTTTTCTACCACATATCTGAATGACCAGAGAAAATGCTGAAGGAAGGGAGGTTAAGTAGGCATTTTCTACACATATCAGATTTTGGACAAATTCTTGAGAGGAAAAAATAAACAATGTGCTGAAAGGTTTGTGCCTTAAGAAAGCTGGTAAAATGGAATGGCACAAGAGACAATACGTGATTCTGTGCATGCCATCACGTAGCTCCTTCCCGCCCTTTACCCACAGAGGATGACGGGACTTGGACAGCTTACAACTGTGAATATATGGCAGTGATGTTCCCCACATGGCCCAGAGAAACGGCTCAGACGTGCGCGTTCCTGAGGCCAGCTGAGTGGTGTGGTCCTGCTGAATTCCTGGGAGTTTGAATCAAGGTAGCCACGGGGGTGGTGCTGCGGAAGACTCATTTAGAATTGTTCTTCTCTGGGAGAGTCTGCAAAGCAGTTTTTAGTAGGAAAATTGGTTTCCAAGCCCATTGGCCATCTTTCTAGGAGGGTATGTCATATCTTTCTTCAAATAATATTTCTTCAAATTATTGAAAAGATACATGTTAGTTGTCTTTTTAAGGTTTTTTTTTTTTTTTTTTTAAATAAAATACAAGAATCTCCACCCCGCCCCAAGCTTATCACCTAGAGACAGGGTATCATAGTTTCCGTTATGGTGTGTTTAGTACCACCAATCTTTTTTTTTTTTTTAAATGTCCTTTGTTTCTTTCACATAATTAAAGCCATATTGTACACATAGTTTCATGCCTTACTTTTTCACTTAAATACAATATCGTGAACACTTTTACATCATAAAACATTCTTTAGAAACGTTATTTTCTGGGTGTCTAATGTTTCATTGTATCTATATGTACTAAATTATTTAAGTTTCTTTACTGCATTTCTGATCATTTCTCTAAGGTATGTTTTTCCAGAAATATATGGTTATGATTTCTGAGAAAAGGAAACTTGATGATTACAGCTGAAGCCAAAAAGTTTATATTTCTCTTATTGCGTTTACTTTCAGCCTGTGTGTTATGGGGCCATCATTTCTTTATAGATTTTATATGTTTTTGTTTGTTTTCAAATAATGGGTATGAGGTCAATGCCTCCCAGCTTCCAGAAAATTCTTGTAGCTCAGCTTTCTCATCCTGAGTGGCCATGTGTCAAACCCCCACCCGCGTTCACCAGGCCTAGAACGCTCCCCAGGGCCTGGGCACCTTTCAGGGCGGACGTCTCCGTGAGCCTCGGCTCCCCGCGACTGCCCAATGCGTCCTGGAACGCGGGCTCCTCTCCCTCAGACCTCCGCTCGCACCCCAGCTCGGCTCCCCTGCTAGTAGCGGAAACCCAAAGGGCGGCCCCCAGAGCCTTCTCGTGTCACCCAGCGCGACACCCGGCGCTGCGTCACACGGTACATCGACGTGGAAGAGGCAACACGCTGAACCGTGTCCAAAGAGCCGTGACCCGGAGACCGCACGGTGGTGGACGTTTAGGGCTCCTGTCCCCGACGGTGAGACCCGCGGGGAGCCCGTGGGAGCGCGGGAAGCCCCATCGAGCTGCGTCTGCCGTCCCTTAGAGACGGGGGTCCTGCTTCCGCCATGTGGCCTTGTGGGGGCCGTTTTCCGTCCTGGGCCGCCGTCCACGGGACGGAGAACAGAGAGGACTGGTCCCTGCGCGCTCGTGCGAAGCGGCGCTCAGGGCCTGGGGTTCCCCGCAGGCACCCGAGCGAGCAGATGGCCCTTCCTCCGCAAACGCGCGCGCGGGGACGCGCCGTGCTGCGCTGACGCTGTCGCCTGCGGCCCGCACCGCGCTTCTGCGGCCCGGGCACGGCGCGGCACCTCGTTGTCGCCGAGGTCCCGCACGCTGGTCGTTCCTCCCAGTAAAGGCAGAAATCTTGGTCTCCAGGCTGGAGCTCGAACGATGGCAACGACTGGCATTAATGAGGGGCTGCGCCAAGAGCTTCGCAGGCGAGACGACGTGGAGTCCAGACGACGTGGAGTCGCGCGCCGCCGCCGCTGGGGGGAAGGCGCAGTCCCGCTGCTAGTTTCACCGGGGAAAACACTGAGGCCCAAGGCGGCGACACGGCGGCGGGAGCGGGGAGGACACCAGCCCTGTAGACTCTCGACTTTGAGTTATTGGCGTGCTTGCGATTCCTGCCTCCTGGAGAAGCCTGTTTAGTGTGAAGCTGTTTTTACTACCCGACGCACTAAAAATTAAAAATACAGTAATTCTTAATGAAAAAGCTATTGAATTCTGGGTTGTTATTTTCCTTTTCCGTGGGGGAAATTACACTGGCTTCGGTTTTGTCGGGCTTGACAGCTTGCGTTTGGGCTGCGTTTTGTACTTGGTATGGAAATTACGCAGAGAGTATGACTCTTAACCCGGGGCGTTGGAACCGAACCTCTCTCTGCGTGTTTCAGGGCTGGTCTTCTGTGGATTTTTTTTTTTTCATTCACTAGAAATGTGTCCTTTTACATTCCTCAAACCTGACGAACACTCTGCCAGATGAATTTAATTTATGCCTCTGCTGACCATGTCACTGTGTCTTCCCTCTTATTTTTAAAGGGGGTAGTATGTCTCCTGAAATCTTGGAGTGAGGTGTCTTTATAGAAAAAATAATCTTTGGTTTAATGGGAATTTAAGAAATGTCTTTTAAAAAGAAACTAGTTTGTATAAAAACGAATTCAAAATATCTCCGTGTATGATTCACGTGACTCAAGATTTTCTTTCTTTGCTAAGATGTTGAGGCCAAAAGATTTATATCCCAATTAAAAATTATCAAAGTATCGTGGAAGTTTGGAGGTATTTGTTTTCTTATAGGCTCTGTCAATGTAACTCATCTTGGTAGGGCTTTGAGATGATACTTAAAGGGCGGGCGGACGGGCTCCCTGAATGTGAGTGTTTAAGTCTATGTTGCTGATGAATCAGTGGGAGACTAAAAGTCCTCAGGAAATTTCCAGAGCCTAGTAAAGACCTGAACCTAAATAGCTACCCATACCTACCCAAGGGAATGGGCTGCAGGAGCATTTGGGGTAGGGAAGGCCAAAGAAGCAGCCGAGGTCCAAAATTCTATGTCAGAAAGCAAGGCAAGAGTCGTTTTAACCTAAAATTATCAGCACTGTTGGTATTTTTATCTGTCTGTTACTTTAAAAAATTGCATACTTCAGCAAATTGCTTTGATCATCTATCCGTTTGTTTATTTCATTCATAGATATTTGACGCCTCTAGTAGAGGGTCCTCAAATGTCCGTGTCCAAGGGGTTTGCCCGAGCCGATTGTTAGAACACAGGAACCCTGGGCCACTGCCCGTGGTCATGGTCCTTTTAGTTTGGGGAGGTGCCCAAGAATGTTCCTTTTAACAAGTTTTGGGGACGTTCTAATGCAGGTGCCCCTTTCAATGCACTTTGAGAAGCAATTTTGTAACGTGCAAGACATAAGATGAGGCCACAAACAGGATGAGGCTATAAAGCTGGAAAAGGCCTGCTTTATTTCTCAGAAAATATCAAATTAAAAAGGAATATAGATTGTAACATTAAAGATAAGCAAAAATAATAAAAATAATAATAGCTATTATGTGCCAGATATTAGTCTAGATTATGTTTTTATCTACGAATCCTCACAATCTTATGGCTCCCATTTTACAGTCGTAGAGACGCAGAGTCCTAAAGATTAGGTGACATGTCCAAGGGTAGGAGCCCAGGCCTGGTCACTCCACAGCCAGTCCTCATTTCCTATTCTGTCCGATCTCACCACTCCCACATAAATCACAGTACGAAGCAACACATGGGGAGAGGTGTGAGAATGACACACCCACCCTGGTTTCATGGGCACGAGGGACGGGGAGCTCATACTTACTAAGTGCTTCCTGAATGTCATGATCCATTTGCTTTTAAAATTCAGTCTTCACCTCTTGGTGAGGTATACAGTATCATTCCATCTTACCTTCAGTTTCCTCACATGAAAAGAAAGCATAGTAAAAATGCCTTGTTCCACAGGGTTCTTAAGGGGAGTGAATAAAATAGATAATGTATAGTATCCAACACAGTACTTGGCAGTAAGCACTTAATTAATGTTAGCTACTATTACTTCCACTCTCACCACTCACAGTCGAGAAATCTGAGGCTCAGGGAAGTTAGGGAACTTGGTCAAGGTTGTCCTCTGGCAAGATTTGGAAATCAACCCCTCATCACGGCCTCAGGGAGAAGAGAATGCCATTTGAGCTCTGGTGACCTGGGAAAGCTTCATGGCTGAGACAGCGCTGGAGTCGTGCCTTGCAGGATGGGTAGAGTTTCAAGGGCAGAATTGATGGGAGGGTGCTCCAATTTTTGCCTGAGTTATTTAACCTCACTGAAATTATATCTATAATTTAACAAAGCCCAAATCTCTCCAGACTTCAGCCTTCAGAACTTCTGCCAAAACAAATTTCAGGCAGGTTAAAGAAAAATGTCCCTGGATTCCTTCAAGATACTCATGTGAAATGTGCAGAGAAGGCTCGCGTATTTAGAGTAGAGGTGAAGGTTGGACCACAGGATTGCTGCAGCAGATGGGACACGGTGTCCTAAAGAGGCCGGCCACAGACATCCTCGTGAGCCCTGGTGTTACCAAGAGCCTGCAAAGGCCACAGCCCAGTGGGCATGTCCCTGCTGCACGGGGTGGAGGAATTTCTGCCGCCACAAGCGTTTCTGGAGAAAATCCGCGTGCTAAAAATGCAGCTCCTGAGCACTTGGCGTTCCACTCCCAGGGTTTAAATCTCTGGTCAGTGAATTGTGTCTTCAGCGCCAGTCCATCACAGAAGGAAGTCAGAGCCCGCAGAAGCCTAGTTTCTCCACCAGTAAAACCAGGGGCCAAAGAGGCGGAAAGGGCTTCCCCAAACTCATGTGGCTGGAGGCCGCTGTCATGGCTCCCGGGCCAGTGTCCCTTCCCCGTCACAACTCTGTTAGCCCTAAGGTTTCTTTGCAGAGGGGCAGCTGGCCCAGGGCACCTCAGCAGTCCTGCCCCCAAGGGGACCCCAGAAGAAAAGGACCTTTAAAAAGCTCCCTTTTTCCATCTCCTTAGAAATCCTATTACACTTTATCCTTCTATGGGAAAAGCTCTTTTATTCATTCATCCATCCACTAACTCTTTACTATAATCAGCTTTTTCATGTATTCATTCATTCAACAAATATTTACAAAGCACCTATCACGTGCCAGGCACTGCTCTGGTGTCTATGGAGACAGCAGTGCAGAAAGAAGACAAGCTTTGCCTACACTGGGCTTAAATTTTAGGGGGGAGCGAGAGACAGTCTGTCAACAAGACAAATTTATTGAAAATATGGTACATTGGAAACAAGCGCTCAGGATAAAATGAAGAGAGATAGGAAGTTGATGAGATGGAGGCATACAGTTTGGGGTAAGGTAGCCAGTGAAGGTCTCACTGAGAAGATGACACTTGGGAAGATGTCACACAGGTAACTGGGGAAGAGTATTCCAGACAAAGAGAGTAGCAGAATGAGGCCCGAGTTGGAGAGTGCCTGGCACAGTGGAGGAACAGAGGGCACACTGGCCGAGAAGGGGATTGTGGCTTTTCTCTGAATGACAAGGGATGTCTTTGGGGAGTTTTGAGCAGAACACCTGATGTGCTTTGATCACTGTGTGGGGAGATGATTGAGGGGGACAGGGGTAGCAGCCAGAGGCCAGTCAGGAGGTCGTTGTGATTACCCAGAGTTATTGAATAGACTGTAGCTATTTGGTGTTTACTGTTATTTCTGAGGTCCTCTCAGTGTTAATGATCGTTCTGTGACCTCTCTTTCCTACGCTCTATAAATTTTTCTCCTTCAGCATCTCATGCATAAAACACCCTCCTATGCATCCCACTGCTGCGTGTCCCTGCTAATCCTAAACAGTGACAGCTGTGACATAAAGAACCACAGGTAAAACTGAGTTGACAGACTAGCAAATACTTCATACCGGTTCTCTCAACACCCACTCAGTCCCCTCCTCATGTGTCTTCCTGTGTGCACTTCAGAGGCTGGAAAAATGGAAAATAGAATGATATTTTCCAGACCTCCTTAGAGCTACAGTTTCCAAGGTGATCTGAGTTCCACCAGGCAGACACACCTTACAAGACCGGGAGGCAGACGTGAGCGAGAGGAGGTGGTGAGCAAGTAGAGAAAGATGGAATCTTCTAGAAAGTATGGTAGGGAAGGCCATGGGTTTTCTGGAGTGAGCTATAGTTTACTGTCACAGGTGTCAAGTGCTGAGCAATAAGGCAATGCCGGAGAGTCATGGCCCCAAAATATTATTTCTCCTGGATGTACTGTACTTGGCTAGTACTCTCAAACGTGATTCCTTGGCCCTTCTAGAAATTTTTTAAGCTTCTAATACCCTGTAATGAATTCTATCTGATCGAATGAGCCGATGGCTGCAGAAGACCCAGCCACGTAATCTTAGTTTTAGATTTCAGGAAGGAAGAGGAAACAAAAGGGATTTCATCAGTCTTCTGCCCGAATTCTAAGAAGACTTCCTGCAAATCCCTCCGAAAAAATTTCACTTACATCACAAGTCATAAAGACTTAGTCACGTGGCCACACTTAGCTTCAGAGGAGGCTGGGAAACTGAGCTGGGCACACGTCCATCTCAGTCCGAAAAGGTTCCTGTTCGTAAAGGATAAAAGGAAAACGGACATCGGGTAGTCGTCTTGCAGTCCCCGCCGTAAAGAGTATGAATTTTTTTATACTCCTGAGACATATTTTTAAATGACTTTTCAGAAACGTTTATACTCTCATCATCATAGAAAAATGAGAAATTTGGACACATAAATGTATGTGTTCTACTGTTTAACTGTAACCGTAAAATTATCTCTTTGCATCAATAAAAATTTTAAACCATGACTTCAGTGCATAAAATATGCCAGGCTCTGTTCTAGAAACTAAGAGGCAAGCATGGGACCAAATATGCAAAAATCCTTGCTCTTGAGAGAACCTGGTTGCAAAATGTGACTCGGGAGGGACTGTCTTATCTTTTTCTGTGGAGTTCTTAGGGGCGTCGTTTCGGTTTGGGGTGGGTGGGCTGACATTCCTTTTGGTATAGATTGTTTGAATATCGAAGCTGCAGTCTGTAGAGGGCACTGAGAATTCGTGACGATGAAATTACATTGCCAGTATATATTAGCACAGAATAGAATGCCCGTCTTACTGTTCTGCGCGGCATATATGTGTCTAAGGTCGGGGAAAGGAAGGGTCGCACTGCCTCAAATCTAAAAGGGATCCAGTGAATGGGGTACAAGAAGTTACAAGTGTGGGGGGTACATGTAGAGGAAGGGAGTCAGCGTGTCTGAAAGCAAGAAGATAAGGGTGCTTGGAGGGAGCCGTGAGGGGTGCTTTATGATGTAGAGTGAGTGACAGGGCCATGGTGGCAGGAGATGAATCATGGCAGGAGTGGGCTTGATCATGACACTGTACAGAAGAGTTGCAATTTTCTCCTGCTGCTAGTGAGAATCATTAAAAACTTTGGAGCAGGGACACCAAGTTATCAAAGCAAGTGAAAGGATAGAGACGAAGTGATTAGTACAGTGCCTGGCACCTAGTAAGCACATATTACAATGTTAACTTTGTGATGGTGATGATTATTCTTGATTACAAGCATCACTGGCAGCAGCGTGCAGAATGGGCGGAGGGGGACAAGGTTACCGAAGAGGATTTGGACAGTTGACAATGGTTGTGAAAAGAAAAAGAGAAAGATATTCAAGAGAACAATAGGACTTACTAAGAGATAAGGTGGAAAGAAGAATCTGGGATTCCAGCACGGGTGTCTGGTGGCACCATTCACTGATAATGACATAGGAGCAAGGGAATACATTTGCAAGAGGAAGATGAGGTGCCTTGAGGACATCTAGATAATCATATCCTCTTATGTCTCAGTTTTCTAATCTAAAGTATTGATGTCATGCCATTTCAAGGGACCTGCTAGGTTCAGTTTCTCTATCGAAACAATATGAGGAACCAGATCACTTGTCACCCCACTCTTTTCTTGCAAACTGAGCATTATATCTTACAGGTTTTGAAATGGATTAGAGGAAGTAGGATATTTGCTTGGATTCCTTTCAAGGCGGATTGTCACATAAAGATGCTCACCAAAATCGAGTTTATGATGTCATGTTTCCTGTGCTGTTGTCAGGAATAGTAGGTGAGAGCGTAGAACAGCCGAGCGGGCTCTTCCCGTCTCGGTGGTGGACCGCAAGCTGGATCTTAAGGAGCGCTGTGGATCTGCCTGGACCATTTACAGTGGGAGTTGAGAAGGGTGCAGAGTGCTCAAGCACAGCCTGCCTGTGTGACAGCTCATAGAAGTCCGAGCAGCTTCTTAGAGGAATGAGCTCCTGCTCATACACCTCCCTTCCTAAAACACAGACAGATACACACACACACACACACACACACACACACACACACACGGCATTTTGTAAGAGCAGGGGAGGGGATTTAGAAATTAAATACACATTATTAAATTCCATTTTACTTGCAGCCCCTTTGTTTTCAGGCCCAGAATAATTGCTTTCATATCTCGAAGTTGCTGAGTTGGTGATTCTGTTTGGTTCTGCAACATGACCTGTTCTTTGAGACAGAGCTTCAGGCCCAAGGATGACAGCACCCTACTTCCTCTAGCGCCCAAGAGAGTTGGGAGTGGAGCCCACATCAAAGAGAAGGGAGACAAATGCTTTGGTGCCTCCCTGACTCTGTCCCTCACTCGCCCAGGTTACCTGATCATTTTAAACCCAATCCAATCCCTTTTTCCTACCCCATATTCAGGGACAGCTTTTCATGTCCTTGAGAAATATCGGTGTGCTATGTAGTCTATCCAGTGAGTCAAGTGTGGAGTGAAATCTCACTTCCGCTCTTGGGAAGCTCCAGGTTAACTCGATCTCTCTGAGCTTTAAGTTTCCTCACTTGTAAAACGAGGTGAAGAGTAGGACTTATCTCATAGGGTTGATGTAAGACTGAATAATAGAGCACGATGCATATAGAGGTCACAATGCACTACCTGTCAGAGCAGGCTATAAATGGTGCAGGCGGTGAGGTAACTGGATATATCAACAGCGCACGTCCAGTATGGTTGCTGCGTCCAGGCCAGGCTATACAAGTTTCCAATAATAAATAACTGTCTTGACTAAAGACTTCTAATCTGAGCCACTATTCTAAACAAAGCAATAACTTTGCCACCTACAGTCTTTCTGTGAGGGGAGAAACAAGGTATAATTGTTTTTACAAAAGTTCCCACTAATTATTTTTAAAATATTTAAAATCTTATTTTTTTGTTTATTTATTGATTTGCTTATTTATTTATTTATTTATTTATTTATTTATTTATTGTGACATTGGTTATGGAATCCAATAACTTTCAGCTGTACACTTTAACAATAAGGCATATATATGTTTACACCGTATGTTCGCCTCCCATAGTTAGATTTCTTTCTGTCACCACATATTTAACCCCGCCTTTGCCTTGTCTACCTCTCCCGCCACTACAAATCTGATGTTTTCATTAGACAAATCAATTCATTCATTCAGGGTCTTGTCTTCAGCAGTGACAATTAAAACTTTGCAAAAAAACAAAGAAACGAACACTGCCCACTGCCTCTATCTTTCCAAAACCCCTGTTGTTCAGTCTTTTCCTCAACCTCTTCTTATGCTCTGAAGATTATACCTGTAAAAACAGGACTTAACACAAGAGATTCAGTTACCTTTTTTATGGCTCACTTATCTTATGTTCCCATATTATTATACTAGAAGAATTTTAACCATCCAAACACCATCTAAAACCATGTAAATGTGATTTGCAAGAAAACTCCTGACAGGTCCCTGTGGGCCTATTCGATATAAGCTTAGTAACAAAATGCATTTTCAGTGAGTCTATTTTTCTGGCTAAAATTTTGCCTTTGATCCGTGTTTATGTAAGAATGTGTTTTCTCTCTACCTGGGACTAGACTTCATGCCCTGTGTTTCCTCCGGGATGTAGCTCTATAATGGTCCAGTGGTTCTGATGACTTCCCGTAGCCCTTGCTCCTGGAACACATACTCTGGAGACACTAAAGTGGGGACAAAGGTAGGAGAAGAACGCCTTGAGAGCACTGGTGTTTTTGCTCCTAAGCTTCTCAGGAGTTGAGAGCAGCAGTACCAAGAAAGTTCAGCAGACCTGGGAATAAATAGAAATTAAACACCTCTTCCGATGAGTAAATGACCACCAGAGCATATTGCACAAAAGACAGACTCAAATCTCTCTTCTTTCCAGTTCATCTTTCAATCCATCACTACATTTGTCCTTCTGCAATACAAACTCAATCGGGTCAGTGCTCTACAAAAACCCTTTCATCTCTGTGATGAAGGCATTAGCCTGGCACACGAGCCCTTAATGTTGTGCCTCTCCAGCCTCATCCACCACGGTTGCCCCTCATTGCCTGTGCTCCAACCACACTGACCTTCTTCCCCCCAATTCTCCGTGATTCGTCCTCTCTCATGTCTTTGAACTGGCTGTTTCCTTTGCCTGGTGAAATTGCACAAGTTTGGCAAAGCCCAGCTTATGTATAGTCTCTTAACGGAAGGCTTCTGAATGCCTAAAACTGATGGAGGCACATGCTCCCCAGTGTTTCTGGGCACTTTGTGACATATCTCTATATAGCACAGTATGCAATTATTTTTTTGGTACGTCCTTTTCCCATTCCCTGTGTTTAATCGGTCTCAAAATTATAACCAGAGTCTAGCAGCCATTATTAACAGAGGCCTCTCACACAGGCTGCATTTCAGATAAAATCCACAGGCTGAGTTGTCAGCCTGTGCATTGCGTTTCTGTCATCTGAACCCACCCTTGTAAAGGAATTCCTGGAATTATCTTTCAACCAATGGGCTGAGACCTGCCCTGTCTAATTGGAATTGCACAGGTATATCCTCATTTGCATCTTTACTGACCAATCAGAACGGCTCCATAACAACCAATCAGAATGCTAGAAGCCAACCAATCAGAACAGTACAATTTGGACCAATCGATTTGGAGTCCTCATTTGCACAAAAATGGACCAATCAGAGACCACGGCAGGTACCCTCTCTATATAAGTCAGCCATTCCTTAGTCTGAGGGGAGGGCACTTCCAGTTTTTTCTGGAGGCTGGAAAATGTTTACCGCACCAGAGTCTTTTTACCACACCCCAGACTGGGGATTCTTGTTGGCTTAGGATTGGCAGCAGCGACTTTTTGTTGACATTCCTATTATATAGTGATAGCTGCAAAAGATAAGAAATATATATTATTAACTTTATGTACTCCAGTGTTTCAAAAATAGTGAATGAATTTTAAAAATGAGTGGATGAAGCAACCCAGCATGACTCAAGATGGGATATTAAGGAGGGAAATGCCCTTTCCTCCACGTTGTCCAGCCTGTTCTACTGATAGAGTTGTTTTGTAGATGGTTTACTAGGAGCAGATAGCAACAGATCCCCAGGGGAAAGACCCTCTGATCACAAAAATGCAGGTGCCCCTTGATAGATCGAAGGAGACCTTCCAGGTTGCTGACTTTTCCCATCATGAAAATTGACGAAAGAGAAATCAGCATCCCGTGGTATTCTCAACGAGGATGGAGAGGAACTGTGTGGGAGAACACAGGGCCCAGAGAGCCCTCAGCAGAAAAATCACAGCTCTGTGGGCTGGGAAATTCTTCCACTTCAGAGTCATCTGCTCTGGAATGTGCAAGGGGAAATAGTCTCAGTAGGGTCTTGACTCAGCAAGGCCTGGAATTGATGTTTGGGGCCGTCCTGCAAGGTCTTGGGGCATTTAGATTCACAGCGGTCTGAGCCCGGTTGCACACGCCGGCGGGTATCAGTACAAGCCTTAAATCAGAACCACCCGTTACGCACCCCCTCCCTGGCTCTGAGTCCTCTCCCACCAGCCGCCCCCTCCACTGCAGCCTCATTAAGGCCTTTCCCAGTGCAGAGACACTGCGTTTTGGGGACTGGTGGAGTGTTTGATATTTTCCACTCTGCGTGTCAAGGGCATTTACAGTCGGCGTCAGAATGTTATGTCGGTCTGAGGAGGCACTTTGAAGTGTTTGTGGTGGAGGCCACATGTGCAGGCAAGATGTGCCTCCTCCCGGTCCCAGAGGTTCCTGCTCAGTCTTTCCCAGCGTCATGTGACAGTGCACAACACTGCTTAACCCCTTCCTTCTCTGTGTAGCCAGTTATGATTACTCTTATTACTACCATTTGAAAAGACACTGCCTCCTCCTCCATCTCGGCTTTGGAGCCGGTTTGGAGGTTTCTCTCCTTCCCTTCTGCTCACCCCGCACTGGCAACGTTTGCGTGTTTTTGCTATCAGCCTCCATGAACTTATGTGTAGAAATGTATTTCCAATGAGTACATACAGGTGAAGGCAAACATGGTAATACTGCCCAGGTGGTAAAAGCCATGGGGTCCTTGACTCTTTGATACAGACTGAGAGCCAGTCCAGAGATGCTCAGCTTCCTCCACCAGCAGGATGCCCCAGGTCCTTGTTCTTTCACTTCACTAAATGATAATTCACAGGTGGCCTTTCAAAAGTCACTCGGCCTCTTCCAGGAAAGTCTGGGGACCTGAAACCCTGAAGCAAAAAATTTATATATGAGGCTTTAGAGGAAATATTATCAGCTGACCTTAGTGTCTTACTTAGCTATGTGGTTTGGCTCATGTGACAGAGCAGGGCTGAGATTGATGACTTCCAAAGCTTTTTTCAACTTGGAGGTTCGGCAGCGTTCAGCTCTCAGCTAGCCTGGAAAGGTCTTGGACTTGGCAAGATGTTCTGGGTGGAGACACAGGGCTCCTCTCAGAGATAGTGGGCGTCAGTGTCTCTTAGGATCAGTTCGTTTTCACAAAGCACTTGGCAGTGCAGTAGGAACAAAAGAATCTTTAATGAACATAGTCACTTTCAGGGCCTCCAAGATTGAGACCCTTTGGCAAAGGTACCTTGGACTCCACCCTATCACCTAGAAGGGTCTCTGGAGATATTTATAATATATGGAATCATCCCCTGTGATGGAAGCCATGCTTCTTCATTTTATTTTAGGGATCTGAAGAAAGGAAGAGGACCCACCTTAATATTAGACTAATAACAGTTACAATGTGCCAGGCAATGTGCTAGGCAGCCACAGGTGAAGTAAAGCATTAGCTTATTTAAAGCTCATCGTAATCCTATGAAGTAAGTACTCATAGGTTCAGGTTCTCTGCACCTGAAACTCAGAGAAGTTAATAATGTGCCCAAGGTTATATTAGGAAATGGATAATCTGGGACACAGACCCAAAATGTCCTAAGTCTAATTTATATCTGTGTTACTAACCTCGATAGCACAATTCTGCCTGTTCAAGGTCAGAGACAGTGGCCTTCCTTCTCTTAGGATCACTTCTGGGATGCTGCCTGTCCTTAACCCACATTTTCCCTACCTCTGTGTCGGGACTTTTTCATAAATACCTACTGAATGAAGGAATGAGTAAATGGCATGTAACAAGCCTGGGAACCACGCTGAAGCCTAAGGCAACATCTCTCGCTGTCTGTAACGAAAGCCTGCCCTGCACCATACCCAATACAAACAGGACCGTTTCCCAAAGCTCCAGGGGATTCAATCCTTTGGAGGCAGGAATCCGTGTCTCCCTGTCCAGAAGGCCCTCTCAGATAGTGCAGACTCTCAGGCCTCCTACACTCCTTCCTTCATCTGCCACGGGTGCTCAGCCTTACTGGGCTGCCAACGATTAGGCGCAAGAAAGCAGACCGAAGAGAAGAGCACTGACTTCCGTAGTTTGTTGGAAGAACTTTGCTGTTGGCATTTGCTGCGCATGGGGTCAGAGTAATGACTAGCGCAGCTGTGTGCTGTGAGGAGCCTGACCGAAGCGAGGAGAGCGAGTGACCAAAATGAGAGTGTTAACAGTGTTTTGTTGCAAAGATGTTTTATGTTGTTCCCAGGTGGGCGGCTAGTGTGGGGTTAAGGGATGGATACTCCATGTGTTTTTTTTTTCTCTTTTTTTTCTTTCTACATCAGTTGAAATGAGAAACCTTTCCGGTCACTGTGTCCTGGAAATAAAATGTTTCATATGGAATAGTGTCAAAGACATGTGACCCCTAAAAAGCCCACTTGGCCCAATGATTGAACCGTGTTTTCAATCAAGACTTGCTACCTCGAGTCCCCTCTGTGCCTTTGACTGTGGAGGCCCAATCCAGTCATTTCTTCGTAAGGCCTCTCCCTCTGTGTCGCTCTCTCTGCTTAACAAACTGATTTATTTTGCCTCCAATGTACCAGAAAAAAAAAGAGAGATGTGCTTCTCTTGCTGAATTGATTCATCCAAGTATTTTTATTTGTTTTAGGGCTGAGTTGGCAGCTGATTCTCACAGGAGAGGTTATTGGCAGCTAAGTCAATTTTAAATTAGGCATTTGTCATGATTCAGCCTACTTATAAACCTAAAAAAAAAACCAAACCCAAACTTAAAGGTCAAAACTAACAAGAATAAGATCTGCTTGTTCCTTAAATTAATAAAGACAGTTGGTGGTCCTTCGCCTGTGAGTCTGTTACTACCAGGATATTTAACTTTGTCTTTTTCTTTTATTGTCCTTCATTTTCCCCTAGGCTTTTCCATTTGTTTTCTCTTTCTTCCTCTTGCTTTGTATTTTCCCGTGCCTGCCCACTCCCAGCCTTCACTCTTTACATCCCTTGACTTTTGCTCACTCAGCGTTGTAGGCAGACTGGAAGTGGGCTGGGAAATCAATGGGGGACAGTGCGCATTTGTGAAAGACCCTTCGAGGCGAACTCTATCTGCAGCATTGTTCGTTTTCAAGCCAGGAAACTCCCAGCTTCCACCCGAGCACCCAGTCCTCCTTTGCTAGTTCTTTTCTTCATCTTCATTGTGTTTCTCCTTTTTCCTCCCTTTCTCCCTCTTCATTTTCCTCCGCTTCCTTTCCGGAGGGAATAGAAATAGCTGTTATTCATCGAGCACTAAATCAATGCTAAATATAATATTGAGCTTTTTAAATGATGTCATTTGCTCATAACTGGAATCCTAAGTGATGATTTTATCATTGTACTGATGAGGGATCAAGTGCCTGGCCCGAGCCAGTAAGTAGATAGAATCAGGATTCCACCCCATTTCGCCCAATTCCGTGCTGTGCTATCTGGACAGATGGGTCCTCCATTCTCCACTTCCCTGCTGCTTCTTACCTATTATATTGGCACATATATTTAACAGAGTTTTATTATTTTAAGACTGGCTGTGCTTTTAAATGTACACACACGAAAACCTATCACTGCTAAGTTTTGGGATAGAGAAGTTTGAAGTGTGACTTCAAAGCTCTAATCTTGGTTGGAAGTGCTTTTATTATTTTTTCTTCCTTTGTTTTTAGTTTCTAATTATGGGACTCTTAAAGAAAACATCTTTGAAATATTTATTTCTCATGTTTATGAACTTCTCTTTGGTATTATCTACCATTTAAACTATGCACTGAGTTTTTAATTTCAATAACTTCTTAAAAAATTTCTTGAAGTGAGCCATATTTTTTCAAATTTGTCAGTTCCTTTTCACTGTCTTATTCATTTATTTGACTTGTTTATTTTTGTATGCTTTGAGCGTAATCACTTTACAGTTCATATTATTATCCAGTTATCTCAAGTTCTCAGGGATTCCAAGCTTGCTGTTTGTCATACTAGCTAACTTTTATTTGTGGCAGATTGTTTCTTTGAATGTCTTGTAATTTTTAATAGAAATGAATCCCTATGTGGGTTATGTGGGATAGATTTGGTTTTTTGTGTTTGTTTTTGTTTTTGATCTGTTTGCTTTTGTTTTTGTTTTTTGAGACTCTTTAGTACCTGCGGATAGAATTCTGGAGTAGTTTTATGCTTTATTTGGCAAGTAACCTAAGAGTATCACCAGCTGTGGACCAATTTTATTGCTATTTTCTAAGCTTAGGGTTTTCTAGATCAGGGTTTTCTGGATCTGTGGAGAAGCCCTTTGTTTTAATTCTCTGCCTTACGTGGTCCAAGGCACCATCATCCATCTCTGTAAGGCCAACAGATACTGTGTCCCTAGTTTAATTAGAGGCACACTCCATACACATCGTCTACCATTTACTTTCTTTTCCCCGCTGGTTGTCAGTCTCTCTTCTGATTCTGGCACCTGTGGATTGTTCATTCTCAGCTATAACTTCAAAAGAACACGTGCTGTATTCTGTCTAGCATTTCTGTATTGTTGTACTAGACAGGTTTATAGATTATGTAGTTCATCAGCTTCTGGAACTGTAAGTATATTATTTGGTATTTTAAAACATGTATTTTAAGTCGAGATAAGAGAAATGTGCATGAGTTCCATTTTGTGTTTATTGTAAAAACAAAGCAAAAGCATCAACCTTCCTCGAGCTACTTGTTTCTGACCATATTTATTTTTCATAAAAGTTAAGCAGACATAGCTAAGCTATTTGATTTCCCACTGTTAAAAGAATTTTCAAAGCTTCAAATTTACCTGTATGAAGATACTTTCTAGAATATCAAATAGTCACTGAATCTCACTCTATATTGATACCCCGAGGCTGCCCAGTTTGAATTTTAAGACCTTGCACTTAGAAGTTGCACAATCTTGGACAAGTATCTTAATATATGAACAGAAATCATATCTATCCCAAAGGGTTGTTAAAAGAGATAAATGAGATAAGAAAGTAATGTACTTAGTCCAGCTCCTGGTCATAGTAAGCACCAAGGAAAAGCAAGTAGCGGTAATAATAATAATGTAGTATTTGGTCACCACTTCTGTATTATCCTGAAGCATCAACTACATTTGGTTCAAAACCAGATATTTTATGGTGCCACATTTTCTACGCATTTTTATAGAAATCCTGGCTGTCAGGGTGAGCAATAAGATCTAACTCTTTGCTTTAGCATCCCTTTTAAGGCTAAGCTAAAACCCTAACTCATTATGTATGTAATGCTGAAATTTTTTTGGTGTTTAAATTAATTAACGTGAAAAGCATCTAGTGGTTTGTGGGCATTTTGTCAGTTTCCCTCCTCTCTTTATTTGTAATGGCACAAATCTAGATTTGTTATCACATAGGTCTGTATCTTCTATTAAGTATAAAGAAGGAAGTTGGTAAATAAATTCAAGCCACTCAAAATGAATCGCTATGAGTTATTTGATCATAAAGAAGGTCTTTCAAGGAGCAATTATGCTGATCCTGCAGAAGGTGGTCACCACATTTTCTTGGCTCTGCTACATGCAATGTACTTAGGAATTGTTCACATGAAAGCCTTGGCCAGTCGCTTTGTCCAGTGGCCTGGAACTGACTCTGACATTGGAAGGATTATAAAGCAGTATTGTACATGGCAGACTACTCAGCATAACTCAGCAAATGCACCTACTATTCCAGAAAGTGAGACCAAAAGTCTTGGCAATAATCCATATTGATTTCTACATTTTATCTCATGGATGATATTGATTTCAGTAGAATTTATCTCAAAATACTTTGTAAAGTTCCTATTTTTATGTCGCATATTCTCATACAACCAGCATACCTCTCTGCCAATTTTTTGGCAAGAGCAAACTCTAGTTGTCTATGTAAAGGGAATAATGATAACTTGGATGAGCATCATGTCCAAAGTTAAATCTTACCACTTAAAAAAGAGTTAGTCTAAAAGAATGCTGTGTATGGTATGCATCTCAGATCCAACCCAAAATGTGTTGAAATTCTTCTTTTATAGAGTCTGGAAAAATCTAAAAGTTTTAAGTATTTTTTTTTGCCAGTTGGAAAGTGAAAGCTTGAGAGAGTTTTCAGCAGGGCACCCCTTTGAGCTGGGGTAACTCTTTCAAAAAAGATTTGCTTAGCAAACACTGAGCAAATACCTTTCCTGAAATAGATATGTTTGAATCAGTGAGACGCTAACGGAGTTAAACTACTTTTCACAACAATGAAAAAGGAGTCAACAATACATTTCTGGAAATTGTTTCCTTCAGAGAAATTTTTCTTTCCTAGGTATATATGTAGATTACACTGCTTAGTCTTAGACTCATAAATGTGTGTTTATGTTATTGAATTGTCCTTCTCACATTGCTGGCCATGAGTGACCAAGCCTAAAGCAAATTAATAAAAAAATCAACTTACACTTCATTACCAATAAGCTGTCTTGCTTTCTGAAGGGACTTAGCTGAGCAGCTACTCCAACTTATTCTACTAATGCAGAATAAGATCCAATATGTATCACGCCATATTATAATCTTTACATCATTTATTCCGCCCTTTTATTTCTTAACATTTCCCTTGACTCTACCTCTTTGTAGTTAAGATAACATCAGCATCTTTCCCCAAGGTGATAGACATTACCCCGTAAAGTCTAGAAGAGCTATTCTTAAGCATTGGCCAGTTCTTGCCCAAGTTATGATTCAAGTTAGGGACCTGGGACCCTTTTGTCTTGTGTCTGTCATTTCGACAAGTGGCTTCTAGGTTCCCATGGTCACCTGCGTCAGGCTATGCAAAGGCAAAGTCATGGAGGGTGAAGCACAGGGAATGTTTATGGCCAGACGTTGGAGTGGTGTACATCACTTCCGCTCAGATTTCACTGGTTCAAAGCCAATCATAAGACATAGATTTAATGGAGGCTGGAAAACATTCTCTAACTGCCTGGCAAGGAGCTGGCTGAGGTTAAACCACATGGTCTTTGTTTCTTCATCAGTCAGTTTTAAGTTGGAAATTTACCGTTGTTCTTGAGGCTACAGTCTCCTCATTTACAGCTTACTGCATGCTGAGGGAGGCGGGGTATTTTCATATTCTAGAAGTCAGAAGAGTTCGCCTGCGTGCAGAAGGTCCTTACAGCCACGTCTTTACATGCACTCACTGTAGGTCAGGGGCCCAGACCAAAACACGTAGAGAGACGCAGATGCGTGATCCTCGCCACACGTTAGTGGAGGAATAAAGAGGGGAGGCAGCCTGGGCTTCCTAAAGTCCAACCCGCATTTGGCTGTTGATCCCTAACTCATGGGGTATGAGAGATTCCAAAATAAGACCAGCCAAATCATTACCGACAAACCTCAGTTATCTCCATTTAGGCTGAGGTGATCACTTTTAATACTTACAAATTAATCAGAAATGTATTCTGGATCTCTGTATGTGTCTACTCTATTCTTGGATAATATTTTTTTCCTGCAGAAAGTTTTCATGATGATAGAGTTATTATGAAAAAAGAAGTCAGTTTTCATAATGATGCAGAGCTGGATCAGTATAGCTTCCTGAGTTTACTAAGGCTGGGTCATATCAGTTTAAGAGCACAGGTGGGTTGGTATGGCATCTCAGTGTTAGAGTCACGAGACCTTTCTAAATTGAGGGCTCTTCAGTGACAGAGCCCGGAGATGTGTCCCTTTGGTGCTGTCTGACTCTGGCTTCTAGCTATACCTCCTGAGGTCAGGGGCTACGAAATGAAACATGTTAAATGCCCTCACTTTCCTGCAAATGAAGCACCTGGAATTTTTACACATATAATAATGTGTCTGGACAGATATTAAATATTTTAAATGGCTGAAAGAGATTAATTTGTATATTTGGGCTATGACAATTCTTCTTAAATTCAACAAAGCACTTTGACAGGCTCCGTGGAGAGATAGGGGAGGAATAACAGTGAATAAGTAGCCCAGGTAACTTTGGAAGTGTTGTGGGAGCAGATGAGAAGTATATGCATCTATTGATCAAATGGTACAAAAGGTCAGTTATGCAGAATGAGTAAGTTCTAGAGATCTAATGTACAACATGGTGACGGTAGGTAATAATACCGTACTGTATACTTGAAATTTGCTGAGAGTTAATCTTGAGTGTTCTCACCATTAAAAAGAAATCATAACTATGTGAGGTGATGAATATGTTAATTAGCTTGATTATGATAATCATTTCACAATGTATATGTATATCAAAACATTGTTTATACCTTAAATACATAGTTTTTATTTGTCAGTTATACCTCAGTAAAACTGGACAAAAATAAATATATGCATCTAACTAAAAATATGGCATAATAATAGTGTTGAAGCAGAAATATAAACAAGGTATAATGGCAGATAAATGGATTAATTCTAATTAGGCGATATCTAAGAGGGCTCACAGAGGAGTAACTATTTGGGTGGGGTGGTCTTGAAGGAAGATCGGACTACACGTGGTAGAGATGATGCGAGAAAATTTAAGTGAGCAAAGATGCAGAAACAAGAACGTCTTGTGTTTGGGGACTAGAGAATAATCTGATTCTATGGAAGCAATTCAGTCATTATTCATGAAAATTGCAATAGTCTAGGGCAAGAGTGAACGAGGGTCTGACCTGGGCAGAAAAGTAAGGGTAAAGGAGGATGCTGTAGAAACTTGCCTCGTGCATTTATTAATGCTTCATGCTCAATAGAAGGCACAAGAGAGATTTTACAAAGAGAAGAAGATATACTTCCTACCTTCCAGGAGCACACAGGCTGGCCGGGAAAGCGTAGATATGTGACAAAGATTGGAGTAAAGGAAAGACTATTGAACAATCAGACGTAGATTCTAATCCCTGCCTGCCACTTACTCAGTGCCAGATCCTGGGTAATTTTTTTCACCATTTGCATCTCTGCTTCCTTATTTGACCAGTGAAGGATTTAAAAACTGATGGTCTCTTTGGTTTCGCAATACCATTTTTGAATAAAAGGAACCAAGGCTCTTTGGAGAAATATCTGATGCTAGAGCTGGAACAGGCAAAATAGAAGATGAGCCTGGAGCATCTGTTCTACCATACTGGAACGCTAAACAAATAGTCGGAGACATGTTAAAAGGACACAGAAGCCCACACCTAAAGGAGCTCCCAGTAGCTGAAATTGGAGCAACTTGATCAAAATAAAACAGTACTGGATTACAACCCAAAATATAACGATTACACATCACTATAAATAAACGACTTAATTGAAGAATGGGATAGAAGAGTCAGATCTTTCCTACAGAAGAATTCCAAATGATATACACGGATACTCCTCACTGACTCCGCCCTTCCCGAAGACACACCCTGAAATGATCGAGGCTTAGTGACTCATTTCCAAAGAATAGGACAGGGAAAAGGAAAATCGTAACTTTATACTGGAGAAACCTGGCAACGTGGCATTAACCAGGTGACGGAGGTTAATATCACAGTAATGTCACGTGTGTCTCCCGTCCTCTCAGTGTGATATGATTAAAAGGGCACTTCATCTCTGTGACCTTTCCCAAAACCCATGACCCCAGTCTGCTTGTGAGAAAGACATGACACAAGCTCAGATTGGAGGACGTTCTACAGGGTCTCCGAAGGACTCCCCAGGTCATTACACAAACAAACAAACACAAAAAGGTAAAACTGAGAAACTGCCACAGCCTGGAGGAGACTGAGGGGGCGGGGCAGTGAAATGCCATGTGCTCTCCTGGACTGAATCCTGGAACAGAAAGAGGACCTTAATGAGAAAATGGATGAAATGCAAAGAAAGTCTGGAGTTTAGTTAATTGAAAAAAAATTGATGGTCTCTAAAGTCTCTTCCAGCTGGTAGCTATAAGAATAGCATTTATTATCTAATTGCTTCATAACTGTGCTCATATTGCTTACAAAGTGCCAAGAACACATGAGTAAGGGAACCATTAAAGCAGGATGGAAGGCTTTAGTCAACTTTTTTTTCCTCTTGTAACTTCCTATAGTTGTGTGTTTCAGTGACGTAGTGTGTGGTTAGCTCAAAGCAATTTTTGAGGCAATAAAGGAGTGTTGAGGTGAAAGTCCGCTGCCTTTTCAAACCAGCAGTCACCTCTGCCCCAGTGAGGACAGTCTCCGATGAACCAGCACGTTCCCATCCGTTTGCCAGCTGAGCGTCTAAGTCCCTAGGCTGAGCCATCCCATGGCAGCACACCCTGAAACCATTGCTATGGTGACGGTCATGGTGGCAGGAGTACTTTGGGTCATTTGATTTTCCTGGACAGTTTCTTTATGGAGCCCCAATGTGAAATCATGCTGGCTCTGATTCATGACATTTTCCTGAGACTTTATAATGTTTCTTTTTTCTAAATAAGCAATTTCAGGTCAGGTAAAAATGTGAGTAAATCATGCCTGGCTCTTGTTCCAGATGTATCAATTTCTGTTCATTCCCTTTTTTCCTTTTCATGGCTTTGGGACAATAAAAATAAGCAATGCCTCCACTCTGGAGCCTTTCTGAGCATGCAGCATATAAATGGTATACCGTGGAGGGAGCAGTATTTCTCTACCTCGGTCATTACCAGCCTTAGCGTTTTCTCTGGCAATTATCTGAAACAGCAAGAACGTGGAATAATGATTTTGGCACACTCGAGACCCTGGGAGGATCAAAGAGGCTGATGTGACAGTTCGTGAAACCGGGAGGAAACAAACCATCCCCCACTGCCAACACTAACACAGCCCTGTGCTTGAGAGTCTGGGAGAGTCCAGTTGCCAAGTGTCTGCCTGCATTTTCTGTGAGGGGGCCAGGCCCAGAGCAGGTCAGGAAAATTATGGCTTTTATCAAACAGACACCGTGGTCTCTTTGAGGATGGCCAGAGTCTCACTCACTGCTGGTAACTGCAACTCATGTGGTCTTTCCATGAGAGGACATGAACATTTTCATGAACTGGGAAGGAAGGTGCCCATATGAGACTTCATTTATTTGGAATATTTCGGGCAAGACTGAAAGAGAGGCAAGATGCTTGTAAAGAAATTAAGACTGAGGGCTCTGTAGACAGATTGCCTGGGTTTTAATCCTGGCCTTTTCCTGTCTCACTCTGTGTAACTTGAGCAAATCCCTGAATCTCTCTGCCTCAGTTTCCCCTTCAGTAAAATAAAAATAACCATTTTCAAGTTATAGGATTACCCCAGCAATTAATATATGTACTTACAACACTGCCTCGCACAATGTAAGTCCTCGTTAATGACAGCTGCTACAGTTATTTTCATTTTAACCATCATCATCCTGACAGCTTCATGGGGTTCCCTGTCAAAGCTCGCTCTTTAACTAGAGAGCCACCACTGCAAAGCTTCTCTGGGAAATCTCCAGGCACCCTTCGAGCCCCTCAGAATCTGCCTTTCATTGCACAAAGCCCCCTCCAAGGAGCAGCTCTGGGTAACGGTGAACTTGGACGTCCATCAGGATTCTTAAGAACTGGATTCTGGGGGTTCCTGTGCAACCTGAAGATAAGCCAGTAACTTGATCTATCTGACTGTTGGTTTCTTAAACTAATATCTTATTAAGAATACTTGGCTATGTGCCGTAAAGTAATTAGGCATACATATGAGCAGAGCATTTTGAGTATCTTAGACGAAAAGAATTGTATGAATTATTAAATAAAAATAACAGAAATGGCAGTAAAGCCATGATGGAAGAAAATTGTGCTGACTGACTTCTGGAGTTTTCCACACCCTTCGGGAGCTGCGAATGAATACTTTTTTTAAATGGACAACTCAGTGACTGGCAAGTGGACCCTTAAAAAGAGTGAAATGATTCTTTGCATCTTATTAATTAAAGAGAACATTTCATAGCAGAAAAGTAACTCCTAGAAGTCATCAGGAGCTAATGTGGGCAGGGGAAAGAACGCTGGCCTTTTTTATGCACAGCTGTGAGATTGAACTTCTTTGACCTCAGTTTCTACATCTAGAAAACAAGGAAGTTAGATTACGATATCTATAAGATCCTTTCCAATGCAAAAAGGCTAGGATTCTTGAAACCTCTTAATAATAACAACCCCCTGTGTAAATTTCCAACCACCAATTTGGAAATTCTTAGGATTTAAAATTATCATAATTTTTGTTCTGCTCTAGCCCACTCTCAAACTCACACAGAGAGCAGAGTGTTTTCCCAGGGTGCTTTGTTCTGAGTCGAGTTACGCTCCGGTTGACTTCCTCGAGTGTCCTTATTCCACATTTTACTGAAATTTGCATCCAACCACTCAGTGAAATTTATTGCGCCACAATTGAAAGCTCCAAATCATTTATTATCTAGGGTGCTCTCAAATTTATTCCCAGAGGATGAGAGATCCCAGAGGATGAAAGAACACTCCTAAACCTAAAGCTCATTCTCAGAAGCTCATTCTCAGTAGTCAACTCATCTGTCATAGAGGGGCACAGTGTCCAGTATGCTACAGTTCTCAAATACCTCCGCCACCTGTATTTAGGCAAAATCAGGTTGAAATGAACGAAGGAGGCTAACTGGATGAGAATCTTGCCTATAACACATACACCAGAAAAACGTGTGTATATATTTATATCTACATGTGTATGTAGTTTGACTTTCTTTTAAATTTGTATTCACTCATTTTACAACAGTGTTGTGAGTCTGTTACGGTGACGTAGAGAACTCCTGGGGTTGACGTTACAATAGCACAGAGCTCCTGCTGCAGAGGCAATCGCAGTCTCCTGGGAAAGACATGCGAGGGGACAATAGGAGCAACCACGATAATAGCAATGACACAACAGCACGGCGCGGAAGGAAGGCGTTCCAAGTAAAGGGAGCGGCCCCTGCACACGGCCCGATGATTTGAGGAGCTGGAGTAATGCGGCAAAACTTGAGTTCAGGTATCCTGTAAAAGATGCTTAACTTTATTCTGCAGGTGGTGGCCAAGCACTGGAGGTTTTAAAGCAAGGACGTGATGCAGTTAGAGATAGAAACTAGAAAGACCATTATTAAAGTATTACTTCCCGTTTAGAGAATGGAAAGGAGATGGTGACAGAGAGAGACATGGGAAGGAAGCTGCATCCTCTCTCCAGCGCACCATTGGTAACACTGAGAAATGGAGCTGGGAACTTGAGACGCAAACCAGAGCCCTCTGCTTCTCTCAGTTATTCCTGACAACAGATGGAAAAAAAGGCAAAACCCTCACCTCCTGTGGTCACCACTGATACTCAACTGGGAAGCTCATTCTCAGTAGCTACGGATTTTCCTAGTCATTCATCTTAACTTAACTTGACACTGGGTTCTTTTGCCTTTCATGAGAATGGTCTTGAGAGGCTGCAAACTTATGTGGTTGGGAAAAGAACGTGCTGCACTAAATAGATCAGCCACAGATCTCCAACTTTCATAGCTTGTCCGCCTGTGCAGACTGTGCTGCAACGTGCTCTTGAACTCATTTGGGTGGGCCTCGTTTCTGAGGAAATCAAGGGGCCCAGAACCTCCCAAGTGAGCGAAAGAATGATTTCCAGATAGTCTAGTGGAGCAGCCTCTGGCTGCATGAGCTGGATGTGCTTGGCAGTCTTTCCATGTGGCTGGCCGGTATCCTGATGTTAGCAAAGCAGAAGGCAAATCTCTGGGGAGCTAAAAGACATGTGCACGTGCCAGTATTTTTGACAAATGCTCAGTTAATTGTTTTCTATGAGTCTTCTCCTGAGACACAAACTTTGAACCAGGAACTACCTCCTCCCACCCTCTCGGACCCCAGGGGAAACTCCATAATTTCACACATTCAGGCCAAGCTTCTACCCCACAGGAAATGGAAGCTCAGCCCCTGGGGATGAAAGAATGATGCAGGGCCTGGGAAAGCAGAGAATCCTCCCGAGTGAGAAAGAAGACAAACTCACACAAGTAAGGCCAGATCATTTATATACCAATACGAGCAACTCGGAATTTCTTATAGGAATGTCAAGGAAATAGTCAGAAGAGGACCAAGTAAACTGATGAAAAATCTGGATGCTCCATAGCTGGTAAATAATTTAGTATCCGGAAATCTTAACACTCCAGGATAGAATTTAATTTGGGATTCGGTTACTGGAAGTTGCGGTGTATACGGTGGGTTCCTAAACCAATCCTGCACCTGTAGAGGTGAAACCGAGATCCCAGCTGTAAAATCCATGACAGTCTTGACTGTCTTCTTCCAACTCTAGCCCTCGGACAATTTTGCCTGTTCTTTTTCTATAGTTTTCTCTACTTATGTTTAGCTCCTGCCATCCATTCACCAAATATTTGTAGCTGTGCACCATGAGGGACTTCTACAGACTGCTCTTGTTAAGTCTGAAGGGATTATAAGATGTATCCCCTGAGTGAATGCTAGTTGGATCAAAATCTTACCTGAACACAGCGGTGCTGCTTATTCGAGCAATAGTCTGGAATGGTGAAGAGCCAGGGTCCACCGCTGGCACTGCTCTAGAGGCCGGCTTCAGGGGAAGATAACTCAATTATGATCTTTTACCAAAGGTTTAAATCAACAGATTTATGCATTAGATATAAAACTTAACCTCTCTACAATATTAAGGGCCTTTGTTGTGCCCGGTAAAGACTGATTTTATGATTGACGACAACATGCCAAACCAATTGTGCAACAAGACCTGCAGTGTAAATAAATTCCAATAAAAAAAACTTAAGATTGTGAATTTGTGAGATAACAATTAATTATTCACGCTCTCTGAGTCTGAAACTCAAAAAAGGGAAACTTGGTTGGAAGAAAAATTTAATTTAAAAGGCATTAAAATCATAAAAGTGAGAGATATGTAGTTGAGTAATAATTATAAATATCTAGGCATGAATGAACGAGCATACAAGAGAAGAAAGTATGAACAATAAACTAAACAAAAAATTTGTCATCAGGGACTAGAATGACAAATTGAGTCATACAGGCATTAGAATCGGTGAATTCAGATTTAAAAACTTAACCAAGACACTCAGTACAAGAGATGTAATAAAATAAAATACAGGCAAAGAAAAAAGTCTCAAGGAAGGGGAATAAAGGAGAGAAATTGGACTGATTTTTCCCTTTATGAAAAAAATAATAAACCTAAATGAAAGATAAAGAACTTATCTTGAACAATCATATTAACTTCTGGGTGTTGGTGTGGTGGGGGAGTGTTTTAGTTTGTTTTTTTTTTTCTTTTTTTTATTTTTTATTTAACCGGGAGACAGTTGGATCTGTCTGAGGTAGAAATGTTGACCAGAAAGGTTTGTTGGATAAAAGATCCCACCACAGTTCTGAAATTAGTACAGGGCTATTGGCATGTGGAGTGTTCTTTAAGAGGTGGTCGTAAAACATTCTGGTATGCTTTCTTTGAAAAAAAAAAAGAAAAGAAAACAGCCCTCAACGAAGCCTTTTTCAGACATGTGTCATGGGGGGCTTTTTGTTGCTGAACTCTTCCACATTAACAAACCAAGTTTCTCTTCCTTTCATTCCTTTGGCCACAGGACAGACGCAATTCACCAAAGTCTCTACCACAGACATTCTCAGATGGTGCTAATAAAAAGAAGAAACCCAAACCAGAATTGGTGGTCCACATTATGAGAGCTGCTAAATATCATCACAAAGCAGTAATTATCTTACTGCGTGCTTGGTGGCTCAACATTCTGAAATGCAAATGTCACGAGCATCTAGTCTCCAAGATGTTGCTAATGGGAGCTCGTGTTCTGTGTTGGGTGGTCTTCTGTTCTGCCTGGTGGTCTTGTTTCTGCCTGCTATGACAGCACTAATGGTTTCGTGTAGTCCCCAATCCTACACAGTATTCACTCGTCTCTCTTCAGTAATGCTCGACAAGTCATAAAAAACAGACTACCCAGAAACGACACTGCAAGTATTCCAGACATTTTCTCTCTCGGTGGTGACAGTTCCAAATAAAGTTGGCTCAGTGTTTAAGTCAAAGCATTTTTCTAAGTGGCAGCTCAAAACACATCCTTAGATCTAGAAAATCAAACTGGGCTCTTCTTGCCTCTTCCATCATTGCTTGTAATAAATATTCAGCTGTTGGACTGCAGCTAGACATTTATAATAGATGATGCAGAGTAGGATCCAACTCTCTTTCCCAGATGCAAAGAACTCATCTCTCAGTTAGAGAGACTTCACTGCCTTTTAATAAGCATAGGCAGATCATTTTACAGACTTTGTCACACTTGTTCAGGATGTATTTCTAAAGGTCCCAGAAAATGTAGCAAGGGAAGGGTCTTGGCTGCACAGGATGTCAATATAATCTCTGTTCAGAGGATCACAGTGTCACATACCCCAATATTAATCCAGGAGCTATCCCAGTTTTAATTGGGATAAGAGAGTATTGGAACACTCTTCAGCATAAACTGACCTGTGATCTGTCCTCATAGGACCATCAGACCAAGAACTTAGTATCAGTAGAATTTTGGGGTTATCAGTTGGATCGCGTTTGGAGAATGGGTCCTAGTCCCCATAAACCATCCATTCACAAGTGATCTCCCTGCTAACCCCTCAGCATTCACTGCCTCTTCCATTCACTTCGTTTTACTACATTTGGGTTGCATCGTGATTGAATTTTCAGTCATACTTTTGTTGAATAAATAAATAATAAATGAAAAGCTTCCCAAATGGAGTGATACTTGAGCTGGCCATTCTAGGTGCTTCCTTTACATCCTGAAGAAATGTCTGCCCTAGAACCTTTCTCACTATATTGCAGTAATTTTTTTTTGTCTGTTTTTCCTCCTTTATTATAAGGTTTTTGAAAGCAGATACCAGACAATTCATCATCTTATACCCATACCCAGTGACTAGTACTGTGCTTGGTACATAGCAAGGGGTTCACACATTTTTTAATGAGTAGCTTGAACTTGGCCCTGCTGTGCTGAAGAAAGTTATTACAAAGGTTAATCGGCCTTAGTTCCTTCCCTCAAGTCTTTCTAATTTAGCACATGGCTGGATACTGGGTAGATGCTTGATAATTGCTAGTTGCTTAGTTAATTTTCAGACAGTTTTCTTCAAGTGTAAAGACAAAGTTACCAAAATAAATATGACAGCAAAGCTAGTTACTGTTTTGTTTTATTCTCTTGATAAAGATACCTTTCTTCCTCTGAGGGTTCTGCATGCGCAGATTCAACCAACGTCAGATCACAGATCTAAAATATTCAAGAAAAAAATGTTACATTTTTGCCGATGTGTACCATGGAGTTAGGCCAGTGATGGTTGTATGGTTGCATCTGTACCGAACGTGTAGAGATTCGTTCTTGTAATTATACCCTAAGCAATACAATATAACAACTATTGACAAATGTCGACATCGTATTAGGTATTATAAATAATCTAGCGATGATTTAAAGTGTACCGGAGGATGTACATTGGTTATATGCAAATACTGTGCCATTTATATAAGGGACTTGAGCATCCGCAGGTTTTGGTATCTGTGAGGCGCCTACCTCAATAGAAAAACACGTGAACCAATTTGGTGAGTGTATGCATGAGGAAATAATGATTTGTGACCTTCACTCACTCCCGTGCATTGTTGTTGGGTAGCTTAAAGCATGCGATCTAATGTGAAGTCAAGGCCAAAAAGAACCCGAAAAGGAAAGAAAGCAAATGGCAAAGGAGCGCGGTCTTGTAGGAACAAAAGGGTGCAAGGAGTCAGAAGCGCGTTTAGCATCAGGTCAAGGGATTAAGAACCAGGCATCTCGGAGGTGCCATTCAGACACAGAGCTAAGAACTTGGAGGGCCCCCAAATGAATAAAACCCAGCCCAGTGAGAGAGAACTCGCCGTCTAGGAGTGGCGTCGGTAGGGGCGTGGACAGAGAGGAAAGGACACCTGCACGTACGATGGGAAGCAGAAGCGATCGCTGCTGGAGGAGGAGAATTCAGACGAAGGGCTGCGGGAGGTTGGTGAAAGGAACTGTTGCTTCATTGAAGGATGCCGCAGCGATTTTCTAAGGATGACATTTTAGCTCAGCCTGAGACAGACGGAATTCAGGTAGGAAAGGGGAAAAGGGCGCTCCAAGTGGAATGAACAATACGAGAAAGGCCCAGAAGCAGGAAATCTGTAAGATCTGTTCGATGGGCATCAAGCGTTCCATTTTGTCTAAAGCTTAAGGTACTCATGGAGACGTGGTGAGAAGTGGAGCCAATAGGGTGGACTGTGGCTAGATTACAGACAGCGTTGTGGACTAAGCCAAGAGATTTGGACTTGACTCAGCAGTCTTCAGGACCTACTTCAAGGTGTGATGAGATCAGAGCTGTCGTCTCAGAAGCTTAATCTAAAAACAATACAAAGAGTAAGTTAGGTGAAGAAAACTAGGGTTGGGAGATAAACTTGAATGTCATTATAAAGACCACATAAAAATTAACATCTTCAAGAAGAAGGCGACTGTTGGAATGTTATGATACTAGTAAATGTGACAGATACCTCTGCTTATTTTTGTCAGTGTGGCAAAATGAGTCACCAATGACTTGGATGGGAGGCTAGTAAGAATTGGAACAGAGATGGGGAGTGACACCTGTAGGACTTTGGTGTCAGGTATGAACAGACAGGCAGGATCAAGATGACCAATGACTTCCAGGGTTAAATCACATATAGGGTCTTGTGACAGACAGAGGAAGATGGGAGCAGAGGAAAATGTCAGAGAATGTGAGGCAGACCTTAGGACTGGGGTCCATTCTAGGAAGTGTTGCTCTGACAAGAGTTTAGGTAAACGTGGCCTTGTTGCCGAGGTGATTTCCACCTTTCCTAGAAAGTTCTGCCTTAGGGTAGTCTTTCCAAATCTTAAAGAGCCCACGAGGGTCTTTCTTAATCCATAAAGTCAGTGACACAGAATTTAGTAATAAAATATCCTCCTGATGATGTGGAAGCTCAGCTTGAAGTGTTCCATCTTCTAAAGATCCTTTTTCTAAAATCATTCATTTGTCCATTCTGCATGCATTTAGTGAATAACTGTTTCCCAGGACCTAGGCTAAATGCTTGGGGTGTCTTTGTGAACAGATTAAAAATAAAATTGCCACCCTCCTGGAGCTGTCATAGTAGATGAAAACAGATGAAAATAATGTAGTAATTAAGCAAATCACATAGTACATTAGAAGGTGATAAGTTCTATTGAATAGATAAATAGGTTAAATAGATTAAAATAGATTTGAGTGAGCCAGATCACAAGGATGGAGTTGGGTTTGAGGCAGTTTACAGTTTTAAGAAGATGGTCAGGGCAGGCCTGATCAAAAAGACATAATTTGAGCAAAGGCTTAAGAGAAAGGAGTGAGTTATCCATATGGGTATCTGGAAGGAGAATACCCCAGATGTATATATTATGTACATATGGAAATGATACATAGACATTTGAAATTCAGGAAACAGATTTACGGATATAAATTTGGGAATCTAGCATATTGATGGTATTTAAAATTATGAAGCTGGACAAGTTCACCAAGGGAATAAATGTTGATAGAGAAGAGACTCTGGGTTGTTACAATATTAATAGTTCTGGAAGAAAAGGAGGGACCAGTAAAAGAGACGGAGACAGCGTAGCCAGGAAGGCAGGACAAAAACCAAGAGTGCGGTGTCCGAAAGCCAAGTGAGGACAGGGTTTCAAGGACGAGGCCAGTCAGCAGTGCCAGGGGTCGGTGCTGTATCAAGTGGAAGGAGCACCGAGAATGACCACTGGATTCCCATCAAGTCGCTAGTGACCCTGGACAGAGTAGTTTTGGTGGACTGATGAGAGCGAAAAGCTGAACGGAGTGGGGGTAAGAGCGAAGTTGGAGACAGCAGGCAAACACATATGACTCTTTGGAGAAGCTTTCTGTAAAGGGGAGAGGAAATGAGGTAGTAGGAGAGAGAAGTGGAGTAAAAAATGCGTCTCAGAGGCGTTTCGTTTTTGGTTTATGTTGTAAACTGAATCGTGTCTGCACTCCCTCTCAGAGTCACTCGTTGAAGCCCTAAGCCCCAGTGTCAAAAATGTGACTAGACTTTGAAACAGGACCCTTAAAGAGGAGATTAGGGTAAAATGAGGCTGTTATGCTGGGCCTTTTTAAGAAGAAGAAATTAGGATGCACAGAGAGGCACCAGCAGCCCACACACACACACACACACACACACACACACACACACACACGACCATGTGAGGACACGGTGAGAGGTAGTCAGCCACGAAGGAGACAGACCTCAGGGGAAACCAGACCTATTAACTCCTTCAGGCTGTTAACCCTTGAACTTCTAGACTCCAGGGTTATGAGAAAGTAAATTCCTATTGTTCGAACCACCGAGCCTGTGGCATTTTGTTATCGCAGCCTTGTTTCTGTTGGAGGGGTAGCTTTTAAGATGGAAGAAATAATAGCATGTTTGTGTATTTTTAAAAAATAAAATACCAAGAGGGAAAATTTTTATATGTAGAAGGCACAAGAGAAAATCAATGGAGAGATCTTTGTTGAGAAGGTGAAAGGAGGTGGGTTCTGGTCTTTGTTCTTCATTTCCCAGAGCTCCTCTTGCCTTAGGCCTCAGTCAAGGACCCTAAAATAAATCTCTTCTGATTTCTTGATAGTTATTGTACCAGAATCAGTAAACTTAATAGAGGAGGAGACTGTACCAAATCTGGAATTCTAGCAAAATTGTGGATCCGTTAAGAGGAAGAAACTAGAAAAAGAGTTTGTTTTTAAGTGGAAGGAAAGAGAGAGGAAGACAATAAAGAAGAAAAAAAGAAACAAGATTAATTTAACTTTGTCAATAAGTCTGGGTTTGTTAAGATATATCGGTGGAGATGTTCTTGTGGGTGTCGAAACTGTTGAGAAAAATGTAGCAAAGTCCAATGAAAGAGATGGAGTTGAATCTTCTTTAAGTGAATCTTCTCTTAAAGATCATATTTTCCATAAACAGTGTATTTACTATGAAGAATTTCTTCCACCACACATCACCACCCCGTTTTCTTTCAAAGACATGCAATAGCTATCAAAATAGAGCCATTAAGATTAATAAGGTGGTTTGGTAAAGGGAAGTTGGTTAAGAACAAGTTCCATTTGGGAACAAGAAAATGACTATTTAGTCTTGGCATCTTCAAGATGTTTAACTATGGCCCCGGATAGCGTATGAGAAAAAGGGAACCAACCTGGCATTATAGAGCTTGCGTGAAGGAAAATGGATGATCTTACTATCAAGTCTCATAGTATCCCTGGAAATTAGGAAATCTACAAAGGCTCGCTCCATTTTGCAATGGCGGGAGAATCTTGGCGTAACAAGGCCGAGATTGGATTCATAATAAACGTATTTTAAATAGATCCAACATGTCACAATGAGTCAGTACCAAAATAAAGACTGGAACCCCGAACTCCTGGCTCTCCTCCAGCTCTCTACCCACATAACTGTATTTCCTGTGTTTTTATTTTTGATCTTGAGTGAATTCCCAGTCTCTCTTTCTCTTGCCCTTGCTCTCTCGCTTTCTCTCCCTCCCTTTCTCCCTCACATACCATAGATGACCCTTGTACATGTCCTCCATAAATCACTCTATGGTGGAGTCCCTTTGTTGTTCTCTTCTCAAGGTACCCACAGGAAGATTATGGCAGAGAACCAGGGCTCAACAATAAGGGAGATAATTGAAGGTCATTCAGCTGAAAATAATTCATATTCATCTATGGCTTCCTTTTCCAGAGCATCTGGTTTCCGTTAGCCAGCATGGTGTCCTCTGCTTCTGACTGTGGTGGCCTACGGTAACCACATTTTTGCTAAAAAAGAAAAGAGTGCTTTTACATCTGTTCCCGAGATGTTTTTAAACTCTTCCTTGTACAAAGCAATGCTCTGGATTTAGATGAACAGAGACTAATACTTCTTGCTATTAGGTACTAGCGACTGTGAGCCTGCCCTGGGCAGCTTCTCTGTTGCTTCTTCCTCTTTCTGTCGAGATCAATCATGCAATTAAAGATTAGGAAAGCAAAGGTCACATAGTTCGTCTTACTGTGTCCTACCAGAACTTCACAGTTCTAAGGAGGTTTGGATTTATTCTGTTTTTAAAGAGAGTTTCTGTTCATGTCTCCATGGATGGAGAGCATATGAACTCACTAAGTTGGGAGCTGCCCGCAGCAGATGCTCATTTTTATTTTGTATTTTACTTTTTTTTTTGGTCCATGACTGTTATATTCATAATAGAAACTCATACTTGTATTTAAACCATAATCTCTTTCAGCCTGTTCAACTTCAGGTAAAGAAGTACACACTCATTTCACCAAACCTGATTCAAAGGATCTTTGTATCTATGACAAAAGGAAAGTTAGGAGAGGTGATTTGACTTACAAAAGGGTCTGTCACTATATAAAAGGAGTCAGTTTGACACAAAAATCAGTAGCAGTAATATATCGGGTATTTTTTATGCCATGACCAGCTGACAACAAATGCATCTGATTGTAGCAGTGCTGTAGAAGCACGTGATGCCGAGCCCCCGTGGGATCTAAAGAGGTCTCATGGTTGCTTACAAAATATTGTTCAGGAATTTCCTGTGCTGAAAACAAAGGTGAAACACAGGATGGTGAATCAGAGAGGAAGCCAAGAGAGAAGGAGCCGAGTAGAAAATGCAGAACAGGAGCAATTTGGAAAGAAACCCAAGGTTGTAACAAGGCCTTTCGTTTCATTGGCATAGGATGTAACAGAGTACTGGATTGAGTTAAAAATCAAATTTCCATTGAAAAAAACCTCAATCGAAGGATAAGAAGGTACCACCTAGTTTGTTTCCTGGAACTCGGAATAAGAAGAAAAAGAAATGGAAAAGATAAAAGATGTAGAGATGAATTCAGACGTTCCGGCATCCAACTAAAGGAGTTTTGAAAAGAGAGAATAAAGAGGATCAGAAAAACAAAACAAGGAATTTTTTCCAAACTGAAGAACAAATTCAAAATGGATGGTTCTACCAAATGCCAAGTGATGTAAATGAGAAAAGAGCCACACTTAGGAAAATCATTGTAAAAATTTAAAACATAAAAATAAAAGAACAGGTCGTAAAAGCTTCCAGGAAGTTTGTACCCTGGAGGCATTAGCTAATGCTACTTTGGTAATCATTTTGCAGGAGAGAAGTGTATTACATCAACACATTGTACGCTGTGTTATGTGTCATTTATATCTCAATAAAGATGGGATGGGGAAGCCTCTAGGGAGATAAACAGACTTCTTGTCAGTAAAATCATATGTGAGAGAACAACGTCTTCAAGTTCAAGGATTATTTTTTTCAGCCTAGAATCTAATTTTTTCCATGATTTGGTACACATATATTGCAAAATGATTACCACAATAAGGTTAACACTTCCATCCCTTCACATCATTACCTTTTGTGTGTTTGGCGAGAACATTTAAGTTCTACTCTCAACATCTTTCAAGTGCACAATACAGTATCGTTAATTATAGTTACTGTGTTGTATGTTAGGAACCCAGAACTTATTCATCTTATAGCTGGAAGTTTGTACCTTTTGACGAATATCTTCCCATTTCCCTCACCCCTCGGCCTTTGATAACCACTATTCTCTTTTTCTATGAGTTCAGCATTTTTAGATTCTACATCTTAGTGAGAACATACACTATTTGACTTTCTATGCCTGGTTTACTTCATTTAGCATAATGACCCCAAGGTTCATCCATGTTGTAGCATGTGTAAGAATTTCCTCTCTTTTAATGGCTGAATAATATACCATTCATTACACACACACACACACACAACAAGACATGTTTACATGTCTTGGCTATTGTGAATAATTCAGCCTAGAATTTTATAACCAGTCAAACTATCAGTCTATATCATGGCAGAATAACTATTGAAAAAAACTCCAAAACTGTATCTCACATTTACTCTTTCAAAGACTGTTGCTTGCAAGAATAAACCATAAAAAAGGAAGACACAGGATCCCGCAAATGATATATCCGATACCGGAAAATATAAAAGAAAGCCCCGGATGATACTCTAACCAGTCCAGACAGTTAGACAAAAGTTCGCTGAGGAAGTCTGTGAGGGGGGAAAACAAAGTACATTGCATCGATGTGTTGCTTTTTTTTCTAAGATGGGGAAAATAGGTTAGATACTATGACATAGTACTCGAAAACTTTAAAATATGATCAATATGAAACATATGTCCAAAGCAAATAGCAAACCTCAAGATGTAAATATTTAAGGATAACTATATAGGAAAGGTATAGTCCATCCAGGAACACACGGTTTTCATGTAGAGTTATGGGTCAGGCAAGGCCTGGAGACAGGCAAACCAGTGAGGAAGTTATTCCAGTTATCCTGGTGAGAGGACGGTGGTCTGATCCAAGGTCATGGCAGTGGGATGGAGGCGAGTGGGCAGATTGTAGAACTAGTTGGAAATTAGAACAGACAAACTGAGAGATTGATATCAGAGAGGGAAGAGCGAAGAGAGACTCCATGTGTTTGGTTTAGAAATCTGGGCAAAAAAGTACCACTCACTGAGAGAGGGTACACTAAAGGAGAAGATTTAGAAAGTGCAGGGGTGAGATCATTTGAGTCTGACATGCTGAAGGAACGTCCAGGTGGAAATGGCCAATCAGCAGCTGGTTGTATGGCCTGGATCTCTGGAGAAGTGTCCGATTTAACATGTGGAACCTTGAGCAGTGGGCGAGAGTGGGTTAACAGCCTATGGCTGAGGGCTCCCTCGGGCTCGAACATCAAAATATCAATTAACAAGCTTCTAGGAAAAGTAATTTAGAATAATATGGAATAAAATTTATGTGCAATCTTCCTTAAAACTACGTTTCAGTTGCTTTGGTCCATATAGGTGTTGAATTTAAAAGAATTCTATTCCACCCACCCAAAGTAATTTCAGATTAACAAGTATATTACTTGTGCTTCCTCATACTCCATGAGGTGATACCTAGTCCTTCAAAAAAAAAATTTTTTTTCATGTCAATCCACTTCTCACAGACCACAGCTAATTCCTTTAAAAATCCCTACAAAAATCTACTCGTCTTCTTCCTCCCCCGCCCCTCCTCCTCTGCTGCTGATCCTACATCCCGAAATCTCAAAAGCTAGTCAAGCCAATCAGGACAATGGTTGCAGAATGGAGAACAGAAACATGCTGAAGTAGGCCGAGCTAGGGTTCTTGTAGCGTCTAAGAAGGAAAAAGGTTAGAAATATCCAATTACCGATCAGCTTTATCCTATTCTATAACGTATTGTTTCTAAATACTGACCCACCAAGATTAAGTTTTAAACGTAGTTAATAGCCAAGGGCTTTCTAGAGGAAGCCTAGCTTCTTGTTCACGACAGACCACGCAGGTGGACCGTTGTGGATCCGGCCCTCTCCTTGCCAGTGCCCCTCCACTGCTGTTGGTCCTGGGGAGCCTGTCTCAAACTGACCACGCGCACAGGAGACTGAAGTTTATCGGTTCAGCAGACTTCTCTTTCTCCGTTTATTTTGGGAGATATTCCATCTAGGGTCTAGAATAATATTTCCGCATCCAGGGTGCCACCTTCTCAGCAGCGGAGCAGTTCGTAATGAAAATGCTGTTTCATGAGCAGAGGATGAAAACAAACGGAAGTACTGTGTGGTTGTAAGCAAAACTTCCTCTTCGTGCTGGGGCCGAGGCTGAAGAACCATTGCCCACGGCGCTCTGCAGTGACTGGGCATCTTGTCTCCTCCGTCCATCTGGAGACCCCCAGCTACGCTTCCCTTTTCTATCATCCAGACTTTTCTGTGCCTCCAACTCTTTCTTCGTATTACTAAATTAAAATCACATCCTAGAATAGCCTGCTTGAAATTACCCGTAGGTGACCTTGACTGGCGTTTCGTGTGTTCCCAGACACTTCGGACACAGGTAGTTGACACGATGGTTCAACATGGCAGGGCAGGCACTGGTTCCCTGTGCCCTCTGTCTGGACATTTCTCCCGCCAGTCTTCTCCAGATCACACAGCTCTCCCTGTCCTGCTTAGAGGCAGAAACACAGAAACAATCATTGAATTCGATGACGCACAGGCAAAGTGAAAAGTAATTCACCTGGACAGATAAGGGATGACGTGAGGATGGGGTGGAAACTCTTTTAACACTGGAAAGAGAAGAGGAAAGGGGGGTACAGTGGACTGTTTATTCCATTTTCTGGTTTTTCCATGCCTCCTGTGAAGATATCAGTAGCAAATTTCATTTACGCATCTGACACCATTTTCACTTTGAGTCTTGGGCCCTGGATGGAAGTCTGGAAAAGCTATTTAGAAGTCAGCTCTTCCCTCAGCGCTCCCACATGCATGCAGAGAAACCATCACAGACGCGATGGCACACCCACAGAGAAGCCACATGTGCACCTAAGGACACATGGACAGGCAGGCAATGAAAACGCCCAGTGGTAGCCAGAGCCGCTGCAGCCACAGAGGCCTTCTGCGGCAGACAGTCCGTGTGCGTGCCTTCTCGCACCCACACAGACACAAAGACCCACGCGCAGATGCCACAGCCCGTCCCACAGCCCCTCCTTACTCAGCTGTGCCCTTCCCCCCACACGCCCTGTTTGAACACAGGCCTTCTCCAGTGAGAACTTCCCAAGTCCATCTTTGCTTGACTAAATCAGACTTCTGTCTGTGCGGCCCCGAGAAAACTCAACTCCTAAATTGCACAAAGTAACTGAGAATGGAAGGGGAACAAATTCAACCGACTGGAACCTGGGAAAACTGAGGTGGAGAGGCCGCGAGGGCTAGTAGTGCCCTTGCCGCCGCCGGATACTTCAGCAGAAGGGCAGCTGAGTGGTCTGGAAATGGCGGCAGTGCAGCCATTCCTAAGGAGACGACCACTCATACTAAACAGAGAAGAAAATATGACCTACTATGGAAAGAAAATAAACTTTAGAACCAAACAGACTTTGATCCAAATCTAGCAATGCCATTTAGTAACTGTAAACTTGGGCATGCTGTTTAATCTGAGTGTCAGTTTACTCAAAAATGAAATCTACGTTCCAGGGTTCTTGTGAGGATTAAGTGTAATGACATATGTATATGTAAAGTGGCATTACTATGTTTAGCCACATAAATGCGCAGGGAACTTTTACTGTTGAAGTTGTTCCCAAAATATCCTGTAAACTCTCCAGGAAATAGACAATGACTTTAGTTTTCAGACTCTCTAAGCCAAGTTAGGAAGGTTCCATTCCAATAGAATGATGTTGGTAAGGAACATTTGATGAAGAAATGACTGAATCAGTGAATGATGAATGAATAAATGGAGTACCTACATTATACCTGTTGTTCTTAGAATCACCAAGATCTGATACCAAATCTAGCACGTAGTCCTCTTGCTAAGTTTCTCGGTTTCCTGGGAAAGAAAGCTAGAAAACAGCAATTCGAATAGAAGAGCAGTATCGCAAAGTTTAATTAGAGCAGAAGAATAAAAGTAACAAGGATTTGGGCATGGAAGAAAGATGTGGTCAAAAACTCTTCATGTAACAAAAGGACTGAACAGTCTCCATTAACTTTTGTGGGACCAGACCTAGTGGAACAGTGGGGGACAGGGGCCGATTTGTGGGACACTCGTGAGGGAAAGGAAGATGAAGTGGCGACAGAGCAGCTGCAGAAATCTCAGTCACTCCTCTGAGAAGTCTGCCCCAGAGTTAGCTCTAGTAACTTCTTCCTGTTAGCTAAGCTCTGTACACAGAACTGAAAGGAAAACCTGGGAGCGAGAGAGAGCGAAGAGGCCGCACTGTGGCGCCCGCCGGGGCCGCCGCTGCAGGGCCCCCTTGCAGTTTCCCCATCACTGGAAGAGCGACGTCCGGGCCTGACCTGGTCCAGGGCGGCTGCCTGACGGGGAGCTCCCAGCAGCCCTTCAGCAGAGGGAGGGGGACGATGCAAAGAGAAAAGGAGGGGTCGGCTGAAGGACCGATGTCGCAGGTGTGGAGGGTGGAGAGAGAGGGTGCCAGTGCCGGGAGAGAAGGGCGCGGCCAGGGCCAGGCCGAGGCGTTCATTCCCTCGATGCCTGAGGAGCCGCCCAGCCGAGGGGCGGCTCTGGGCAGCTTCCCTTAAACCTGTGGCTTCCCAGGTGAGCCTGGGGCAGCAGACTGTCTGCTCCGACACGCTTCAGACCCTCATCCACCGCCAGGCCCAGACCCGCGGCTTTCTCGCCTTCGCT
Organism: Pteropus medius; assembly: GCF_902729225.1. Taxonomy (NCBI): domain Eukaryota; kingdom Metazoa; phylum Chordata; class Mammalia; order Chiroptera; family Pteropodidae; genus Pteropus; species Pteropus medius. The sequence continues at coordinate 13,596,849 of NW_024349225.1, forward strand.
TGCACAGTCTGTTCGCAGCTCTGTCCTTCAGTAAAGACGCGGTTTTCGCTTTTCTCTCATCCTTCTCCACCCATCGCCGGCCTCATATGAGCACAGACGACTGAAGGGGGCTCTGTCCTGCCCCTCTGAAGCCTTCGTTCCATCTGTAAACTCAAGGTCACGGGTCCTCGTCTTTGTCCACATTTCCGACGTCACAATGACAGACAGAAAAAGAAAAAGACAAACTTGTATGGTTCCCGCAAAAGATGGAGTAAGATATGCACACCCCAGAAATCCAGGCCATGAAATGGACAGAAACGCCAGAATTCGAGCTGAGTTTTACAAGCCGAATGTGGTTCGTGCAGTGTCTCCTGAGCTTCACTAAAGTTGTAAGCACCTTGCCCAAGGCCACACAGTGGACGAGTGGCAGTCAGGCTGCGGCTGCCCACAACCTCCCACCTCTCCCCGGCCCGGCCCTCCCTGTCCCTCTGGCCACAACCAAACCCTTGGCTCCGCAGTGCTGATCCCGGCCCACCCCGGGCTAGTGCGAGTCATTTGGGGCTTGGATTAGGTGGCACAAGGTCTTTACCTATGCCGAAGTGTAGCCAGCACAGCAGTAAACTAGACAAGCAGGTTCCTGATGCTTGGGTTTCCAGGATGGTGGGGAAGACGGGCATGATGCATGCAGACAGACACAGGTAATTCAGATACTGAGAGACTTCAGACGACGAAACCAGATAACGTGATGAGAGTCAACTACAGGCTACTTTTGATGAGATACCTGAAAAGGACTGAGCCCTGCCTGCTAGGAGGAGAGAGCCTGGCCCAATTTAGAGGAAAGGGAACTCCAGGCAGTGGGCCTAGGAAGTGCAAAGGCCCTGAGGCAAGTAAGTTCTATAGGTACAGGAAGTTGGTCAGTGACGTTGGAGAATAATGATTGAGAAAAACGCGATAAAAAATGAGATCTGAGGGGAATCTGCATTTCATTTAAAATTCAGTGAGCATTTTGATGAGTCTTAAATAAGCGGAAGTAGCATGATCCAATCTGTGTTTTTAGTCACCGCGGTGGCCGTGAGGAAATGGCCCGGCCAGGCGCGTGACAGGAGGCGAGGTGGCTCGCCTAGAGCCGTGCTGGGATAGAAAGGTAAAGATGGATGGTCAGGACAGACAAACATCAGGACACAACTTACCCTTGGGGAGATTCGTTTCCTCGTTCACTCCGCTTTATCTTGGCTTTGTAATCCCACTGTATGGTGTCACACTTACGTGCACGCGTTCCGATGAACTGCCCACTGTTTTCTTCTTAAATGCTTCTGTAGTAAATGCCTCACCACGCTGGCAAAATTCGGCCGGATATTTAGCATTTCCTCCCACTTGAATGGACTGTGTTTACAAGGCAGTGCTGAAGCAGTCGGTTCATTCAGCCTCTGAATTCAGAGCTGCCCTATCCTTCCAGAAAAAAAAAAATAATAATAATAATGGTCATTCTCCTTTCTTTTTATAGATACAGGCTGTCAGAGATTTAGCTTCGCATAATTTGCCATAATGAATTATAAACTTCTCCTTTTTTCTCTGAGTTCAAGAAATTAGTCAAGATAATAGAAGTAAGATTCTTCTAGAAACTGTGTCCTGGGGTTAATCAGTGTGTTCCTAACTGGAATTATTAGTGGAGTTAGTGAGGAGAAACACATGTCGCTTTTGGAACCCTCCCTTGTAAATTTACTATGGCTGAGTGCTCATTCCTTCTGGAAAAACTATCTTAATGTAATTGCAGTAGGAGCTGATGATAGTGCTGGGTTCCTGAGAGTGACACGTAGATGACCGTTACCAGCCTGTCCTGTCCTGCTCTTTTGTTATCTAAATCCTGCAACCACTGGCCAGTCACCCTCAGAATGTGCTTCGTGTGGCAAATCTAAGCTTCTTAAGTTCTGATGGAAAGGAGATATATGTCGCCAGGATGAATTAGGTGTAAATAAGTTGAATTTTTATTCTCGTGAATTTGGCAAAGATGACCTCATTCAGAAAGGTCTGGCTGTAATCCGGGTAATGGGACCATGGAGAGAGCTATATGGGGCGACCGAGGCCGAAAGGGCTTCAAGCAGGAAAGCCCGGGCCCGCGGAGCGTTACAGGCTTCAAGGTCCTGCCTTCAGGGCTTCCAAGGAAAGAACCGCGTTCAGGCATCTTCAGAGGGTTGAGAACATCTCCAGACGGTCAGTGCAGAGCCCGAGCGTTTTCAGTTACAATATTCAATTAAAACATTCTTGCACATGTGAAGGAAAGGGGTCAGTAGATATTCAGTGCCTTTAAAATTCATGTAAGTTTATGATGAAGACACATGCCAGCTCCTTGACTCCTGGGCCCAGTAAGTCCCAGGTGTGGCTGTGCGGCCTGGTCCGAACAGCAGGGACGGGGAACTGCGAAGCCTGGGCGCGACGGCAAGGCGTCCGCGCTCCCCGCGCCGAGCTCCTTCCCGCGGCGCAGACAGGGATTTATGACACGGGGAAAATGCGGTTTTGCTCTCGGGCTTCAGCTTCCAAGTAAGTGCGAGGCATCTCCTGGTTATTAGGGATTGCTGACCAGTGCTTGGATTATCTACATCGCCTCCTGTTAATTAAACAAACATTACAATACGAGAGTTGCTATTTGTTATGTTTCAGTAAGCGACGGACTGCATTAGCTTTTGTCGGTCGCAGACTTCCCTCATCTGGGTCTCACGTGTGGCTTTGGGATCTTCTTACTGGTTCGGTAAACATATCTGAGCACTGAGAATCTCCAACAACTGTTCAGATTTCATTCCCCACCCCTCTGGCCGCGGCCGATCGCTCTTCGGCCCGCAGGCCCTCCCTCCTTCCCGCCCACACACAGCTGCGCTGCCATGTGTTTTGTCAGTCGAAGGCAGTGATACTTGTAATCCAACCCTGCAGCTTTCTCCGTTTGGCAAGCCCAGCAAATCCCTGCATGTCTCTGTGCTGCTCTGCCCTCTCCTCAGTGATTTGGGAGCAGCCATCCTGGTCGCCTACTTTGTTTTCTCGGGTTTGGAGAGGACTGACATTCACGAAACAGGGGGAACCAGGAAGAAAGCTGCTCCTAAGTGCCTCGAATTACTTTTTTCACATTAACTGCCCTAAGAAGGAGGAAAATCTTCTTGATTTGGAAGGCTTTCTGAAAATTAGCCCCACTGCACCAAACCTTTGATCTTTTGGTCAAACTGTCAATTTCTTGAGAGCTCAGCTCTCTTGTGAAATTTCCAGGCTGTTCCCAGAACAATTGGTTGCATAAGTTCTGAGAGCCAGACCCACAAAGCCACTCTGTGCTTTGGAAAGTTCCCCACACAGACCGAGGGAACGGTGACACTGGCACGGGGACCGAGCGGGGCGCCGCCCTGCCCTTTCCAGCCACACCTGCCCTCTCTTTTCTTTCTCTGTCGGACATCTCTTCCCCACCCCCTTCCTTCTCTGTCTCTCACTCCTCTCCCCGCTTTGCTTCTGCTCCCGTTCCTTCCCCACGTCCACTTCCCAGGCTTGGGCCAGGCCCTGACATCACCCGCTTGGCTTAGGCGGGAGGGTGTCTCCGGGTGTAACCGAACCCCGGGTGGGCCAGCGCGCAGCACACACGGAGGGCAGCTCTGCTTGCCCAGCGCTCCAAGGACAGATTTTCTCACATTGTTCCAGAACATTGCTCCTGGGTGCTCCAAGAGGGAGTGAAGAACTGGGCTAAAAATGTGTAAGACCTCATGCCAAATAATTGAAGACAAGTAGTTGGTTTATAGTAAGATCTTGCTAGTTTTCACTTTGCTGAAGTGTGGGGAAACATCTGATCCTTTGTTTCATGAGTAGGGTTTATTTGCTAAATTGAAATGAATATAAAATAAAAATAAATTGAATAAACAAAACATAATACATTATAAATTGAAATTTGTTATAAATTTACAATTTACCTTGGTGTAGATTCCCTCTCAATTTAATATTATTAAAAGCCTTAAATAGATCTATGCATGCTGTTTTCCTTAATATTAGTAAATAAGCTTATGCTTGCCAGTTTTATACAGTTCTGAGGTGTATAAAATTGACTTTTTGACTTTTTTCTTGCACTGTTTCCTGTCTGTTTTATAAAGTCTTATTTAGGAAGCACCCTTCGTCGTGTATATTGCTTATGTTTTCAGCCCTTGTCATTGCCGTCAGGTGTTTCATACCTGCCTTTACAAATGGGAGGTCTTTAACCTTTTTTGTAAAAGACATCTGTTGATTTCCATATGCAATAAATCTTTTTAGAGAAAAAATGGTCATAAATGTAAACATTTTTACTTAAATGTAAATAACTAACATTATGTTTATTATACATTTTATTTATTACATGTGAAGTTAATAATAAATATAAATAAAGTTATACATTGAAAAAATAGTTTAAAAAATATAGAAATTGAAATAAATAGGATTACTGAGAATTTTTGTCTATTTAAGGCTTTTGAAGTAAATCATGAACCGATTCCCAGAGTAATTTGAATGACATTTGTCAATATAAAGCAACCGAGTGCATTTTGCTTGAGAGGTCCTTTGTATTTTTTTCTCTCATTTGTAAGTGATAATCAGGACATTTCATAATTAATAGGGCCTCCTGTGTGAGCGTAAAATGGGAGAAGCCACTGGGGCTGAGATTGATAATTTCAGTTATCTGAGTAAATTTAAATAGATTTATTTAAAAGGCACTTACTTTCCAAAAAGCAGAAAATATTCATCAACAGAAATCAAATGAAATTTTCATAGTCACAATATAATTGGATCCTAATTCCTAAGGGTTAAAATTTATCTAAAAAGAGCCTCTTACATCAGGCTTCGTCCCACTACCAAGGTCTCCAGGAGATGTCTGCCATCGTCCCCACTTGTCCCCACGCTTGCCTCTCACCACACTTTTACCTCTTGGCTATTCTGGGAGAAGGTTCGCGGCTATTTTAAGATCGACGTGGAGCAGCTTTTCAAACAGGCATAGTTACTCCCTGGAATACATGTAACTTTTTAGTAGCTATGTAAACACAGTTTTAAGAAAATCGATTTCCAGGTGTTCAGCTTCCACCTCTACTCTTTCCTAAAGCAATCTGCCTAGGTAGGTGTCAGCAGTGAAATTCGTATATCCCTTCTTCTCACTTTCCTGTGCTATAGCTTGTCTCCCACTTGACAAAAGAAACGTGCGCCTGTCCCCTCTCCCTGTCAGTGCCATGCATTATTCTGAGGAGATCAAACGAAAGAATAATTTCAAATATTTGTGTCACCTCATTTGATAAAACACTGTAAACCACCACCTATCGCACTAAGAAAGTCCCAACACAATTTTACTTTCGATATGTAATAATTATAAAAATTATAATTTATGTGTTGTTTTTGGATCGTTTGCATATAATAATACCTGTAAATGATAATACAGAAGAAAATTTCAACTCTTAGAAGTCTAGGGTTACAGGAGGTATATCTTCTCTATTGCAGTTACTAGACTGAGCTAAAATTGTAGCAAAAGGAATTCAGATTTGGCCATGAAGTTCTTGGCGATGGAGATTATGGTAAAAAAAAAAAAAAGAAGATTGGAAACTTAAAAATTTTTGTAGCATAAGCATATGAAAGAGTGATTAATAAAAGATATTTAAATATAAAACTATATTGCATTGGTGTAAAATCCTGAGGCAGAAGTGGATAGAAATAAAATTTCAGGGAGGAAAGAGAATGAAAATGCCCAGTTGTTAAGAAGAATTTGTATAAAACAGACGATAATGGACAGAATATTGCTATAGATCCATTTAAAAGCGAAGTAATAGTTTCACTTTAAAATTTCAATGTAAATGTGCCAGAAGTTATATCCTTTGAAACTGTACACATTTATGATAAACATTTTAGTTAGGAACTTCAGACTATGCGAAGGGAATTGTCGTCTATCTCTCTAAGGGGCCCGAGCACGGCAGAGCCGATCCCGGGCAGGTGGTGTGCTCTGCCCAGGGAAACACGCTGCCAGCTGAGCAGGGCCAGGCAGCCAGGTCAGCACAGTGACATTCCTTGTTCTTGCAGGAGTCACGTCCTGTTCTTCTTTCTCCTTCTCCCACCTGGAGGCTCGCACTAAAAAAATGCTTTCAGTTCAAAGTAGGCTATTTCTCTCCTGGCCTAACTGGAGCTTAATTTCTGAAATGGCAAGAAAATATAAATAGATGCCATGGGTTACACTAGGTCAAGAGGAGCTGCCAGTGTTTCCTAGTGAGCAGTGAACCGGTCTGAACGGTCTGATCGGGTTAAATTATGGACAGACGGACCTGAATGAGAACGTTAGTGTAGAAAGCAGCAGAAAGTGCGCTCGTGGCAGGAAGAGACTTAGACCCAGCTATGACAGTAAGAGATCTGGCAGCCGACAGGACGCATGCGTCATCCGTGTGTGCGTGGGTGTGTGCGTGTGTGTGTGTGTGTGTGTACGTGTGCATGTGTATGTGTTTGCATTGCCTAGCTACCTGCTACGGACTGCATGTTTGTGTCTCCCCAGGATTCATTTGTTGAAGCCCTAGTCCCCAGTGTAATGGTGTTTGGAGGTGTAGTCTCTGGGCGGTGATTAGGTCAGGAGAGCAGAGCCCTTCTGATGGCGTCGGTGTCCTTATAAGCAGAGACGTAAGAGAGATGACCTCTCTCTCTCCCCTCCTACCCTCCCTCTTTTCCCCGCCCAGTGAGGATACGATATGAAGGAAGCCATTTGAAAGCCAGAAAGAGTTTTCAACAGAACCCAGTCCTGTTGCAGCTTCTCGGATGTCTTAGTCTCCAGAACTGTGAGAAGTAGATGTTTGCCGTGTAAGCCACCAGTCTACGGGATTTTGTTACAGCAGCTAGGACTATGACACCGCTTACTCTCTGCAGTGAAGTGTGTCCCCGGGTCTCAGTACCCTAATCTACCTGGTGGCTCTTCCCTACCCCAGGATTTTCTCTGTGTATCAGTAACGTAAAACCAAGAGAATGTGTTTCTGAACCAAAACCATCACTAAGAAGCCCTAAAGCCTGAGAAGGGAACGGGGAACAATAAAGATGAAAGAAAAAATATGGAAAGAAAAAAGATGCAAAGAAAAAATTGAAACCTGAGGAAAAGTGGGAAAAATCAAAATTAAAACCATGAAAGTATATTATCCAATCTCCATGGAAAGGACTTCTATCATTAAATAGATATAAAGCAAATTAAGTTTATGCTTTCCATCATTATTTTAACTCAGTGATTTAATACTCCCTAAAAATCACATTTGAAATGCCATCTATTGAGTTTTCTGAATAAACCACCGGGACAAAGTTACGGATAATGTCTGATTTCTTTAGATAATTGGAAGTACAGTTGACCCTTAAACTACGTGAGGGTTAGGAGCACTGATACTCCATGCCGTTGAAAATTCACTCATTACCGACTCCCCCCAGAGTTAACTACTAATAACCTACAAACTTAACTACTACTAATTATCAACAGATCAGAAGCCTTGGTGATGACTGTCGATTAACACATATTTTGTATGTTATATGCATTGTATACTATATTCTTACAATAAAGTAAGCGAGAGAAAAGAAAATGTTATTTAGAAAATTGCAAGGAAGAGATAATACATTTATAGTATTTATTGAAAAAAATCGGCGTGTAAATGGACCCGCGCAGTTCAAACCCACATTGTTCAAGGGTCAGCTGCGTTACCGACCGAGTTTCCGTGAAGAACCGGTTTGGGGCTGACTTAGCTCTCCCTAGAGCCCTTGTAGAGAGAGGGTGAGAGTAAAACCCTGTTCTCACATTTCACCCTGGAGGAGGATTCACGGTGACGTTAGTGACATTTAGGCTTCCAGGGGCTGTTCAGCTACACAGGTTCTGTCCAGGGTCCTGGGAGGACACATAGGTTTGTGTAAAATTTGCGAAAGTAAGGTATTTTAACCACAACTGTTAAGGCCACTGGCTCTTTCCATTTTGACTTTCCTTCCCCTACCCTCCGCCTTCAGTGGGGTGGCGTTTGGGGACCCCACCAAGGGGAAGCAGTGTTGGTGGGGCTTGGTTTGGGTTCCGTGGACTGTCGTTATGAGGCTCGCAGCCATTTCCAATGGACGAAGCTATTGCTCGCCAGGCTGATGTACAAATGGCACCTCGGCCAACGCCCAGTGTGCTGGTGCTCTCTTTCCACGAGGGTGCAGGGCCGTAGGTCACGTGGGAGTGTGAGCGTGTGCTGTGGTCCCAGCACATGAGGCGTGGAGGAGAAGGGGATGTGAAACGCATGAAGCCAGAAACTGGTCCGAAGAAAATTCTTCCGGTCCTCAGCTGTGTGAGCTCTGAGTTCCCCATCGATGATTCGCTTTTCGCAGATGCCGGGGCAGGCTGGGTGTCTCCCCTGTCAGGAGTTAACGGCAGCATGCGCAGTTAGAAACACATGATACTTTGCTTTTTCTAATTTGATGGGAATTGTAAGAAATAGAATATTAGAATTATCAGAAGTCCTGTGTTTGTAGAGCACTAATTGGAAGCAGTAGTAAAAACAGCGAATATGTCTGCATATTAAGCTACAACTGTATCCATCTAAACTATGAAAAATAAAAAATTCGATCGACTATACTAAAAGAGAGATTGGGATATCTTTCTATTCTCTTTATAGAAAAGTTATAAAATCATTTAAATATGAAAAGGCAAAGAGTATACAGTCAAAAATGAAAGAAGATAGTATAGTGGTATGTCAGGAACTCAATTAAGAAACATGTTCTTTTTCTTGATTTTGCGATGTTTCTAATATTGGTCAAAATTTTGGAAGTTATTTTTTGGATTTCTTTTCTCTTTCTCAATCATCCTCAGTGTTTGCTCAGCTCCTGCAGTCGTGGGGGCCTCGGGCTCCGGTAGCCCCCCTCGCCCGGCTCCCTGAGCCCGGCCTCACGCGCAGGCACAGTGAGTCCGCCCACCTGTCTCCTGTCCCAAGCGCCATTACGAGCTCCGCCGCCTGAGTGTGAGGAGCAATTGCAGAATTGCTCCAATAGGAAAGAATTATGAACATGCGTTTTTTTCTTCAACAGAGTTGGACAAGGGCTTACGCTCTGGTTTCCAGCTGCACTTAAAATGAAATAATAATGTTGGGCCAGTCTTGCCCCGCTTTAATTAATCTCTCCGGGAAGACGCATTAAACCTTTCGGCCCACCAGTATGCGTAAATGCTTTAGTGCCCCAGACCATACACCCTCTCTTGATTATTTGGGACACAAGGAAAGTACGCTTAGTAAATGAGGCTGTTTTATGGTCCATTTAAATAATCTGAAAAGGAAATTAATACTTTTATTACTTTCTGTAAGTGAAGAACTTCCTTAAAAATCTATGAGTTCTTTTTGTTATAGAGGTTAGGACTGCCCAAGCCAAAACATGGATCCGGAGAAATAGCGGAAGGTTAAAGAAAGGATTCATGGCCACACAGATCAAAATGGAATAAACAAGAAAGGCCGGAAACTAATTTGGGGCTAACGAAAATCACCTCGAACAGAGCCAAGAAAATTCACTTGATTAGAAATCAAGCTGTGACTTAAAATATTTCTTAGTCTTTTTGAATAATGTGAATTTTTTTCTGGGGCTATCGCAAGAATGGAAAGGGGGTCTGCAGAAAATGTGGAAACATTTCGTGACCCTCCCCCACCCCACATTGGTTCCATAAGTACTTATTATGTGAGAAACATTCTTATTGGTCACGTTGCAAACACTTTCCTTAAATTTTAAGTACTCACGACAATCGAGTAGAGAAAGTTAAACCATCCCAATCACATAGGAAAGGAAGAAGCTAAGGTAACTTCTCTGATCTTACTGTTACCTGTTCTGCCTCAATCAACTTAAGCCATGTTGGCGTCCACCGATTCTGAACACACCAAGCACAACCCAGTCCTAAATCCTTTGACGTGACTGTTCCCTCTGCCCACAACGCTTTCTTTTAGATTTCCACATGGCTCATTCCTTTACTCCACTTACATCTCTGTTCAAATGTTACCTTATCTGAGAGCTCGTACCCCTTAACACTTTGTCCTGTTTTATTTTTCTTCTTAGCGTGTCACAGATTTTTTGTTTGCACTAAATGTCCAGAGCCAGTGCATATTTGGAGATGGAGCTTAATCACTACATAGCTAAAAAGGAACGCATTAATTTACTTTGCTCTACAAATGTGTCATACAAATGTTGGCTTCCAATCTGATGTCGTGTACTGTGTTACATGAGAGATTTCCAGACGAGCTCACGACTAGCTCTTCACTGGGTGTACCTGCTCCAGGTCTTCTAGCCAGACGTTATCCCAGTAACTTATGTCCTTATACAGTGGCATTTTTAATCAGTCAGGGTCCCAATAGTTATCAGCTAGTGTACTCAAATTAAGAAAACTACAGGAATTTTTAAGCAACAGGTTATTTATGTGATATATCAGTTTCCTAGGGCTGCCGTACACCAAACTAGGTGGTTTAAACAGAAGAAGTTAATTGCCTCACAGTCCTAGAGGCGAGAAGTCCAAAATCAAGGTGTTGGCAGGGCTGGTTCCTTCCGAGGCCTGTGAAGGAGAATCTGTTCTATGCATCTCTCCAAGCTTCTGGTGGTTTGCTGGCAATCTTTGGCATCCCTCGGCTTATAGATGCATCACCGCCATCTCTACCTTCATTTTCACATGGCATCCTCCCTGTGTGCGTGTCGCTGTGTCCAAATTCCTCCTCCTCCTAAGAACATAGCCATATTGGATTAGGTCCACTCTAATGACCTCATGTTACTTTGATCCTTTGGAAAGATCCTATTTCCAAATAAGGTCATTTTCGTAGACATCAAAGGTTAGGGCTTCAACAGCTTTTTGGGGGACACAATTCAGCCCGTCACACATGGTACAGGGGGGATAGAAGGGTATTGCATGGCGTGTGGTGGCGACCTGCGGTTAGGACAGCAAAGCCAATGCTCCTCCTAGGTCCCCAGGAGGGGCAGAGGGGTTGGGTACTGGAGAGGGGGCGATGGCCGTGTTCAGCAGGCTGCCTCAAGAAGAGCAGTGGCCTTTGGTTGAGCAACGGGCCAGCTTCAGATGACTCAGGGGAAGGAGCTGAGGTCGTAAGCACCCTGACCTCATGCTCCGTCTTCTGTCCAGTCTTCTGCCAGGGCTTCCCGTTGGCCCAGAAGGAATCCGTCAGCAAGGAATCTTTGTGCCATGACCGTACAAATGATGTTTTAGAAACATTTCTAAATTTTAACGTAATATTATTGTTTTTAATTTTGGCCTTTTGCATTTTCAAGAATTTACCTGAATTGGTTTATATTAGCTTTGATGATTCCCGACAAGATATTGCCGGAGCCCTGGTCCCTCCGTGTGCTAGGTGATCGGAAATGGCGAAGGACGTTTGCTGGTGTGCAAACTGGGGAGGGCTGCAGGTGAAGCAGGAAGTTAGTGCACTGTATGTGATGTGACTTCTCCTATAACCTCATCTTCAGTGAAACTTGTGAACGGATGACATATTTGAGGAAAGCGGACTTTTGCGTTTGGATTGATGCAGGATGTGTAAACGCAAGGTAGAGAAAACCATGAGGAAGAAGGCCATTAGGTATTCACAGAAATCGTAGAGATGGTCCTGAAGTTGCATAGGTGCCAAATTGGAATTTTAGACCAAGCTGATCCAAGTCTGCGAAGGGTCAGAGGGCCTCAGCTGACAGCCAGGATGTGCCTAAAAATCTGCAGGGATTTGCACGGGTCAGAATTTCCCGTTCTGTTTCTTTGTGATCTCTACAGTCAAGAACCTGACGTCTGAATGTAAATTTCCGTTGCTGCAATTTCAGCTCGGCCTGGTAGTTATAATAATGATAACAGCCGTTAGGTACGAGCAGTGCAGTCAGAATGTCTGGGTTGGAATCCCAGCTACAGTATTTACGAGCTCAGCACTTAAAGTCTTTAAAGTACAGTTTCTTCATCCATGAAATGGGATTACAATGTCTGCATTCACTGCATTCACCGCAAGGTTGTCGTATCAAATGCGTTAACGTATACAAAAAACTGGAGTCCCTGGCACATAGTAAGTGCCAGGTGTTTCTTATTGATCTCATCACCATCTGTCAAGCATTGTGCTTTCTTACAGTAACCCTCAGCATTAACTAGTATAGTCTCCATTTTATAGATAAGGAAATTAAGGTACAGAAAAATAAGTAATGAGTGGTTATTTTATACATGTTCCTGATGCATTTATTATAGGATCGGTGTGATCATGGACAAATAAATGTTGAATGAATAAATGAATGAGTAATATTTTTTTTCCTCGGACCTTACACAGAACTCAGAGAAAGGAGAGAAATAACTTTTTCTCAATTCCGTAGTTTTTAGTGTTCACCGACACTCTCAATTTAAGTGCCAATTTCAGCAATGCTCTACTTTCTTTTACTTCCAGAGAAGAAATAAAAATATTTATAAGAAAAAGATGCAAATTAATATTGTTTCCAAACTCTAATGCCTTGACTTTTTCCTTTTTTGGTTCTTCTGCAAGCAGCCTTTGGAACATAATCTATGCCAGTTGAAACTAACTCTCAAAACAAATTAAAAATATAGTTTTGCAATTCCTAACCAAATAGTCTATAAAAACTCTAATAAATAATATCGTTTTCCTTTACTCTGATATTATAAATTTCTTCTCCAAAAAAAAAAAAAATCTAATTTTTCTTGCAGAAATCCATGCTCTTTCTAGCTCATGATTTCCTTACTCTTTGGGTGTTTCCAATTTTTTTTTCCCAGAATGCATTTTATTATTCTTTAAAAGTGACATTAAATTATCTCACTGCTATTGGCTCAGACCGTTTTCTTTCTCTGTTTTGGAGCTGGGTGTATAATTTGAAGTTAGCATTAAATCCCATCGTATGAGTTTTATGTAAGCCAGCCCTTGTAGATACAGAACGCTCCACTGAGACAGTCATTTGAACATAATGATCATCAAATGTTCACATTTTCCGTTTCTTGCCAACTACTGAGTCTAATCTTCTGCTATGTTTGCGAGTAATTCGTTACTACCAAAAGAGTTCAAATTCTCGCTTGCGTTTGATTCAAGGATGTAGTAAGAAGTAAGCGTGCGGTGGCATGTTCATTTACTTAACCAAGCATTTAATAAAAATTAACTTCTTCGAAATTCTGTTTATTCAACCTTCAATGACAGTGTCGTCTTCCTGTATTTCGGAGACGGCAGGCAAGTAAAGAGCTTCACCTTCTCGGATAAAAGCTGGAAGGCGAAGTGGCACGAGGGCATCTGCCCTCCGCGTAGGCCGGCCTGACACCCCCGCAGAAGGGCCTCGGTCCTGCCTTGCTCCTCGCCTGCCCCGGGGTTCAGCACTTGCTCTTCCTGGGGTACTCTCTGCCTGAAGTTGCGTTACCGTATGCTCTCATCCGTCTGTTTGAAAAGAGAGATTTTCCTCTTCTCTTTTGGATTTCTCCTCCTCCATTTTCTTACGAAGAGTGTCACCAAACTGTCACGCCTTTTCTTCCACACTCAACGAACGGGCCCAGGGGCAAGGAAACGGATGAGTGGCACCGTCGCCGTCCTCGGGGAGCTTTTAGGCTGGGAGGCAGAGACGAACGAGACGTGAGATAAGTGGATTTATGTGAATCAGTGACTCCAAGTTTCCTGAAGTATGGATTTATTTAGCCTTCTCTCACTGCTAAACTCTGGAAAAAAAATATATTGGTTACACTATTTCATAGTAATATTTATCTCCCCCTCTGCCTCCCGTTGGGTTGGTTTCACAAAATCAAAGACTTTCAGAGCCAGCCTTCCTTTTACAGATAAGTACATGGAACCTGGAGAGAGGGAACAACTCTGCCATGGCCACGTGGCTTGTAAACGGCAAAGCCGGACCAGAACCTGACCTCCCGACTCCCGCTTCTCCTCTGTCAGACCCTGCAGGAGCTCTTTGTGAGCCGAGTCTTCCAAGTCAGTCCACAAGCAATGAGTCCGCAGACAGAGAGGACAGTCCACCTGGGAGAAGAGGGCATGACCTCCCCTCGAAGCCGTCTGAGGCGGAGGACAGAAGCCCGATAATACCGCCCTTTCCGGTGCTAAAGATGACACCCAAACATCTGTGGCCAAGTGGGGACCTGGAAGAAATAAGAGAGGAGGGGAAGGGAAGAGAGGAAGGAAGGAAGGAAGGAAGGGAAGGAAGGAAGGAAGGAAGGGAAGGGAAGGGAGGAGGGAGGGAGGGAGGAGGGAGGGGAGGGAGGAGGGAGGGAGGGAAGGAAGGAAGGAAGGGAAGGGAAGGAAGGGAAGGAAGAAGGAAGGAAGGAAGAATACATGTAGTGGAAGGAAGGAGGAGGAAGGAAAGGAGAGGAGAGGAGAGGAGAAAATGGCAATAAGGGAGACTGTTTCACCAAACTGACGCCTGTCAGATAAAAGAGTTTGGCATCATAAATTCCTCCCCGCGTTTCTAATGGGATTTTAATACAGCATTTGGCCATCATCTTTTTTTCATTCTTTTAACGACATACATGCCCAAAGTGTAGCCATGGAGCCTCTGAACTCCGTATATTTCTGTAATACACAAAGAAAACAGCCGTCACATCCATTTTAAGGAACTTTTAAATACATTATAGTGAGGTCTGTAGGCTCCGGATCCAAAGGGACCTGCACAAAGCCTGTCTGTACATCATCTGTGACGGGCTTGAATTCCAGCCAAGGCAGATTTTTTTTAAAATAATAAAATAAAATACTGTGTTTTTTTAAAGGAACATTATATTTTTAAACTGGAAATAATTGCATTTTGTATCTCATGTGACATCTGAAAGTGATTTAGTTGAACAATGTGGTTTCTGATTGGTATTTGAATTGGTTCCAGAACATTTTTCATAATAACCATCTTAAAGATCCCAATTATCTGATCCTCTTTCCCCCCTCACATGGTTTCATAGGAGGTTTCCAGAAAAAGAGAAACCTGCAGACGCAGGCGAGCACCTCGCATCCAGCCGAAGCGCTGGCCTGCTGGGCTGGAAGGACAGGGCCTGCTTGTCGTCCTGAGCTGTCCAGGTGCATTGATGGCTCAATAAAGGCGGCCTTGGCATTACCAGGATAATTACTTACTCAAACAAGCCTATAAAACCAAAGGGTTGCCCCAAGTAAAAGGCAAACAGGGAACTTTTTTCTTTTCGTGTTAACATGTAAATCTAGTAAAGTGTATTTAGATTTCTATAAAATTGGCTCTGGGCGCAAAATGGATGGGTGATTTACCAGGTGGGCAGCAGAACCCATTCCCCAGGGTCACAGAGAGGCTAAGGGAAAACAGTCCTCCTAAATCTGAAACAACACCCATCCATAAACGGGCCCAGCCTCATTTGCAATGTGCAGAAATTGTCGTGTGGTGATGAAGAGAGCAGGCCCCGGAGTCGGCCGGATCCGACGGGTCTCTGCCGCTGTCGAGTGGTGGTGATCCAGACTCTCTGCATCTCGTCTCTGAAGTGGAGATCATGTCGTGCCTGTCTCGTGGGATCACTGGAAGGAATGAAAGCAACAGTACACGTGAAGGGCTTAAAACAATACTGCGTACGTAGGAGGACACAATAAACAATGGAACAATCCCCTCTGAGAAAGACCTGAACACCAGCTGAACCAGTCCTCCCAACAAAGGACAGCTCTCATTATCACAAGGAATGGAATCTTATCGTAATAAATAGTAGCTCTTATTATTGCATATATTAATAATGAGAATAATGTCTTTTGAGCTCTAAGGGCCAGCATCTAGTGTCTGACATGATGCTAAGCATTTCAGATATTGTAGCATTTCAAATATTGTATCTACTTTAACCTACTCGAGGTGAAACTCCTGTCTAAGATAAAGGATCTGGCAAGTGTCACAACCAAACATAAGACTGCTAGATTCAGCAAATAAAAATATAGGCTACCCATCTAATTTTGAATTTCAGATAAAGAAGAAATATTTTTTAGAATAAGTATGTCCCAAATAAGCATGAGACATACTTATATATGTGGCAACCCTAACTAGAAATCAAGCCCCGAGATCTGTTTTATCAAACCTATGCTTATTTTTCTTTACCACACAGTTATATGAAGAATATAACTTATTCCTTGTGTATTTTATTTTCTAGTATTTTTTTCCCAACCAGAAGGTTTTTCAGTAAGAAACAATCCAGAAATTGTTTGTGGTTAGCAAATTCCAGGGACAGTGAGATGCTGAAGGCAAATATGCTAGACCAGGACCGCTGGGTGTGGGCCTGGCACGTCAGGAGCTGGTACATCCAGCTGTGTGTCCTTTTGAGATTATGGTCTTAAAACATGTCAGCAATTATTTTTATTTATTATGAGTATAGTTGGTATACAATATCATATTAGTTATATTAGTTTCAGATGTACATTTTTATCCTTTACAATGTGATCACCCCACTAATTCTAGTAATCATCTGTCACTTATCACAGTGTTATTGACTATATTCCCCTCCAAAGTTTTCACCTGCCCTACCTCTTGTCTGGTAACCATCCCTCTGTTCTCTGTTTCTGTGAGTCTGCTTTTGTTTTGTTTTGTTTTTTCCTCATTTGTTGTTGTTTTTTTTTAGATTCCATGTATAAGTGAAACCATATGGTGTTTGTCTTTCTCTGACTTATTTCACTTGGCATAATGCACTCTAGGTCCATCCATGTTATTGCAAATGGCGAGATTTTATTCTTTTTTTTTTATTGCTGCATAATATTCCATTGTGTGTGTGTGTGTGTGTGTGTGTGTGTGTGTAATCTTCTTTTGATCCACTCATCTATCAGTAGACACCTAGGTTTCTTTTATATCTTGGCCATTGTAAATAAAGCTGCAGTGAACATAAGGGTGCATATATCTTTTCAAATTAGTGTTAACAATTAGTTTCAACAAGTATTAAAAGCCCTTAAAAACAAAGGGCAGGAGGTGGGTTCAGGATGGCGGCACAGGAAGATTCTAAACTCACCTCCTCCCACAGACACGTGAAAACTACAGCTACCTATGGAACAATCCCCTCTGAAAAAGACCTGAACACCAGCTGAACCAGTCCTCCCAACAAAGGATAAAAGGGCCACATCAAGATGGGTAGGAAAGGCAGAGATGTGGTCTCGCAAGAAACCCCACCTCCAGCGTGGCAACCCACAACTGGGAGGGGTCTCACAAATAGGGAGTTCGTGCCGCACATCAGGCACCCCAACCCTGGGGACCGGTGCCAGAGAGACAGGCCTCAAAACACCTGGCTTTGACAACTAACAGGGCTCATGTCCAGGAGGCCCGAAGAGCTGCTGAGAACTGCGATTCCACCGTTAAAGGCTCATGCGCAGATTCGCCCACCCCAAGGCCCAACTTAGAAGGAGCAGTTGAAAAGCGCCTAGACCACATGTGAGGAGATTCCTCTACTAATCTTAAAACATCTGCACAGGGGCAGAGGGCTTACTGGGACTCTCTGGGGATACAGGCGCTGGTGGGGCCATTTTTGCATTCTCCCTCTGCCTTGCCAGCACCTGAGGGCATGCTCCACCCCTCATCTACCCCTGCAGCCCTGCCAAAGCCTGCGAGTGTGCCCAGATCCCACGGACTCTCATGGCCCCCCCAAAGCTGGCGGCACATGGCCACCCAGGAATGCCGCCTGACTGCCTGGCTTTGGTGGCCAGGGGATCTAGTGTTTCTGGACCCCATGGGACTAGCCCAATTGGAAAGGTAGTTCTGGGCAGGCTGCCACCCCCAGGGCACTGCACAGACAGGCTGAAACACTGCCCATCTCCATCTTCCTTTGAAAAAGACCTATTTATTTATATTCTGGCGTTTCAGCCTGAGGGTCAGGCTTCGGGTTTGCTACACATCTAGAAGCTATGGGAATGTGGACCAAGACATAGTGCAAACAAGTTATTAGCGAATTGAATTCAACAATACATCGAAAGGATCGTGTACCGTGACCAAGTGGATTCATCCCAGGGATGCAAGGATGGTTCAACATCCAAAAATCAATCAGTGTGATGCACCACATTAATAAAGTAGGGTAAAAGTCATATGATTATATCGGTAGATGCAGAAAAAGCACCTGACAAAATTCAACATTCATTTATGATAAAAAAAATAAGCTTTTAACAAAGTAGGTATAGAGGGAACATCCTTCAGCATAATAAAGACCATGTATATGACAAGCCCACAGCTAGCATGAAAGCTAAAAGCTTTACTTCTAATCAATAAAAAGCAAAATAACATTTCATATTGAGAAAAAATATTTTTGCACCATAACTTGCAGCTATAAATGGTACTTTTAAATGTTTAATTTTTTAATGGTATGAATGAATCTGATTTGTTCATTCAACAAAAGTTGTCTTTATGTCAAGGTACTCTATAGACAGTGAATGAATGAAAACAGACACTTTCCCTGTCCTCCAGGAATTTACACTCTAGGGAAGGGACACAAGTAATTAAAAAGCACAGAAATATAAAGCTACAATCACACAAGATCTTTGAAGGAAAAGCACCTGGAGAGAAAATCCTGTAAGAGGGGACTTGAGTTCAGACAGGGCTTCCTGAAATAGGAATAATCTGAGTGACTAAGATCTGAAGGATGAACAAGACTTAACCAGAAGGTGTGATGGAAAGATTAATAGCGTATGCAAAGTCCCTGTGGAGAAGGAAGCCTGTCAAGAACGCGGAACTGAAAGATCGTTCAGCGGATGCGGAGAGCGGAGGCACCGGCATGTCGCGGGTAGGCGAGGCCGAAAATTTAACGTAATTACAGCAGACCCAGACATAGCATGGCTCTACACAATGAATGTTTAGTTCCCTCTCATATAACTTTCCAGGGAAATTCCAGGTAAAGTGTGGCGATGGGCGCTCCCAGGAAATCCACCATCAGAGATGCATGCTGGCACTATGTCATCGTCAACATGTTGCTTTCAGAGTCATCATGAAAGCCATCAGGTAGAATCGTAATGCACATCAGAGGTTTTATGAGTCAAGCTTAAAAGTAGCACAATGTCACTTTTGCTCACATTCTATTAGCTAAACTCAATCACGTGGTCACCCCTAACAGCAAGGGGGCCTGGGAAATGTAATACATCTATGTCACAGGTGGAAGAGGAATGGATGTTAACAGCTTGCAATCTCTACCAGAAGCAGGTGGAGCCAGCTTGTAATCTTTGTTAATGAATTTTAGTTTTATCTCAAGACTAATGGAAATCCATTGAAGGCATTTAAATGGATTACTATAGCACTCCAGGCCAGATCATGTTAACACGGAGCAGGCTGGCTGGTGGTACCAGGAATGGAGAGAAGCAGGTAGATGCAGTAGCCCACGTAACAAACATTGACTGGAGAACGGCAGGCAAACATACAATAAGTCTATTTTCTTTGTTAAACTACTTTTTACTTCGTTATCTTCCTGGAGCTCCTTTGTTTCTTCTGTACCACTGTGTTCCTTGAACAGCATACAGGGAATCAGAAAACATAGCACTCGTGTTATTTTTTTATTGTTTTCTTCTACATAAAATTAGGACAGTCATAGCTACACATCCTTCTTGTTGGGGTTTGGTGGTTGTGAGAATCGTAGCTATCGTAGGTATCGTAGAGATCGCGTAGGCTGGGGTAGGTGCACAGTGGCTCATGTTCACAGGGTGCTCTGGTCTTTGAAGTTTCTATAATTGCTTGCTCAAACTATTTAAGGAGACATTCCTCTAAGGCTTTGCACATAAAATAAAGAATTACATGTTCAAAAGCCTGCTCGTTCTTTCCCTGTTTTTACTGCTACCTAATATAAAAGTAAGTGAAAGTTATTTGCCTAGTATAATGGGCTAAACAACCATAAGGTATATAAACTTGTAATTCAGTGTACAGTTTAATTGGAGCATCGAGAGTTTTGTGCTTGTTTTAACTGGTGTAGAAGAGGAAGGCTGCTTAATCCTCCAGTCGAAAATGATCTTTCTCACGGCTGCTGAACTTTGGTTTCTCCTAATTCGTCTAAACAAGCTCAAAATAGTAACAGCTAACACTGAGAACCGAGCATTGTTCTAAGTAGTCTACGTTAGTGTATATAGACACACACATAAATATGCCCCTCACCACAGTCCTGTCCAGAGGGTACTGTTATTACCATCTCCATTTTACAGTTGAGGAACCCGAGCACTGAGGCTAAGAAACTTGCCCAGAGTCACAAAGCTAGTAAATACGGAGCTAGGATTCAAACAGACAAGACACCCTGACTCTAGACTCCATGTTCTTTAACCCCATTGTGTTGTCTCTTTGTAATGTACTAAATGCTGAATATAAAGTGCTGTACTCTGCCCCTAACAAGATTATCCTAATTATAGTTTTCGCATGGTTTTCTCTAGGAGAATTTTCACTGACAGCACTCTGACTAAATTACTGCAAGAATTATGACTCACTTGGTCCCATAGCTATTAAAAGGAGTCTAGTAAGATAATCCCAAATGGGTGGGGGAACTGGAAAATTCCACAGCAGACTGCAGCCAGTTAAAGTTTTGTCCAGCGAGCAGCAGGTTGTCGCCACAAAGTTGCTCCATCAGGTTGATGGATTCCAGCCTCTTCTAGCGTCCGATGTCTCGTTGGATGGTTGCAGAGTAGGCAGTACGCACGAACTGACTCTCGGAAGCTGAATAGATGCTCACTGAATTGACGAAGGGAAAGTGATTCCAACGTAAAGCAAAGGAACGGAAAAATAACACGGGAAGGAAAAAGCAAGGAACCACAAGGGTGGGGAGAGGAGAAGCCAAGTAAGAGAGGAGGGTAGCTAGAGCCAGGGCATGGAGGGCTTAGTGGCATTCAGGAACTTTAGTCTGCGTGGCTCCATGAAACCGCTGAAGGACTTTGAGAAGATGGCGTGGTAAGGTTAGAATATCAGAGAGGGTATCAGGTTTAGGAGAAGGATTACGATTTTAGCTTTGCACTTCTGAGTTTGAGAAAGTCAGCCTGAGGGAATCCAGT
The DNA here is from genome assembly GCF_902729225.1 of Pteropus medius. Lineage (NCBI taxonomy): Eukaryota > Metazoa > Chordata > Mammalia > Chiroptera > Pteropodidae > Pteropus > Pteropus medius. The sequence goes on from NW_024349225.1 coordinate 13,617,749, forward strand.
GGAGGTGTTCTGCGGACAGATGGACATGAACTCTTTTGTTTAGAAGAGAGACATGGGCTGGAAACAGATATAGCTAACAAAGCCATGAGCAGTTAGCCAGCGATTGAAGTCATGACCATAAATAAGATTTCTCAGGTGAATATATACTAGGGTACAAAGAGAGGAGAGAGATTGGGGCCCAGAAGTTCCCATTTGAGGGCGGTGGACAGATGACAGACAGATGCGCTTACGGGGAAGTAACGAGTCAGGAGAGTTAACATGGACAGGGCATAAGCCACAGGAGGATGGAGCATCACGCAGAGGGTGTGGGCAGACACGTCAGATGTCTCAGGGTGAAGTCGGGCGAGGGCTGAAAACCCTTCCTACGGTGATGGAGTGGCAGGGCCAGCTCCTAACTGCCGGAGGCGACAGTGAACGGGAGGTTCGGAAATGAAATGAGCAAGCAGCTGCAGAGGACTCTTCTGAGACGGAGATTGGCAGCAACTGGTGACGAGTCTACGTTCTCTTCCGCAGTGGTCGTTTCTTCAGTGACTGGGGAGCGGCACTGGGTCATGCAGCGTGTGTCTGACGGCCCCTTAGAACAGGTCACAGGAGTTTCGTTATGGGTTCCAGCCACGAGGTTTTAAGGTTATTTCCCAAATCCCTAAACTATGCAACATGACACATTGGCACTCGCTTCTCTGATATGTAATGAGGACATCTGGATGACTCAAAATGCAGGTCTTAGGTGCGTCACGGCACACTGACGGAACTGAGTCTTTCCATTTTTATAAAACCCAGGTGATTCCACAGGATGAAAAGGATTTTAATAGATTATTTTATTTTTCTCCAGAGTTCGTTAGTAAGTTTAGTTCATAATAATCATTAACTCCGAGTTACTATTTAAGACGAAGCTGTTCAAAAGAACCCAGTTCTGCAAAGAGTTCCCCACTCCCTTTCCGCCCTGCCTAAATTCAGGGTTTGTTATCCTGACCCTCCCCTTACTTTTTGTGTGATCTTGGACATGTCACTTCACCTCGCAGGATCTCAGTGGTTTCATCTGTCTAAAAAGGGGGCTGGACAAGGTGCTCAATAAAACCATATTATTCTACACCAGGGGTCAGCAAACTTTCTGTAAAAAGCCAGACAGTAAACCCTTTTGGCTTTGCAGGCCATGTGGGCTCTGTTGCAAATACTCAGCTCTGCTGCGATCACATGAGAGCTGGCACAGAGCGTCTGTAAACACATGAGCGTGGCTGTGTTCCGATCAAACTTTATTTAAACAAAAAGTGGGTCAGATTTGTTCTTTGGGTTGTATTTTGCCAACTCCTGTTCTAAACTTTAAAATTAAAGTCCTTCGATTGACAAGTTGGACCTTTTAGAATCGCCTTTTAAAGTATTCGTATCCCCAAAAAGACAAATTATGCAGCCGCCGTCAGTCATTGTGCGGTGGGAGTCCCGAAATTTAATTCACACATTTTAAATGAGAAAAGCATAGAAATATAAAGTTTTGTATCTCATTGGTAAACAATCTGGTCTTTTTCAAAGTGTAGGCGAGAAAAATACACTAAAATTCCAATCAAACTTCCAATTTAGTTTGATCCAACAACTTAAACAGTCTCTCTAAGAAGTGTTTAACATCTTTGGTTAAAAAGTCCCAATCTCTTTGAAAGCCTTTCTTCCCCCTGCTTAAACACAGGATGTTTGAACGTGTGAACGAGGAGGAGGTGGAGTAAGGGGACTTGTGGGACCTCAAGGTCCACAAGGGAAGAGCAAGGTCCTCAAGAGCACTGTCCCCTCCTCCTGCCCCTGGGGTACCATCCTTGTCAATGTGGATGCTGTGTGCCCAGCGGGCCATTCAACAGCTGAGGTCTGCGGTCCGTGCGACCTGCCATCTAGTTGGTCTTAGCTTGAGCTTGGGAGGCCTCGGTAATGAACTTTGGCTGACTCTGCTTCACCTCCGCTCCTATTGGTATTAGAGACCCCTCTGAGGTCTGGCTGTGACAATCATTAGGCCCCAGTTTGAGAAACCTGCCTCGCAACTCTTGCTACAGAACCATTTCCCCCGCTCCAAGGTAATGAAGCCGCACACCCCCGGCCAAGTTCCCAAGGCATATTCTTGGCTCCTTCTGAAATCTGTCTGTGCACATGGGACCAAGCATGGCTCAGGAAAAGGTCACCGCAGAGCCTTTTCCTGCCGCGTTATCAGATCAGTGGGACTGTGACCCAACCCAGTTTAAGTCAGCTGCTCAGGTGCTCCCCTCCCCTCCCCGCACCCGTTCCTTGGCGTTCCCGTCAACCTGCCTCATGGTGAACAAGGACGGAGATGTCTGACCGCCTCATGGCTGTCCTCTCTCCGCCTCTTCCCCTTCTCACAGTCTCTGGAGCCAAAAGAGGAGGAAACTTTTCTTTTACTGCTCATCATTTTACCCTTCTGCTGCCACAGAGCTGCCTAAATATCTTAGCAGAAGAGCTCCTTCTGTAGGCTGGGGGAGCCACAGAGCACGAGGCCTTCGGGCTGAGTAGTTCATACAGTAAAGGGAGCAGGGGCGGGGTGTGGAGGGCACGTTCTTAGTATTGCTTGCTGGGCTCTCCAGTGTATCGTTCCGTTCAAAATCTCTTTCGGACGTTAGAAGCTGCTTCCTATCTTTCTCGTCGAATTTCTTAAGCAACAAATTATAATCTTTCCCCCGGGTGACTGGATGGAGGAATGCATTTGAAGCACTAAGATGAACATTTTATAAACGAAGAGAAAATGAGGAGTGCACGTATCCAAGTATAATATCATAGCAATTAATCGCCAAATTTGTTCAATAGTTTTTTCCACGTGGACAGCGTGATAAGGGGAGGCTGTCGAGAGAACTGCGCTCAGACTGCGTTGGTTTTAACACAGAAGAGCATCAGTGGTTTGGGTAAAATGGAGCCAGAGGACGTAGAACCTTGTTCAGACATGGGGCAGATTTATTCAGTGATTGTCCGTGTGTGGTTCCCTGGACTGTGGGACCAGACTCAACACTCAGTAGGCCTGATGGTAAAGGGTCCAATGGAGTGCCCCAGGGAGAACTAGAGAGAAACAGGCGTAAAAGCATTTAGCGACTGGATAGAAAGTTTATATTTTATTAAAAGATGGATTATTGCTTATGGTCAGAAACTTATACCTTCAATTTAAATTCCATCTTGCTACCTATGGAGCCATGGAAAATCCATAAGTAATTTACTCTTGACTTTGAAATGTATTATACACTCTTAGAATTCTATTTTTTCCTAATCGTGTCATCACGTATGTGACATCAGCATTTTTTTGAGCCTGCACTGACTAGGGAGGAGATGGAAGAAGTTAGTAACGCAGGCCAACCGAGCAGTGAAACGCTCCTCAGAGATGGGAATGTGCACTCCATTTGTGGACTACACGTCGGATTTGCAAAACCAGCCCAGGCACTTGGGGATACAAAATAAAGATTACAGTGATTCCTATCCTCAAGGAGATTAAGGTCTAATGGGAGGGAAATCAAATACATAAAATCAACATAAATACAGACAGATGTGCACGGCAATTACGAGAGTGAGATGGTCATATGGAATCGAGAATTAGGCTGATAAGCTGGGAAACAATTAGGTAAACCTGAAAAAGACATATAAAGGAAATAGGGGGAAAATAGACTTTGACTTATTCTGAAGCCTGGTATAAAACAGGTTTTTAACTACCTGCTCCCTGAGGTCTTCTGTTCTCCTTCCCAGGCCAGAGCAATGAGGAGGAGGATGGTCTGTGTGTCTGTGAGGAAGGCCTAACACATAATTTCCAAGAAATGGAGGAACTAAAAGCAGAGGCCAGTGAGAATTCATATTTTTTTTATCCAAAGAGGAAACCAGAAAAGACATCTTATTAGAAAAAAAAAAAAACCAAAGTAAATTAAAAATAAACTTCAATGGCAGAGTCTAAAAAGAACTTGGAAGGGCTGTGGAATCCTGCAGGCTGTTGCAGTCATTTGCTTTGCCAAAACCCACACCCAGCAGTTCTTAAAAAAAAAAAAAAAAGCCCATAGAGACCGAAAACACTGACTAATAATTCTTGAATCCATCTCTACGATATTATTCATCTCTGCCAAGGTCAGGTTTGGTCACTGCATGGCTGGAGGTCTGGGCATGCTGTTCCCAGTTTTATTTTTTCAGTAGTTATGGAGCTCTTTATATTTTCAAGGGCCCTCCTGTCACTTATTACCCACTGGTCTAGACCACCCACCCACGCTCCCACACACAATACGTCCAGACACACCCACACATACCCAGATTCTTTAAACCTTATGGTGATTTGGGCTACAGGAATAGTGTTTGCTCCAAATGACTTCGCTCTACATACTTGGAGTTTCCCAAAATAAATCTGCTTTCCTCTCTGGGGACCCATCTGTGGATCTTTCCGCTCAGCAAACATTTACAGAGCACCTACTGTGTGTGGGGCACAGATGGATGTAGGCGCTAAAGGCAGCTCCACAGGTGGCGGGCAGTGCAGGAGTTCCATTCTGTCGAGGGTCTCTGCCACCAGATGGGCGTGGGGAGGGGAAGGGAAGGCCCCATCCGAACGGCCAGACCATGTCTTCCTCTCGCCCACATTTCCTCTTCCCTCCTTCCTTCTCCTTCCCCGTGATTCATTTGTCCCCTCTCTCTCTCTTTTGTGTCTCTCTCACTTCCTCTCTCCCTCCTTCCTCTCCTCCCTTTTTTCTACTAAGATAAACCCACCTCAGAGATTCTCCCAGACTTGGGAGTCATCACTGTGCCTTTCCCGCCTCCGTAAGAAACTACTCATGAAAGCAGGCCCTGTGGCTGTGCAAACTCTGAAAGCAGAAAGAGGGGGAAATGCTGGTCCGAGCTCCGAAAACCTGACTCTGAGGAGCCGCATTCCTGCGCATCCGAACGGACGCCGGGCCGGGCCTGCCCCCCGAGGGCCACCGCGGGCTGACTGCTGCGTGGACCGCGGCCGCCCCGCCGTCCGGCCCCGAGCCCTCAGCGTAATTTATGAGGTGTCAGGATATTCCGACCATAAGGTCGGAATAGAACGGTTTTTACACTTCAGCTGCCACGAAAGAGAAACAATTTAATTCTGTCTCACTCTGGCACTGTCTGTTTTCACAGTGAACAGGGGATTTGGGTCTCCTCGAGATTATTTGTCTAAGCGCAGACCAAGGCCTCTGCTGAGACTTGAGATGTCTGAATTCGACTCTGGCCGCCGCCTCTTTCCTTCCCTGCCGGGGAGGGGGGCACTCGCCTCTCCTCTTAGGTCAAAGCGAGGCTGGGGTGCACTTCCCCAGGCCGCGGTGTGTGCTCATGCATGAACCAGGTGTCCTGAGTCACTCATGCTCCTCTAACTCCTAGTGGGAAAGAGCGCTTGGGGTGAGGGCTGCGGGAGAGCCGCCCCTGGACCCAGCAGGCCCCACGGCCCCGCCAAGTCGTGGTCTGGAGTCTGAAGCTCTGTTTCCCTTGGCCTAGGAGCACAGCCTCCTGGCTCCTCCTGACGCTGCAGAACTGAAGACATTCCGCTGAGTAGCTGAAGCTCTGCCGCCAGTAAAACCCACGTCTCCTCAGGGAGAGCTCGGGCTGGGGCGCAGCTGTCCACCGACAGAGCAGCCAGGAAGGCCAGTGCAAGGCTGGCTGGCTTCTCGGGACCCCAGTGACACTTTTGTCTCAGGTCACCTGAGAATCAGAAAGTGACAGATAATTACATTATAGGACAGTCACCCAGGAATGTGATGGAGAGGGGCTCCCGGAATCTTGGGCCGAAAAGCAGCAGGCCGTCCTGGACTGACTCACGTGCTCTGTGTTACACTCGTCCCCTAGGACGTGGCCACGTGACAAGCGCTAGAGAGACAGAACGGTAACAATAAGAGAAGACTATGTTTCCTCAATCTTTTAAAGTTTGAGTCTGGTTAAAAGAAATGAAGTAAATATCCACATACGGATAGGTATCTTTAAGAAACATTCGGTGAGGAGAGCCAGGATGCGATCGGTGAGCATAACGTGCTGCCGTGTGTATAAAGAGTCAGCCGTGGATTAGCGTACACTCAAACAGACGTCGTACGGGAAAGCAAGTGGGTCGCAGAGTTTGTCTCTAGAGCAGAGAACTAGAAGAGGGAGGGTCAGCATTCTGGTGAGGCTTTCCTTCTCATTACCTGTTCTTTTGTATTTGGGGGGGAAAAAACCTTTTGTTAACCAAAAACTCATCAACATTACAGAGCAATTTTTCATTTAAAAATAAAGTAAAAGCCCAGAGAATGGTAAAGGGAAAGGAGACGCAAGAAGAAAAGCAAATGGCTCAGCTTAGAAAGGAGCCTGACCTCGGGCCAGACGGTTCTCCAAATCACTCCTCTAAGTTAAAGCACTGGCTTCTTGGTGGGAACAGTGAGGGAGCGATTTGGTAAACGACCCCTTCGAGTGCCCCGATAGAAGTTTTTAAGTGCTTATGGAAGAATTCCTGACTTTCATGTGGGTGAGAAGATCATTCTTCCCAAAAGGACTTCACTCAAAGACGTGGAGCCTCCCGTTCCAATAAGCCCCAGTTTCAAGCAAAGGTCTGAGTCAAACTGATTTACATTCCCCTCTGCCCTAGTCCAAGTTCCTGAAGTTGTTTCTCGCTATTTGTCCCAGTAACAATTATCTTCACATTTCCAGAGAACGTCAAAGATCCAAGCCAGGCGAGATATGGGATCCTCAGTCAAATGATTTGTGTTACGGCACGAGCTGTCTCCGCGCTAATGTGGTAAACTGTTTAGTCTCTCTGGGGCTCAGTTTTCTCATCTGTAGAGAGAAAGATTTGAATGAGATGCATTAAAATGCTTTGAGTGCATGCAGATGGAGCCTGGGACACACTGTCATGGATTTCCATGGTTCCATCTAACCTTCAGGCAGATCCTTATATAAAAGTACTTCTGACATCTTTCTTCGTTAATTCAGGATAACTGAATAGCTGCCCCAAGGATGCTTTTCACCACCTGGCCGTGAAAACAAGGTTACAAAAGTACATTCTGCCCTGACATATGACAAATAGAAGGAACCACTACATTGCGAATTAAGCCTCAAAGGTATCCTGGTATTGCCCCAAGACCTTGGACGGCTGGCCCACTGTCACATCCATCATCCGATAGGCAGAAGTTGTCACTGAGGGCTACATCCCCGGTTAGACAAGAATTGCCACCAAAATGAAGGCCCCGCTGCCTGTCCTGCTGCAGGTGTCTGGGATATCAGAAAGTACTTGCCCCGCGTCACGACAGGTACTCTGGTGGCGCAGGCTTGTCGTGCTGTCATGCTTCACATGAACCAGAGAGGCGACCTGAACAAAGGACAGCAGCTCCCATCAACCCCCTCCACTCGCGGGTGGGAAATTGAAGAACTCATTTGGTTAGCACCTGAAACGTGTCTGATTATTTCTCTGCAGATTTCTCCCCCTCAAACATGTTTTCATTCAAAATATAATTGATCCTCATTTTTTTCTCCAAAGATTCCAATTTACGTTGCCATGTATGTCCTGTTCTCCTCGACCCTGTAACATGGTCTTGTTTTTTCCATTAGCTGTACTTAGGAATGTATGATGCTTCCACAACTCAGTACTGTGCTTGAGTGATTAAAAGCACAGATTCTAGAGAGATGACAAAGAGTAGGGGTAAAGAATGCAAACTCTAGAGTTAGACTACATGGTTTAAATTCTGGCTTTGGCCTTGACAAGATGGTAGCAGTTAGATGGACCCTCAGCAGCCACTCGCTTTGGACCAGCTGCTCGCCGAGGAGCGGGAGCTGGTGGGCCGGGCCTTGCTCCATTGCAAGGTTTGCATAGAATTTAACAATGAACAGCTCCTTCAAAGACATCTCAGAAGCTTTGAACTAGATTGGTGAATGCTCCAGCTGGTAGTAATGTAATGAAATTACAGATTTGAGTGGATAAAAAGGGAAAAAGGTATGCCTGCCAGGTTTCAAATATTTGGCTGTGGTTCTGAAATTGATCCAAGCGAACTTGGCCATCGAATAGGTTAAAGGGAAATAGTTGAAGAGGCCATGATTATCAAAAGCACAGACATTGCCAGGGAACTGTGCCTTCCCACCAAGAGACGGCTGTTCTGCGCCAACCGCAGATGTGGTCACGGTGGGCCGGGTACAAGGGGAGGGAGAGGAAAGGACCCAGTGGATGGACCTCCATTGGATCGAGTCAGTGATTTACTCATGCTCAGTGTAATTACCCTAAGTGTCAAAAACCCCATCATACGGGCAGTCATTAGGAGCGATGGGATATTACCATATTTCGCCATACAAATTATTGCTCTAATATAAGTGAAATACATAGATTAGTTGTTCAGAAAACCCTTTGATTTACTTCAGGCCATTTGCGTTGCCTTAACCCAGTTGATGTTCATTTTGAATGATGTGATTGTGACCGAGACAGCTCCTTGATGAAGTCAGTAATGAGTGCTTACATTTAAGAATGAAGTACATAAATATCCAAATTTTCCTGAATCTATTTTTAAGAAAAGAGATGTTATTAGACTTCTCGATGTGATGATTCAAAAGAGCCAATCATTGCACATAAAAAAGATGTGTATAAATAATATATTAGAAAAATGTAAGAAACCAACCACAAGAGCAAAATAAGTCTGCCTTTTACGAGCTGTGTAAGCTGGGAAAGTTCTTAACCTGTGCGTGCCAGTTTCCTCATCTGAAAGATGGGATGATGACAGACCTTACCTCATTATGCAGTCACAATAGTTAAATGACTTAATATAGGTAAAGTGCTAAGGACAGTACCTGACTTGAAGGAAGCCTTATATATTATTATTATTGTTTATTAGTATTATCATAATAATAATTATTAGCTATCTGAGATATTAGATTGTCCTGAAGATGCTGCTTCTAAATGTGCCAGCCCTTTCCAGAGCCCATGGCAACTTCACCCCTTTGTCGTAGCGTAGTCAGCTCTGTTTCTTCATGCACGGTGCCACTGTAAAGCTCCATCCATCTTTAGCGACACATGTTTACTTACTTGCATACCTACCCCTCACTTGGCCATGCCCTCGCTCAAAAATATAAAGCTCGTCTCCCTCTTTAATTTTGAATCATCCTCTCCCACTGCCCTGCCCGAAGTTCTCTCGGTGTTTAGATTAGAAGAGAATATCTGAAAGCTTGAAGGAAGGGGTCACACTAACCAGAATCTTCCACAGGAGCCTGGCTTCCCCACCATCTTTGTTCCCTTAAGGCAAAACAGTCCTTATGGTCCTGCTCTCAGTTGAGGGGGCTCAGGGACGACACTTTCCTCTGTGAAATGGATAAGGTGATAGGTCTCGCGGGCACTGGTCGTTGTCTACCCGACATCCTTCTTTCCCTCTTACCTACGAGTGAAACTCAACATATTCACGTAGCAAGCAGATATTCCATACTTCCGAAGACGTTTAGCTCCTCCTCTGGCCTCAGTCCATTCCCTTTGTCAGCGATCAGAGGTGGGCAGGTGACCCAGGTCTAGCTAAGAAATGTAAGAGAAAGTCTGCTGGGCGGGCGTGGAATGGGAGAAGCTTCTAGAAACTATCGCCTTTCTTTAAAAAAAGAAAAAGACAGAGATCTCGCAAGGAAATCTTTCTTCCCCTCCATCCCTAAACGTAATTAGGTGAGAATGAGATGACGGGGCGTGGCTGTCACGATAGCATAACAGGGGACCAGGCCAAGGGCCAAAAGCCGACATACTGACAAAGGTAGCATGAAAAGAGGAACAGAGTGGGGGGCCTGGAGGGCAGACTCGAGCCACTGCCACTGCCCTGGAACAGGCCGTCTCCAGGCTTCTTTTAGTAAGAAGGTAAAGCAGCTGTAATTTGGTCTTCTGCTACTTGAGAATACAAATGTGCATTTCAGAAGGAATGTTGAGAACTTTCTAATAGCACATTCATTCATCTTTGAGGTCTAATAATTATTTATACTTAAAAAGATTTTTCTATATTTCAAAGAATTTTCATATCTTTGATTTCTTCTTTATAGATTTTTTCTGTTAAAAACTATTTACTTATAACACCATAATTATCTTCAGTTGACTTCAAATTTTCACAACTACAAAATTATTTTTCCCTCAAATTACAAATTTAAACTTTAATTATATTTTTATTTGGTTCCTTCTGCCCCTGATATTTGCTACTCCTTCCTAGAGAGACTTTTACTAAAAGCATGGATGGGTTTGGAATCAGGGACCCAGAGTGATATTTGACTAGCTATATAAATGGGAAAACTACTTATTTTCTCTGATACCTAATTTCTTCACTTAAAAATAATGTCTCGGGCTATTACTGAGATGACATAAGTAATCTGCTTCTCTAACTCTTGGCACAAAATTAAAACAAAAAACGTGGAGAAAAAAAGGAGGAAGCAGGCATGGGGAAGAAATCGAAGGAGGAGGAAGAGGAAATGAAAGACATCGAGAGAAGAAGAAAAAGGAAAGCGGGAGGAGCAAAGGAAGAAAGGAAGAGAAGACGAGGCAAGAAAGAAATGGGAGGAAGGAGGTGGAGACAAGAAGGACGGTGAGGAGGGACCGAGGAGGAGGGACAGAGACGGGGGAAACGAGAGGTGCCGATGGCGGTGCCGGTGACGATGGCGGTGCTGCTCATCTGGAGGACTGGGGAGCGGGTCGAGGTCCGTGAGCCCGCGGCCACCTGTGTCTGACTACGATGTGATTTTCTCCCTAAATCTTTGGTGCTTCATACCAGAGCATACGGTTGACTCTCGTGCAGTTTAAATCTAGTGACTCCAAATATCACTACAAAGAAAGTTACAGAGGATTGTAAACCTCGGGCAATAGTCCTCATGTTTCAAAGAAGTGGTGGTTTCATTAAGATTCCAGTGCAATCAAAGAACTTGGAGAAGTCCCTGGAGTTTGTTTTAGTCAAATGTGAACGAGTAAAAAATTAAATGAGTGATTCATTGGGTTTCTTCTGTAATGACCAGGTGTCCTCCTCCTTCATGATGACAGGATAAGAGGAAAGAAACTTTTTCCCCAGTAGAAGAGGGAGGTCGTCTTGACAACGGGGGCTGGTGGAAGCCCCTCAGTTACCATCCCGTTGGTTACAAGTCTTTTCTTACGGAGTCCAAGAAGAAACACTGGACTCACGTGCAGTCAGGGTCCAGCGTAGCCCGAAGGAAGATAGGCGGGGGCTCGGGAAGACCCTGAGGACCTTCTGGACCCGCAGCTTGGGACTGAAGCCAGTTTTCACGCTTCGGGATGGGGAGCTGGGAGAGGGGTCTTCCTGTTGCTTCTTGGGTTTTGTCTGTGAGCGTCGGCTCTCTCCCTGTCGTCCGGTCTCTCCCAGATGCTGACCGCGTCCTGCATCCGCGACCCCGCGCACCCTTCCCCTCCGGGCCGTCCTCTCTCCACGCCGCTGGTGTTTTCGGCATTTCTCGAACCTGAGATTGGCCACATTTCCCAAGCGCCATATTCCCACTAGACCCCCCTCCATCTCAGACCGGATTATCGTTAGCACCTGGGTCTCAGACGCACCCGTGGATGTTATTGCTGGGTCTCATTCTCCCCTGTGGGACGTTAGTTCTAAGGCGGCCTTCATCACCCTAACCCCACCCTCTCGCCCCTCTGCATTTAAGCGTTCCCTTTGGATTCTCGTCACCTTGCACCACAATCCAGTAGAGTGACTTCGCCCAGGGAAGGCAAAGGAAGGACGCTCTTGTGTTGACCTGAATTAATAACGAAGGAACGGGAGAATCCTGACCTTTGCGGGGCAGAAGATGTGCGCGTTGTTTGTCATGAGCCGCCCTTGAGAGGGGGAGGTTCCGAGGTCAGCATTTATGTAGCACATTTTTCAATTAGACAATGTACTGTATGACATGTCCCTTCCTCCCCCAACCCCTTCTCTTTTATTACCACATGACTTCATCTCCCGTGTGACTGACAGAGCCCACTGGGCTCAACGCTGATAAAAAACATCTGGGGGAGAAAAATTGCAATTTAGAAAACAATTAAGTACATCAATTTCAATTCATTTTGTTGGCTGGAGGAAGAAAAGTTCTTTCAGAGGAGTAACTCGATCCGCAGTGGTCGCGGATTAAAGGGCACGCAGCTCCACGCTCTCCAGGTCGTGGGGCGGCGCAGTGCATCTCAGCTCTGAGGTCTGAACGCAGACTAGACCACTGAGAGTCTCCCTAATTTTCTCGTTTCTCCTTATTTTTAAGACATTCTTTTTCTATTCTTCCCAAATTCCCAAGAACTTAAGTGCTTCTCTGAAGGATATATATTCCCGTCTCTCAAATGCTCACCATATGCTCATGTGGTATGAGGGCTCTGTCAGTGAACCTTGGTCTACAGTTAAAGACCCCATCTGAAGGCCTGAGGGTGTGTGTGTGTGTGTGTGTGTGTGTGTGTGTGTGTGTGTGTGTGTGTGTACTGACTTTCCTTCCACTTTTCCCATAGGTTCATTATTTTGAAGTACTCGGAACCTTTATAAATTGTGGTATAACTTTTCATTTGCAAACCTTAAAGAAAGAAAATGAATACCCACAAGTTTGACCTGGTTGTCTTGCCAGAAATATATATTTAGGTAAAAATTAGCACCACTGCTCTCATTTATTGAGCGTCTGTTATAGAATGGTCACTAGCATTCACTCTTTAATTATAACATCTTATTTTCATGTTACATCAATCCCATTAAGTAGGTATTATCGTTCTCATTCCTATTTTAAGACGTTAATATTCTTAACCACACAGAAGAGGAAGAACTTGAACCCAAATTTCTCGCATTCTTAGGTTGATGCTCTAATATCACATACAAAAAATAACCTAGGAAATAGGATCCAGGGTTATCTGGATTGAAAATCTCTGGCTGCATTTAGTTAAAAGTACACATATGAAATAACCAGTGGTACTTGGTCCAAAGTAGTCTCTCAACAAATGATGGCTCTAATTATTACATAAAACCGTCTCCACTTATCCCCCTACCGTTACTCTCAATTTCCCTTGAGATTATCAAGTAAAATGCTGAGGTTTTATTATAGTTCCCACTAAAATCATCACCTACGTGGTCTGAAGACCTTAAAACAAGATCCAGAAGCAGGCGTGTTGTGTCATCTGACTGAGGAATATTAACTATCAGAAAATCCCATTCCAGGAAGGGGCCGACAGGTGGCAAAGGTCCTAAAGGAGACCTCGCTCATTCTCTGTTCAAGTCTGTCGTGGAAACCAGCTTAAAACGTACCCACCTTCGCAGCACGTGTTTCGTCTGGCCTACTGTAGACCAGGAATGCAATCACAGCAATAGCGTGAGGCCATGTGGAAGTGTGGGGTTAAGGCTCACTCACCTTGTAATGAGCCAGAGCTTCCTGACAGGATCACTCGACGAGTGGACCACGTGGGCACCAGGAGAGCTGGAGGCTCGGAAACATGAATGAAGAGCGGATGGACGATCAGGTAAAGGGAAGTAGGGTGTGCGGGTTAGAAGGTGTTTGAAAGGCAGAGGGAGCAGGAAGAGGAGCCGCTGGTGGGGTTGCGACCGAACCAGGAACCCCGCTGAAGCCTGCTGAGGTTCAGGGATCTGGCCTCCTGGGCCAGGAACCCGGGGCAACCTCGCAGCTCGGGAAAGTCAGAGGTTGCTGAGAAGAGCTTACTTGACTTCGTCGTAGAGATAGAGGGATGAAAAAAATACCTGTTTCTAGCCGTGGCGTACCGGCGCCCTGGGGGAGTCTTCGCCGTGGCTGGGAGAGGATTCGTCCTGAGCTGGGGAGCTGAGGGGTAACGGCTGGAGGCGCTCCCTTGGCAGCATCTGGTGAGTTGACAAGAAATCGGGATTTCATTGCTCATTAGAGGTGAGCAATCGAACAACAGCAAGAAGACTCTTTGTGGGCGTGGAGGGCATAGTGACAGCAAGAAAAAAATGGAACGGAACCTGTGTCTAAAGACTGCGGAACCCGTGCCCCGCCCTGCCCCCCAATGCCACCACATTTCCGAGCTCACTGCAGAAAGGCACAATCCGCTTTCCCGGCAGCGAGCTACGGCCTCGTCCTAAACGTCAGGCCTCAGTGATGAGATGATTCATTTTCCTTGCAACGGTCTTTGACTTTCGTCTTCAGGATCTTTTCCTGGTGTTGCCTGCAAGTTGTTCCCATGTGCCGTAGGTCACAACTCCCAGAGTCTGATCTGCCTCGCTACTTCCAGCTTTGCCCTGATCAATTCAAACAGAAGCAGAGGCGCAGAGAATGTCAGCTTTTAAATCACTCATTGATTCAACAAACATGTACTGAACACCTACTACGGGCTAACCATTGTGTGTAGAGCCGGAGGGTGAAGCCGCGAACAGTATATTCTGACTCTGTGCGGTGTGGAGCATGTGCAGAAAGGGAGGGAATTTCCTCCCCTTCCCAATCCACTCCCAGCCTCTGAATTTTATAGGGTCCCCATCACAGACGCTCATTGCGGCGCTGATTTCGTAAACCACCCCTGAGTGGAACCCCAGAGAATCCAGGATTTACCACCGAGGACAGAGGCCTTCCTAGGTCCTCGGATATAAATTAGACACTGCCACCTCCATTGCTCTCTTTCTCATGTGTTGGCTTCGTGGCATATAACACATTTAAAATTATTGTTTACTTCAGTGCATGTTCATTTCACGTCTGCCCTTCCCCAAACGGAAGGTTAGTTAAATCTGATTTGCTCCCCCTGTGTTCCCAGTGCCGAGCATGACGCTGGGCATGTACGAGGCACCAAATAGATATTTGTCAGCTTAGTGGATGAGTGAACAGCTGAACGAATGAATCGAGTCCTTCTTCCTCATTGGAAAAGTCTGGAAAGTTAACACCAACAATTAGAACTTAGTCCTTGTATGCTTCTCTGAAAGAGGGATCATGGTTATCACATTCCAGATTAAAAGCAATTCATCATAATTTCCCACGGAAAGTAAAATTCACATCCTCCTCTGTGCACACCGAGTCTCGCCTGGCCTCACCCCCCTTCCTGATCAGCGTGGCCGAACCCGTCGGGGAAGGAGGCCGTGAGCGTCCGCAGCAGCCCTGGGGCCTGTGTTAAGAGTGCTCATCTTTCCTTAGCCAACGGCCTAATGTTCCACTTCAGACAGCTTGGGCTCCTGGACCCTTAAACCTCTTCTCGAGCCAAGGCGTACGGCCGCGGGATCTGCCCACATTCCAGAGGGGGTTAGGGTTCTTCGTTAATCTCCATCTGGACCCTGTCCTCAGATTAGCAGCCACCGAAATGTCACCCCTGTGATGCGGAATGAAGGGCCTGGCCTATGTGAAGTTTAGCCCATGAACAGCTGCCTGCCTGAGACCAGCTGTCCCTGACTTCTCACCTCCCCCAGGCACGGCACGTTGACTCAGAGAAGCCACATCCATGCTCTCAGTACTGAGCAGTCACCCATCAGGGCAGAAGGTGTGCGAAGGGGTCCTTCCGAGCCACAGAAACAGGAGACTGATGGTCCAGAGGCAAACGAACATTTCACATTAATGAACGGTAGCTTGACCCAGAGCAACACCCAGAAGGGCCTAATGAATGGACTCAAAGGACACTGGGCGTTTCATTGTTTGGTGGGCCTGGTTCTCATAATTGAGATTTCGGTTTTAACAATACACATTGTTAGGGAACATCTGGCAGATGCAGACGGCCTGAATGCCACGTTCCTTTTTCCTTCTTGACGAATCCTCCTACAGGGGCTAGGAGAACCAGACGTTCTTCCATGACATCCTTCTGTTCTTCTCGCGACGACCCAAATCCTTTCTGTCTACATGTTTAATCCAGCGGCACAGGAAAATCGCAGCCTTCTTATTCCTGCTAAGGTCTCAGGTGCAGGTGCTGGCTCCCTTCCCACGTCGTTCCTTTAAGAGTTCCTACAAAGAGGCCCTTTAACTGCATCTCTTGTGCGTAGCACGGACATGTTACAAGATTTTAAGTTTTCTTATTATTTCCTGATCTCGGTCACTGAAGACACTCAGGCACGCAAGATAATTTGGGGTTATCTTCCCAACTCTCTACCTCCTTCAGGTGTGTCCCTCAACTCTAGCCCACAGCTGGAGTGGAGACGATGGAACTTTCGCAGATGTGTCGTACAGTTGATTGGACAAAAGTGAGACCCTGACCCCTGCCAGCCCAAGTGGTGGCTCCCCCAGTGAAACGAGGATTGAGAACAAGGCCGAGGATGCCCGAGAGTCGGTCGCTCTCTCAGCCGCACGCTCGCACGCGAGTTTTATGAGGCGCCCTCGCACCCATGTGCTGCACCTTCCCCGTCACCCCCAGCTGGACTAGTGACCCAGCGCATTTTCTGGGTCCTCCGGCTTCCATTGCCCTTCGTGCCCGGGCTCTGCATTTGTACCCAGGGAGGCACCGTCTTCCCTTTCGGGCCCACGTGTAACCGGACTCCTTACCGCATTCGCATTTTACTCTGCCTGTGTCTAACGCAGGCCCTGCCGTCGCTGGGGGTCTGCCGCTTATTTCGTGCCTGAATTTCAGCACGAGTTTCCATCCCACTGCTAGGGGAGGTCAGGTGGGGACGGAGGGACTTCTGCCCTTTTCCATCTCTTACTCCCTGCTTCCCACAGGAAGAGCAGCAGCTTCTCTCATCGCGATTGGGAGAAGTGATGGACTCGCGGAGCAGGCGTTATCTCCTCTCTCACTCCTGCTTCATAAAGCGTGGAGACCTGTCAATCCTTTCCCGTCAGTTCTCCGTGCCCCCAGGGTCGAGGGAGACTGCCGATCTCCCTGTATCTGTCTTGCCAAATATGAGCCCTCAGACCTGACTCTCTCCTGGTTGGGGTGGGGGAAGACAGGGCACGCAGGGAAGTCTTATTTAGGCTGCAGGTCCCAGCCT
The DNA here is from genome assembly GCF_902729225.1 of Pteropus medius. Classification (NCBI taxonomy): domain Eukaryota; kingdom Metazoa; phylum Chordata; class Mammalia; order Chiroptera; family Pteropodidae; genus Pteropus; species Pteropus medius. Next base: position 13,634,554 of record NW_024349225.1, read on the forward strand.
TGCTTTATATGTACTGAACTCTGTACGTACTGAACTAGTGTTTGATCTTCGATTCCCGAGTTTATTCCTAAATTGGCTAAACCCGTTAGAGGAAAGAATACGACTGGCCCCTCAGAATCCTCACCAGTCTTGAAGATACTTTAAGAAATGTTGAGTTCCGCGAAAGAAACAAATGTCTAACTACAGAATAGGGTGTATGTACTCACTAAGCCTGCGGGGTGATTGCCCCTGAAAAGGCGTGTCGCCTAGCAAGGTATCTGGTTGTCCTCCTTTATTCCTTCAACTGGAACAAGGTTACATATTCTGCCCAGTGACTACAGCTGAAACTTTCCATTCTTCTTCGGTCCCTTTCTTTCTGTCACTAACCACACCCAGACAATCAGCAGCTCCTCCAACTTCATGCTCCCAGGGTCCCTTCTCTTCCTCTGGGCGCTGAGTTCAGGCCCTTTTCTCTGACGTTTTCATTACTGCCGCAGCTTCTACTTATCTTTTGTATCTCCAACTACTTTCACATCGTAGCAAGATTTACCTCAGTGCAATAAACCCGACGAGATCAGCACCCTGACTAAAAACCCGAGGGAGTCCCTTTTGCTGACAGAAAAATCCAAATGCACAACGATCACAGTCCGACCCAACCTACAAATGTCTGCAACTTCATCCTCTTCCATCCTGCTTTATCGTGTCCCAGCGTCTCTACAGCTGCAGCCACCATGCCCCAAACTGATACCCCAGCCAGATCCATAAACTCACCGTTTCTTATAGTCTGTGTCTTAGTGCATGCTGTCAAATGCCATCCATTCACTATGCCTGAAATATTCTTTCCCCAACCTCTCTGCCTTAAGAACAACAATTTATCCTTGGAGTCTCCACTAAAAATTTAAATCATATGTGAAGTAGATACTCTCCAGGCTTCTCGTTGTCATTTCCAAACCATTCTCATTCTCTCTGTCTCCTCTCTAGACACTCTGGGGGTTGAATCTCTTATGGTTAGGTCATGTTACCCATTATCCCTCATTGTTGATGCCAACCCACTGATTTTATCTCCTGGCTCACTTTTAATCTCTCCAATACTGCCAATGTCTTAATTCTTGGAAGATGCAATATACACAGTCAATGATTCAATTCAACACTCGAGTGTCTGTTTCTTGAACTCCTCTCTTTCAGTGATCTGGCCCTCTGCACCGCCTCAGCCATTCATTTGCGTGTTCATGACCCTAGACTTTCCCATTACCAATAACCTCTTCCAAATCTCAGTGGAATTCATTCCATTCTCTGACCATAACCTCCATCTACCCCTTCCTTCGTTCATTCCCTCTAGTGCCCCAATTCTAACTTCACAGGATCTCTAACCCATTGATCTTTCTTTCTTTTCACTGTCTCTAACCTTCTTCATATCCTCTCTTTCTTCCTTGCTCAATCTTAAATTCCATGATTAATGAACATACTCACTTCTTTGTATATACCTTCAATTCTTTGTTATACTCACTTGGCAAGACCACAACCCTGGTTAAATCCATTCTTTTACCTAATTTGTGCCATCATTCATGCAGAAGAATGAACTAAAGATAAATTATGTTGATTATGAGCCTCAAGTGAACCCATATGTTGCTTGATGACAATGTTAGACTTTTCTAGTCCGTTCACTGGACCACATATTTGATGGCCAGTTTGTTTATTTGCCTCAAACCCACAGCATACCACCACAACCCTTACGCTCAGATGATCTTTTTTCTGACTTCACTGAGAAAATTTGAACAAACAAAAAGGGACTTCCACAGACTCCCGCCACCATCACCGTCTACCCACGGAACCCGTACCCCTGACTTCCCGCCGCAGCCGGAAGGGTGTAAGCATGCGGCTGTGTCAGTCCTTCCTCTTGCAGACTGGGTCCCGTCCTTTCTTCCTTAATGACACCGCTCTAGCGGTTCTCTCGCTTTCTTTCCCGAATCATGAGTTTCTCTGTCTCTACCAAACCTTTTCCATGAATATACGAACACACGATAAAATTATTTCTCCCATCTTAAAAACAAAAACCAAAATTCTTCACTTAACCCTACTTCCTCTGCCTGATGCTGCTTTATTTGTTCTCAAATTCGCTTCCCTTTCTAGCAAAGTTCCTTGAAAGAGTTGTCTATATTCATTCTCTACATTTCTTCTCCTCACACATTCACTTATAACTACTCCAATCCAGCTTTTGTTCCTGCCTACTCTACCAAAACCGCATTGGTCAATGCTCAGTCCTCCTCTTCCTTGACTTATTAGAAATCTTTGATATAGTCAATCCTTCTGTCTTTCTTCATATACTCTCTTCACTCGGCTCCCAGAGCACCCCACTGCTGGTTTGCTTTATTGGTCTCACTATTCTGATTCATTCTTCTGGTAATCTCATCCAGAGTCACACCTGAATACCATCGCTATGCTAGTTTTCCATCTCTAGCCCAGACATCTCTCCTGAACTTCAGCATATTCATTTGGCTCCTGAAACCTTCACGTGGTGTCATCTAAAAACTCACAGATGTCGAGTTTAAGCTCTTCTAATTCTTGATCTCACCATGAAAACTGCTTCATCACAAACTTTCTTATCTTGAATGTTTGTCTAGTGATTCTGGCCAAAAACTTTAGGCTCATCTTTGCCTTCTCTCTTTATTATTCTCCCACACACAGTCATTCAGTGGGTCCAGGTGGCTTTCATTTCAGGTATATCCGGAATCCAAACACCTCTCACCTTTAGTGCCACCACCCTGGTTGGAGACACCATCACGTCTCTCTCCTGAATTACTGCAGTATTCTAACTTAGGGATCAGCAATGCTATTTATAAAGGGTCATAAAGTAAATATTTTCTCCTTTCAGGCCATACAATCATTGTGGCAATTACTCGCCTCTGCCGTTGTAGTGCAAATGGGCATAGCTGTGTTCCAATAAAGGTTTATTTTCAAAAGAGCAGCCAGCTGAATTTGGACCATGAGCCATAGTTAACTCCTGTTCTCACTGGCCTCCTTGCTTCCATCCTTGCCCCAATGCTGTTTTTTTAAAAAAATTGTTTTCAACACAGCAGCCAGAGGAATCCTTTTAAACAAGTCAGATGATGTCATTTCTCTGCTTAAAACTCTGCAGTGGCATCCTTCAATCAGAAAAAAAAAAAAAAGCAGAAGTCCTTTTCCACGAGACCCTACCTGATCTGGCCCCACTCATGTCCCTAAACCTCACATCTGACTACACTCTCTCCCTCATTCACACTGCGGCAACTGCACTGACCCCCTTGCCGTTTCGCAAATAGGCGAGGCAGACCCAGACTTAGGGCGTTCGCACTGCTATTTCTTCTTCCCCCAAATATCCATATGGCCAATACCTCACCCTCTTCCCTTCTTTGCTCAAATGTCACCTCTTTAGTGAAGCCGGTGCTAACCACCGTTTGAAATTACAACCTTCCTCCGTGACTCCAAACCCTCCTTACTCTACTCGATTTTTCCAAATACGTAACACTTTCTAACATAAAAATAATTTACTCGTCTATATCTCTCCTAAAATATAAGTACACGAGGCCAGGGCTCTTTGGATTTTATTCCCTTGTGTATCCTGAGACCCTAGAGCAGTGCACAGCATATAGTAGGCATTCCATAGTAGGCACCGAAGGCATGAATCTGTGTAGCCTCCCGGAGGTGTAACGCGTCACTCTGTCCTGGGTATTACTTCAACTCTCTGTACGTGCCACTCTTTGAGACCTTTTTATCCTCATCCATTATTATTTATATATCTGTCTTTCCCATTTCTGAGCCATGATCTTTTTGGACATTTTCTATATGTTTATTTTCACAAACTAATACAACCCGTCCTGTAGCAAAAGGTCGAGTTATGCCAGCTTAACGAATGCACAAAGGTGCTGCATAGTTTAGTTCTCCGGTACCAAATCACTAACTCTGCAAGTCAGTTATCATTTAAAAAGTCTCTCCTCACTCCCCACGCCTGATACGTGTATACACACACTCTGCTAATTGAGATCATTTAAAACTATTTTTCACATATTTGCTTAATTAGCTTGCAGTGACCTCTGCAAAAACATTGGCCTCTGATGATTATAAGAGGTGGTTTTCTGGCATGGACACCAAAGCATCAAAGAGTCAGTTGGAGCTAAGGAAAGCAATAACACAACTGGTTTGAATTACTCATGACAGGCAGCTGAATATATCTGACACAGGTCTTCTCCCCAATACATCACTCAAAACAGACCAGTTACAGGAAATGGCGGAGAGGGGGGAAAGAAAGGATAAGGCCAAAATGTGTCCATAATACAAAGCAGATCGTCTTTCACGTGGATGACCTTATCCATTTTGTTTTCTGTTTTTACGATGGTCCCGAATCTATGGAATTGCTGACCCCTTAGGACTTGGCATGCTTCCCTGCTGGTGCTTAGTAGTGGCTCAGGTTCTCAGAAGAGGAGGTAGGTGAGGATCGTACCCATTCATGAATCACTGAGCAAGCCAAGGGGTCCTCCAGAGTTCATTGAGAACTGCAGGCATGTTTGCAATTAATTCATCTCTGAAGTACAGGTGAACACCTTCTACTTCCATCCAACATTCACACAAGGACTAACTTCATCTGTAACCTGGTCGGTTCTTTGGACTTGTGGTTTAGCAGGAAACAGATGAGGATTAGGAGATGCTTTCTTATGACCTACTCACAGTTTCAACATATCTCTCTTATGAGGTACACCCTCTTATGTGATAAAATTCTGGTCTTTGGGTGGACCATATCCTTGGATTGGCTCATTCAAACAAACAAACAAACAAACAAACAAACAAACAGAAAAAACAAATATCCTCATGTGTCAGGATTTTGCCTCAGGACCTGGTTTTCTTGCTAGTCTCCTCCTGGAGGCTTGTCTGATCCCTGGGCTCACTGCATTTCCTTCTGTGCATTTCCCGGTTCTGGGCAGCTTGCACCGTGTGATCGCTGTTTCTGCGCAGCCTTGTACATCCCAGTGCTCACGGAACTTCAGAAGCCCTCGTTTTTCCCGCTGCTTTGCTCTGATTCCTGTTTGATGCCTCCGGGAACCTGGACTGCCTCCCGAGTCTTTCTGCTACTCATAGCATCGTCTTTTATACTTTCGACAAAAGTTTGAGCTCTTGCAGCATACAAGGGCCTATGCTAAAGAGGGAGATTGCAACCATGAAAGCTCCATTATGGAGCTCAGAATTTACTAGCAAGTGAGTGGGCAATTACAGTGCCATGTAAGCGCTGTGATATAAGCAGGGGGTATGAGAGTAGCACATAGTAGGGGCACTTAACCCAGCACCTGGGGGTGGGTGCGGGAGAAGCTTCCCTAGAGTCAGCGACGTCAAAGCAGTTGGGACAGACAAAAGAGGATGAGAGCAGTTCTGTTCTAAGGCAGGAACACGTCTAAATTCTGCGAGTCGTAAGTGGCAGCTCCTTCAGGGAATGACGGGCAGTTAGGTGCAGCTACATGGGCTGTGGAAAACCCGGGCTACAGAGGGAACCAGGGCTAGATCACGAAAGGCTTTATTGTCATTCTAAGGAGTGGGAAGTCGTCCTGTGGGTCATAGGGAGTCAATGAAAGTGTCTATGTAACATGGTTATGTTTATGTTTTAGAAAAACTAGCATCAGTGTGGAGAATAGATTTCACCATCTATTTATTTCCCTGAATCTGGCCCACACTCTTGCCTGCCTTACCGTATCTTCTGTGGCTCTAAAGAGCCCAGCTCCACGCCCCTGTCCCCATCCGTATCCTCAAACAAAACTAAGGATCAGAATCAGTTTAAGACCTTATAAAAATACAAATATCTTAGCCCACTTCATGGAACTAGACTGTCATGAGTACAGAGCCTGTGAATCTCTATCTTATAAAAGTTTCCCAAATGATTCTGGGGCAGTCGGACCATGGACAGCGTTTGGAAACCAAACATCGACTGTCATTCCATGACACGAATGTGTTCACGTCAGCGGCGTGTCTGGGTTGCTGAGTTAGGCAGGGATGACGGCGGCAGATCTCACTGTAAATGTCTTCCTTCTACAGCATGTCTGACCCTAGTCCCAGGACCAGAAACACCAAGTCTCTTGCTTGCAGCCTCAAGAATGTCCCCTTGTTCTTTGAATAACATGTCCAAACCCTAACATGACCTCTGAGGCAGCATGAGCAGCTCCAGCGGCCCCTCAGTCACTCTCCCCTTTATCTCATACTTGTTATTCACAGCATGAAAGGGGAGGGGTACTGATACCATTGACTCCCTGACTTCTGCTCTCTTGGTTAAGTCAAGGGTACGTATGGAGTTGGGAAATTGAATAGAGCAATAAAGATCTGAAAATTTCTAAGGAGAATAGAAGGTGACTCGACTTAGGGAAAAGGGACAGCTGATCAACCTCAAAGACTCAACTTAATTAGAGGTCACATCTACCCATGTCCGTAGGACAATTATGTTATTTCCTCCATAAGCTCAGGAACCCAGTATCAGAGAAAGTGGGTAATTATGTCAATCAGCATCCGAGTGTTAGCAAAGCAGAAAGTCAAGAGGCAAGATAATTAAGGGTACTGTTGTAGGAAAAAGAAAAAAGAAAGTTCCCGGGATGGGCCTAAAAAAGACTCAGCTGATTTGCTCCGAGACACAGAGAATTAAAACTCGAGTGCCTTCGTTTGCCATGCTCAGGTTATTGGGTAATGGTGCGCTGTTTGGTTTGGGTCCGCTCTCTGGTTTGTTCGGTAATGGCTCCAGCCCACATTCTGTTGTGTTACCGTAGAGCATGGTAACATACAACGGCTAGAAGGTGCCTGGGGCAGAGTGAGGGACATAATTTTCCATAAATGAAACTACCAACGTAATGCTATATCAAGGCAGTACATTTTTTTTTTATCATTTTTATTTTAGTAAATGTTTTATAATGATTATTTTCCTCCTAAGTTACAACTATGATTTGCAGATATGATTTTAATGATAGCATATCCACGCAATAGACCTTCTTTACTTAAACTGATTCTTTGCATTTCATAGGAGACCCAAGATACATCAAGATAAAAATAGATGTATATCAAAATAGAAATATGTGCTTCAACACGAAGATAGTGGAGTGTTTTAAAGGCGATAGCAGTTATATTTAAACATTCTGCTGGTAAAAAATTAAATGACATTTGGTTGTGAAAGATTTTAGATTATTTTTAATTAAGCCAAGGCCTTAAATTAATCCAGTTAGTTCACTTTTCAGGTTTATCACTTCCCTTCTCTTTCCGACGTATATTCGTGTCAATGAAAGAAACAGGAGCCGCTGCGATGAAGCCAGCAGCATTGCGAGCCGCCGGCTAAAATTAGATGATCAATGACATTTAGTTATATGTTCACAGCTGAAATTTCAAGGGTACAACATTTTCTCCTGAAAGGAGACACCTCCCCATCACTAAAATGCAGCCTTCTGTTATCAAATTACATCCATATGACATCATGGGGTGGTGAAACTGGCCCGAAATAGAGAGTGAAACCATATACTTTTTCTGTCAAGAGAAAGACTAAAGACAGAATTAAGTAATGGGCTGGTTTTCATAAGATTATTTTGACGGTGCCTCTTAATTAGGGAAGATTTTTGTCCAAGAGAAGCAGTAGTCCCAAGAGGAAGGAAGTGTAATGTATCCAGCATGAAGGCAGCCGAAGGGGGTCTAGGCCTTCTGCGGTGCTCTCTATGCGAATCTCCAGGGGCCGAGGCAGTGTGGAATTCGTGGACACCGCTGCCTTTTCCGTTCCCGTGGATCCGTGGACACTTTAGGTGCACATCACGTTTTTCCAGATGTTTCTTTCACTCCATCTATCTTTCGGAAAATCCAGTGCGCAGGTACTTATAGAATTAGCGGAAACTTGAGCAGACAACATCACCGGTCGTTTTCAGACATGTGCTACATCCCTCCTCTCCATCCCTCCGTGAATTAATGACAAGGCGCACCGCAGAGGGGAGCGCCCCGGTGTGGTCCAGCCGCTGACTCCCGCCGCCCATCAGGAGCGCGCGTCGCTGTGCAGTGCGAACATCCACACGGGGACGCACTGTCCGGAAAGCCGTCCTGCTTCTCCTGGCCCAGCACCTGCAGCCCACTCTTCCCAATGAGGCTCCGGAGGATGTCCATGTCCCGAGTCACGCTGCTGTCAGAGAGATCTAGGACGCAGCCCTCGCGAGCCACATTGTCCTTCAGGATGATGACACCGTGTTCTTTCAGGCCATCTCGGCACCGGGAGAGAAATGCAAGAAGGTCTTTATCGGTTAGGTACCCTACAGATGAGGCCAAGTAGATGGGGAAACAGGATGGAATGGTGGGTGGGAAGGAAGGTGAATAGGAGAGAATCAGGAGACCATCTGTCACTCACTCGTGAATTAGTTAATAGCCTGGATTGTTTTCTTCGCAGGAGGCACTGAGAATTTAGATAAGAGGACAGATCCTTTTTGACGGGGTGCAGTGCCCTGTCTATAAAATAGATATTATCCTACCTTGTCTGTGTACCTCATAGATGTCAGGTAAATTATTGCCCATCCCATGGGTCCCCTCTATGTCCCCCGGACAACCCAACTCTATCGTGACTCCTCCGTGTTTCCTCCTACACACACACACACACACACACACACACTCACATCTAATTCACTATTGTCTCATGTCCTGGAAATTGAAATCTAAGAAAGTCTAGTTTTGCCAATAAATGGGGATAAACTTTCTATAGCCCCACTTCTTAAAGTTTTTCAAGTATTTAGGTTTTTTAGGATTCGGGTTGTTCCAGAGGCACTCCATCCCTAAAGATGGGACTCGTCCAGCTTACGGAGAGTGCATTAGGGGAGAACTCTGAAAGACCAGAGCTTCTCAGGGGCTCCCGTGATGCCTAAGGCTAGCTGGCCGCTCTCAGCACAAGTGTGCCCAGCTGCTCTTTCTGGCCTCACCCCCTCGCTGCGCTTCCTCACATTAGCCCAGGTGTTGCCTTCTCTCTCTGGGAAGGGGAGACGGGCAGAGGCAACGTCATCACGCAGGACTAACCGGAGACCCACTGGATCCAGATGACATCGTATCTCCCCAGTGGGGGCGTGAACTCCTGCAGGCTGTAGCAGTGGTAACTTTCGACCTTCTCTCCTTTGACCTGCAGGTAGTTCTGGGCTTCCAGGAGGAACGACTCCATCATGTCCACCAGTTCCACGCTGTTGAAAACCGGCAGCAAGACGTGCTTGCTGACCCTTCCTATCCCGGAGCCGCAGTCCAGGGCGCAGTCCGTTCCGGCTCCCCCGGGCCCCTGCACAGAGGTACAGACAGCCACTTGAGTCTCGGACACTCCAGTTACCGCTTCAGATCTACGTTACTTAGGTCAGTTTCGTATAATAAGATGCAGTATTTTAAGAGTATCATTCAAGGAGTTTGAACAAATGTATACAAGGCACATACTACCACAGTCAGGTTATAGAACATTCGGTTACCTTTTCCGAAAAGTATCCAGACATTTCTAGTTTTTGCTTTCTTTGTTTTACTCAAATATAGACCTTTGAATTTCAAAATAGGATTTTAGAAAATAGTGTCAGTTTAAAACTTGGTAATTTTCTTGGAAATAGGCCATTGAAAACCCTATGAAAATAAAGTTTTGTCAACCTTAAATTTGGATCGTACCCACTGCTGAATGGACCTGCACTGTAGCTTATTGCTATACATATATACACATGTGTGTGCGCGCACACGCGCACACACACACGCACACACACACACAAAGACAAAGCAGCAAGAGCCTTTCTGACTTAAAAAATGTTTTAATTCACTTAATGAACACATTTTCATTCATATTGGTACGATTGAAATTTTATATTTTTCAAAACTGATTTTGGGGACTCTGAAGTATCTATCCTTCTGGTGTGGGTGGTAATTTTTAGGACCAGAGCTGAAAGAATTCTGTTTCGTTCTCAAGCCAGGATTTTACTGCAAACCCAGCCCCGAGTTGCAGCAAAGTCTCCTTGTTGTAGGTCTGTGCGTGCAATTAACCGAGATTGACGGATAGATTGGCGGTAGAGGTCAGGGAAGTCAGCCAATGCGAACTTCCTCAAACTTGCTTCTCTATAGTAATATATAAGAACATGTATGTTTATGTGACCAGCTGCATCTTTGCGATATCATACAATCCATATCTATCCATATCGCAAAGATGCAGCTGGTCTGTTATTTGGTCATGATTGGGATGGCTGTTCAGCGGGTTTGTGCTGGAAATTACAGGAACGAGATACCTGAAGGGGCCAGTGCAGATCTTAAGCAGAAAGCCTGCTCTTGATTTCTCAGAAACTAAGGATTGAAAAAAATGTTGGCTAAGGATCAAAAGGTAAAGTTTGAGCAGAAGGAAAGATCAGAAATGCTGATCCACCCAGAAGACCTTCCTGACAGCAGGAAAGGTCAATGAGGAAGAAGCGGAGCAGCCGTAGCCTCTTCCAAAAGGAATAAAAATAACCATGGTTTATTGAGTGCTTATGTGTCATGAGGGTTTTGTATCTATAATAACTATAGTAATCAAAACAATTCCACAAGATACTGATTTTTCCACAATTTGGAGACGAGGAAACTTTGATTTCTAATGTCACCCGGCTAATGGCAGAACTAGAATTTGGACAGGGAACTGCGACTCCAAAGCCCCTTCGACCTTAGGGTCGTCACCTCAAGTAACAACTCTGATTCCCTTGGTAGTGTCTGTCTAATGCTGTGTTGTAAAGAATTCTAAGGCTTCATTGAGACTTAGCAGGAAAGAGGTCTGTGATTGATTAGTGATGTCTGCCTTGAGTATGGGAAGGGGAAGTGGTAGTATCTGAGCCATGTGTTTGCCATTCCTCCTTACTCTATGCCACCTCCCTCATTCAGATAGTATAATTTAAACTAAACTAATTCAGAAAAAGGCCTCGGCTAAAGGTATATGTTGTGAAGGCCATAAAATAAGCATCTTCTAAACTAATGCATAACATAAATAAGATGGGGAAAGAATGAGGGAAATTATTTAAGTTACTGAAAATGACTCGTAGAAATTTCTGTGCTCAATTAGAGATTATCATTACAAATTTTTCTCATTACTTGGCCTAAAACCTCGAATGATCGTGTGGCTCACGTCATCGTAGCACGGTTTTAGTCGTGGAACCAAGTGGCCGAACACAGGGGCTTCAGAAATATGCTGGAGGCTTTCAAGAAAATTATAACGGCCACACTCCTGTCTCTCAACGAACAAGTAAAGACGAAACCGCTGTGGTTAAGATGAGGAAGGGCCTCGCGACCCCGCCTGCCTGTTCTCCCAGAAAGCCCAGTGAGATCTCCCAGTAAGCCCAGTGAGATCGCCCAGTAAGCCCAGTGAGATCTCCCAGTAAGCCCTGCAGGATCTCAGCACAGCCCTGGGGTTTTTAAACTACCCGGGTCTAATTCCCCTACTCTTTCGTGCAGAGAAACTGAGGCCCAGAGAGGTGAAACGTTTGACATAGAACTCCCTTGAGAATCCTCCGCCTCTGCTTTGTATTTTTCCCCAGTTTAGATGTGTGCTATTTGACAAGTTATTCTTGAAATGGTGGTTATTCACAAATATGAAAGGCGCCTCTCACAAACCCTGTGTACTTCTAGCCTCATGCCACTGCCGCCTGGTCCTCTGTACCCTGTGTCACCGCGCGTGGCTGGCGCTGCCTCCCACAGCCTGGCACCACGCTTCTCCCCGTCTCCCGCAGCTCCGCCGAGAAGGGGTGTCTAAGGACTGCTCTCAGGGAAGGCAGCTCCGCCTCTGGGACACCAGAAGTGCCAGCTGTGACTGTTCTGAGAGCCAGTGCCCTTCCACGAATGTCACCAGAACTACATATGATGTGCAACTTCAAAACAAGGCATTTTGATATTTTCATTTTCATTTATTATGTTATCCTTATACATACGGATTTATATAAAATAGTAAAATACTCTTAGGAAATTCATTTTCATTTTGGTTCTGCTAAATGTATATTGAAGGATATGATTTCAAATTCATCCAGTGCTAAAGGCTACTGTACACGAACAGCAAGGTGTAACAAATTAGACCCAGAGCGTTTAGTCGTGCAATCTCTGCGAAACATCAAAAGAGAAATAACATCAAGTACTGATGACTTTTTATAAGTGACCACTGTCCACCTGCCCAAAAGCTAAAATGGAGGAAATTTATCAGCTATGCCATGGACATCATCTTGGTATCATTTATTTGCTAAAGTAAACACATTTGCAACAAATTTAAACACCTTTTCCCACTGTCCCATGTCACTAAGTGTTGAAAGGAAAGCCAGACTTTAAAGTAAACAATCTGCCTTCTCCCAGTGGACACAAGGAGAAATCAGGTCAGTCCTCCTATTCGCTCCCCTGGTTGTATCTTGACCTGGATATTCATTTAGAAGATTATTAAGGTCAAAGTACCAAAATATCGTGTCTTAAAAAAGACCGCATTTGTACTTAGAGGTTACAGCTTCTCAACGAGTCTGTCTGCTGAGGAAGACTCTCTATATTTGTTTAGGAGGAGCAGGCTGGTCTTTTCCAACATAAATATGTGAGCACAAGGCTGTTTCCTCTCCCAGGTCCGTGGGCATGTGGATGGGCTCTGCCTGACCAGCATCCCTGTGGTCAGCTGGCTATTCCACATGGAAAGACAAGACAGCTGGATTACTGGCTAAGCTTCTGAAATGCACTGAGATCAAAGTCAGCCTCACCACAAGGCAAGCAGGAGGCATTGCTCTCAGACTGGAGGAGAATTGAGGTCTGTGGTCTATAAAAAAAAATAATAAAAAGCAGGGATTTTTCTGCTTCATGAGACAAATGGAAAAAATATGTCATGGTTAAGAGCAGGAGTTTGGTGTCAGACAGACCTGGCTGAGCTTAAGTTCCAGCTCTCTTACCAGCTGTGTAACCTTGAGAGCTACTTAACCTCTCCAAGCCTCAGTTTCCACAACTGTAAATGCAAGGATAATAATACTACTCACCTCCTAGAATTGCCGGAAGAGGGAGACATGCTTCTAAAGGGGTCAGCAGAGCACTGAGGGCAATTAGTGAGCAACGCTGATTTAGAAATACTCCAGGTTAACCTGACCTCTACAGGACCATCATCGCCAGCTCCATAGTGCTTATGGCCGCAGCTGATGTCCAGACACTTCGGCCCCTGTGGGTGCTCCATCCTGTTTTCTCTACTCAGGCAGTCAGTGCTCCAGGGAGTTTGGATGTGAAGTGAGCCTCACCTCAACGCTATGGATATTCTTAACATTATGCTTCTAAGGCTGATAACCTAAACCCAAATGTTTATAATATTTATAATGTTTTCTTTATCAGAATAAAATGGGCTCCAAATTTTAAACAAATGACTTTGTAATGAATTAAAACAAAATCTGTTTGCCAGTTAGCACTTAATGTCTTCCGTAGGACTGACGGCAGCTTTATTATGTGGGTTAAGTCTATTTTAACAACTAAATGAAGCTCCTTAAAATATAATAAATGCATTTTGTGAAGGCCTGTCGTTAGTAGTAGCAATAAATTAGGATTATTGGGTAATAATTATGCGCATGAAAGCAAGCACTTGACACATGGTCTCATTTGATCTTCACATTATCCAGTGAGGCAGGTTCTACAATTACTCTCTAGTCAGAGATGAGAACACTGAGGTGAGGCAGGTTCTACAGTTACTCTCTAGTCAGAGATGAGGCATGGAGCAGTGAAGTAACAAGCCCAAGGCTGCTCACATGGCAAGTAAAAAAACCCTAATGACGCTGGAGCCCAAGATCCTGGGCCCCACACAATACTGTCTCCATATGACTTGGAAGTAAAGAAGTGAAGTTTCACCCAACACTGGGACTGCAGAGGGGTCACGTTCTTTCAAGGCAATATCTGAACGATGGATAAAATAATATAAAGAGATTTTACTGTACTTATCATTTTAAAACCAAACATAAGCATGTATTTCCTTCCTACATCAAATTTTTATTAGAGAGGATCAATAAATCACCCCCAGATCCCAAATGGCATGATCTCTCATCAATTGTCTGGCTGTCAACTCTTCATCTATGAGACTCTAAAAGAGATATCTTCTTAACTCCCATTCTGTGATATCAGCACTGCTAGTTCACTTTCCCCCGAAGCATGAACAATTAAATGGTGCTAGGCGGGTGAATGTCAACTGGGATAAACCAGGGGTTTGACGTGACTCATCCTTTCTGAACGTCTTAAAGCAGGCTTCCGGCTAAACTTTCGGCCGTGCCATATGGCTTTAATATGACTTAAGTAACGACGCAGAGGCATGTGAGCTCAGCGCCTGCAAGGACTTCGCTTCATCATCACGCTGCGCTTGGATAACTCACCCCAACAAATTTCCTAAGAAATTCCCGAGAAGCCTGGATATCTGGGTTGGATAGTTCAATGAAATTTCCCATCATACCCTCTTCCGTAGCTGGTACTTCTTGGTAGAAGAGTTTAGCTCTGGCATAGAACTGCATCTCACCATTGATGACTTGACTCGTCAAAGCATACAGTTTCACTGCAAATGAAATAATATTTATTAATATTTATGTGACAGAACAAAATTCAAATCTTATCACGCATTGATTTCCTCTTAAAAGACTGCGAATTGTGGAGGAAAAGGCACTGGTTCGAAGTCAGAGATCTGGGTCTGAGTTCTGGCTCAGTGACTGACTGGCCGTGTAAACTCGGGAAAACTTCACCTCACTGAACTTCAGTTATCTCATGTATAAATTACAATCATGTGGCATTTTTCATGAGTTAATACTCTGCTTCAGTAAAACTATAGCTTATTACCGTATTTACAAAGTTTAGTAGTATTTGCTACAGTAGGATGAAGAATCACAAGTTTTATTACAGTTTTATCTTTGAGCTCCAAATGTTTGATGAGAATCTAATCATTAATCCTTACTTCTAGTCACAGGTAGTTTAGGGGTAGCTAGTTTTTCATCTCTTTTTCAGGCAACTCACAGCCAAATATCTCTTTGTATCAATTACAGAAAATGCACTAGAGCTCTATTTTCTGAAAATAAAATAATAAATAAGTTATACTATTTATTGAGCAACTATTCGGGACCAGGTAGTGGGCCAGGCACATTATACTGTGATGTACTATGTCATTTCATTATTTCAGAAACCATATGAGGTATTATTTTAAGACACTTATTTTTAGAAAAACGTGTTTCAGCTTCTGAAAAGTAAATGACTATGCATTTAAATGTGTTCTGTAGACCAAAGGGCACCCTTGCAGGTATAAAATATTTGCATTAGAGCACATTCTGGAGGGCGTGGCGGAATGTGAATGAGAGGGAGGAGCTTCCGATTCAAGGCTGTAGGCTGAGCACATGCATTTGTTTTCCATCCTTCCCAACGCTCACCAAGAATGGTTCTAATAAACTTAACCCATAATAGTGAAGACAGCAAGAGGGGATCAGTGACGGACTTACGATTTCAACAAATTTCTGGAAGACAAAGAGCAGATGGTAAAAAGCTAAAGAATTTGCAGCCCAGAATAGTTGCAAAATGAAGTAAGAGTTAATCGAAAATCTGTCCATAGACTAACCAGTGAGGGGACAAATGTGCTCTCCCAAAAGCCACAAGGAACACAGCTGTAATCTCAGGGGAGGACGAGCTATGTCTCTTCTCTGAAAATAAATTAATAATTGCTTAAGGATAACTAGACCATCAGTGTTGAGATCCTAGAACACCACTCGTTTGGGCATATAGAGGACTCTAAGCACTTCACCTGCTCACACTCATCAAAGTCTGATAAGATCTACTGGGACATATCGAGCTTCTTTAGCAATCCTTTCTATTCAGAGAAGAAGTATATAACAAAGGAAACTGTCTCTATTACCTAGAATCACTGACCCTGTCCTTCGTTTCTAAATATGGATAAATAATGGTTTTCAAACACATGGAAGTAAAATGGCAACCTGAAAGAAAAAGGTGGCGATAAACAATCAGAACTGAACCCAAAGGAAATAGAAATAATTTAGGAAACAGATGAGCATTTAAACCAAAACTAAACGAAACACTCGTATATCCTTGGAGAGGTATGAGACTGGTACATCCATAAATCAAACGTAAGATGCCAAGAAAAAGATAATTCGAAGAATAACAAAGAATTCTTAGAAATTAAAGTTTTGAATACCAAAATCTTTGGAATATAATATCGAGTAAATTTATCAGGACATAAACAAAAAGAATGATATGGAAAATGAAATAGGAATACGAGAGCTATATAAAGGCTTAATTCAGGAGGCCCAACATCGAGCTGGTTAGGATTCTCAAAAACAGAGGTAATGGAGGGAAGAAAATTATTTAAAAATAATAGAAGAAAGTTTCCCATAGTTGCAAGAGATTATAAATTCTAACAAGTACTGAGCAGCATGGATTAAAAATAATAATAATTAAATAAAAGCCACATATCCGCAGGAAATTTCATAACACAAAAAGTAATAAGATTCTAGGGTTATCTAAAGAGAAAAAAAGTGGTTGACCTTATAGCAGGGTTGCCAGATTTAGCAACTAAAAATACAGGTCACACAATTCATTTTGAATTTCAGATAAAAAATGAATAATTTATTAGTAAGTATGCGCAAAATAGTGCATGTTGCATGAGACATACTTATACTAAAAACTTACTTGTTGATTATCTTAAATTCAAATTTAGCTGACGTCTTATTTTATCTGGCAACCCAATTGTCAAAGGACTAGAATCAAGCTTGTAACAGAGATCTCATCAGAGACATTGGAAAACAATGGAGCAGTGCATAATATTCTGAGGGAGAATTATTTCGAAGCTAAAACGTAATCCCCAGTCAAATGTGAAAGAATATTTACTTCCCATGGATTCATTCTTCAGAAGTTCCTTGAAGCTATATTCCAGCCCAATGAGGTTTAAAATCAAGAGAAGATAATGTGGCGAAAGATGATGAAATTAACCCAGGAATCCAAGAAAAAGAAATCCCCAAATCACAGATATTTACCAGATCTAGAAAGAAATCAGTTTATATTACAACAGAAAAAAAACAGGCTTCAAAAGCAATATCTTCAAGAAGTACAACAAACTGGATTCTGGGCAATAGACAGAGTAGGTAAGAAGAAAGGGGACATTAATGATATTGTAAGGAAGACGTATTTTTAATCTCAACCATCAAAATTAAAAGAGAGTTGAAAGCTCCAAGTAAAATATGCAACAGTACAAAAATGTTATGATCAGGATATGAAGGAAACCAGAATATGACATAATTTTGAGTAGAAGGAATATAAGAAAGAATCTATTCAACCTTAACTAGGAACATCTTTCTTCAGGTAACGCTGAGATCGTGGCATTGGACCAGTGCGCTCCTTGGCTCTGAATTGAACAATAACTACATAGTCTCGATTTTTTATTCTAAACATTAAAAATCCAATAAACACCACTTACGTCGCAGTGCTCCACTATACATGTTCCATCTGTGGAGTCACATCGGTACTTTCCAGCTTGAAGACGCTGGAGCCAATGTTTGGACCCTTGAATGATCACAAATTCGCCAAAAGCGATACCAGAATCAGTTTCTGTGTACATTGTTTTCTAGAGACTAAAAATATTATGTACTGTGTCTCCCATGTATATTAACTGTTATGCACAGAGTATTGTAAAAGTACAGATCTTTTAAAAGTATTAATAAATATATCGATTTTGCCATTTCATACACAAATTAGCTACTGATTGAGAAAATAGAAGATTAAAAGGAGAGTCCTCGTGTTCACAAACATTGGGATCCAGTGACCTAACCAATCCCCCTTCCCTAGCACTTGCTGAAGTGTTGTATGAACAGCATGTGGCTCAATAGATGCTTAAAAATTCAACAGGGTGACAAAACTCAACATCACCATCTCAATAGCATGACTATTCCAAATTCCTCCGGACGTCTCAGAAACCAGGCTCGGACATCACAGTTCATCGTCTCCCCAGAGTCGAACACTGCCTGGGGTCACCGGCAAGCCACTGCTCAGTCAGTGCTCTCCTGGATCCAACCAAGGCCACAGAACAGCCACCCTCATCATCACCTGCTTAAGTCAACTAGTCGGTGGAGTCTATTAAAACCCTTAATCTGGAAATGGGAATGGTCCATTATGCCAGCAACATTTAGACCACAAGTAAATGCCAGCCTCAGCAGGGGTCAGACTCCATAGGTATGTTTTTATGGTTATGGGCTTGAATTCTCATTTTCACCTAGTTGACAGGAGCATTTCACTAAAAAGATATATGAGGTGTCATGGCCAGCCCAGGTTTCCCCTCTGATGGCTCCTGCAGTGGTGCATGTTGACTCAGATAAGGTAGTCAGTCTCCACCCAGGCCTTTTTTAAAGAATTACATCTAGTAGCTTATTCTTATGGGATTGCAGTGTCTCTGTGAAACTTGGGGTAGTCTAAGACGGAGACTAGGGACTCTATCAGTCCTTGATATAAAATGGCACTTATTTCTCGACCTACGTTACGAACAGAACTCCCAATGGCCTCCCAATGGCTTACTTTTGGCAGAAAGAAAAATCAAGTTCAAGTTCATCTGCCCTGAAGAAGAATAAAGATCTTGTAAAGTCTCTAAGAAAAAAATTTGTTAATAGCTAAGTGCCTATGTTTACTGAATATCTTCTTTTCTTTTTTCTTTCTTTCTTTTTTTTTTTTTAATGGTTGGCTATAGCTACATCAGACTTTATTTCAGATGTTAGAAACATCTCTGTTTGTCAACTGAGAATTGATCTCAGAATCTCCAGAGGATATGTAGGCAAAGTTTAAATGGGACATTTGAAATGATTTGAGACAGAATGTTGGATCAAGTTACCTTTGATTCATAGGGGAGGGCGGGTGATTAGGAAATGCCCTTAGGAAAGATAAGACTGTCTATAGAAGAGATTTGCTCATGAGCAGTTCCCAGTTTAGCCATTAAAGAGGTAATGTTTAAAATGAGAAGGAAGGAAGGAAGGAAGGAAGGAAGGAAGGAAGGAAGGAAGGAAGGAAGAAAAGTGAAGGAAGGAAGGAAGGAAGGAAGGAAGGAAAGAGAAAGGAAAAGAAAAATATCTAGGTACAGTAGAGTATTATTTAGACATAAAAAAGGAGGAAGTCCTGCCATTTGTGACAACACGTTGGACCTTGAGGGTGTCATGGTAAGTGAAATAAGGCAGAGAAAGACAGATACAGTATGATCCTTTTCAACTGAGGGCCAGCTCAGTGTTTCCTAAGTTCTTTTCAGGCTTCGGCACAAATGAGGTGACCAGAGTGGGGAGGAGGGACAGGGACCCACTCCAGCAGTGACCCACTCCCACCACTCACACCTCTCACGCCCTGCCCACTTGGCTGAGTGTTCCTAACTCTGTCCCTACCTGAGTGTTGTGCCTGACCTACTGTCACGTTTTAAAAGGCCAGAAGTCAGGCACAGATACCAGGGACAGATTTTTCATGCCGAGATTTTGCATCAGAAAAGTCAGAAGCTGACTCAGCAGTCGCCATGCCTCCTCTGAGCCTCTGCCGCGTCCCGTAGTGGTGTCTGTCACCATATTTCCACACTCCACAAACAATCTGTGGGAGTCTGTCTCCTGCACTCAGCTCTTCAGGATAAGACTGTGTCTTATTTTCTTTGCGACCCCAGCACTTACCGTCATGCTTAACACATAGCAGATCTCCTTTGACTGTTCAGTGAGTAAGCGAACACCGTCCAGTGTGTCGTACTTGGAATAATACACAGGTTCAACAGAGTAGTGAGTGGCTATAAGGAAGAGCTGACATAACCACACACAAGGCCCACTTCTAGTACAGTTCATAAAATATCTATCCTCCTCATTAGCCAAATAATTTTTAAAATAGTAACTATAATTGATCAAACATGTATATATGTACTACATATGTTAAGCATTTATATCCAACTGAATATGTAATATAAATGTTATTATCTACAGAAGAAAACGAGGCATTAAGATATTAACTAACTGGCCCCACATAGAGTAACTAGCGCGTGACATGACGGGGATTTGAAGGCAGGGCCGTCTCGATTCACAGCGCGTCACCTCACCTGTCTCACACCGGGTACCTGACAGTCTGCTCCATGAAAAGGGGAATTATCTGCTTCTCCGTGTCTTTAAAGAGAAAAGTGGTCTTTCAGCATTTGCATTGCAAGGGTAACGGGAAACATTGGGAAAACGTGCCACTGTTCGATGAGCTGTGTGGAAAATGCCAGTAGCTGTATGCTGAGTTTCATTTGGAAGTGCCAAGTGTCTTATAAGAAATGTTTTTTTTATTAACTCTGGCTTTTAATTGTGGTGACGAGGGGGTGACCATTGTTCTTAATTTCCTCCTCAGAGACCGATTCTCCTAAAAAGGGGTAAATGAAAGAGGCACTCACAGCTGGGGGGACCCCCCATGTGCTTCCGTACCCTCTCTTCACAGGACCTCTTTAATCCTCACAACAACACAAAAAAGCTGTAGTCATAGTTATTACTTTACAGATGAGTAATAGAGAATCAGAAAGATTCAGTGACTTACTCAGTGTCACATAGAAATGAAGTGTTACAACCAGGCCTTAACCCATACCTAATTTTTAAAATTAAAAATTATTGGGGTGACATTGATAAACAAAATCAAATAAATTTTAAGTGTTTCATTCAGCAGTAGGTCGTAGATGTACGGCACCACCCAGTGAGATTTCCTTCTGTCACCAAATATTTGACTCCCCTCCCCCATAGCTATTTAAATACAAAGTCTTTGTTCCTTATTCTAAACCACATGGGACCATTGTTCTAAATGTGAAGTTAGATTAAATCTTTAATGGTGTCCAGGAGTAACAGACTCTTGCTGAGTACATGACTTATAAGTATTCAATGACTTCTGTGTACTCAGAAATAGGGTATGGATAGCGCTAGAATTTTTGAGGGGTAACTTGCAGGAGCATCTCTGATTGGGGATGGTATGTATATAGTCTTAGAGCAAATGAACTTTCCAGAGGTGGCTGTTCGTGAATAAAGAGGAAGTTGAATCCACCTCTGGAAAGTTCATTCACTCGAAGACTCCACTTGAACGTGGGCTGGTGTAACTGGGTGATGCGAACCCACTGACTGGCCTGCCAGTGTCGCTGGCTATCTCGGTAGACGGCCAGCGCTCTTCCTAGGCTACGTTTCCCGCCAAATCAAAAGATGCCGTGAAACTGACACTGCTGCCACGTTAGTCCAGGTGCCACTTACATGGGGAGGCAGCACAATCTTGCGGTCAGAAAAGACAGACTCTGGCGTTAGCCGGCCTGGGGTCTGAGCCTGCTCCGCCACGCACCACCACGGGGGCTTGGGCAAGTTACCAAACTCCTCTGTGTCTCGGTCCCTCAGACCTAAGGTGAGGGAAATAGCAGCACCACCTACAAGGGATGTCGTGAGGATGGACTGAGATAAGACCCGCAAAGCACTGAGGACGGTGTCAGGCCGGTTCCCACTTCGTCCTGTAGATCTGCCGTACTCAGCGGATAGCCGAGCCCCTGGTGGAGATTTTTAGTGTACGTGCTCTACTTCTCCACGAATCTCTGAAGCTTGCCGGGGGTATTTCAGCAAACTGTTCCCGCTGCACAGCGTGCTGGTGTGAGACGGGCCGGCTAACGCAGGCAGCGGGAAGGAGGAAGGAAGGAAAGAAGGAATCAGAGTCTGGTTAGCCACCGTTCTTCCCATAATTACCCCAAACAGCAGACTCTCTGTGCAGACCCTGCGGTAGTGGGTCCCGACCTTTTCAAAGAAGAGCTTTATTTTCAGTTCCGTGAAGTCTTGAAATCATCGAAAGGGGAAGCCAAGTCTGAAACACCTCAGTGGAGCCGAGGAGGGAGCACTTCCACTGGCTGTTCTGTTTCCAAACGAAAAAGCACAGTATCCACGGCAGCCCGAGAAGGCCCATACTGTGAATCAAGCTTATCGCCTGTTCTAAGGAGGGCTCCATAGTGACTTTAAAAGGTGCCTGGCTCCAAGGAAGGAAGAGAAAAAACTGGTACTTATTGAGCATTGACTGCTTTCACATATATAATAATTGCATTTGATCTTTCCAACAGCCCTGCCGGAAAATGCAGGAAAATGCTGTTTTGAGGAAAATGATGCTCAGAGGCTTTAGTGACTTGTGGAGGCGACTTCTTTATCAGTAGCAATGCCAGAATTTGAACTCAGGACTTTGCTGACCTGCAATGAATTAGTAGTAAGGGGCCACTTAATTTGTTTAACAGATATTTATCGAGTTCTTCCTATGTGCCAGGAACCAAGGTAAATGGTAAATACATAGATGCAGAAGAGGACAGACTAGATGAGGCTCTACTCTCACGGGAACTAGAGGCCAACGGGGGAGCTGACATATGGAAATCCATTCCATCGATATGCATTTTAATCTCCGTGGGCAAAACCAAGGATTGGCAAGTTAATCAAGGGCTGGGGGAAGCCTTCTGATGGGAAAAAGTCATACTGGCGAATGTGCTGATTCCTTTCTGCGGGGCCCAGAGCCTGCAGAGTTGGGCACTTTAGAGGTACTTCAGCTCCTGCCATGAGAAGAAGCAGCTGCAAAGTATCCGAGCACTCACAGAGCTGATGGCCTGCCTCCCCTGCACTCTCAATTTAAAGCTTCTGAGGGTGAATAAAAAGGTACTTGTAAATTTACCTTCATTACCAGATTATAAAATCCTGAAGAACAGAGACCGTGTTTTAATGAATGTTTGAGTCTCGTCCAGGGCACGGATAGCACTTTGCACAATAGAGTTCCACAAATGTCTCTTGCGCCGAATATAGTTGAATTGATCAGAAAGAAGACATGTCTGGTCTTTCTATCTCTAAAAAGCAGTGTTTTCCCCTGTGGCAGAAACGATTACTAGTGACACCATATGCACCCCACCCCGCTCACCCCGTGGCCGAGCATCCTTGCAGGCAGGCAAGGCATGTGACGAGTTCTAGGCAGTAATCTCTGAACAGATGTGAAGTATGTCCTTCTGGGACAAAATGTTTAAGGGCTGATGGACAAATCTTTAGCTCCTACCTTCCCTTGCCATGGTGATGTTTTAGAAGGTGGAGGCTTTGTCTGCCTAGATCCCTGACTGCATGTGTGGGATGCAGCCCGTCCCTTTACAGTACATGTTAAAACGATGTAGCACAAGTGAAAAATAAACTCACATGTTGGGCCATCGAGATTTCAGGGTTAACTTGTTACTGCAGAATAGCCTTGTCCATACTGACTAATACGGCCCTCAACTGCTGAAATCAGAGTGACACTGTGGGTGAGGCAGGCCTTGCTGGTCCCCTGGGGAGCTAAAGCCCGGGCTGAGTCAGAGGGTCAGAGACAATAGCAGTATCCATTTATGGAAAACAGCTAAGTCCAGTGGAGTCTCTTTGGCTTAGAACATGCTGTGTTGATGGAACCCTGTGTGTGCTATGGCAGTGCTCCGGGAGCCCCTGGTGAGGCGGAGGAGCTGGAGCAAGGAAAGGAAGCTGCCCCTAATCTTAAGAATGAAAACTCCACTTTTTCCTATATTTTATATTGGGCTTTCACGGAAAACTTTGTCAAAACGTTTGTCTTTTAACAGTAATTTTTTTTTTTTTTTTAAGATTGGGAATCATCACATTCACAAAGGAGAAAAATAGATAAAATCAAAATGACTATTCTAGGCAAAAAAAAAAAGGATTGGGCCCAAATGTAAGCTATAGTCTACTTGTCCCAAATAATTTTCAGAAAAGACTATTTTATTCTTACTTTTTCATTCTTTAACTACTTTCAGAGATGAGTTCCTTTTCCCTCTAATAATTGCATTTTAAATGTGGCAGCTATCTGCCCCTTAGCGAGTCACTTGTCAGTTATTGTAATTGATATCTTTCTCTGGTTTAATTCAACTAAGGCCACCGAGCTGCTGTTACTGAGGGATGCCCCAAAGAGCGTCTCCAGAAAAGCAGTCTTCTGCCAGTGTATGAAGCGACCAGCACATCCTCACCTTCCAAATGGACTCTCTTGTTTTTTCATTTGGAGAAAGATGAGATATAGAAATGTCTAAAAGAATTCTGCCAGAAAGAGCCCTGATTTTTGGTATCTAGAGGAGGTCTCATCGTCTCAGAGTTTTCCTTTCTTCATTTGAAAAAAAACAGAGTGGGGGAGGTAAGAGGAAACAATAATATGTACCCTATCTATCCCAGAGTATGGCTGTGAGGATCAAGTAAAGTCATAAATGAGAAATTTTTCATAAGAAATATATATAAATATGAGATGAAAGTACTTGTATGTCTAGAATTTGTAAGTCAGAAATGGATCTATAAGAAGAGGCTTTGGCAGGCTGCTAGCGGGTAGTTTCTTGAATGCGATATGAAGGATTCTGTAGCCCCCTCACGTGTGGAAACCTCAGCCACTTCAAGGACACAGTGAGGCTTTCAGACGACCTTAGGACCACAGACTGAGGCCAAGGCACACGGCTCCTGCTTTCACCGGGGAGAATGTAAATCAAAGGGCGACACTTCACTCTTTAATCGTAAGTCATTTCCTCTCCAGAGCAGTTCAGAGTGCCCTGAAGTGACCACTGTCACAGAAGCTAAGAACAGTAGTGTAGCCAAACCAGATAAGCTTTTTATTGCCCTATTGTCTAATTTTCTGAAAACTAGAGGCAATAATTAAAATAGAGACACTCTACTGCCCCGTTTTTTCCTTAATATTCACAGACCAAAACTGTCCATTTTAGACTCTGTTATTCTGACTCAGGAAGGTAGAAGGAGTTATGTGGATTGTGAGCACGCGGACACGCACACACACACACATGCACACACACGACAAGGACGCCTTGTAAAGATAAACAGTAAAGACTATTACTATTTAGTTTTTCTCTTCTAACTCCTAGTTGATATACTACTGCATTAATACTCTCGTCTTTGAGTTACCTACTTCGCCCATCTTTATAAATGTCTTGCAAATGTCTTTCAAAACGCAAGAACTGAGTTTCTATGAGCCTGGACTCAGTTAACCGACACTCAGGGAAGGAAATCACTGTGCCGGAGGGGGCATGGAAGTCCCAAAATAGAGACCTGACCTGCCAGGCAGCACTTGGTCTTCACACTCTCTGTAAAGAATGCCATTGACACCTTCAGTCTCACTGACTTGGGCTGCGGGTTCTTTGCACCTGAAAAGTGCCCTCTTCCTAACTGCTCTTGCAGAAATCCTACAACCTCACACCGTTCCCTCGGTACTTCTTATCCCTTATCCAGTAGCCCTGACTCACTTACCCAGGGGAATTTTTTCCAGCAGGTAGAGATAGCTCTGAAAGAAGTCATCACGAATGGCTTTGTGAAGGATGAAGGACATGCTGTGTCGACAGAGTTCATCGTCGGTCTTCTGCCAGCGGGATCTAAATGTGAAATGGGCTCCCAGGTGGGCCATGCAGAAGGGGCTGCTGTTATTCCCGCGGAGGAAGGAGGCTTGCCTGGCTGTGTCTTTGAATTAGCCTTCTCTTCCTACACGAACTTGAGACTGTCATTTTAAACCAGTCCCTTGTCCATCTATATCAGGAGAGGCGTCATGGGGCGTGGGGGAGGAGGGGCAGCAGACGCTGGAGGTCAAGCTCTTGGCACATCCACCGTCTGATTGCTTGGGCGACACCACTCCAAGCCAGCAGGTGCCAAGAAAGATGAAAACAGGCTGAGTGAGATCCTGCTTCATCCTGGGAAAAGCACGCCTCCCTCCTTTAGCTGCCACTTCAAAGGGGCAGGAGCACAGCCTGCTAACACCCTGAATATTTGCTTTAATTCGATTCCTAAATTGGAATAGTCTAATTTCCATTTCAAAGAGTTGTTGCAGGAGATCCTGTTCCCTGCTTTCCATGCACTCCTCCTGGAACACTGAATCCTCAAGTTACAAGGACCCTTCAAAGTCGTCTTACGCCACCCACATTCCTTCCTCAGTACAGTTTTGCCCAAATTGTTCATAGAGATGGATACGTGTTTCCCATTTTTAAGGATCTTCAAGAGACACAATTCTGTGAAGGCTCGTTTTGATGTCAATTGCCTCCTGTCAGCAAACTCTTCCATCCAGCTTGCTCCGAACAGTGCCGAGTCCCGTGAGCCTGTTCCTTCCTCTTGGCCTGTTGTGGATTCGGCTTCTGCATGGGGTATCTTCTGATTGTCACTCCAGGCCACTCTCCACTCTCCCCACATAACCGCGTTCCCCCAGGAGGCTGACCCGTAATGACACCCTCTGGCTTCGACTTGGGTTCAGGCAATGGGCAGTGCCAGCAGGAGCGTAGGAGAGAGCCAGTCGATGCACCTAATCCCTTGATACCTTCCCCATGGAAATGCCGTAGGCTGATGGCTTCTGCTGGTGGAAGGTCTAGCTCGTCTGGGGTCTTCTCTACAAACATCCTCTTCCAGTTCTGATAAGGCTCCCTCCTCTTGCTGCGTCAGGCCTTGGGGCAGAGATGTGCCGGGCTGTTGAAAATCTGAAGGAATCCCCGAGTCTTCGTAACTTCCCTGACTTACTCACACCTTTGTAAGTAGTCCCTTCATTAAATTGGCTAACATTCTCAATACGCGAATGCCATCTGCTTCCTGTGAGAATCATGACTACCATCTAATCCCTTTAACCTTCCTAACAGATAGATCCGTGAGAACTCGACATTCCGTCGGCCTCACACCTTGTCCTCTTCTGTGCCATGAAGATGAGAGTACACACCTCACGTGACGGCCGTGAGAGCTGAATGGGCTCCATGCACAGCAGGGCCTGGCACGCAGCGCGTGGGCAGTGAACGCTAGCTGCTAGCATTAGAATCTTTGGGGGAAAGTTAATGATATGTCATAGGTCTTGAAAATACTCTCCGTCTCTCTGGATCTTCTTGAGTTATATTCACTGTGACGCTGTCTCTAGTCATGTAATTTCACCACGTGTTGAGATTGTACTCGATGCATTTAAGAGTTGAAAAGAAAAGAAATCCAAATGAGCTGTGCTTTTGGACCTCCCTCAACTATCCTTCAGAACGTTCTGTTGCTGTAGGGAAAACTAAGCAACAGAAGAAAACGAAGAGATCTTCTTTGTTGCTCGTATTCGTCAGCCTACCAGGAGGCAGGGTCTCAACCCCAGCATTTTAGTGATGTTTTGAAAATCTCGCTGCTGCAAAGGTCGGAGTGTTAGGCTCTCGGAGAGGGACTGGCAGCCGCTGACTCCAGCTCCTCGACATTCCTTATTTGGCACTTGATATTGGCAAGTTTCTTAGTTTTTACAGAACAAGTTTTCTTTCACTATAACAGGGACATGAATTACTTGTTTGGAGATTGATTCTAAAATCTCTGTATTTCAGACCCCTAATTTCTGAGTGGGAATGAAAGACGGATCGGTTTATACAAAATGCCGTTGTCGGCTTTTGTTTACCTCGATGAGTCGCATTAGATTTTGTGACTATTTCTCATCCTGGTATGGTTCGCGTCAGTTCCCGGCTCATTGCATTTGTTTCCTTATGTGGATAATTTTTCTCTCATCGCCGAAATGCCCTTGTTGCTGCCTCCTCATACCACTCTTGACCACGTTCATCATACTGAGTAAGCGAGGTTATGATATAGCTCTCGTCTGCCACAGGCATCCAATTTCGAGACGGGAAAGAAAAACAATAATGTAGAGGAAAGGAATATGACCGTAGCAAGAGAAGGCGGGAACTCTGAATTTATCCGGGTTGGTTTGTCTTCTCACAGGTGTTATTTTGGTGGGGAGCAAACTGCTGCTAAACAATTCGAAGTAAGAACTGGAAAGGAAGCGCCAAAGCCCTATAGAGAGCTTGCTCGTTCGGGAGCATGGTAAGCTAAATATTTGGGGAAATCCACTCAGTGTGAATACCTATCAAATTAAATTCCATAATACTTTAAACTGAGGTCAAGAAGATTTGTAGGCCCTATTTATCTACAACCTATATTATTCAAGACTTTTTTCCTCCCCATAGAACACGTTTTTTAGGTGAACCGTTTTCAGTTCAGAAATAATTGAGACACTCTCTTCTACAAGGCAATGTGTTAAACTCTTGATAAAAAATTTAATGCCATTTTTTTTTGCTGCGACTAATACTAACTTGTTGATACTGCCATAATCATAATAGCTAATTGTTTTAAACTGTAATGCCTATTTAATCCTTACAGCAATCCTAGGAGGTCGGTGATATCCCCATTTTATGAAAAGAGGAAGCGAGGCTTAGAAAGGTTAAGTTTTAGCTCAGCATCATCCAGTAAATAAATAGCAGGATCAAAATTCGAACTAGAATTTGATAATATATATATGTATATATAGATAGCTGAAATAAAAATAATTTGTTGATAGTTTCCCAGCTCCCCACTCAAGGAGATGGATTTTAAAGGTTGAAATAATAAACCAAACTCAGCATAATTAACTTTAGGATAAAATTACTGATGTTATGTTCTTGTATATAGGTTTCAGTGAAAAATTAATGGTGAGAATACAGAATAGGTCTTTCTTGCCTGATAAACTTAATGGGTATTTGTGCTAAAATAGGCACTTAAGTAGACTTGAAGCTTAGAATGAGAGAAATATAAAAAACTGTGCGAACAGGCTTCACAGAGTGACTCAGTACAAAAAATCAGGCCTTACTTCACCCCATACTGGTCCAACCTTACATGGAGTGTTTGCCTTTCTCGATCATGTTTTGTTTAAGAAACAGGTACCTGCTCGAAGTCACCCTGATTGGAACACCACCCCCCCGCCAGCAGTGTCCGACGCTGTGTCCTATAATATTTAGGATAATATTATATTTGTTAACATTGGATGCTTCAGATTTTTTTTAAAGAATTAAGTAGTTATACAAATACCGTTGGCAACTCTTCTGCCTTCCTCGGAAAATACATACCAATGTGAGGTATGTATCCTTCGGAACCTAAATTTTTATATGTTTAGTATAGATGTACTTATCCATAAACAAGATCGTAATTGTCTCGTTAATTTTTAAATGCGTGTAAATTGGTATCCTGCAATTCCCTTTACTCCGTCAACAATATGCTCTTGATACTTTATCCAGGTTGTTACATGTTTAGTGCACAATGGGGAGAGGGTGAGAACACACCACAAACACACGCGCACGCACACACGCATGCACATACACACGCAGTGCATTCGTCTTAACTGACATCGTCCCTTGTCCATATGCCACTTTCTGTCTTTCCCTACCAACCGGCGTCCAGGTTTTCTCCATCTTTCTCTGCGGTCGGCATCCCTCTGACAGTGCCTGGTGCGCATGCGCAAGCGGCTTCCCGTCGGCACCCAGCAGCTGGGCCGGCGGGTCGCGGTCTGGGGGCCCCGTGGCCTTCGCTCCACATGGCAAAGCTGCTTTCCAGTGTGGACGCTCAGTTTCCCACCGGCAGTGAGCGTGTCAGTTCCATGTTCTCGCTAAAATGTGTGATACTTTTTAAGTTTTGCTGCTCTGCGTGTATGGGCATTTCATGGATAATACCAAGTAAACATTTTTACAATGCCTGAGTCGTTCCAGGCATGTTCTCTGTACTCTGTGTATAATAATTCAATTCACAGGACCTCTTCGAGAAGTTACTTTTTAAAATCCCTACGCTGTAGTCATGGAAACTGGGGCATTGAGAGGTTATAGGATGTGCCCCAGGCCACAGGGCTCGAAAGCTGTAGAGCTGCGCGCTTGAACCCAGGTAGCCTGGCGTGAGTGTCTGTTCTCGCTCCTCTGCGTCAGAGGCCTAACGAGCCGTCGCCTGGAGGTCTCGGGGCGTGCGAGTCCATCCCTCGTTCACTGGAGTCTGCGTCGCGCGGGATGCCACAGAATCACCTCCGACTTTTCATTTTGGCTTTGAGATCCCTGTTGTTTCTGAAGCCCGGACATTTCCACATCATTTTTAAGCACAAGAAAGTATTTGAAATTTTTAATTGTCTTAGTAGCTCAGGCTGCTCTTACCAAATACCATAGACTAGGTAGCTTAAACACAGGCGTGAATGTTTCTCAGTCCTGGAGGCTAGGAAGTCCACAATTAAGGTGCAAACTACTGGACTCATTATTTCGAATAGCTAGTATTCTGTCATCATTTAATCTATTCAAGAGAACTACCTAAAAATGGTAAAAGGTAAAAAAAAAATGAAAGAAACATATTATCAGTAAAGTAGCAAGAAAGTCTTGTTGCAATTCTCCCATCTCAAATTATCTTGACGAGGCTCTTCCATGAAAGAGGAAAATGTATGTGTGTGTGTGTGTGTATATATATATATACATATATATTTTTTTGAAGAGATATCTATACCTCTTCAATCATGCAAGCTGTGCCAAGCCCTGGAAACCTGACATGAAATGGTTTGGATGGCCAAAGGTGGTCACTAGGGACCAGGGATTAGAACCTGGTCAAAGCAGCAAATAAAAAAAATTTTAAAACCTCTTAAAAGAACCTGACAAGGGAAGCTTAAATCTTATTTAAAAGGTTGGGTTGTACTAAGCCTTGAAAAATTCAATTCTCCGGAGGACTATATCTCACTACGAGAGCTCCGTGGAAGTTTATCATGTATCCAACACCTAGACATTGGGCCTGGGAGACCGCTCGGGTCATATTTCCTCTGGATTAGCACCGAAGCTTGGAAGTGACATTTGTACGAGGCACACTTTAAACTGTAGGGCTTTTCCAATTACAAAATGATAATTCTGAGGGGACAAAGTGCTTAGTGCAGAGAGAAGATGCCTTGATTTATGTGTCTTAGACAGCCTTCTATTTCACATAAAGTTACTTATTAGAATAAGTGCGTTTTGCTTTTCCTTTTGTTTTTAACTGAAGTTGTCTTCCGATTGGCGTTAAGGGTAGGGCATGTCATTTTTGTGTGTTTTTAATTTTTCGGTTCCACCACGTCTAAAAGAATGATTGTACAAATCCTTGTTGTTGGTGACAGCAACAATTAAATTTTGCACGTAATACAGAAACATCGCTGTGAATTGCCAGCGCCGGGCCAGGGGAAAGTCTCAAGCTTTACGGACTGGCCCTTCCCTGCGCAGACTCAGTGGCCCTCTCCCCAACTGCTCTGTCTCTGACGAAAGCCAGACAACAATGAAGTGAGGCTGAAAAGCTGTCCATCCTTTACTCTTGGTCTGTCAAGGTCTCTGGGATCACTGTGAAGTCTCCTACCCATCCAGTTATAAAGGGTACTTTGGATGAATTAATATCTAGTGACAGCCAAAGTTGTAAACTACTTGACTCCCTTGGGTCATTTTCCCCGGCCGAATGTAATAGTCCTTTGGCCGGGGTGTGTATTTTGTGTAGTTGTAAACATGGACAGGTTCGCGACGTAATTCAGAATGGTGTATCTCTGTATTTGCATTTGTGTGCATTCAGCCAGGGTAGCTAGAGAATAAGCAAGACAGACTTGCATTTCAAGCCAAATGAAGCCTGTTAACTTTTGTCCCATTTCATAGCTGCAGGCTGGATACCTAATTGACTCATCTTTTTTTTTTCTTTTTTGCAAATCTGCGAAACCTGCCAGCAGTGGGACTGAGTAACAGATCATGGCTGATTCACAGCAAATCCATCATCTCTGGTAGAAAAACAACTCCGAGATTTACTGAGGAGGTCAGTAGAAGGAGCGTTATACAGAGAATTCTTTCCTCTCAAAAAGAAAATAAATCTGATATCCAAACGTCATAAACTGAGTATGAAAAAACAATAAATTTCTTTACACTTCCATATATTCTATTGAATAAGCATTAGAAACCTAGCGTGAAAAAGTTCCTGGCTTCGCTTCACTTGCCGGCTCAGTCCTCACCTCGCTTTTTCTTCTTCCCATCACCGCTCCTCTCCTCTTCCCCTGCACGTCTTTTCTCTGGATTCCGAAAGTTTTTACTGAGGCCTGAAAGTCAGCATAGCCAGTTCCTGCGTTGTAGGATTGTTCTGCTCACACTCAGAGCACTTTTATCGAATTTTACAGAAAACAGTGAAAACTGGTGATTCTTAAAGTCAGGCCACTCTAGAACCACGTTTAAAATCAGCGTTAACTGAAGTAATACCAGAATGAGATAAAATTAATATTCAAACATGTTCGTTGAAATAAAATTCCAGATTTGAAGAGCCACGTGAGGCAGTTACCGAGAACGAGCTGAGGACCGGCATGTGAGCGGCCGACTTTCTAGAATTTAGTGCATGTCATCTGACGGGGGCAAACCACAAAGTTTAGAGCACAAACAGTTTGGAGGAATCGTGGAAAATCGGTTGGATAAAATCTAATACAGAATGAAAACCGATGCCGAGACAGACTATTTTACACCTATACGTACGTTCATTTAAAAAGTCTTTCGATCACCTACCATGATCTAGACACTATGCTAGGCATTAGTGGTCATATAACAGACAAAACTCATTTCGGCCCTTATGCTCATAAAGCTTAAAGTCCAATGGGGGCAATAGGAATTAGCAAGACAATCGCTGCATGTGAAAGCATGTGTTCCCCATGATGAGTGCAAAGGAGAGACACACACCAGGAGAGCCAATCAAGGGTCATATGGTCCGATCAGGGAAAATTGCCTGAGAAAGTCACCCTGGGGCCGAGGTCCGAGGCGTGGGCAGGAGCTGGGAGCGTGGTTCCAGGGAGAGGGCAGCCCCCCAGCAAAGCAAAATTTTGAGAGTGTTTTTTTAAAACATAACTCATTGACTCAATAGTTGTTAAACTAGGATTAAAAAAATATTAGAAGAAGCAGCTTTATTGAGGCATTATTGACCAATAAAAATTGTACGTATTTAAGATATACAATGCAATGTTTTGATATGTGTAAACATTGTGAAATGTTTACTAACATATTCATCAGCTCACTTTTTTTTTTTTAGTCAGAACTGTTAAGATCCACTCCATTCCCAAATTTCAAGTATATAATATAGTATTAACTATACTCACCCTACTTATACATTAGCTTTCCAGAATTTATTTATCCTGCATATCTGAAACCCTTTGCAGGGTTCTATTTCCAGGAGTGTGACTTTGATCCTAAAGCTTATTAAGTGAAGAAAAGATGGAAGAGCATTCTAAGAGGAGCGAGCGGCTTGTGCAAAGGCCCTCTGACTTAGGCGAGAAGCAACCTATGCTGCGTTTCATAGATCATGCCAAGGAATTCCGTCTTAATTCTAAAAATATAGAAAGCCTTTGGTGGCATCTTAAGCAGAGGGAAAGAACGGTGGAAATAGGGCTGACATCATCAGGTTTGCATTTTGGAAAGATCATTCTATCTACAATATGGAAAACAGATGGAAGGAGTAAAATGATGAAAAGTTTGATAGTGTACATAACCTTTGCCTCAGAAATATTCCTAACATGAAGGGCCTTTGTCACATTATGTAGAAGACGGATATAATAATCACTTCTCAGTTTATTCAAATGACATTTTATGTGCACCAACTATGTACTGATTGGTATTGGGGCTATATCAGTGACAAAATAAAATTCTCTGCCCTCCTAGAGTTTACATAATAGACAAAATATAAAAGTAAATAGAACAACCTCTTAGAAGCTGGTAAATGCCATAAAAAAATAGAGCAGGATAAGGGGGGTTTGGGGTGAGAAGAGAGGGAAATGGCATGTAGTTCTAAACAGGATAATCAGGGTAGTTCTGTTTGACAGGATGTGTTTTAAGCAAAACTTGAGAGAAATGAAGACTTCGACTCGCAGATGTCCGGGAGAAGAGCGTTCCCAGCTGAGGAGCAGCCAGTGCGGAGTCACTAAGGTGGTGGCACAGCTGTGCGTGGAACAGCTGGGAGGCCAGTGTGCCTGGCGCAGAGTAGACGTGGTGGACAGTAGAGATGAGAACAGAGACATGGCAGGGCCCGAAGCACGCTGGGCCTTGAAGGCCATTGGCGGTACTCTGTGTGAGGTCTCGAGTAGAGGGCTGTCAGGCTATGACTTCCTTTTTAAAAGGATCCCCCCGCTGTTACGTTGAGATGGACTATGCAGCAAGGCAGGAGGGGCAGCGAGGAGACCAGGAGGGAGATCTCTGCCTCAAACCAGGCGACAGGACGGGGGTTCGGCCCATCGTCGCTGGACTTCTGAATGGCAGCAGTGGCTGCCAGAAGACAAAAGAGGACGATTTTTAAAAATCCGAGAAAAAAATTATTTTAACGCTAAAATAATAATACTCAGCCAAGCTAGCGATTGGGGAATATAGGAAGAATAATGACATTTTTTGGACACGGAATTAGGCACCAAAAATCACCTCCCGTGCAGCATGTCGCAGGGCGATACGGAAGAAGGTGCCGCACCATGGTCAGAGCTGAGCCAGGAGAAAGAGTGAGCCGTTAGCTCTCAGCGAGACGAACTCTTACAATTCTGCTTGAATAAAATGCGCGGCCGAGTCATGAATTTTTTTTTTCACTTATAATCCCTATCTAGTTCAACAAATGAACCTCGGAAGTATCTTCACAAAAAAAGACATGTTCCTGTGAATATTATTGCCAAGGCAACCAATTATTAAATAATCCAACCAGTCAGATTTGCAGATTCTAGAGGTAATCTATTTCATAGGACATAGCAACACATTCTACTGGGGGTGTCCAAAAGTTTCCTTTGTACAAATAATACTTCCAAGAACAGTTTTAAAGAAATAACGGATTAGGTAAATATCGTTTTACACAAATCTTAAGATTAGACAGGAGGGTAAAACTGAGATGTCCAGAACCTTTTTCCAGTCATCATTTTATCAAGATGAGGTTTATGGTGTGGAAGAGTGTATCTTGAGGGAGCATTCTCTCCCTTTGATGAGGGAGCATTCTCTCCCTTTGCTTTTTCTCAGATTTCTTTCACCAGCTGTCAGGAGGGCCTGAAAATTTTGAAGTTAAGAATTGGAATTCTATTAGCAATGAGAAAAAGATTAGCAGACCCTTGAATCCCAAAGCTTACATTCTGAAAATTAAAGGGAAGAATGTTACTATTTTAAAAAGGAACTAAGGAGCATGTAATATTTTGAATCTATAGGACCAGAAAAATAGGGAATCCATGTGAAAAGAAAGAAAGAAAAAAAACCAGGAGACTAGTGAAGAGAAACTCACATAATGGCAGGTGTGCAGTTCTTCTAGAAAATCACTGGTCCAGCTTAGAGCGAGATCTAGGAGGAACCAAGATTATCTGATACCTTGGGTATAATAGGAAGAGATTAACAGAGTGTGAAGAGAAATCGCGATAGGTATGTAGAACTCTCAGGAACTAAAACAGGAGGCATTTATTGATTCCAGGGAAAATTGAAAGTTATAAAAGAATAAAACTGTAAATCATCATAACTACATGGCACGGTTATGAGTATTATTTACATAATCATAACATTACAAATATTCAATGTGAACTTAACAAAAAATTGTGATTTATTTTAGCACCTTGAAAAAAGGGGAGAAGTGGAGCAGGGGTGTAAGAAACCTAAATTTTTATTTCCACTAAAAGGATGTCAGTCGGTAAAAATCTAAAACTGAAAAATATCAAATAGCAGTAGAAGCATGATATTTAGTAATAAGCTGGTAAATGCAGAACAAACAGCTAAAAGAGTCGCCCTGGGGAGCAGGCGTCAGAGGCGGCTGGTTGGCTTGGGGCAGGGGACCGACCTGTGGACCCGCGATGACCACCACTGTCTCTGCCGCTGGAATCCATGGACTCCCGGGGGCTAAGATGGTGTGAGCAGCTCAAAGGGTTTCGGGGCAGCCCTACTGCTCACCGGTGCAGCAGAGACACTTAGGACTGGGGGGTTAGCACAGCGGGATGGCAGGTGCTCGACGGGAACCAGGCAAGTTTGAAACAAGGCAGGGCAAGGGGCGGACGCCACCACTTCCAGGTGTAGCCACGTATGTCAGGCTCTGAGACGTGTTGGCCTAACTGGTGACTTGTGCACAGACATGAGTAGGATAAAAGGTGAAAGGGCTTCGAGTCAAGACCCAGTGTGGAATAGTAACAAAATCTTTCATTTGCTTAGGAAGTTAGTTTACCGGTGTTTACAGACAATTCCCGGCTTACCGTGGTTCGACTTATGACTCTGAGTTTATGATGGTGCAAACGTGATAGGCGTTCGTAGAACCCATACTTCACATTTTGAATTTTGACCTTTTCCCAGGCTGCAATGCACAATGCGATGCTCTCTCGCGATGCTGGGCCGCAGCTCGCAGGCAGGCACCCGAGGGCCGACCACCGATACTTTACCGTAAACTCTGATGCCAGAGTTCTGGGGTGTTTTGTGTTTTGGGGTGTTATGTTCTGAGCACGTTGAAAGCAGGCTAGGCTAAGCTATGATGTTCAGTAAGTTAGGTGTATTAAATGCATTTTCGACTTAGGATATTTTCAATTCACGATAGGTTTACTGGGACGTAATCCCATTATTAAGTCAAGGAGCATCTGTGTGTTCATTATCTCAAGTCGCTCCTTCGACAATTGTATGAGGTAAGAAAGACAGAAATAGAGAGGAGAAAAAACTCACAGTGTGGAAAGATACTGTCTTTAAGAATATTTCAGCAACAGCGTTTGAAAGATTTGTTCTTTTATTTCTTCTCCCCGATATTTAGATACTATTATTCAGTGACCTTCACCTAAACGGAATTTAGAAGGAATGTGCATTGTGACATTTCACTACTGCCACATCGAGGTTCCGTTTAGGCCTAAGTTATACACACGCATAAAAATATTCATGCACAAGTAAAGCTAACATAATAGGAAAAAATATTGTAGACCTAACCTATCTCAAGATTAATATCAATTCTGCTTAATTCAGAATTTCCCTATTCTAAGCATCTTTCCTCATGTTTTACTATAAGTATTAAAACTATGTCTGGAAGCAAAAATTTATCAATCAATAAATTTAAAGATAAATGTCTACCCAGTAAATCTGATTTTCTTCAGTGAAGGCCCCCCTCTTAGAAATGCTTATGGGTACGATCTTGATTTGGCTGACGACGCCTTAATTTTATGAAATCGTTCACAGTACTTCCACATGGAATTGTGATAAGAGAATGAGAGATAACTATACTCACATTTTAAGTCCCCGAATTCAGGATTCAGGAATAATGTATTTCAACCCAGTGGTCCCCCCTACCCCACCTTTTTGGCACTGGGGCCCGATGCTGCTATGAGAATCTAATGCCTGATGCTCTGAGGCGGAGCTGAGGCGGTGATGCTGGTTCTGGGGAGCTGCTGCGAATACAGATGAAGCTTTGCTCGCTCCCCTGCCACTCACCTTCTGCTGTGCGGCCTGGTTCCTAACAGGCCACGGACCGGTACCGGTTCGCAGCCCAGGGGTATGGGAACCCTGCTTCAACCTACTCTGTGTTCAGAAACTCTAGTGAGCACTGATAAGTGTTGTGGGCATTGATAAAATTATATATAGTCACATGTTAAAATATAAACGATGAAATAAATTGAAGTGGTGCTAGACTAGCACTGATTTGATTTTTATGATGTCGTGTAAGACCATATGGCTAAGACATCACATGCACTTTCAATCTTCAGCACCACGGCCAGCATCTGCTTTGCCAATAACCTTCTGCATAGGCTAGCGATGAATATCACAGGTCACATTTGATTTCAGAGGTTAAGGAATCCTGAAGTCAACCAATCAACCCTCCATTTAATCCTCGAATTCTTTTTTTTTTACTGACATCCAGACTCTGGTTTGGATGGTCAGCATCATCCTACGGTTACAGTGAGATGTACAGTTCACTTTGTGAGTGTTAAGTATGCTGTGGAGTCAGCTCCAACCTCTGGCGACCCTATTAACAAGTGATGTCCACGACGTCCCATCCTTGACAGTCCTGCTCGGCTCCTGTAGACTCATGCCTGCAACTTACGGAGTCGGTCCATGTTATATTGTCCACTTTGCTAACAATTAACATAAATAAAAAACCAATGTTAATGTAGTCCTGTGGCTCAGAAAGAAATGTTTATTCTAAATGTATAACTTTATTTTAGTGTCCAGTATATGCTGGTTCATTTGACTGACTTTATGTACTACAACAACCCTCCACTCCTTGTAAGGCAAACTGCTCTAGGTTTCTGGGAACTGAGATGGGCTGAGAAGAAAGAAACGTGTGAGGAAGACACGTCCCTTTATCTCAAAGGATTCATGCCATAGCGAGTGATACAGACGCGGGTTCAGTAAGCTACAAAACTCTAACAAAGTCTGCAATCTAAAGAAAAGTGCTGAGGGAGCATAGAAACAGGAGAGGTTCGTTCTGTTCTAAGAATCAGTAACTATTTTCCCAGGAGAGGTGGCACTGAAAAAAATTTAAAAGAGAGATGAGCAAGAGAAGAGAAACCAAGAGACAGCAAACTGTGCAAGCCAAGCTATGGAGCAGTGAGAATACATGGTGCTTTGGGATTTTAGAAGCAGCCTTGACTTAAGAGAGCCTGTGGGAATAGACTGAGAAGGCAGCAAGGAGCCGTACTGGACGAGTCTTCAGATGGCAGCTGACATGTAGAAACCCAAATCGTAGTCCCATGAGCTTGGTGTCCTTGTCAGAGTGGACACCAGAGAGTGCTCACTGGCTCCCGCTCTCTCTCCGCGCCCCCCTCTCTCTCTCTCTTTCCTTTCTCTCCCTCTCTCCCTCTCTTCTTCTCTCTCAGTTCTCTTGCCACACATGCGCCTTGGAAAAGACCACATGGAAATGCAGTGAGAAGGTAGCTGTTTACGAGCCAGGAAGACTCCTCACGAGGAACTAACCCTACCTGACCTTGATCCAGGACTGCTAACTTTCAGAACTCTGAGAAAATACATTTCTGTTGTTTAATTCACTAGCCTGTGGCATTTGTTATGAACATCCAAGCAGACTAATACAGTTTATAAGTAATGGAATTGGAATAGAATGGGCTTAAGTCCTCTGACTCCAGTTCCAAGCTTTTTACATAGTGTCAGGTATCTTTAAACATCGTGATTCGGCTGGATAGGAAAAATGCACATGAAACAGAGGAAAAGACAACAAATGATAAAATGTTCAGTTAAATATAGTCAAATGTAAGGAGGGAGATTATTGGAAAGTTCATAGGGGATTTAAGGATTGGTACGACTTGGCCTAGATGGTAAGGAGATGGTTGGGTGAAAATGGTAGAGAAAATATAGTATAAAAAAGAGCGGAAATGAGCCTGGAAGACTGAGCAGAAAGCTCTTGTCTTTCCTAGGAGACTGAGCTCGGAGGCATGCTTAGCGAGGTCAGACTACTTGTGAGCTCGAGATGACAGCAGAGCCTGGGGCAGGTCCAGCAGGAAAAGTATATCACCGTTGAATCATCTCCACCCCTGAGGTAGCAGTGGAGATTGGGTTACGCCTGGCAGGATGAAGCACCTTGACCTCAAAAGCTAGGGGTTACACTGATGCCGCCCCACTCCTAATTCAAGGGACTCCTCTGGAACAGGAGTTCTACCAGAGGACACCTGACTAAAAAGGAGTGTCTAATGATGGTAGCCATGGGCCATAGCGAGAACACTCTTTAAGAATTAGGAAGCGAAAGGACTTGAGAGAGGCCAGGAGTGTATCATAGAGAGGGGTTCCTAGTGTGTGAAAATGTGCCCTGATTTGTTTTAATCAGGGGTGGTGTCGACAGATCAGGAGACACCTGCCTTTGAAAAGACAGATTATCACCTGCAATTCCCAAGAGAAGGGGCACTCCGTGGCTTGCAAGGCTCCCTGGGAAAGCACTTGCTTGGGTCTATCAGGAGGCAGAAGGAGAAAGGGGGAAATTAGGTTTTTGAGAAGCGGAATGAAAATAAAAATATGATTACTGTACAAATACCACCCAAAATGTGCGGGTTGAAAGAGTAAACTGAAAGAATAGGTAAGGAGTCAGAAGACCGTTTGAGCTCAATGTCCGAGTCTTGAAACACTTGATTTAGCCACTTGAATTTAGATATGTAGATAGATAGATGACAGATAGAAGGATAGATGGATGGATGGATGGATGGATGGATGGATGGATGGATGGATGGATGGATAGATAGATAGGTAGATGTGGTTCCCCTAAAATCTACCTTTTGTCCTAAAGGGGCCACAGCATTACCAGGCTAAGTTTGGGAACATGCCATAGGTTGTTACATAAATTAGAAGTGGATTCAATTAACTGCATTTTCTGAAATTTATTAAGTCATTTAGGCCTAAGTATGTTATGCTAGGTATCATACTTTACCAAATCATCCCTTTGTGGGTTGAAACAATGTACTTCCAAATTTATATTATATTCAGGTATCAGCTTACTTAACTTTTGGTCTCTGGCCCAGTAACTTTTAATTCTGAACATATATTTAAAGCAGACATGATTTAAAAGCACATTTCACTAATAGGCTCTGTTTTAAATGAGTTTCTTTGTATAAGTAATGCTACTCTGTGCTTGGTTTGTTCCAAAGCTATTTAAAATCCCTTGAACCTCAAATGTATTATTATGTCTTAATGCTACCCTCATTTATGGAAATATATGTAAAGGAGCAGAAATATGTATTCACATTCTTTTTTTTTGTTTTTCAGTTTGTTCCCCCAAAGGGAGCAAATTGTGCTTCTTTAAAGCAAGGCGACAATTTTTGATACAGGTTTATTTAATTTTTTTATAAACGACGTAGAACAATCAAACATGAGCGTTAATGAGAAACATATGTGAGCCTCCAAATATTCTGGAAATGAATGCAAAGCAACATTCCAGTCAACATGGGGTCGAGTTTCCTGGCCTGTTTCTGTACATATGAAGTCAGAGAGCGTGAGAAGGTGAGCATAGTGTGTGACCATTCATGTGCGTGTGTGTGTGTGTGTGTGTGTGCGCGCGCGCGCATGCGCGCGCGCTGTGAAAGGCTTGCTTCTGCTGCAGCTCCCAGCAGCCTAGAGAATCAATCTTTTCACGTGTAGCAAGCCACTCTCCAGGATATTAACACTCTACCATTTCCAAGAGCCTCTGTTCACACCAGCTCCAGAGGAAACACCATGAAAGAAGGAGCCTCAAGCTGCTAAAAAGCACACAAAGCAACAAGGAGAAACAGTTCCAAATCTCATAAAAATGGAAAAGGTTTCAAGAACAACAGTCCGTTTGTTCAGAGAGTGCCCACAGAGCAGGAGGGTAAATAAAACTCAGTACCTGTTAGATTTATAGGCAAATAATCATTATCTACTACGTGTAGATGAGTGAAGGATAATTTTATGCAAACCACAATAAGTAAATTCAAACAGTGCGAACTAAGCCTACACAGTAAGAGCAGGAAGTTCAAGAAGAAAAAAAAAAAAATAAGGAAATGGCATTTTCTGTGTGGTGTGTCACCAACCTGGGAAAGCCATTATGGAGCCAAAAACTGGAACAGGATTTTATAACGCCACTGCCTTGAAATAGAGCTATGAATCCCCTAGGACTTGTATGGTGATTTCATACCTTCAGCAAAACTCTGCTCCCCAAGATCTGATTACTAATTGGCCTTACGTAGAGGATTATGGAGAATTAGTAAATTGGAGTTTTTACATGACGAGTGCACAGTATAAATATCCTGGAAGCCTTCACGGTGCACTCAGGTTTTGAATGACTCGGTTTCAGTCAAGTGTCATGAGCCGAGCACCCTAACCAATGGAGCTTGGGATTTTACAGACTTGTGTCTCAGAACTGTATAGCTCTCTAATCGAAATAGTGCTTTTATAAGAGTTTTTCGAAAGCAGGACATTTGACTTTGGCCATGTTTAAAATCTCTTTAAATACTGTGGATTTTAAATTCGAAAGTAAAATCAGAGTTTTTCAGGTTCAGGTTTCATCTGTTCTTTATCAAATGTGGTTCCCTGGGTGGTAGCGGA
The DNA here is from genome assembly GCF_902729225.1 of Pteropus medius. Taxonomy (NCBI): domain Eukaryota; kingdom Metazoa; phylum Chordata; class Mammalia; order Chiroptera; family Pteropodidae; genus Pteropus; species Pteropus medius. Next base: position 13,676,297 of record NW_024349225.1, read on the forward strand.
AGGTGAAAAAGGCTTTTACGGGGTTGCATGATGCCTGCAAGTAGATTCATTACGACGAGGGCATCGGTTTTCTCGATTCCATTGGAAAAGCATGTGAGCACTAAAGCGGAGGAAGATATCCTCAGAGCGAGACGAGGGGAGCTTTTAGTGACACTAATTTTGTTCAAATGGTTTTGCTGAATCTAAAGCTCTAGTGACTTCGCATGATGGGTAGAAGCATAGCATAGTAAATGAGCTTGCAGAAGCTTCGAAGTCAAGAGTGAGTGGGTTTAAATCTAGACTCTGGAGGAAACGAGGGAGAATTGGAGAAAGGAAGGAAGGGAAGAAGGATGGGAGGAAGAGAGTGAGAGAGGGAAGGAGGACAGAAAGAACAGGCATTAAGCGGTGTCTGTGTACCAAGCTCTCACCAGGATGCTTCCATGTGTACTTATCTTCTCCTGCTAGCTGTATGATCTTGGGCAAATAACTTTACCTCTTTGGGCCTCAGGTTCTTTATTTATAAAAGAGAACAACTGTCATGGGATTCTAGGAAGATAGTAGTGGCAGCATAGCTTTTTGGGTACTCCGAAATCACCACATTAAAAAGCAGCTAGACAGCAAAAACAAAAATCCAACAAAACTGGGTAGCGAGGTATACCACAAAACCTCAAAACACAAGCAGGTAGAGACAAACTACCAATGGCCACAAGACTAGTGTCATTGGCACGTGTGTAGGAAAAAGCAGAGGGGAATAACAAGGCATTCGATGATCTCAAGGATGAGGGAACCAAAAAGCACCCAACAGATAACAGCTGAATAGTACAACAGGTCAACTTGAGACAAGTGGCTAAAGCTCAGAAAGGTACTGTTTACTCCGGCAGCATGTGAATGTAAAAAATATGCTGTAAACTCTAGAAGAATGAAGCAGTGTGTGATCTGGGAACTCTCACACCTGACCCAGGCTCCATACTGAGGAAGAAGTCCTGGGGCCAGAAGTGTAACCCAGCGAGAGAGAGATAGTGGGGACCGAGAGAGGAAGACACAGGAAAAAGTGTGGAAGGCGGACAGAGCTAGGACATCTCAGGAAGCAGGAGGCTGTATTTTTAACACTGTATGTGAAAAAGCAGACGAGGAATGTCTGTGAAGTTAGAAAGGTAACCACTTTCTAAACGTTCGGGAAAACTAACTTCATAAAAAATTAACAACGAAAAATGTGTCGAGGTCAAATCCCACACAATCACAATGAAATCACACCAGAAAGAGATAAAAGAGACCAAAACCTTATTTCGGAAGAACCTAAACTATATGAATGATATAAAGCATGAAGTAATAACATAAATCAAAAGTACGAAAATCAGAAATAAGCTGATACTGAGAGCTTCCTATGCCCCGTTTTGCTTTTTCTTTGCTCTGAGTAAATTGACCGGCAAAATGGAAGAAGAGAGTATGTGTTCTTTCAGTTTCTATTTGACTTTCCAGTTCAGGCTTTTCATGTTTGTTCAATTTTAATGGTATTATAAACTCAAAGGTACTGGCAACAGAATAACCTTGGAATCAATCCTAGCCCAACATCTCAAGGTCTAAAAGCTAAAGGTATTCTGGGAGTCATGAAGATATTTAATAAGGTAAAATAAAATCAATCTTGCTAAAAATGTTTAAGCCGCTAATGCTTCCCTAGCCCAAATGGAGGAATTTTCACCATCGAGTCCTCTTGGCTGTGGTGGAAATATTTAATAGAGAGAACTTTTAAAGTGAAACAAACACACAACACCGTGTCCTGAGGAGAACAGATGTAGTAAGTGGACAATCGGCATTTTGTTTACGTTGTCTTTATTTTGTCTTGCGTTGCTGATGGCATACTAGAGACTTTGATTTGGAGCAATGCTGACATCCTCTCTCCTGACTCCTTGGGAAAGAAAAAGAAGTTCATACGGCAATGAAGGGGAAAGGCAGGAAGAGGGTTGATTTGAGAGAAATAGTTTACCATTTGTTGAGCTTGAAGTAGCAGCATCTTATTTTTCACCTTTCCCTCAAAAAAAAAACACAAAAAACAAAAAACAAAAAACAAAAAAGCCCCGCTATGTGGACAAGGTATCGAAGCATAAATTAAAATGAAATGAATTTTAAATCTTTATTGTCACTAAAGCGCGCAGCAAAAATTCTGATCTTATTTCAACCGTTTCTCAGGGTCTTCGATATACATCTGCTGCTTCTCCTGATGACCAAATCAAAGAGATGGATTTGGCAGGAAATTTCCAAAATCAGAAACTATTGTGTTTCCAACATGCAGTTGTTTTTATGACATATATGCTATCTAAACAAAAAGAAAAAAAAAAAGTAAGGAAGAAAGGGTGAAGAGAAGGGAAAGAAAAAAAAAAGTTGAAAGTTAAACACAAATAACATAGGATTTAATTTCAGCCCATACTTAAAGGCTGAGATGATGTTGCCTATTAGAATATAATATATTTCAACCCTGGTAGCTCGAATTCATTTCTTACCCAGCTTCAAAGTTATTATAACTGGCAGTTGCTAGGAACTGATCTGGAATGAACTGGAAATTCTGGTTCTGTTCTTAATGAGCCAATGGGTATGTCACAAACTTGTATGATGGCACTACCTGTCTTGAAGAGGTAAAGAGGATGGAGGACTCCTTGGCGACCGCATAGCTTTCAACTTATTCCAGCAGAGGTGTGTGGCCGTGGTTGTCTTATGCTTTCCAGCTCAAAAATTTTTCTCATTCTGCTGTTAAAGCTTCAGAGAACACATCTGGTTGCTAACATAGGCATTGCCTGAATGTAACCCATCTAGACTACTACTTTATCTCTGCATCGTGCCTGGAACGCTATGCATTAAACAAATGTGTATTTAATGAGATTGGATTTACTTAATATTTCTAACTCAAATGAATGTAAGTGAAACTTCTATCATTGCGAAGGATTATGAAATTGAAGCAATACATTGACAAGAGATGATGTGGCATCTTATTCATAAGAACGAAATCAATAGGTAAGCAGTTTAAAATAACAGGATCTAGAAAAAAAATAAATCTAACTTGAGATGTACATGTGTGAGAAATAACGGCTGAGATGCCAATTACCTGTTGTTCCTTGAGTGCCTATTTGTAGACTTGAACTCCTTTAAGGTAAAGTCTGTGTTTTATTCTCATAGCCTCAGTTCTCGGATGAGTGCCTCGCGCGGAATAAGTGTCCACGTCTGTCTTGATTTCTACAGGAACACCTCATACGCTATCATTGAATGTACTGCTTTGAATTTCATTTATACATACACTTAGTGTGTATTTCTACTGGGTTTAGCTACAAATTCTTCGAGCCAGGAACTAACATCTATTCATTTCTTTTTGTGCTCACGTCTAAAGCAATGCCCGCTCGTAAATTTTGGTTAAATTAATAAAGACAGTTGATCTGGCTGGATCTGCTCGGGTCCTCCACCTCTCTCACCGTGCCATACTTACACGGAAGCCTAACAATAGCCATGCTGTCATGCAAAGCATTTCCAATTGAACATGTACGTATATATCCACACATACAAATTCACAAACGCAGGTTTTTTTCACGTGTGGATACGTGTGTGGATACGTGTGTGGATATGTATGACTAAATACACGTCTTATTTATTCTGGATAATACAGTCATTTCGCTGTATGTCTCTAAAGATCATCAGGTTTACAGACCACACAACTAGTTTCTCGAAGTTTGGGTCAGACTATAGAACTCGGGGAAGGAGTAAAGCACACAGATTCAGTATTCATTTTCTTGGTGGGCCACCTCCTTCCCCATCTGACCCTTGGAGCAACCCCGTGATGTCATAATTGTTGTCTTATGCCATACTATTGGAAAATAGAGGTTACCATCATCAAGAAGAGGTTGTATTTTAAAAGGTCCTTTTAACTGAAATCTCCTTTGCATTAGGATGTGCAACGTGAGCTAAAATTCATTTGAAAAGTGAGAAGATGACTGCACTACTAGCCAGTGGATATGGATTCTTCGGACCACAGTGGCTATTCGATGACATCCCAAAGGCAGTCACAAGGTAAGAAAGGATTTTCTATGGACTCTTGAAGCAAATCAGGATTAAAATTTCGAAGCAATGGAGGATAAAAAGAAATAATTCTCACGTCTCTGTTCTGTGTAGCTGTGTGAATAAAATATAGAACAATCAATATCGCTAAGAGTAATGCATTCCAATATATGACTTTCCTATATTAGGACACTTTCATGGCCCCTGATGTCTGCAGAAAATATTCAAGTACCAGACTCTCTTATATCAGGCTCTCCAAAATGTAGATCCTCCTGGCTTTTCCAAACTTATTTTTCACTGCTCGCAAACTTGAACTGAATTCTCTAACCACCTCAACGACTTACAGTTTCCTAAATATACAGCGATGTTTCGTGCATTTGTCTCTTTGTATGCACTGTTGCCTTTCCCTAGAATACCCCTATTAGGCTCTCTGCTTAGCAGATTATTAGTCATCCTTTGTGAGTCCCACTCTGGGCGTCTCTCCGCCATGATGAGTGCACCATTCCCTCCTCTGTGCCAGCATTCTACTTGTTTCGGCTGTCGCTAGGACGTGCGTCAGTATGTTCAACCATTACTTATTTATGTACCTGGTGACTATGTGTTCCTTGAAGGCTGTAATTATATCCTATATAGCAGCAGTTACCATTTACCAGTTCTGACTATGTACCTAGCGCTGCAATTGGAAATCCACAATTTTATACCTTTTGAATCACTCTTATTGGAGAAGACAGAGCTATAAACAAATCATGTCCATAAAGTACAGTACATGCCATGGGATAACAGAAAAGTCACTTTACGAAGTCTTGAGCTTAGGGAACGCTCCCAGGAGGAATGGTTTTGCAGAAGCAGCAAACCGTAGGAGTGACAGGAAGCCTTCCCAAAACAACGCAGCCTGACCCCTGTAGTCCAAAGCCCTCCAGGAACCCCCCCTTGGAATGTTGCCATATTGCTGGGGTGATGGGCATTTAAACAGTTCTATCATAGGTGGTTTCATGTAACTTTGTATTCCTTCTCTCCCCCCATTAAATTATAAAGCCATTATTCTTTCTCAATACTTTTAAACTCCTCACTGCTGCTAGTTCAGTATTCCAAACACAGTTGACGAATTTAAGGATGAAGTTGAAATAATGACAGCCTCTAGCATTTTCATGTAATTTTATAGTCTATAAGAATCTCACAAAATATTAACTTATTTCCTCCTCAGCCCAAATGATTTTTCTTACTGAAGATACAGAGAGTTTAAGTGACATATCCAGAGACATATGATCGATATATGGTTTCCAAACACCTAATTCAGTTGATAACAATTACCACCAGTTATGTGATAATCACCCTGTTATAAATTTATGTATGCGATCTCATTTAACATTATGATAACTCAAGACATATGAATTATCAATCTTATTTTATAGATGAGAAAATGAAGTTTTTGATGTTTACTTTGCTCAAGGTCAACTAATAAATAGTGGATTGGGTGCTCTTAACTCAGTTCTGACTCCAGAATTCAGGCTCTTATTCACTCCCAAGACTGTTCCAAGTATTCAGCGGGATTGGTTTCTTCATTGAAACCATTTATAATCCATTGGGAGGGTGAGGTAGGAATAAGAGGGAAATGCTAAATTAATACCTATAAAATTATTAAAGGATGATGATGGCTTCTGAACTCTTCTGTTTATCTTTGGAATTATTTAATTCCATTATGTTTTATCTAAGTATGAATTTCTCTTAACGATCTTGCTTGGGATTCATGGCTTTGATTAACTCAGGACATCTTTCAGTCCCTAAGTATTATCTTGTCTCTATTCTAGTCCTTCTAGAAGTCATATCAAAGGCTTACGGTCCCTTACATAATATCTTTCCTGTCTCTTAACTTACTCTTTTTATAGTCTTCTCTCTTTATTTCTCTGGGCTACATTATGTGTTATTTCCTCATATTATTCACAAATTTTCTCTTCAGTGGTGTTGAACATGATATTTGATCCATGCATTTAGTTTACTACTTTTTTACCTTGTTTGCTATACATTTTAAAACAACCACATTGAGGAATAATTTACATACCACAAAATGAATGCATTTTAAGTATATGGTTTGGATGAATTTTGACAAATGTGCTCATACATGTAAACATTACCCCGAAGTTCCCTCCGGCCTGTCTGCTGGCAGTCTACCTGTCCCTATGCCTGCAAGAAGCAACCGATGTCTGCTTTCTGTCGTAGTAGATCAATTTTTCTCTATTTAAGAATTTCTTATATATGAAAGCAAGCCATCTGTTTCTTTTATCACATTTTTTTTAGATTCATTCATGTTGTTGCATATATTACTGTTTTGGTTTTTTAGTGCTGAGTAGTATCTATCGTGTGACTATCCCGCAATTAGTTGACATGTTCACGGACAATTGGGTTGTTTCCAGTTTTATGTTATTTCGTGTAAAGCTGCCAGGAACATTGTGAAGAGCAATGATTGTGGTTGTATGTTTTCACTTCTCGTGGACTGTAAAAACCCACACTCTCTGGGTGTGGAATCGCTGGGTCCTAGAGGAAATGCGTGTTTAGCTGTGCAAGAAACTGCCCGACTGTTCTCCAAGACGCTCGTGCCGTTTTGCGTTCTCACGAGCAATGGAGAACTTCGTCGTTCCACGTTCTGGCCAGCATTTGGTGTTGTCTGTTTTAATACTAACCATTAGAGTGAGGGCTGTGGAGCAAAATAGTGACACCCCCCTCAACAAAGATTCCCACATCCTAACCCTGGAGCCTGTAAATATGTCGCCTTCCATGGCGAAGGGGCCTGACAGATGTGACTGTAGCTGCGGGGGCCTCCCTTAACCCGGGAGATGATCCTGGGTCACGCAGCTGGGCCTACGTAAATCCTTAAAGGCAGAAAATCTTTCCTGCCTGTGGCCGTAGAAGGATGTGATGACAGGAAGAGGACTAGCCAGATGGCAGTATGAGAAGGCCCTGGACACTGCTGCTGGCTTCAAAGCTGGAGAAAGAGGCCATGAGTGAAGGAACGTGGACGGCCTCTAGAAGCTGAGGAAAACGATTCTCCGCTAGGGCCTCCAGACCGGAATAAAGCCCTGCCGGCCCCTTGGTTTTAGCCCACAGAGAGTCATTTCGGACCTCTGACCTTCAGCACTGTAAGACAACAAATTTGTGTTGTTTTAAATCACCATGTTTGCAGTAATTTTGTACTGCAGACATAGAAAACTAATACAGGTGAATAGTGTATCTCATCATGGAATAAATTTCCATTTCCCTGATGACTAAGGAAGTAAAGTTATTGTATGCTTATTGGTTAGCCATGTATCTCCTTTTGTGAAGTGTCTGTACAAATCTTTTGTGCATTTTTAATTAGGCCGTTCAGGTTTTTATTGAGTTACAGTAGTTCTTTTTATACCACAAGTACGATTCTTTTGTCAGATATATTTATGCAAAATACCTTCTCTTAGCCCACGACTTGCTTTTTCATTTCTTAATGGTGTTTTTCAAAGAGAAATTTTAAATTTTGGTGACATCAAGTAAAATTTATTTTTTATATTATGGGTTAGTTCTTTGTGTGTCATGTCTAAGAAGTAATTGCCAACCCATAGGTCTCAAATATTTTTTCTTATGCTTTATACAGTTTTAGAGGTAATATTTGTCTCTGTGATCCGCGTAAGTTAATTTTTGTACATGGTGCAAAGAAAGAATTGAGGCCTATTTACTTTTTACACGCATATTCAGTTTTTCAGCACGTTTTATTAAAAAACTATATATTCCCTATTGAATTAATTTACCTTTACCAAAAACTAATTGAACTAACTTTCATTTTGGGACCATGATGAAGGAGAGGCACTTCACATTCCCATTAAGCACAGCTAAAATTCCTGGATATTATACATATAACGAACATTAAAAACAAAACAAAAAACGCTGAAAGGTGAAGAGAAGGCAGACAAGCTAGGAATCTCAGGACCCAAGGAATACGGCAGTAATAAGTTCCCCGAGTTTTTGTTTTGCCCAGTATATTCCATGCTGGGTTCCAGAGTTGCTACCAGCTCAGAAAAGGCAACAGAGGCAGACAGAGGGGCCCCAAGAAAAGTTTTCTCCAGCCAAAGGAACAGAAAGGGAAAAGCTGAGAAGATGGCAAGTGTTTAAACAGTAACTTCCCTCCTGCATCCCAGCACTGTGGAAACCTAGGCTTCCTTCTCTCCTCTCAGCAAACGCCAAGTGGAGAGGCCCGCTGCCCCCTCGCCCAGCGCCCCCTCCCGCGCCCCTCACCCAGGCCCCCCTCACCTACTGCCCCTCACCCCAACCCCCCTCGCCCAGCTGTGCCAAGGCGCCCTCCTTCCCCAGCAGAGCTTTCACAGCCATCCAGTGTAAAAAGACCTTCCCGCCACCGTGCGAATGGGGGCCACGTGGAAAGTAATGAGAGAGACAACTGCAAAAATACTTCGGAGTTGTTTTTCAGTTTTTCTTTTTCTATTATGTACAGTGCTGCTCCTATAATTCTAGACAAACCTCACTGTGCGCATCTGCTAGAATGTTCCGAGGCCTATAACTAGGAGTAGAATTGCAAAGGTTCAGGGTGTATGCCTGCTCACTTTTACAAAATAATGCAAAACATTTTTTTCTCAAGTGGTAGTCCCAATGTACACTCAAACCTGAAATGTTTACTAAACCATATCCAGGGATGCACATTTTCACCGGCACTTGGTATTGTTGGACTTCTTAATTTTACACCCTTGTCAACATAATCTTTTTTAATGGTTTTAACTGGCATCTTCCTGGTTACTATTGAGGAGGAGCATCTTTTCCTGCTTTTTTTTTTTTCCTTGCCATTCCTCTTTTTCTTGTCAATTTTCCCATTGGGTTTATTGTCCCTTTCACTGATAGATCCTTTAAAAAAAAATTTATTCAACTTAAACTGAAAAAAAGTTCACCAGTGCTTCCTACCCTCTCCTGACTCCGCTTCTCCAGTTCAGTCCCAGTTTCAGTTTCTCTCTTTTGCTCCAGTTCCCAGCTCTTTATGACCCGGCTCTGCACCTTTCCTCTAGAATTTTGTTGGTATTGTTTCAAGCTCAGGTATGCATTTTTTTTCAAACTCCAAATGTTTACTCAGCACCAACTATAGGAAAGATGCTGTCCTAAGCGTACAGAAGCGAACGAAACAAAATCTCTGATTGAAAGGAACTTACGTTGCAAGAATGTTTGTTCTCTATGCATTTAATGGATATTGTGATCTGGCAATTTTAGGTATTGCGGGAGTTTTAAGGTAAACCAGCCGTGAATGTTAATTTGTTAAATTTTATATCAGATTTTACAATGAATACTTGGAGGGGAAAAAAATACCAGAAAATAAAAAGTCCAGTTAGGAAAGAATTGCAGTGTTCTAAGTAAGAAGTGGCTAGACTAGTAGGTAGAAGTGGGAATGGAGGAGAAAAGCTGGATTGCAGGAATATCTTGAAGGAATAAATGACAGAATTTTGTAATAGTTTACTAAGAGGACAAGATATTGAAGAAGAAGATGTCAGAGTTAGCTCCAAATATTCTTCCCTGGAAAACCAAAAGAATGATTACAACGCTGACAGAAATAGTGTAGCTGGTGTGAATGGGTGGGCAGATATAAATAATCTCTCTTAGTGGGTATGGACCGTGTTTCTGAATTTAATATGCCATGTAGTGCATTGCATTAACTTAATGCAGTTGAAAAGAGGCTGGGGGACGACTATGTAGACACGGCCCAAGGTGACTGAAAATATAAGCTAGAAGAGAAAGTGACAGGATTGCAGGTGAGGGTGGGGAGTGGAAGTGCTTTCTTTGTATTCCTGGTTTGGTATTTGGCACAAAGCTGGCCCTCAATATTTACTGAATAAACGAATATAAATTATTTGCATAGATCTGACAGCTGAGCCCATGCAAATAGATCTGCAAGCAGAGGACATTAACTTGCTAAGGTTCAAGAACAGACCTTCTCCATAGCCGGCCAACAGCCAACAGCCACCTGCCTCAAAGGAAACAATTCTAACGTCCCCTGACTAAGGGATAATGACTGGAGGAGCTGGAGTTTCAGGAGCTGTTTTTGTTTGGGGGCAGGTGCATTCTAGATTTAAGATATCAAAGTGGAAGGTCAAGATTTAACATTGAATCAAAGTTGATACTAACGGCATTCATTTTGTATAAAGGTCAGACTATCTCCACAAGTTAGAGCTTCTTAAAGCACTCCGAATGCTCCCAAATACAAACCTCACTTTACAGGTTATGAGCAGAGGGCTGGAACTGCTCTCCAGACAGCATGCTCTACTTAAAAGGTTAGCGGATTCTCTTTCCCTCTTCTCAAACTGAGGACCTGAAATCCTAACTCGGCTGACCGGGGTGACTGTCATTCCCATCCCCACGAGGGCGGTGACCAGGGCGCCACTCCCGGCCCCCAACCCGCCGAAATCCGCCTCGCGAGCCTTCAGGCTCTGGCCCAGCGCGCGCCGCATTGGGCCCAGGGCCGCGCCTCACACCGAGGCTGCGCGGCGGCGCGGCCGAGCGGGCGCATGCGCCTTGCGGCGGCGCTGGCGGCGGCGACTCGGGGCGGGGCTGGGCGGCTCCAGTGTTTTGGGGCTTGGGAGCGGTGGGAGGAGCCGGCGGCCTCACCGTGGTAACCACAGCGCCGCCGCCACCCCGCCTCGCAGGCCTCTGGACTGTCATCGCCTTTGGGGGTCCCGGTGCTTTGGCCGTCGTTTCCGGAAATAGCCCCGCCGGCCTCTGTCAGACACCCCCATCCTCCCCACGCCGCCGCCGCCATGCAAGGGGAGGATGCCAGATACCTCAAAAGGTGACGACTCCCCGAGGCTCGGTCCCACCGGGGGCCTGGCTGGGGGTCACGAAGATATTCTTCGAGGTTCTTGGGGTTGGCCCTGAGATGTCAGGGCAAAGCTGGAAGTTCAGAGGAGGGGCGGGAGACGGGGCGGGGAGTCGTGGAAAGAGAAAGGGAGGGAGCATTGGGGAAAAGAAGAAGGGCCCTTCGGGATGTGAGATGCTGCAGCCTCCCACCTGACTCGGCGGGGCCTGACAGCCCTGACCTGAAGATGGTCTCCTTGCCACACTGTTCGCGGGAGAGGGGCGAAGGGGGTTAACCCTACCCCCCACCCATTCCGATGCTCCATTTTTCCCTAATAGGTAAATCCTGTGGGGGCCTGGAAGTGAAGCCTCCAGGCCCTCTGCTCTTGCCTGCAGTCGGTTCACTGCCGTGGGGTTCTGAAGCGATGAGGGGGAAAGAGGTGGTGGCTTTCTAATGTGCGGGAGGCTGGCTGAGATGCTGCTTTCCAGTCCAGCTTTGTTTTCCTCATCCATTTCGTCCATTTGACTGCCATATTTACAGTATCATTGTTGCAGGAGGTTCATAATTATCAAGAGGTTCGTTCAGGAGCTTGATGTGGAACAAGCCATAATTCTCTAGTTTTAAAACATTTGTAGTATCAATTACTCTTTAAAGAAGAGTGTAAATCTGTTGGGATTACTTATTTGACTGCTGTCAAAGATAAGAGCATCCCAGATGGAAAGGATGGATACCTCTCGCTGGACCAAGAATTAGCAGTGACCCAATAGAAAAAAAATCTTAATCTTTCCATTTTTACTTAAGTTCCTGTTACTGACTGGGTAAATATCCTGAGAAAGTCATGTGTATTCTTTTGGACAGTTTCCTTATGTAAAAATGGGGCAAATATTACCTTATGAAAGCTATGAGGACCAAATATGAAAATACTTAGGTAAAACATGCATGTAATTATTATAAGTCATAATATACTTTTACCGAATGTATTTATTCTGGCTTGGCAGGACCCTGATAATCACGGAAAGATCTTCTAATTTTTAATAGACTCTTAAAAGGGCTTCAAACAATTATGAAATCAACCAATTAGCCAACTGCACTGTCTCTGTTGGACTGAGGCATATATTGCCTGCCCTTCTCATTTTGTTTAAATGTATCGGAAACTGTCAAATAACCAGATTTCATAAGTAAAATTTTAAAGAAGAAATATGTAATCATAACAAGTATATAGTCAGTATTTCCTCACTGAATTTTGCTTACATTGAGTTTTTAAAATATTTCAATCGAAAATTTTGTGAAAGAAGAAAATAATAAGAAACTGTTTCTCTTTCAGCTTTAAATAGAAGATTGTTCTAGAGCAAGGAGCTACTTTATATCATTAGCTTATTTTCATGGAAGATAGTTGTGCCAGAAGGTCATTTTTCTTAGGATTCTTGTACCCGTATGGACCCTTATCCATACCCCGATTTATAATTCTCAGTCTGTTGCTTACCTTGAAAAAATAAAAGTGAGTCACTAATGTTTAAAGTAAAATAAGGTCAGAATCTGGAAAGGTTGAACTATACACTTCTCGATTTTGTCTAATTTTGACAAAATAAATAAAAAGTTGCATGGCCTACTTTCAGATTAGAAATATCCAGCCGACATAATCATACAGGCCTGATGATTTAGGATGTCCGAACATTGCATTTTAATTATCGGTTCACCGATAACGATTACATATATTCCTTTTGTAATATTTTTATTTTATAGTTTGTTTTTAACAGGACAGCAGTTATGTTTTCAATCTAATTTATTCACTCTAAATTGAGTTAGTTAATTTCAGTCGTGTCATTGTACCATCCCTGAGGAATCTCTAGTCTCTATGCTTATATGTATAATAGATTATAGAATCAAAAATTGGATTTCATTTCTTTGTTCTGCTACTAGTTAGTATTTTGATTCAACAGCACTTAATAAATGCTCACCAAATTCCTAGTGAATGCCTTGCATTGCTTTGGTCACTGAGAAAATAATTAAATAGGCACATTTCGTAACTTCAGTCAGATGTACATACAGGTAAATAGACAGTTGACAGCCAGTTTCTTTCTTTTTTTTTTTTTACTTCTACTTAAAGCTTTCACTTGCTCTTAGAGCTCCTACCTTTTCAGCTTCATCTCTCTGTTCCCACCCCGCCCCCGATAAATCATACTTCAGCCTTACAGAAATAACTTCCTTTAGATGCCTGTGTTTCAGTGTTAGTTCCAAATTCCCTTCCCAGAATCTGAACTTGCCTTGTTCTTCACCCGTATATCTTCCCATCGTATCGCTAGTACCCAGCACAGTGCCTAGAACATAAGTACTCAATAAGTAGTTATAAAATGCAGCGAGAATAAGGCTACAAAGAAAAATGGGCCAAATCATAAAATCTGTAGTAAAGAGTCGAGACTTATAAGAGCGATGGGGAACCATTGAATGATTTTAAGAGGGAATGGCTTTCATTCATTTCAGTTATTTGAAATCCTACCATGTAAAAGTCACTCAGCCTAATGATAAAAAAAGTATTAGATGAATGAGACATACTTTCCCTGCCTTTATGGTACTTACAATGTAGCAAGGAATTCAGACTTGAAACAGTATATTATCAGAAGTAATTATTTTATTGTATTTACGATAAGTGCTATATGTTTATGATAAGTGAAATAAGTATGTGGCCTTTGTGTAAGCTTTTTCACACAGTATAACTTTTCAGTATTCATCTATGTTTTAGCATTCATCAGTGCAGTACTTCATTTCTTTTAATAGCTGAGTAATAATCCCTTGTATGGATATAGCACATTTTGTTTATCCATTCATCTGTTGGTGGACATGTAGGCTATTTCCATCTATTGGTTGTTGTGAATAAAACTATTGTGAACATTCCTGTACTAGTTTTTGTTTGAACACCTGTTTTCACTCTTTTGGTGTATCCTTGAAGTAGTGGCTGGGTTGTGCTAATTATGTGTTTAACTCGTTGAGGAACCGCCAACCTATTTTCCATAGTGGTTGCACCATTCTACATTCCCACCAGCAATGGGTAAGAGTTCCAGTTTTTCTATATCCTCATCAACACTTGTTAGTCATTTTTTTTTTTTTTAAGTTCTGGCCATTCTACAGGATGCGAAGTGGTATCTGTTGTGGTTTTGGTTTACATTTCCCTGGTTTCCAGTGACATTTAGCATTTTTCGTCTGCGTCTTGGCCTTCGTCTGTCTTTAGAGGAAAGACTTTTTATATGTTCTGGATACTAGATCCTTATCAGATAGATACTCTGCAAATATTTTGTCCCACTTCGTGGACAAAATACTCTTTATAGTATCTTTCATGTGCAAAAGTTTTAAATTTATTTTTTCTTTAGTTGATTTTGCTTCCATATCTTGGCTATTACTAATAATGCTGCAGTGAACATAGGGTGCATATATCTTTGGCAATTAGTGTTTTTGTTTTCTTTGGATAAATACCCAGAAGAGGAATTGCTGAATCATATGGTAGCTCTATTCTTAATTTTTTGAGGAACCTCCATAGTGGCTGTGCCAGTTTACATTCCCACCAAGAGTGCGTGAGGGTTCCCTTTTCTCCACAACCTCTCCAGCACGTACTGTTTCTTGATTTATTGATGATGGCCATTTTGACAGATGTGAGGTAGCATCTCATCGTGGTTTTGATTTGCATTTCCTTGATGATTAGTGATGTTGAGTATCTTTTTGTGTATCTGTTGGCCATCTGTATGTCCTCTTTGGAGAAACGTCTGCTCCGATCCTCTGCCCATTTTTTTATTTGTTTGGTGTTAAGTTATATGAGTTCTTTATATATTTGGATATTAACCCTTTATCAGATATATTATTTGTGAATATCTTCTCCCATTCCATAGGTTGTCTTTTTGTTTTGTTGATGGTTTCTTTCACTGTAGAAAACCTTTTTTGTTTAATGTAATCCCATTTGTTTATGTTTTTCTTTGTTGCTCTTGTCCATGGAGACATATCCAAAAAGATATTGCTAAGAGTGATGTCAAAGAGTTTATTGTTTATGTTTTCTTCTGGGAGTTTTATGGTTTCAGGTGTTATATCTAAGTCTTTAATCCATTTTGAGTTTATTTTTGTATGGTATAAGAAAGTAGTTATTTCATGTTTTTGCATGCATATGCCCACTTATTGAAGAGACTGTCTTTTCCCCATCGTATATCCTTGTCTCCGTCATCGTAGATTAATTGACCATGTAACAGAGGATTTATTTCTGGGCTCTCTATTCTATTCTATTGATTTATGTGTAGCTTTTTATGCCAGTACCATACTGTTTTGATTATTGTAGCTTTGTAGTATAAGTTGATATCAGAGAGTGTGATACCTTCTACTTTGTTCTTTCTTAAGATTTTTTTTTGGCTATTTGGGGTCTTTTGTGGTTCAATATAAATTTTAGGATTAGTTGTTCTAATTTTGAGAAGAATGCCATCGGCATGTTAATAAAGATTGCATTGAATCTGTATATTGCTTTAGGTGGTAAGGACATTTTAACAATATTTGTCCTTACAGTCCATGAGTAAGGTATATCCTTCCATTCATTTTATCTTGTTCAGTTTCTTTCTTCAATGTCTTATAGTTTTCCGACTCCAGGTCTTTCTCCTCTTGGGTTAAATTTATTCCTAGGCATTTTATTCTTTTCGATGCAACTGAAAATTGATTGTTTCTTAATTTCTCCTTCTGGTGGTTCATTATTGGTGTATAGAAACACAACAGATTTCTATATATTGATTCTGTATCCTGAAACTTTATTATTTATTAGTTCTAATAGTTTTTTGGTTAAGTCTTTATGGTTTTAGTTGCCTTTGCTTTGGATGTCATTATTTAAGAAGTTATTGCCAAATCCAAAACATAAGATTTGCCCTTATGTTTTCTTCTAAGAGTGTTTTAGGTTTAGCTCTTAAATGTTTGCCTTTGATCCGTTTTGAGTTAATTATGTCGTGTGTGGTAAGGGTCCAATTTCATTCTCTTACATGTGGATGTCTAGTTGGGTCAGCACCATTTGTTAAAGAGATTTTTCTTTTCCTCCAGTGAAAGTTCTTGCTACCCTAGTTGAAATCAATTGACTGTATATGTAAGGGTTTATTCCTGGACTCAATTCTATTCCACTGATCTGTATGTCTGTCTTTAGGCTAGTACTTTACTGTTTTGATTACTATAGTTTTGTAGTACATTTTGAAATCAGGAAGTGTGAGTCTTTCAACTTTGTTCTTCTTTTTCAAGTTGGTTTTGGGTACTCAGGGTCCCTTGTGTCCCTTGTGTTTTCATATGAATTTTAGGATCACTTTTCCATTTCTGCAAAAAAGGCTTTGGAAATTTGATAAAGATTATACTGAACCCCTAGGCCACTTTGGGAAATGTCATCTTAACTGTAAATCTGATTTAAATACATATGTTAATCCAGACCACATGAAGTTTTTGGAACTAGAAACTGGATAAATACTATTGACATTCTCTAAGTTTTTAATCTATTTCTGTTTTTATATTATAGGAAAGTTAAAGGAGGAAATATTGATGTACATCCATCAGAAAAAGCACTCATTGTCCAATATGAAGTGGAAGCTACCATTCTTGGAGAAATGGGGGATCCCATGTTGGGAGAACGAAAGGAATGCCAAAAAATGTAAGTTTTCTTCATTTATGTACATTTTGAAAGTAGTCATACTTTACAGAAATCTGCTGTTGTTTAAACCTGCATAGATGATAAAATGATTATGCATTTTATTAAACTATAAATACAGGTATATTTATTCCAGAGAAAAATCATGTTTATGTAAGCAAAGTGGGAGCCTACTGAAAAATACCTATTCTGGTTTTCCTTTTTAATAAATGCATAAAATAGAAATAAGCTACTACAAAGCAATTATAAAAGATATGTTTTATGGGACCTTTTAGCTTAATTTAAGAAATTTTTATTTTATGGGATCCTGTGTGCTTGTTTCTTCCCTGGAATTGCAGAAAGTGGTATGATTTCCAAAATTTCCAGTGGGGCATGTACCTTGAATTTCATCCCTTCAAAATCTAGCTCTCCGAAAAATCTTAGTAATAAGATAAGCATTTTCTGACTCAGTGAATTGAGCTTAGAACTTCCAATATCCTATACACTTTCCTTTCTTCATCCGTAATACTTTCAGGAACCCCTTGGGAACTGGCCTTTTTTATTAGTCTATAATTGTGCTGGTGGTGAGTTTGCCTTCCTTCCATAGTTTTGTGTTAGAGAAGGCCTGAGGTCACCTAATATTCTCTCAGACTTCTAACTTCCATGAAAAAAAATTCAGTTTGGGAACTGGTTAAAAGGAATTTTTAGTATATTTTGGTGGGATTAAGTATATTCAGGCTGCTAGGAGTGCATAGTACAGAATTTAGCACACCAGGATGCACGGTATTTTAAATATATAGCAGTGGTTCTCAACTGGTTGTGATCCCCCCACCCTACCCAGGGGACATTTGGCAATGCCTGGAAACATTTTTGGTGAGGGGTGCTGATAGCATCTAATAGATACAGGCCAGGGTGCTGCGGAGTAAGAATCCTACAATGCACAAGAGAGCCACCTACAAACAAAGAGGTATGGCCCCCAAATTTTAATAATGCTACAGTTGAGAAACTTTGGTGTATAGCAGCCTAAAAAGAGAAGCTGGGTAGTGTCTTGTTAAGATCCCTAATTTGTCTTTGTATTTGGGTTAGAGGGAGACTAATGACATAGATAATTCATTAAAAACACCAACTTCTTGAATAATCTACTAGATTGAAATACACATGCATATACACATGCACTGTAGACTTTAACACATTCTCACATTTTTTTGTGTTCTCTCACATTTTCTGTCTTCCATTCGTGTGTTTGTGATTGCTGCCTGCATTTTGTACATCTTGAAAATGTGAAAATCTCTTGAGATCTTATTAATTTTACTGCTAAAGAAAAGAAAAGTATCAGGATCTTTGCCTTTAGAATCTCATACATCCACATTTCATGGAGAAATTTGATTTTAGTTCTTAAGAATGCAGTCAGTAGCCCTGTTCAGCTAGAATTAAATGAGAATGTTGTCCCTGTTTGAAAATCTGCAGGCTTTCTAGACAAGGGATATATTCACCGGAGAGCCAGGCAGCCAGAAAGAGTTACTGTCTACGTGGCTAGAGTGAGTGGATTTATAAACATCAGCGAGCGGAAAACCTGAGTACCTCAATTTTGGGATACTCAACCTTGGCTGCATAAGATCTGGAGGGAAATCATATTGTGGGACTAAAAAGAGAATGTGGTCTGTTGATAAGCTCGAGGTTTTATCAATGGCAGCAGCTGAGGGTGAGCGTTCAGGAGACACTCATACGGATTGAGATGGGTCTGAAGTGAAACTGTCATTAAATTGGGGTAGTCAGCGTGATGGCTCAGGTCCAGAAGACTTGTATTTCATTCTTCTTTATTGGGCAAAAGAATGTATAAACCCATCTTTAGCAGAGTCCCAGTTTTCTGAAGATTTCTTTAGAAGAAACTGACGGTTATGTTTCAAAACTAATATGGGTATTGTTCTTAATGGGCAAGGGCTGCCTAGTGGAGATTCTATTTTTTGATTATAGGAATAACCAATAAACATACAGATATACAGATAACATTTTCAAAAACTTCTAGCCCTACCTGTTTTTTCTTTGTCTTTTATAATAGGGGAAGGATTTAGGAGAGAGACCTATACACTAAAAATGATCTATTACTTTTAATGGAAAGAAAATGAACCAGCTAATATATATGTTGGTAGAAACATCTAGAAAAAGATAGAAAACTGCTTTATCAAACTGAAACAACACTACACACCCATTAGCTGGGAATATTCCAGAACCCTGACAGCACCAAGTACTGGTGAGGATGTGGAGCAACAGGAACTCACTGCTGGTGGGAATGTAAAGTGCTGAAGCCACTTTGGAAGACAGCTTGGCAGTTTCTTACAAAGCTAAACATAGGCTTCTGATATACCCCAGAAATCGTACTCCTAAGTACTAACCAAATGAGTTGGAAACTTAAGTCCACACAAAACCCGCTCTGCCATAAATGTTTATAGCAGCTTTGTTTATAATTGTCAACAATTGGTAGTAACCAATATATCCTTCGGTAGGTAGATAGTAAACAGCGGTGCATCCATGCAATCAAGTATTATTCAACACTAAAGAGAAATCAACTGTCAAACTATGAAAAGACATGGAGGAACTTAAATGCATGTCACTAAATGGGAGAAGCTATGTTGGAAAAGCTAGATCCTGTAGGATTCCAACTATATAACATTCTAGAAAAGGTAAAACTAAAGTAAGAAGACAAGAGGTAGTCAGGGGTCAGGGGATGGGGGCGGAGAGAATAGGTGTAGCACAGAGCAGTTTTAGGGCCAAAAAACTATTCTGTATGAAACTACAATGGTGGATACATGACGTTTTGCTCTTGTCAGAGCCCATAGAACTGTAGAACACAGAGTGAACCCTAGTGTACACTGTGTCCTTAATAATAATGTGTGAATATTGGTTCACCAGTTGTAACAAAGGCCCCACACTAATGCAAGATGGTAATAATAGAAAGAATTTTATGGGGAGAGAGATAATTTGGGTATATATGGGAACTCCATATTTTATGCACAATTTTTCTGTAAACTTAAAACTGCTCTAAAGACTAGAAAGAAATTTTTAAAATGTATGTTTATAGCATTTCTCTTGTGTCGATTCTCAGTCAGATTTATAGCAACTGTCAAGATTTCCCAGTCCCTTGCTAAAATAAAACGTGGAGTTTTTTTTAGTTTTTCTCTGAATAGACTCTCCTTTCTAGCTCTGCATTCTGATGTGCAGTAATATTATATAAAAATATAATCAAAAGGTAGAATTATAAAAATATATTTAAAAGGTAGCTCATAGAATCCCAAGCGGACCAGATTTAGGGCTGACTACATAGCAGGAATAGTATCTACATCACTCTACTGGACTTATTTCAGGAGTTACCATCTACATCTGAATAATTTCACAGTTGCTCAGTACAGGACCTTTTTCTGAGATCTCTGCCTTTGCTGCCTCTAATACCTTGACGTGTCTCCAAATATTGGCCATCTTCCTCAAGAAATAATTCTACACAGTGGCTACTTTTTTATATATCTCTTTGAACGGAAGCCTTGCATGAGCACATCTGCTTGAAAGAATCTTTTGCCACCAGTTTGAGTCTTCACCCTGAACCTTATTTGTTTTTATAGCTTTTCCTGGTACTGTGAATCTGTGTAAATGCAAATGTTTCCAGACTTGGAATAGCCTTTTCTTATCAAGCTTCTGATGAATCTCCTGGACTAAAATAAAAAAGAGAAGCTGATTTATTATTTTTTAAAAAATACTAACAAGTACCTAATGTATTCATTTGTTCTTAAGAATTCTTCATATAAGGTTTAAAATGCATCCTGCTTCCTTTCTTCTGCCTTTTGTATAATTTCCACGAGGACAACTGAATCCTAAAATATCAATATTGTGTCTTGTCTTAGCTGAAAAACATAAATGATTGTGACTGTGGTCAAGAAAATGATTAATTTTTGGAGATATGGATTCTCACATCTAATGACTAAAGACTTTGTATATATTACATCAGAAAGACTTTTAAAATAAGATCTCTGAATATGCTCTCCTGCCTAGAAGAGGCAGATGTAGGTTTTATGTTCTTTTTATCTTGCTTGTCCAGCTCAAAGAAAATTATCACTTTGCATTTTTCTAAGCCTAATTATATCTGATACTTTATTATATTTTACTAAAATTGTCTAAGGTGCATTTAAATGCTTTCTACATTATTTATTTAAAGAAGTATTGTTTAAGTTATCACTTGCTTTAATAATACCTGAGTTGGAAAATTCCGATCTGCTTGCAGCATTCGTCTTAAGAGTCTCAATGCCAACACAGATATAACTTCCCTGGCTCGGAAGGTGGTTGAGGAATGTAAACTCATTCATCCCTCAAAACTAAATGAGGTGGAACAGCTGTTGTACTATCTGCAGAACCGCCGGGATTCATTGTCAGGAAAAGGTAAGCAGAAGAATTCTTGACTTTTTAATGCAGAACGAGTTGTTTGACTACATAGTTTGTACTTTAGATATTTGAATGGTGGTTTTGTTTTTGTTTTTGTTTTTGCCAGTGCTATGAATAAGTATAAATGAAAGAATAAACGAACATTAGTTTCCTACATGTTGGGTTTTATATTAGATGTTTCCACACAAAACGATGTTTCTGTTTCATACTCTGTGTGTGTGTGTGTGTGTGTGTGTGCACGCGCGCGTGTGCTTGTGTGCATGTACACATATGCTAAAATAAGGAATACAAGCAAATGTCTGTCATATTCTAGAATAATAAAAGGAGAGAATTTGGGGCAGAAAACCTATTTTCTCTGCTCCAACTAGATTTATATTTTCTAAATTTTTTATTGACATTTAATTTATTATTTGAATGGATTACTTAAGGATCTAAATGTTAAAATATATGTCGTATGTGCTACACCGTACTAAAGACATGTTTTACGAATCTTTCTTAAGAAAATATTCCCACTTCATTCCTCAACGCTCCTATTGTTGCCATTCCTCTGCTTTTAATTCCCTCATAAAAGCACCAAGCCATTCAAATATTAGAGCTCAGCATTTGGTTATTTATAGAGACATTTTTAAATAATCTAAACCAATAATGAAACAAAATAGAAACATTTAAATGGAAAGTCACCTTAGATTATTGAATGGTTACTTAATTCGGTTTCATAGTATGTATTAAGTTTACATATCTTTAACTGTGGGTTAGTTCCAAAATATGGTGCCCTTGAAATAACTTGTAAATGCTTCAGTTTTTATTGTACTAATATGAAAAAAATGAAATAAAATTTAATTTGTTTAAGTCAGTCAGCCTTCTCTCTCTATTCATAGCAAATAAAACGCCTTGTGACTAATATATACTTTTATTAGTTAGCCCTAAATACAGTTACTAACTCACATTATATGATCAATATATATTTGTTGAATGAATCAAATTGCTTTTTTTATTTAAAAGCAAAATTAAGCATGTTGAACTTGATTGCTTTCAACAACATAGCTGGCACTCAGTGTATACTTGTTAATAATAATTAATAATAAGTGCTGTGAGGAAAATGTCAAGAATAATTTTTATTAAATATTTTATGATAGAATAGTCTTGCTAAGATGTCTATAAATGATGAGAGAGAACATCTTCGATAATTTAAGTAAGCAGAATAAATCCTGTACTTGTTAAAGATGTGTGATATCTATTGTTTGGTTGTACATTATACAAAACCGATCTTTCCTAATGCCGAATTAACATTATTCTGATGGCATTTATCATAAAATACCTTTAAACTAATGAAAACGCCTTCACTGAGTTTTCAGGGTAAATCTGTCTTCTTACCTCCTTCCTTAGAAATTAGAGGAATATGAGGAAATTTTCATGTCATCATACGTGGAGAAGTTAATTCAAATCAGTATCTTTCTCTATGTAGATATTAATATTTCAAGACATGATATGCTGTACTGTATTAAATATATACACTATATACTTACTTTTAAAAACTACTTAATTTTTCTTTTCTACATAGTATTCACAATTTCTCAAAGCCAAGAATTTTGCCCTAAAAGTGATTGAAGCAAAATAATATGTATTTGATTATATGATTCTTTACCTTCAGTGAATTTTTTTCTTTGCTTAATTAAAATCACTGTTATAGTAAATTATTTGAGGCAAATCTAACTGTTGAGAAAACATAACCTTATCTAGAATGGCTACTATCCTCTGAAAATAATCAGGACTAATTCCTATTATATATAAAACATATTTAATAATTAAAAAATCAAAATTTTGATACTCCTTTAACATATTTTAATGTACATGCATTGCTGAGGTTTTTAACCCAGATCAGTAAAGTATTTTTGATTTTTTTGTTAGAAAATAAAATTCTATGACTCAAATAATTGGGTGTAACAAAGGGCTCAAAGTTGTGTTCAGCACCTTTAGATGCTACTTTAACTTGTTTGGGAACAAGTGAGGATTAACACAGATAGTAAATATTTGCCTTTTAATTTATGATCCTAATTTTACTTGTTTAAAAAATTCAGTTCGCAACTATTCTTAATTTTAGCTTTTAACTTTACCCAAGTACTTTCTTTTTATTTTCCCTTGTTAATTTTCATTTTAGTTTTTATATTATTCATCTCATGTATTTTTATTTGCCTTATTGATTTTTCTATTCCCACCTTAAATGTGAATTAAGAGGGGAGAAAGAGAAAACTTGAGACTATTTTGCTTCTTGTTGACAAGTCTGGCTATTTACATACCCCAAAAGTTAACCAAGGCGGAAGTTAAAATTGCTGCCTACATAACTTGGGGATTATTTGTAGATTTTTATTTATTTGTATTCTCCTTGATATCCTCAGTAGAACAGATAGATTATAGATAAGCATTTTTAATGCATCAGAAAAAAGATTATTTCATAAACTATTCAGTTTTAAGATCCCCAGCTTAGCTAGAATTAAACTCAACTGCCAAAAATAAAAATTACCCAGAAACCCTAAAAACCTCATTCTCATTAAAAAAAAAACAACAACAACTGTCTTTTTACAGAAAAAAAAGAAAAATCAAGCAAGCCTAAAGATCCACCTCCTTTTGAAGGAATGGAGGTAAGACTATTCTGATCTAATAGAGAACTGATTTTAAGGTCTTGCTTTTTACCGTCAGTAATTCATACAATCACATTGAACAGATGTGGATTTTTTTTTAAATGATTGAACTTAGAAGTACCTAAAAAAGATAGAAAAATAAGTATTTAATTGGTAAAGCAAAAAATTATTGGGTATTTTTTTAGACATAACTTATTTTGATAGAAAAGTAAATTGTTTTAAATATTCTTATTGCAAGATGTTTTGAAATATTGCTTATTATAGCAGATATAAACTATTTTTCATTACATTTAAGATACTTTGTATTGATAGACCAATTTTAGAGTTTGTGTACATCTCGTTTTATCATATGGTTCATAACTATTTTTGTACTGGAGTCCTAGCACCCACAGATCCAACTTCCCCCTCTACACAAAGATGGAACTATGAGTCATTTGAAAACTTGCCTATTATTATAAAGGGCAGTATATTGGTCACAAAATACCATTCCTTTGACAGTGGCTCTGTTAAACATTATTGTTCTTTTGGAGTATTTTCTAGCTCTTCCTCTGTTTCAGATTGATGAAGTGGCTAACATTAATGACATGGATGAGTACATTGAGTTGTTATATGAAGATATTCCTGACAAGGTTCGGGGTTCTGCTTTGATCCTGCAGCTTGCTCGAAATCCTGATAACTTGGAAGAACTCCTATTAAATGGTAACTTAGATTTATAAATATTGAAAATAGAAAAATCATTGCAAAATATGATTTCTAAATTTATGTTAGAACAAGCTAAAATTATTACACCTCAGTATCACTCAAAAAAAAATTATTTATACCAAACTTAGGAATGCACTTATTTTCCAGCTCTTTATTACCTTTCTTCTTATTCAAATTTTTAACATGAGAGCGTAATATTTGAATATTCTCTGGAGAATTCACAAATCATTTAAATAATGGAACTCAAGCATTAACGGTACTATATCTTTTCTTTTTTCTATTTTTTTAATTAGGATACATTATCAAACTTTTGACATTTGTGTACATATCTGTATGCTTTTATTAAATTAGAGTTCCAATATTTTCTTTCAGTAGCCCAGGAAAAGATATTAATGTTTATAATTTCATTTAGATTGAATTTGCTTTCCTCTCATTACAAGTGGTAGGTAATAAGAAAAAGGTGATGCAATGCTTTTAAAACCTTTTTTCTCAGTGATAGCACTACAGAATTATTTTAAATGCATAGTTTTCTGAGATTATACGTTTGCCAAAAATAAAATATGGAAGATGTCATCGTTATCTGACTCCATCACATGAGAAAGAATACCTTTTCATCTGCTGTGAGACTCCTTTTTATGGGGGCACACCAATTCTTTGTGGCTTGGAAAGTATACACAGAGATCTGTCTGGGAGTCCTAGGATATTATCAGTATTCCAATTAGGAAATTTGTACATTTTAAGTATTTTGTAAATTATACAACTCATATTAATATACATTTTTAAAAGAATTAGAATATTATAGATAAGACCCTTTTGACTTATTCTATAATTCATTATGAGTTTGCAGTGCATTCATCCACTTCTTTTTTCATACTTTTACATATATGTGAGTATATGTTTTTTTCTGTATTAAAATATAGAGTATTGCCTTATGAATTTTTATATTAATTATATCACACTTCTTGGTAATTTTTTCTCCATGCAGTAATATTTTGCCAGTTTGACTATGATGTGCTTAGGTATGGATATCTTTGAGTATATTTTGCTTGGAGTTTGCAGAACTTCTTGGGTATGCAGATTAATGTTTCTCATCAAACTCAGTGCGTGTTTGGACATTGTAGTGTTAAGTCTTCATTTTGCGTTTTTCTCGCCTCTCGTGCTGGGACTCCCATGATGCTCATGTTCGTATGCTTGTCGGTGGCCCCAGGTCTTTGTGGCTCTGTTTATTTATTGTTCATTCTCTTTTTCCTCCATTCCTCACACTAGATAATCTTACATGACCTGCTTTTCCATTTGTTGATTCTTTTTCTAGTTCACATCTACTGTTAAGATGTCTAATAAATTTTGCATTTCAGATATTGTATTTTGCCATTGCGGAATCTCCACTTGGTTTATTTTTTTAATAATTTGTATCTTTTTATGATATTCTTTGATGAGACATCATTCTCTTACCTTCTCATACTTTCTTTCGATATGCTTTCCTTTAGTTCTTTGAGTATATTTACAAGAGTTGATGTAAAATCTTTGTCTCATGAGTTCAGTGTCGAGCTTCCTCATGGACAGTTGCTGTTGACTACTGTATTTCTTGATGATAGGACATACTGTCCTGTATCTTTACGTATCTCATATTTTCTTGTTCTTGTTGAAATAATATCGTGGAAACTCTGAAAATCTGATTCCCAACCCCTCCAGGACTTGTTATTTTTGCTGTTTGTTTGTTTAGTGAGTTTCTTGATTCTGTATTCTTTGTGCAGCCACTGAAGCCTCTGGCTCAGTTAGTTTAGTGGTAGCTAATGATTGGATAGAGGCTTCCTTAAATGGCTGGCACTTAAGTGTCCCAGCCTTTGCTTAGGGGCTCTGTGTGTGTGTGTTGTGGCATGTCCTCCGTGCTCAAGCAGGTAGTTTACAAGCCTTAGCCCTCACTTCCTGCTTGTACATTGCCGCGAGGTTGGTCAGAGGTGAGGGATTAGGTCCTTCTCTGGTCCTTCTGTGGTATGTGCACATCCCTCCACATTGTGCATGACCTTGTAGAATCCTAGGAATATGTTGGAGCTTTCCAAAGATCCTGTGAGTATCTCATATTCTAGTTTTTCCTTTTAAAATTTTTAGTCAGCCTCTCGTTAACTCTAGCTGGCAAGGCTGCTGCTCATGACTGCAGTGTTGCCACTAGTAGTTTTCAAAAATGCCCTGGGAATGGAGCTTTGCAGCAAGCATCAAGATAGGTCGGATAGTGACAGTTGTCTGGAGTAGGGATTTTGGGGAGTGCCAAACAGTTCTGTTTCCTGTAGTTGCTGCTAAGCTACAGTTTTTCATAGATAATAGTGATTTTCTTCTATGTTATTTTGAGATCACTTTAACATATTCTCTAAAAAATCATAATGGAATTTTAATTATGATTGTATTCCACTTATAAATTAATTTTGTATTTTGACCTTCTGAAACTAATTTTCTTTTGGCTATTTATTGTTAACCCATATACAATTCCTGTAGCTGTATTTTTATTGAGATATTTCTCTATTCGGTACTAAAGAAGAAAAATGAAATAAAATTTGGAAACTAGGTCACTAAACATATGCTTAAATTTATGACATGATAGTACATCATTTTCCAAAGAATATTCTAAGAAATATTATTTCCTTTGGCTTATAGTGGTGAAATGCCTTTGGTAATACAGGAATAAACAAAGTTAAACCAGATTCTTTGTTAAATAGGACTTTTGGCAGCCTTTGCTCTTAATATACATTGCATACCTATTTACTTAACTCCAGAATGATTTTGGAGTCAAGCATATATTACACCGGTGCTCTGCATTATGAATATGAATAACATTATGAAATGCCATTATAGGATTTTTTTAGTTTGATGAAAAAATGTCTTACTAAGTGGATTAATGATATAGTGAATTCTTGCTTCACAATCCGAATTGCCAGAAAGCTCAAATAAACAGAACACTTTCATTACAATAATAAATACTGATAATGCAGTCAATGAAGTATAATAGATCTTGAGTGCCAATCAAAGAAAGTTGGATTAAGAAAAACACACAGATTTTTTTTTAACATTTATTATTTTAAGAATTGGTAAGTCATGTAGCAACACTAATTTAAAACCAGTCTCATTACTTTATATCTATTTAATATGTCTACTTAATATTCCTGTTAATCAATTTATTAATTTCACCTTTTTCAAGATAAAAATCTAGCAGGGATGTTTATAAATCTACCCTGAAGCTAATTTTATGAAAGATTTTTTGTTTTATTTATGTCTGTTGGCATCAATTTAACATATTAAAAATATTAGACATTTTTCTGCATATAAGTTTTATTTGGTTATTAATTTACTTTAATGGAGCTAGAGTTAGCCTACTAAACTGCTCATTATTTTTTTAGAGTTGCTCTGGGTTTTTTTTTTTTTTTTTACTTATTCACAAACACCCTAAATCAGATGTTAAAAAAGAAAAAAATTGGTACTGCTGTAGCAAGATTACGGGTGGAAATGCAACTCAAGAAATAAATGGTCTTATTATTTTATTGTTATCCATAGTCTATATATGTTATTTTATCTAAATCATATTTTTCTGTTTACAGTTATACACTTAAAGCTGAACATTAGGAGTTTTTAAGTAGAAGTTGGATTTCAGTTTCAAAAATAGCTTCTGTGTTGGAAAGAAGCATCCTACTTTTTTGTCCCAGTTCTATCCTTTGTTATTTATTAATAAGTAGACATTTAAAACCAATCACCCTTTGTTCCAGAGGCAGGTGAGTGATTATTTCTGTACTTCCCTGTTTTCTGTAGAGACTGCCCTTGGTGCGTTAGCCAGAGTCCTGAGAGAAGACTGGAAGCAAAGTGTTGAGTTAGCTACAAACATAATCTACATCTTTTTTTGTTTTTCCAGGTAAGTATAAAACTTAAGATATGAAAGTGCCAGCCTGTCTGTATTTCTCTGTTTGCAGCATGGGTTTAGTCTGTAGATGACTGGTGCACTCAGTCTTCTGTGTGTCTGCCCGTGCTTTGCCGCTGAACTCTTACTGATCCCCATTTTCTGTCCCCTCTGTTCTGTCTTTCAGTCAGTCCATACTCACTCACCCAAGCGCATTCGTGCATACGTGCACGTGCGCACACACACCCAGAGTAGGAGAGTATAATGGTCGAGAGGCATAGAATATGGGCTCTGGAAGTAGAGTGTCTGCATTTGAATCTAAGTCTTGCTATTTATTAGCTGTTTAGTCCTAGTTACATTAATTAATGTCACTGTGCCTCGCTTTCCTCATCTGTAAACTGAATGGTGATAGTAGCACCCCCTTCAGATAGTTTTTATAATAAATCCTAACCCAGAGTAAGTACCAGTAAATGTTATTTTACACACACACACACACACACGCACACACACGCACACACACACACACACACACACACACACACACACACAGCTATGTGCATGCAAACACATACCTGTGACGCATCTATATATTTTACATGTATATTCTTTAAAAGATGTTTATTGAGACATTGTGAAAAGTTTCTAACCAAGTCCTAGAGAATTGCCTTCCTCTATTCTAAAAATGTGTCAGCATTAGATTAAATTAAATATTTACTGAATAAATACTTGGATGAATTAATTATCTAGGAAACATATGCAAAACCCAATTGCTAATACTTTACTAGTTTATCCTCTGGTATCAGTTTTATTCAATAACAGTTTTGTTATATTATTAGCTTTGTTAGATGGTAGTCTAAAATTTTATTTTGAAAGTATCTGAATAGTTCAAGTCATAGTTAATTGTAAATAATGTGTTTTATTTAATTTATAACTTAAAAATAATTTCATTTCAGGGAAAGGTAGTATGTTAAAATATAGTTAATCTCATAATTTTAAGTCTTCCTAGTAAGCTGTGGGTGTGTTCACTTATTGAAATATGTATGGTAAATTTATTTTCTATATTGTTTGTACCAGTGTTTATCAAAAGCAAATTTCCTGAACTCACAAAATGTCTTCCTTTAAGTGCATACTAAAATCTCTTCTTTAAAGCTTTTCTCAGTTTCATGGACTTATCACTCACTATAAAATTGGAGCTCTCTGTATGAATATCATTGATCATGAATTAAAAAGACATGAGCTTTGGCAAGAAGAACTTTCTAAGAAGAAGAAAGCTGATATCCTTTTAGAGTGGCATTTCACCCCACTGTTGCCTGTTGCTATGAGCTTTGGATGGATGCGGTTTTTGTTTGCTTGTTTTTGTTTTGTTGGTTTTTGCCATTCACATTACTTGGGAAAATGCAAGAGTGTTTTGAAGGTTAAGATGGAGTCTGAAACTCTCGGAGTGAATATAGTTTGACATACACTTTTCATCTCTTTATAACTTTGATTAGTTGATAAGATAGAGGAAGCAAATAATAGTGGTCCTAGATAATTGAATTCATGAGTCTCTAAGTAGCTACACTTATGTCCCTTAAGATCCTTTAGCTGAAGGCTGGCTCACCACGGGCTCATGTATTTCTTTCTGTGTAATAGGTGATTTTGATTGGAATGGGTGTGAACTTAATGATGAACATAATTTTAAATTCTATTTTTTAAATTAAGGGCAAAAATACTTTTCTTAAACGTTCAAATTTGAGGGGCCTGCAGAATGGGAGAACCTGTGAAAGAAACCTTTAAAATGATCTATTTTAACCTGTCAGTACAGGAATCTTTTCTGCAACTTCCCTTGCAAATGAGTTATTTAGTCTCTTCTTGAACAATGTCACTGCATATTGTCTTAGCTTATTCTGTGGTTTGGCATTCTGTTTATTATAATGTTCTTTGCTTAGTGTAGTAAATTCCACTCCCCAATAACTTCCATCCCTAGGTCCTAATCTTACATACAGAAGTAATATAGAATAAGGATATTTTCTTGAACATCGCATTTCTTATATTTGAAGATGTTTATCATATTGTCTCTACAACTTACTCTTCTAGATTGAAGGCCCTGGTTTATTCATAACTGTCCTTATATGACATGTTTTGCAGATCAGCAAGCCATATTGATAACTTTTCTTAGAACCCCAAATTTATTGATCTCTCTTAAAAGGTAAAAATATTATTTCCATTGTTCAGAGTATCATGTTTCTTACCTCCCCTTCATGGAATCCCCAAGACACTGTAAGGATATATACCTTCACATACTCACGAGCTTTGATTTTCTTAATTAGGGTCTTTCCATGTTTAGAAATTTTCTGTGTAAAGTATAACTTATGACATCTCGATTGGTATTGCCTTAAACTACAGGGACAACTCAAAAATCTTGGAGAGTTTAGATTATTTCTAGAGTCCCACGTCTCCTGAGGGCACCCAAAATTCATTTACACTGGAGGGGTGAGGAGAGGGACACTAATGGGACTACATTGTGATTGTTTGGGGACAAGAACCAATGTTTTAAGACATTCTGTATTCCTCTAAATATCAGATGCCATTGGTTGTAAGATACGCCACTATTTATGAACCACTAACAAAGAAAAAAATGCTTCCAATTAAACTATGTGTTATCATGGATTATAAGACAAATCTGAATCCTAGAGATATTATAGTGTTGGCAAATGTGTCTTAGGATCAGTAGATTACAGTAATTGAAGAAATATAAAAATGACCTATCAGAATTTTGACCACTTCTAATATATTACTGTTTTATTAAGTTGGGCTAGAAGATGTAATTTAAAAATTTTGTTTACCTCTAACTTTGGGATATTTCTGTTTTGGCATCCAGTCTGAAGAGGGTGCTAAAAGCTTTATATCTAATCCATATTTCTCTGAAGAAGAATCCAATATTCTTATTAACTAAATCATTCTCTAAGGCAGTAATCTTTTTGGTACATGGACCCACTTGATAATTTGTTGAAAGTTAGAAACTTGTACACATACATAGAATATTTGCATATGATTTCTGGGAGCTCCAGTATTTGGTGAAGCCCAAACATGTGTTCACCCAAGGACTCCAGGGCCATCCTTGAACCCTTGGTTAAGAAGTCCTGTTATAACACAATCATTGAGCAGAGAATAAGATTTTCGTTAAACTACTGGTTAGAGAAAATAACTGGATAATGTTCATAAACTTTAATAGTACTGTTCTTCATAGTATTTTTCAGTAGATTTTCTTTGCTTTAATGAGTATGGATGATCCTTAACTTGTTTACTTGATGAAGACCCTGAAAACCAAACCTTGAGGAAAGATTATGAAAAAACCTTTAAAAAATACCAGGGACTTGTAGTAAAACAGGAACAGCTCTTACGAGGTATGAATTCTTAAGCAATGAGAAAAGCAACAAAGTGCTTATTCTACATTGAGTTTATTCCATTTTTTTAAATCAGATCAGTATAGCTAATACTAGAATAACTGAAAGTTTTATTAATTTTAATATGCAACCAATTCTTCTATTTTATCTGTAGGTAATAATGTTTTAAATATCACCCAACTCTTTCACACCAAAAGGCCCCATTCAGCTTTTAAATGTATATATACTTGTTATTTTTTTTTAATTCAGAGATGATTTTTTTAATCCAGTATGACTTTTCAATAATGAGAATCTTGTGTTTCAAACCCTAAATACTTATATAGTGAATTATTTTATTGCTTTCTTAGGAAATTGGTGTAAAATTTTTCAAAATATTTCTCCTGTGTAATGAAAAATAGTCTCATCTTTGCGGGGTTTATTGAGAGATGTTCACTAGTTTGGTTTCTCAGGCTTTCAAAAGATGCAGAATATTTTTAAGATTAGTGAAAATGATGTGAGACTTTTAAGTGTACATTCAGTTTCTTCTTTGTAGCTATTGATATTTTTCCAGCTTTATATCAACTAGTACAGTGCCTGGCATACAGTGGGTACTTAATTAGTGTGAATTGCCTTTCCAATATTTGTGAAATTAATTAAATGTAATATTTATATATGTATGCATATATTTATTCTATTTATAATGGTTTAGAGATGGTTTGTAAGAATACGTGAAATGGAATACTAAAATGATGAGTAACATCAAGGCCATAGGAGAGCACAAAGATTATGTTGACCATAATAGCCTATATAATTCTGACAGAAACTTTCGAAGTGTTAACTGAGGCTTTCTTTCAGGGCAAAATGGAAAACATTATCTGTTACATAATCCTCACTGTCAAAAGAGAACAATTATTTGAGTTATGAGAATGTAATCATTTTTATTACAAGTATCTAAAAGAAATTGTACCTAGAACTAGTGGACAGTGACTTCAACTTTGTCTAATGTCACAGTTATATTACTGAATTTCATATGGCCATTTCCTGTAGTGACTCTCAGAAAATCAGTCTGAAAATTTTAAATGTTTTAATATGCTCAAATTCAGCTCTAGCTGTATGATACATTTTGGATTATAGCTCTTTTTAACATGTCCGCCTCTAGTTATTGAAGTTTTACCTTGTTTTTTACATGTATAAAATTATTTTTCCCCATCTGCCTGATTTATTATTTGCTAACATATACCTTTAATTGCCATTTGATTATTATTAAGCTCTAAGCTTCAAGAGGGTGGAGATCATTGTCTTATTTGAGTTATTGTGTCCTCGATATCATACGGTTATTATTTTACATAAATCATGTTTTATTTCATATAACATATCACTCAATAGCAATAAATGTTTTCTAATGGATGAATTAATAACCGGTTAAAATTTCAAAATCACGTATTCTTTTCTGGGGACTGCGTGTGTTACTTTGGCGACGGGAGGGTCATCGCACTGCCGGGTCAACGCGCCGGTCACGTGGCTCTCTCTGCCGCCCCCCTCTAGTGGCTCTTTACTTGCTGCTCAACCTTGCGGAAGACACGCGGACGGAGCTGAAGATGCGGAACAAGAGCATAGTCCACATGCTGGTGAAGGCGCTCGACCGGGACAATTTCGAGCTGCTGATTCTGGTTGTGTCTTTCTTGAAGAAACTCAGCATTTTTATGGAGAACAAAAATGACATGGTAACTTAACATGTTTGCTATTTTTAAGTTAGAATATTGTGATAAAAAGTAAACGCATTATCCATCCCCCCACTCTGATGATGCCGAAGGAAAATTTATAATAGCAGTAACTCCTTTAAATGGCTTCATTAGGAAATATAACATTCCTTATTAGTACTCCAGATAATTGAAGCTTTATGGATAAAAACCTTTTCTTAATATTGTATAGAAAATGTCTTTTCATATGAAATGTAATATGTAGAAAATAATGCAAGCTCAAGATTGTGCTTTAGAATCATCTGGCTTTATGATTTTCCCGTATTGGTTTCTCCTGCTTTTCTGGTGTTATCAGTATGTGGAATTACAGTTCAGCCCAGTCTCTTCTCTCTCACTCCCCATTCCCGTTAGCAGCCACGGCTGTTGCTTCTGCCTCTTCAGGACCCTTCTTCCTCTTCCCATTGTCAGTGTATTCGTTTATGCCTTTTTGTTTGTACCCTCTTCACTTCTCGTTTGAATTGCTACAGTCGGCTGTTTGCCATCTTACATTGTGTTGATGCAGTGGTCTTTGAGACATGCAAGTTGATCGTGTATTTCCTTTTCTGAAAAATATACATAATATAAAAATACATAAAGAAAGAATAAAAATTACCTGTTTAGATTTCGTGAATTACCTTCTGATGTTACAGATGAAGTAGCAGAGGATCGGAAAGGTTAAGTAATTTGCTCAAAGAAATATATTCAGGTATTCCTACTCTTTCTCTCCACTTCCAGGGCAGAAAGAATGACTTAAAGGCTGAAATAAATTTACTGATAGATTTTTGATACACTGTCACTTTATATAGAACATTTAATAAAAGCATTAACTATAAATTCTATTTTATAGATAGAGAATTGAGAGAGCGTTGCATGTCAAGACAATTACTGAATTTATCTTTTGGGATTGGTCTTTTATCAACTGGAAAGAAATGATTAGAAGGCTGTGTCTAGTCTTTATCTGATTGGACTTCACGCGTTTTTACGTTCCATTATCTGCGCTGGAAATACAAATTAATTAAAAAAAAAAACTCTCCAGGTCATTTTATTATTAAGTTTTCTGTAACACCACTTTATACTGTAGCTTTTTCAAAAGCGAAATATTACTTAATATAATTAGTAACAGATGAAGCCTGTGGCGATTTTATTTAAAAGGAGTGGTGGGGAGGGATGGCTGATCTATTTGTGAGGTTGTATTATTTATTTAAATAATGTGTTCATGTTACTGTTGATGTGAACTAATACTGACCTTGCTTTTTAGAGTTGTTTATTTTAAAGGAAATTTAGTTTAAAAAAATCTTTAATTAATGATTTAAATTGAGTTTCCATATTAATACAACATAATAAAAAGGGAATAAGTCATATCATTAGAATATGATTTTAAGGATATGTATGCCTTGGGTTGCTTATTTTCTTATTAAATTTTGAGAGTTTTTTTTTTTATTTTGAATGTCTTTTACTAGTTATGTTTTCCAAATATTTTCTCCTTTTATGTGGCTTGTCTTTTCATTCTCCTATGAAGAGTAGAAGGTTTTAATTGTCAAGAAGTCTGCTATATCAAATAATTTTTTTAATGGAATGTATTCTGGTGTTGTATCTAATAAGCCATTGCCTAACTTAGGTCACAAAGATTTCTTCCTGTTTTCTTCAAGAAGTTTTATGGGGTTTGTGTTGTTACTGTTTTTGTTTTAGTCTGTGCTCCATCCATTTTTTTAGTTAATTTTGTATATGTTGCAATGTATGGATCAAGATTCATGTTTTGATATGGATGTCTAATTGTTTTAGTACTATTAGTTGAAAGTACTATTTCTTTCTCCCCTGAAATGCCTTTACACCATATTGAAATTACCCTTGTACCTTTGTTGACAATCAGTTGGCTGTGTATGTGTGGTTCTATTTTTGCATTTTTCTCTTTTCTGTTCCATTGATCCATGTGTCTGTGCTTTTACTGATACATCTTTGTTTTGCTTACTTTAGCTTTAATAGTAAGTTTTGAAATCATATAGTATAAAGCCTCAAATATTATTCTTTTTCAAAATTATTCTGGCTGTTTCAGATTCTTTACTTTTCCATTCCCATTTAGAATCAGCCAGTCTATTTCTTTAAAAAAGAAGTCCTGGAAACTCGATTGGGATTGCTTTGAATCTATTGGCAGTATTCAATATATAAAACATATTGGATTTTCCAATCCAAGAACATGGTATAGCTCTTCATTTATTTAGGTCTTTCTTGGTTTCTTCCATCATTTTGTAGTTTTTAACATACATATTTTGTACATATTTTGTTAGATTTATACCTAAATGTTTTACCATTATAAATTGTGATTTTTAAGGAAGAAATTATCAGTTTCCCATTGTTGATGATTTTTATTGAAGTATAATTAATATATAATATCCTATTCAAGTATTCATCACAGAAATTCGGTATTTATAGACATTACAAAATGATCACCACAATAAGTCTACATCAGTCGTGGTTAGTGGTATATAGAAATACATTGATTTTTGTATATTTACCTTGTGCCCTGTGACCTTGCTAAATTCACTTTTTAGTTGTATTGGCTCTTTGTAGATTGTTGGGGATTTTCTAAGTAGAGACATGTCATGTGTAAATAGAAAGTTGTATTTCTTCCAGTCTAATTTACATGGCTTTTTTCCCCTATTGTACTGGAGAGGGATTCTTTCATATGATGTTAAAAAGGAATTCTCTGAGTGGACTTTCCTGCCTTGTTACTGACCATAAGAAGAAAGCAATGCCTTTTACTATTAAGTATAATGTTATGTAGGTTTGTTTGTAGATACTCTATCAGTTTAAGTTTTGTTCTGTTTCTAGTTTGCTGAGACTCTTTATTGTGCATGAATGTTGGATTTTGTCAAGTACCTTTTCTGCATTGATTGAGATGATTACATGGTTTTTCTTCTTCAGACTGCTGGTAGAGGGACTAGCACTGGTTGACGTGCCCATGCTGAGCCAGTCACATTCGGGAAACAAACACCACTTGGTCATAATATATTGTTTTTTTTATATATTGCTATATTTGACTAGATAAAATATTGTTGAGGATTTTTGTACCTATGTTTATGAGGGGATTACTAGTTTATAGTTTTCTTATTATGTCTTGGTCTGGTTTTGCTATTAGAGTAACTGTGGCCTCATAGAGTGAGTTAGGAAGCATTTTCTCTTCAGTTTTTCTGGATATGTGTAGAACTGGTATTATTTCTACTTAAATATTTAATAGAATTCACCAGTGAAGAAGCCATCTGGGCCTGGAGTTGTCTTTCTTTGAATTTTATAATTTCCTAGAATCGACGGTCCACAGACTCTCTCTGTACCTGGCCGGAGAGTCAGTATCTTAGGCCTTGCAGCTCACGCGGTCCCTGTCGCAGCTGCTCGGCTCTGCGGTTGTAGCATGATCGCAGCCAGGGAGAGTCCACAGCAAACGGGCACGGCCGTCTTCCAGTGAAACTTGATGGAAACTGAAATTTGAATTTCAGATAATTTTCATGTGTCGTGAAAGATTCTGTATTTAAATTTTGTCAATAATTTAAAAAAATAATAGTCAAAAACCATTTTTAGCTCTCGGGTTTTATGAAGTCAGATGTCAGGCCAGATTAGACCCACTAGCCATAGTTTTCTGACCCTTGTCCTAGAGTTTTAACTGTTACTCATAGTTCAGCTGTCTTCTGAGTTTTATAATATTTACTGAAATCCACTGAATTTCACCTCAAATTAAACATGACAAAAATTAAGATAATTTTTACCCTTCCTGTCATACACCTGTTTTTCAATTTACAGATCTTAGGTAATGGCACCTACACCCACCTTACTGACTGTAGAAAAGGGGCCTGACTCTGCTGTCCTTAGACAGACCTCCTCACAGGGTCGGCCCTTGCCTGGTGTCTGGGAGCTTGGACTTCTGGAGAGTTTCCTCTGTCCCCTAAGTGATGAGAGCAGTTCACTGCGCCTGCACTGTTTGCACGAGCAGCGTGCTCTCTGCTGCACACCTGCTTCCCTTCCAGGAGTCTGGCCGTCTAGTTTGTGCTGGGCAGAGCAGCCGATGTGCCTGCCCCAGTAACAACCTGGGGCTGCGAGTCTTAGTCTCCGCTCAACACTGGAGCACGTCCTGGCTGATTCTGCTTCGCACCCTTCATCATAATAAGCCATAGTCATGAATATGAATTTACACCGAGTCTGTGAATCCTAGCAAATCGCTGAACCTGGGGTGGACTTCGGGACCCTCGACACAGTGACCAAGCCCCAAACCTGAAGGTCATCTTCAGTGCTTCCTCTTCATTTCTCATTCAAATGTGTGAGCCGTGTCTCCTAAACACCTCTCAAATTATTCTTTCCTCTTCAATCTTTTTGTTCTTTTTTAAGTCAGACCCTAATCAAATGCAGTACATTCTTCAGTGCTTGTCTTCAATCTCTACCTATACTGTGCCCCTTATTCATTTTTTTGTGTCTTTGTGTGTGGATGTACATATATTTGTATATACGTATATACATTTATCTTTATGCTGCTGATCTGATGAGATTACCCTCTGAACCTAAAATCATTCCAGGCACTCTACTGCCTTTAGAATATGTTAAAGGTCTTAGAAGAGCATGAAAAGCTTTTCGTGATCTGCCCAATGTCTGTTTTTATGAGTTCCTGCCGCTCCTCAGGATTTACTTCATACTGTGGCCATACCAAAGCACCACCCAAACAAGCTCTCTCATGCCCGAATGCCTAGCCACTGGCTTTATCTTCTGCTTAGGTCGCCATTGCCTTTCTTAACCAGAGAGTAAATTATTACACATTTTTAAGAGCTTTGTTTTTATTTTGAAGTCTTTTCTGTTCTAGGTAGCTTTGCGTTTCCTTCCAGCGTTGCTTCTGGGGCACTTTGCGCATTCCATTTTTATCACACTGTATTTTAATTATTTGTTCCATTAGTCTGCTCTCTTTTTAGACTGTGAAATTCTCAAAGGCCAAGACAGGATCTTGTTTGCTCTAACATAGGGCCTGGCACTTAGTAGGTGGTGGACAATGATGTGTTTTCAAGAACCCAATGTAATTTGTCTTCTAGTTGATGCAATTAAGTGAAGCAAGGAAGAGATGGTGTGGAATATATATTTTCAAAATTTTGATTTCAGAGTAGTTTATAGATTAAAATGAGAGTATATAGATTTAACACAGTTACTATATATATGTGTGTATATGGGTAAAAACAGTAAAAATATAACTTTCTGTAATCTTTTGTGTTTTATTGTGCAACAGAACCTCACTGCATTTGTATTATTATTTGACATAGGTGGAAATGGATATCGTTGAAAAACTGGTAAAAATGATACCTTGTGAGCATGAAGATCTCCTGAATATCACCCTCCGACTCTTGCTAAACCTCTCCTTTGACACAGGGCTGAGGAATAAGATGGTGCAAGTCGGACTGCTTCCCAAACTCACCGCACTCCTAGGTATGCTTTTGAAAAAGTGATGCTAGTTTACTTGGAATGTCCAGCATCATTGGAAAAGTGAGCTCTGT
Organism: Pteropus medius; assembly: GCF_902729225.1. Lineage (NCBI taxonomy): Eukaryota > Metazoa > Chordata > Mammalia > Chiroptera > Pteropodidae > Pteropus > Pteropus medius. The sequence goes on from NW_024349225.1 coordinate 13,715,017, forward strand.
GTTGAAAAGTCAGCTAACAAAAATTAATCTGTGTATGTTCTTTGATTGGGAACTTAAAAATAAACAGAATGAATGAAAAGTGACACGTACCAGGATTCCCGTGGTGCTGTCGAATGCAGCAGAGTGGGAGCCGTTCTCTCTGATCTCATTTGCCCCTGCGAAGGGGAAACCAGAGTGCCGCGGTGAGAGGGCCGTCGCGGGAGCGAGAGGGGCCACCTTCTCTTCAGTGTTTTTAAGAGCAGAGATATTTAAGTTCTCCTGTTCTGCCACGCTTTTGATGTACTACTGACAACTACACAAATTTGGGGAGCCTTTTTGTCATTAAGTAAATAAAGGGTATTTTTGTATAGCATGAGTTAGAAAATATTGTATTAGAGCATTCAGTTTATAATACATTATTTTCTTTTAGCTGTTAACAAGGTACCTATATAGCAAGGGTGGATTCAAGTGTTAAGTCCTCTGTGCTCTTACGTAATGCTTCTTAGCAGAGTATCAGACCCCCTTTATGATCCGTTCATTGTCTGTCTTTACAGGTACCTGCTCCTCCCCAACATACACTTCATGCTGTGTCCGTACTGAACCCCTTACAGTTCCCTAAACAAGCTCATTTATGCCTGCGTGCCAGTCCACCTGCTCTTTCCCTCTACCGTTGCTTTTATTAACCAGAAAGCAAATTCTTAACTCATCTTTAAAGACTCCGTTCCTTTGTTTGCAGTACTGCAATTTCATTCTCATTTAATTGCTTTCTCCACATAGTCAATATTTTGTAACAGTCGCTGACAGTAGTGGGATAGTAGTTGAATGATTTAAAGTTTATTCTTTGCCATCTAATATCTATGGATCCAATCTGTCATTGACATCATCATTATTTTCTTTGTAATACTAGTCACATTTATTATTTAGTGCACTAGTCATTTTGCAGTGTGCTTTAATTACATTATCTCGTGGACTCCCCATCCGACATCTTTACTCAGGATTACATGGCTGATAAAAGGCAGAGCTCAAACGCAGGTCTATCTGCTGCCAAAACTGGATTTATTGACCTCTGTAGTGAACCGAACATGTATAGTTATATTAAGTAGATTATGATTAAGTAGACTGCGCAGAGCTATAATTTAAAAATTCAGTTCTCAAGTCCCCTTAACAAGTAAGTTTTAACTTATTCTTTTCTCAGAATAGGAAAACCTTTAGTCTTTTGGTCAGTCCAAGAACATTTGATTAATTGCCCAGTCAACAAATATTGCACAGGACTTATGGTATAACTTTTATGAGAAACTTGACTGAGGAGTACTTTCAAAAATTGCTTTTGGGGAACCAAAGCAATACAGACACTTAGCGAGGAAACAGAAAAACTTTAAAAGTAAAATTGATGGATCTTGAATATAAATCAGGTGACCCTTCATTTGTCGTAAATCTAGCAGAATTATGTATCAAATATTAGGTCAGATTCTCAGGGTATGAAGATGAATAAGATATCGTCCTTGTCCGGAAGGAATTCATAGTCCATTTGGTTTGTTCAGTATCCATTCACCTACTTTTATGAAATATGATTTAAGAGATTTTTGGGAAATAACAGCATACCCATTTCACATTTTGCTAACAAATAGAATTCGAGGATATAAGATATAATATTCAATACATAAAATACTTTATCTCTAGAGCTCAATTTCTAGAGTCAGATCGTCTTATTAGAATTGCGACTGTTTACTTTTAACTAACCATGTCACATTGGGACTGTTATCCAAACTCTGATTCAATTTCCTCATCTCTAAAATGGAGATAATAATCGTAACCAACTTAAGGTTTTTTTGGAGGATTAAACGAGGTATTGCATGCAAAGTGCTTAAACAGTACCTGACATACTGTATTTTCTTAATAAATGTTATCTATTATCATTTTTCTTATCAACATTATCATCATCATTATCTGATGTCAAATGGACATTCTGAAGTGTTGCTGACTTATCTTTCTCTGAGTACTAATATCCTTCTCATAGATACTAGATTTTCATTGACAAACTAGGTAGCTTATATTTTTATTTCCCTGTGATGCATATGCAGTTTAATTCAACTTAATTCAGTAAAATGTTGATAACCTATGGCAAAGCACAGCGCTAAGCACTGTAGAAAAATATTTTTCAATCCATAGATATATTGGGATTCCAAAGAGAATGTTCCCATTTTGGTACTTCATAGACAAAATGCCATTTGAGATGGCCATCAACATATTTGTCATTTTAACGAAGTGATATTTACAAGAGAAGAAGAATAGAGGCTGTAGAGAGTATTTCAGATAAAGTGACCAACATCACCTAAGGCATAGATGGCACTAAGTCAGCATGAGGGACAAAAACTAAGAAAATAGTAGGAAATAAGTTTGAAAAAATGAGTTCATGCTCTTATGTGGAATTACGAAGTTTAAAGCTATGCTAAGAAGTTGATAGAGTTGATGGTGGTACTCACTGCAGGGTTTTAAGTTGGTCGGGTCAGAATCAGTATACTGCTGTTGGATGGACTAGAGCTAGAGTCTAAGGATGAGCAGCAAGACAAGAGGTAAAGAAACCTCAATTAGGGAAGTAGAATGTCAGGTATGAGGCAGAGGAAAGGGCAAAAGAGACATAGGACAGATAAACTTAATATGACATTGTTACTCTGGATATGGGTAGTGATGGAGGAAGAATTCATAAAACTCAGTGACTGTTAGATCGCTGGTGCCAGGAACAGAGACTGAGAAGTGTGAAGGAAGTAGAGGGCGTCAATGATGGGTTTAGTTTGAAACATGTTGTCAGCATCTTAGACAAAGATGTTCAGTGAGCAGACGGAGACGGGGCACCCAGAGCTCAAGAGAGAGAAGGGTTAAGAAAGAAAAATTTGCTCAATAGATGATTAAAAATGGACAGAAGAAACTACTAAAGGAGATATAACAGTCAGAGAAATATGCTTATTTTTCAACAAATGTATAAAAATACAGCAAGTATAGGCTGTTACTGAGAAGCAGTGATGGTCTTGGAATCTTCATGCAGGAGAGAAATGAGGAAGCTTTGAAAGAGCAACTGAAAACTTTTTTTTACCTGCTTTGAGTCGTTCTTTCAAAATGTTGCTTCATTCTTTGAAATATTCTTAATTCCTATGGCATCAAATTTTAAAAGCTGGTATTATTCTAACTTTACATTATACAAGTAGACATGGATGATCTTAAAAGTTTCCACCTGTGTTGTTGGCTGATCTGTAAAAACTGAAGGCAAAATGATTCTGTTGAGACGTTTATGGTCAGCTTGCCTTAATGACTTCTTGGCTTGTCTTTCTATGGTGAATAAAATAGATGATGGCTAAGTAACATTCCTAAAAAATATACATAAAATATTTTTTGGAGAATAAATTGGAAAAAATACAAAAAGTTGTTGTGATTTGAATAATTATTAAAAGCAAAGAGGAAGTTGGTTGGTTATAACTTAGCTTTTTTGCCATGTTAGGAACCAATATTCATTTATAAACTTATGACAACTTTAGATCTATCTGAGGACTAATAAGCAGGCTCTAAAATCTTTCCTTTTCAGCTAAAGATTCAGTATGTCATACTCTTCCCCCATCCTTTTGTTGCTCACAAGTCATTTGTATTTTAACTTAAGCAGTTTCTTTTTTCAAATGTTCACATATATATTTTACTTAATAACTCTCTTTAGTTCTTCCTTTTCATTCCACTTACAGCCCATGCAAGGAGTAGCAATCATACACAGCAAACAAAAGAGAATATCTACTGATATTCCAGGGTTAAGGAAAGGGGGGAAATGTACACGCGAAGAGAAGTTAGTGTGTACTAGAGAACAGTGCCTTCAGCTCTGTAAAGTACTTCAAAATGTCTACAAGTTTACATTGATTTATTTCACATTCTTTTAATTTAATTATTTTAGTGGTACTATTATTTTCTACTTTTTCATTTAAATTATGGATTTTAATAAGCTTCTGTAGGCCCTTTATAAGGTGAGCCTATGGAAAAAAAAAACATGTTCTCAATTCCAAGTAACTGATTCAATATGAACTTTTGGAACATAACCATTTTGTAAAACTTTATTTTATCACGTCTCAAACTGGCCCGTTTATCCATCACTTCCCAGGAAAAACCTGTCTAATAAATGTATTAGTCAGGAGGACAAGGCTATGATTATTAATAAACGATCTCAGTAGCTTCAGATACAGCAAAGCCTTATTCTCGCTCATACTATATGCTCATTACGGGTGAGCAGAAAGTGCTGATTCACGTTAACATCAGTCAAGGACGCAGACTGATGGAGCAAGAAAATGGAGAATTGCAAACTTAAAGGCTTCCACTCTGAGGTGACACGTATTTTCATATACATTTCTATTGATAAAAGCAAGTCACGTGGCCATGCTGAACTTTAAGGGGGCGGGCAGATGCTCAGAGTGATTAGAACTGGAACGCTAGAGAGCGAGCAGCTTAATGATCTTGAAAGGCGTTTTTCAGATTTTCTGAATTTTAGTTGGGTTTCTGGGATTGACTAGAATCTCTTAAAAAGTACATTCTGAGACATTACAGCAAATACTACTGTATGTAGTATATCTAGCAAATGTAGTAACACAGAGCACATTGATTAAAAGAATTATGGAGCCAGACTATATGACTTTGAATATTACTTCATTAGTTACTAGCTGTGGGATATTATACGAATACTTAACCCATATGTCAGATTTCTCATCGTTGGTGTGTAGGTAATAATTGTACATATTAATAGGGAAGAATTAAGTGAGATAATGCAGTAATGTTAGGAGATTATACATATGTGAAATTATTATACAGCTACATAGAATACAAACAGTAGATATCCAGAAATGGGTCTTTTTGATAAGTTTTCCAGGCTTATACCATTAAGGGTATTTAATCATTTTATATGAAGGTCTTTTAAAAATTGATTACATCTTTCTTTTCTTGAATATTTTCTTAAATTTACCTTAATGACATGAACATAATTTAAATTTTTATTGAGAAACAGTGTAATATAGTTAAAACCACAGGCTTTGGAGCCAGAGAGCCTGAGTTCCAGGGCTGTGTGAAAATAGCTGTAATTTATTAAATGAGGCTGCAGACGTTGCTGTGCTCTGGTACTTCCCCTTGCTGAATGGTCCCCGAATGCCATGTATTTTTAGTTTTTATATATAGTTTTCGTTTCCCCCCTTGTCCGTGGCTGTCACTGCTCATTTCTTCTGTATCAGTAGCAGTTTTTTAGGAGCAGTTTTCCTCTCCTTTAATGATGTATTTTCTAATCTCCTGTGGTCTTGGAAACCGACAACTGAACTTATTTGAAGTGTATATTTTGTTAAAAATGAATTCCAAATGAATGCCCGAAGGGTTCTCTTCCTAGTGATGTTTATCACATGGACTTCACGACATTTCTTTTTTTTCTTACAGCTTTATTGAAATATAATAGACAAGTAGTTGCACATATTTACAGTGTACAATTCAGTGAGTTTTTTTAAATTATAGTTGACATACAATAATATATTAGTTTCAGTTGTATAGCATAGTGATTCAAGATCTACATAACTCACAAAATGATCACCCCAATAAATCTACTATGCCTGTGTCCTCTTACATATTTATTGTGATATTATTGACTATATTCTTTATGCTATACTTTCGATCCCCATGACTCTTTGCTAACTATCCATTTGTGCTGCTTAATCCCTTTGCCTTTTTTCACTGATCCCCCCGGCCTCCTCTCATCTAGTACCCTCAGAATATTCTGCAACATTACTTTTGACTGTGAAGAAACCTGTCTTGCTTGATTGTGCTCTCAGCTATGGTCAACGAAATTGCGTTTAGTGTATAAACAATTTTCTGATAAGTGATTACTAGAATGGTCATTTTAATGGACATGTTACTTATGTGGAAAATTAAATCATTAACTCCTAACACAAGCTAAATTTCTCAATTGAGGTATTCAGTGATATATTTAATATCTTTGATCTTTGGCCATTGTGATTACATAGAAGTTGTAGTAAAAAAGCATTGTGGAGAACATAGATTTTAAGAGATAGGAAGTAATTCATCTAGAGCAGCAACTTTCAAACATCTTTTCTACCAATCAATAGGAAGATATATTTTACATTGCAATCCAGTACTCACACAAGTGTACGAGATGTGTATGTGTATGTACGCATGTCCATGTGTATGTTAATATACATTATATTTTATTTATGCTATATAGTGTACATTTTGTTTAATATATGCAATTTTTAAAAACATTCACAAAGAAGTATTTACCGTTTCTACATGTAATGCACTATATTTTCTATTCTACTTTTTTTATTCTGCTTACAACTTACTCATTGAGTTTTATCCAATTGATTTTGATGTTCAGTTGAAAAACGTTAAACTAAAAGAAATGATTAGACTTCTTTCCCTTCCGATCTCCAGAAATATTATGTCTCTTTTGGACTTTTATTTTGTTGAACAATTGGTAATCTGAATTACTCTAGGTTATTCTTTGGCAAGTACTCGGAATAGTTACATGGAATTGAAAGACTTTTTGGGAATGAGAAAAAAACATGTAATTCAAATATTTAAAGAATTTGGGCTGCATTTTCTTCACCGTAGTATGGAGGGGGAATTAAAGAGCATGCAGTAGAACATGAGTGGTCAGTTTGCTTTTTTCATTAGAAATAAACTTTTTAATTTAATATGTCTTCACATTGACAGATGACTGACCGAATTAAAGAATTACCCTTTTTACATACAGAAATTGCTTATTTTTTAAAAGATGCAAGAAAGGCAAAAGCCCTTTTTTTTTAGGGCTATGCGGGTAGTAGAACTTTTCAGAAGTGATTTTTAAGGGATGCTGTTTCAACTGGAAATGCTATCAGATTTTAAGTAGGTTTTCTTTATTATTATTTGGGGACCCCATAACTGAAAATTCTTTTTATACTTAATAGCAGATGACTTTACTAGAGTACAATGGATCATGAATCTTTCAGGCTCTAATGGGGCTGTGCCACATGAACATCGAATCCCCTTCACTTTTACCCTGAGGCATTTAACTAGGGCATTGCGCCCCCTGCTGTTGTGAGAATTGCTGAATAGCTGAAAAAAATAGCTGAAAAAAATATATGTAATTGAGTAAGGTTTTTCGATTTGAATAATTTTTAAAGTTAGAGGAGAAATTGTGTTATTTTTCAGTTCTTTTGCCACATGAAGCTCTGAGAGAACTAATTCAGTATCACCAAAAATTATTTTAATATTGTTTTATCATAGATAGCATTTCATTTAGGAATTTTGAATTTAACTTTTTCCTTTGAGATCAGGGACACATAAAGAGAAATAAGGAATTTTAGAAATCATTATTTGAATTTTTCTTTCTTCACTTACCTTGAAGGTGACTGATTTGAATTGCTTTGATCTTTTTTGAAGCATAGAGGATGGCAGTATCTCTCAGAATGTTTTACAATTTTTGTTTGGGTCCATGGAAAACCTTACATCTAAATATTCCTTTGTTTTTCTTAAATACACCAAGAATACTCATTTCTTATTTCATTTTTTAATGTTATTTTCCTCAGGTTTCATAGTTCAGTGTCAATTATAAATCTTTTCAGTTCCTTTTAAACCCTATAGTTGACATAGTTTCTTATGCCTAGTAACTTTACGTTGCCATCTGAGACACCTATCATAGTCCATGGTTTCAGCAAATGTGATTATATGCAAATTGAATCGGACCTAGAAAGTTTGGCTTTACTTATTCGGTTGTTAGACAATTTGTTCAGGTTTTTATGATATTGAGTTAACTTTTCTTAAGTGTTTAAAGATTTTTTGGCTCATCTAAGAATCGGATCATTTAAAAAAAATATATTCCCTTGTCATAAGTGTTTAAGCCATTTGACTGCGATGCGTCTAAAGAATGCTTCCTTATGTCAGAATATTCCGGGTTGGGAGATGGCAAGGAAATTCCTTGTCACAGTGTATTCTTCAGTGCTCTGGGGAATGCACTGGCAGTGTTTCAAAAGTAATTTGAAAAACTAAGCTTTCTTAGCTTTTTGTCTGATGCACCCGGCAAATAATGTTTTTGAACTTCTCAGTTGCTTTGGCTGGATATTTCTTAAGCTGAATATTGTTTGACGTGCTTGGGAATGATTGGCATGGAAGCAAGCATAAATACACAGCGGAAATGTATTCTTAAAAGAGCCTAGTTCATCATGATATTGGTTCGTGCTTAAAGCTTAAATATCACATGACAGACAGTATATTACAGAGTCATATGTAATGATTTTATTAAAAAAAACTACCATATTCCACTGGTGAACTTTTAGACAATTTTGAATTGATTTACACGATTTTATTTCTTTTTGTGACTGATATTAATGTGTATTTTAAATTGAGTAATGTTCTGAGTTTTCATGTCAGCTTTGAGATTTTTAACCTGATTTTCAAAGGAATTTAAGCTTGGGGGAATAGGCCTCATAAATATACAGGTCTCATCCGATGTATGTGAATTTTTGCATTCGTTAGACTGAAGGAGGATAGGCACTGCCAGCCCGCTGCTCAGGCGGATTAGGTAGCGGTGGCTGCTGCAGATTACAGGCAACTGCATTTTGTGAGTCTTCCCCGTTCCTTAGGAGATTGTGGGAACTCAATGCTTAGAGCATCAGTTTTCAAACTTTTGGTCTGAGGACCCCCATAGAGCTTTCGATTATAGGGGCTTATATCTATGAGTATTTACTGTATTCAAAATTAAAACAGAAAAAAGTTAAATATTCATTTAAAAACAAACCTGCTACATGTTGGCATAAATATTTTTATGAAAAGTAAATTTTTTTCCAAAACAAACCTTAGAAGAATGGCATAGTTTTACGTTTTGCAAATCTCTTTAAAGTCAGGCTTAATAGACAACAGCTGGCTTTCATATCTCATTCAACAATCTGTTGTGATATCGTATATCACGTATGTCATATATATCATGTCATGTAGCCTATTATAAAAGAAAGAGTTAAAAAAAGGAAAGTAATATATTAGTATTGTTATAAAAATAGTGTGACTTTGTGGATCCCCTTTAGCTGTCCTCAGAGCACACTTTGAAAACCAGTGAATGAGGGCATTCCTTTAAAGTTTTTAATTTCTATTAAATGAAAACACTCCTGGTAGTAATAATTCACCAGGGGTCTAAAATTAGCTGCTTAAATCCAGCTAGAAGACATACTTTGTTTTGCCAAAGTATATTTTTTTAATCTTATATTTGGATTTCTAAGCATGACCCAAATCCTCTCATTTCCCTAGGATAACCCTTATTTTCTCCTGTGTTTAGACATTTAGTTATATTTCTTGCCTTGCTCTTTGGAAATTTGAGTATTCAACCTCTTGTATCTTAGACTCATTCTTACCAGCTTCCCTGGTGCTTTGTGAAGGGGGCGGAGAATGCGTGACATGCGTAGGATTGTGAGATGCGAGGCCCTTCCACAGAGGGACAGCAGCATAGAGTGAACGCTGCCCAGTTAACCAGTAGGAGACTTCCTGCTGCCCAGCAGTCACACGCACTGCACTTTCTCTGGTCATGCGCCTGCTCTCCTCATAAACCTGACCTCATCCTCATCCTCCGCTCAGCACCGTGTTCGCTTCCCATTTCACTGAGAACGTAGAAGCTGTCAGGAAACTTCCACGCGGTCCTGCTTGCCACACTTACCCTCCTGCTTGCATCTGCGCCTCCGCTGCTTCCTCCTCTCTATGCCATTAAGTGGGATTAATCCCCGGCCTGCCCCGCCGCCGACACGCCGTCTCCAGCGGTTCTTTCTTCCCTGTATCTTTTTTTTCCCCTCTCGAGTAGATCATTCCCATCGACACACAAATGTGCTATTATTTCTATCTTAATAAAAATTCTTTTTGACTCGCACTTCACTCTTTTACCTTTCAGGTATCATCCCATTTCCTTTCTTCCCATTACTATAAAACGCCTCAAAAAATCGTCTTCATTTCCCGTTTCTTTTCATGTACATTCCTGTCCTTTTCAGTCTGTTGTCTGTTCTCCTCCTTCCTCTCTCCCTTGTCTCCTGTCTTTTTCTCTCAATTCCCTCCCTCACTGTTAGACACTCTTCTTAATCTTTTCCATTCAGGCTTCCATATTCCCCGCCCCATTCCCCATCACCCTGCTCTGGTCCAGGTGCACTGACCTCTGCGTTGCCGCGTCCAGCAGTCAGTTTCCAGCATTCATATTAGTCAGGGCAGCCTGTGAACGGCACTCGGTACAGCTCTCTCCTCCTTGAACTTTTTTCGTTTGTTTCCAGGGCACAGCACCCTCCCGATCCTTCCTCTACGTCCCCAGGCCTTCTCGGTCTCCCCGTCTGCTTCCCCCTCATCTCCCCAGCTCTCATCGTTAGACTGCGCCCTCCCCCAGGCCTGAGCCTTAGACTCTTTCCCTATCCGTACTTACTCTGGTGACTTCATCCATTTCATTAAGTATTCTGCCTTTACTGATATAAAAAGATAGATACTTTTAGCCTCTTTTCTGATTTTCTTACCCCAACAATCCTTTCCCACTTGGATGCCTTATAAGTACCTGAGATTTAACACATTCAGAATTCAGCACCTGACCCTCACTTCCACCCACTCCCAGCCCTCCCTAAACCATCTATTTTCACAGTCTTTTTCCATCTCCATAGATGGCAGCTTCCTCTTTCAAGTTAACTGACCAAAACTGGGGAACTTTTATCCTTGACCCTTCTCTTTCCCCCCCACCCTCCATCCGATCTTTCAGGTCAGTCAGCTGTGTCTTCAAAATGTAGATGCTACCCTTGGTCGCAGCCACCATCATCTCCTGCTGGTTTAAAACAGTAGCACCCTAACCAGCCTGCGTGCTTCCGCCCTTGCCTCAGTCTTGATACTGTACACAGAGGGATATTATTAAAATTTAAGTTAAATCATCTCATTTCTCTGCTCCAAACTTTCCAATTACTTCCCATCTCAGAGGAAGAACCAGCATCCTTAAATGGCCTGTACGAGTTGATATGTTCTCTCCCCTCTTTGCTTGTGTAAACAGTTTCTAGAACTCTCTCTTGTTCTTTCTGCTGAAGGCACATTGGCTCTCCTGCTATTCCTCGAACCCAGTAGGCACATTCTTACCTTAGGACTTTTGCACTTCCTGTTCGTGCTGCCCAGAACGTTCTTTCCTATTTTTTTGATTCATTTCCTCATCTCTTTCAGGCTTCACTCCCAAGTTATCCCATTTAAAATTTCCACCCTTGGCTCCTGAGGCTCTCTCCTTTTCCTTGTATTTTTTCTCCATAGCACTTAATCACCACATAATCTGTCTTTCATATAATTATCTTGTTTATTGTCTTCACCATCTACTCACCCATCACCACCATGCCCCAGGCCCAGAGGCTCCAGGCTCCAGGCTCCACGACAATGTGGAATTGTGTCCATTTTATTCACGCCTGTGCTCACCATGCCTACGACAATGCCTGGCACATCTGGGTTCTCACTGCATGTTGGTGGGTGGCTGGATGGATTCGTGTGTGAAAGCAACGAATGTCAAAAGAGCTGAGCCGGAGTCTTCTTCCCTTCACTCTCAGCTGAGTGAGACTGGAAGGCCAGCTGATCATCACTGAGCCTTTCGTCTGGCTTAGACAAGTAAAGGAATAAAATAGGCCCCAGTTCATAGGATTGTTGTGCGAATCATGAGAAAATTAGTAGATTGTTAAGATAAGGAGACGAAAAGGAAGGAGAAGCCTCTCGGGACTGAGCCTTGCAGAAAAAAGTCTTCTTATTTTATAGTTTTGACTATGTCTAGGCCTGGTTATCAGGGGTTTGTTTTAAACATTGACATAGCACTGATATCGATTTCTTTCGTGAATGGTGTAAATTCGGGGCAGGAACCTTTTAATACAGTGATTCTCAAAGTGTGATCCATAAACTGTTTGTTTCTGGTCCGTAAAGAGTAAATCCAGAAATTGAGGATGAACATTTAGACACTTGTAGCAACTTAATCAAATATTTTTATATATGCTGAATGTAATAATAGAAATTTTTGAACTTCTGTCTTGCATATCTTTTGTTTAATTTTATTTTTTTCATACTTTACAACAGGATTGGTCTCTGACACATTGGAAGGAAAAATAAAAACCTGGCCCTACACCACAGATAGTTTGAAATGACGGGTTGGAACAGATGAGCATAGTGTTCTTTTAAAATATTCAAAAGTCTGTATAATGTTGAAGTCAGCGTCACAAATTACCCTGCCTTGCAATACTTTCTAAGTTTATTTATGAGCAGAAATGAGAATGTTTCTTAAAAAAATTGAGCAATTAGTAGTATTACTTAGAGATGTTGCTAAGCTTTTCAATATTTATAATAATTATAATAGCTAAAGGTCAATCTCATACTCAATAAAGATTCATCAAGTGCTTAACTTGTACTAGGCACTTTACGATATAATTTATGAATCTGTGTGCAAGTTAACTTAAAAATGGAACTAGCTCAGACATCCTTCCTAAGGCTGCTCTTTAATCAGCAGAGCTGCACTGGTCAGTGAAACACACATGGACGGGGCTGAACAGACTAGTATAAAAGTTTGATCCTTAGTTCAAATCTTGATTCAAATCCCTGTCTGTATAAATTTTGATGCTTCTAAGTTTGAGGATTGTGAGTCCATGCTAATTTGCATGGCTAATTTGTACTTAAACTAGTTTTCTTTTTTATGGCAGGAAAATTCAGATTCCTAGATTCAATAGCACGTCGTTGTGCCTGTTTCACAGTTCCACGTGATTCATTTCAAAAAGAACCCACGTTTGAGTCAGAGTAATGTTAGACCACGTTTCGTTCACTGGAAGATAGAGTTTCTAAGGTTTTCTAAATTCATATAAATGTCGCTGTGTTCTGTGAGGAGACCCAGAATGGTTTTGAGAGGAAGAATGGCACCTGATTCATCTTGATCTAGATTTCCCCTGGTGATCTGGGTTTCAGGGCACTTTCCAAGGCTGTAGAAAGATTTTATCAGCATGTAGGGAGTCGGACCAGGTCAAGAGTTAAGTGATAAATTTTTGATTTCTTCCGGTTGAGACAAGTCTGATTTCCCTTATTGTTACAGATTGCCAGAGCAGATATTGTTGGACTCTAAACTTTGATCACCTAAAAATTCAGGGTTATTTTCTTTGACTATTCTGTCATATGTCCCTAAAAGAAAATTTAAAAAGTTGTTTTGAACACCTTTGAAATTCCCCCCATAATGTTAAATTTACTTTTTTCATTATATATTAATATGACTTAAATTTTAATTTAACAAAAGCATCATAAAATGAAGAAATAAAGCTTATCTTTATATCATGAAAAAGCATTATTTTGTAAATGGCCTTTTCTGACTTGTTTATGAAAAACTGGAAACGATCAGAATAATGTTTTCCAATTAGGAGGTGTTTTCCATCTTTTTTTTTTCTTCTTTTTAAATCTAAGTTGCCTTTATGATGGTTTCTTTAAGAAACTTAAAGTAGATTTTTTTTAATAACTTCATTTGACCTGTTTATTACAAAACTGTTATGGAATTTCACACATCTGTTTCAAAACGCAGCTCCTCATAGACTACTGCACTGTTTCTCAATTTTAATAGGCCTCATTATCCTATAAATAAACCTGCATTTTCTTACCTGATCAAGTGAGCAAACAATAGGGGTTAGATGTGGCAAACACTTTAACCAAAAGCACATGTCTAGCCGTCACCGTGAGGTAGAGTCATATCAAGATTGCTTGAAGTTATTAATGGCAGTAAAATTTATGCTTCCTCCTGTTTTCCCAATTAAATCAAGAAGCCTTTTTTCTTAAGATTCTTCTATCACCAGCTGGTTCCAATCCTGTGTGTGTGAATATTGCCCGGGGTGTCTCCATTTCTAATGGTGAAAGCTGACCAGAGCACATGAAGTCGGTGATGGGGACACGGCAGTGGGAAGGCAGTCATTGTTCAGGGCTCCCTTTCAGCTCTTGTCATTTGCACCACAAGGACGCGTGTTTGTAGGGCATGTTACAAAGAAGTTGTTGTGGTGTGCTGTGGATGTAATAAAAGAATACTACAAACAAGATAATAAAATAACTGAAAACATGTTGAAAATATATGAGAAATAAGCTACATGGCAAAATGTCCAGTTGTACATACAAAAAAAGAATGCAAATGCATCGAAAGTGTTGGACTTTAAAGTACTTGTTTAGCGAATGCCTTTTAATGTGACAGAGCTATTGAGCTTAATGGTAGATTTACAATTTCAGTTTCTTATGGTTTTAAATTAAATAATATGAACAAAAATCATTTATCCACAAATCATTGTTTCACAAAATTATCGTGACACCTGTTTCCGTACTAATCATTGTAACCTATATAGTTGTCATTCACCCCCTGCCCCCATAACTCATGGTTAAAAGCTCTTGATTTTTATCTATTCACCTCACATCTTTATTAGATTTGACTGTGAACGAACCTATTACAGAACCAAAGACAGTTGCAGTCTTAAAAATTGGTTTCTCTAAATTCAAGTTTTAACTGAAGCTGTCTAATCAGACTGGGTACGTATCTCTAATATGGCCCCAATAAGTTAAACATAAAATTATATGGAAACGTGTACCAAAGATGTTCTAATGTACCTTCGGTGTGTTTTTAGTATATTCCAATATAGTCAATATATATGTTCAGTAATTGTGGCAACTCTCTTCTACGTGGTGTTTTTGCCTGTGTTGCTAGAGCTTTAAGGGCCCTCACTGTGTAGTAAATGTAAAGACACTTGTGAGTTTTGAACTGTGTTGTATCCACGTAGACTTTCTAGGGGTGATGTATCACCTACTCTATTCGAACATAGGGGCGCTTACATTCCCACTTCTCTTATCTTTCACAGAGCCTTTGTGACTTCAAAGGGAGTTTTCCACTTTGAACAAGACATGGAGTGTAGAAGGGAATGAGAATCTGGCTAATAATGTGGCCCATAACTTGTGTTCTCACTCTGTTTTTACAAAGTGTTGGGCTGGGTCTACTGCAGAAGCGGAAATTTGGCTTTGAGTTCTGGTGTTCAGAACTCATATTTCTGCTTGACTGAACTGTGAGTGGAAAATCCCAAATGTCTTACAAAATTAGTGGCTAAATGGTGCTTTTACTAATCACTTCAGAGATGAAAAAACTGAAGACAGTTTAAAATTCAAAACCTATCAGCATGCGTTTGCCCTTTAATTGGCAGAAAATCGATTATGAGAGCAGCCTAGAGAGCTGATTTTTTTTTCCTCCTTCAGCTGCTCCAGCTGAACTACAGCTGCAATTTTTTTTTTTTAAAGAAAAGAAAAAAAACCTCTTGAATGTATTTTATAAGTGCAATAATTCCCACAAAATCAGTTACTAGAGTTAATGGCCAGTTTGTTAAGGCATTAACTGCCCTCAGCTGGGAATGACCAGTTTTGGGGGAACGGCCGCACGACTGCTAAGATGATTCAGTAACACTTTCAAATAATGATCCAGCTAATTAACGGCGAATTCCTGTGGAAATCCTATCGAAGCACTTATGACCTCTGCATTTACTAGCCAGTGAGTTCATCATGATTCATGTTTATTACCATAAATACCCAAAGAATCATAATGACTAGGCCGTTTTTTTCCACTCCGGCCTTATTACTTGACCAGATCTGACTAATCCACCTCTCGTCATTAAGGCCTACTTCTCAAAATATTCAGTCTTTTCACTGCTCTCAAAATTCAGAGCCTTTGGCGCTATGCCAGGATACCGACTATTGGCAGCCCGTTTTAACTTGGGATGCCGTTAGGGGATAATTGATGTGTGTAAGTCTTGAAAGAGCCCTTTTGAAATGCCTGCCATTTGTAGGATGTGGAAGAATCAAAGCTGGTTAGCTGGAGTTTATGGTTCTCAGTCATGAATTCTTATGAGAAAATCGTACCCTCTAGCCTCCCGAATTCATTTAGGTTATGCAAGATTGTTGGAGTTGTTTGTCTTTTTTTTTTTTTTGACGTTTATGTTCTAAGAACTAAAATATCCTTTCTTTCATTGAATGAAGATAACTATTGGCTTATAATAAAGAATAAGCTCATATTTTACTCAGACCATTTAATCTTTCTTAATGGCTGTTTATTGCAACATGATCTGCAAATTAGCCTTTAAGTAATCATAAATGTTGGCTACCAGAAAGCCTCTACTTTTTGTTGTTCAGCTGTGTTTGAAGAGATGAATTCAGGTTATTTCCAGACAGCTTCTCACTCCAAGTATTCACTTTTGTCCTAAAATACTTCATCTTTTGTTGTGGCTGTCAGATATCTGCTAGTTGTCATTAGGTTTTAGGCTATATTTTTGTCAAGCACTTAATCATTTATATAATCGTTGAATCAATGAATAAGATACCTGTGATTCATATACTATAATCTTCATTCATATATCATAGTTCTTTAGAAGAGAAAAGAAATATGTGGTATTTAACAAGATATGAATTAGAATCACTAAGGTAACATCTGGGTAACAAGACCATTTACAAAATTATTTCCATTTTTTTCTGAATAAAAGGGCAAATGTCAGTTTCTATTTTTTTCATTCCTAAATAAATAGAAAAAGGGAAGAAAATCAATTTTATAGGTATTTTGTAAATCAATTGATTGAATTCTAAGGAACCTTTGCCCAGACAAAATGTGGAAGACATATCAGCAACACGAGTTACATAGGCTTCTGAGTGCAGTGCTGTTGTCCCTTAGATATGTCATCACCTCCTTTCACATTTTCCTCAAGAAAAAAAATATCCCTGGTGCAGAGCTGGTCACGCTCCCAGTTCTTGTGTTCAGTCGCACTCAGCCAGACCAGGGGCCACACCTACAGGTTTCATTGGCCTAGCACATGCTGCTCCAAGGTGAGCAAAGTGCTGTCGCTCATCGTGAGGTGGCCGTCTGTGTCGTCACACTTGTCTCTGTGACCTTTCACCTTCATAGTCCACCTGCTCCGCCGCCATTCCCCATTCCAGGAGTTCCACGTGGAAGGAGAGGGCGCCGCAGCGTGTGGCGGTGTGGAGCGGGCACACGCTGATCAGTGCTCCACGCTTCCGTTACTTTCTTTCCTCAAGTTTTATTTTCATGAAGGAATTTATAACCCTGTGAGAATGAGAAAACGATGGAGGGTTCTTCCCAGACTGGAGCTTGTAGGTGACTCCTAAGCCCATACTACTGGGGAGAAGGGGACAGCAGAGCTTCATAGGAAAGTGACTGGGTGGAAGGACCTGTGGCTCAGCACAGGCTCAGAATGGACCTCTAACCTGCACAAGGCCAGGTTGCCCGGCGTCGGCAGAGCCACACGCTGACCCCGAGCGGTCGCCTCCATGGCCTCCACGTGGGGGGACCCAGCTCTTCCCCGAGGGCCGCCACTGCTGCTCACCGCCCCGCCCGCCCCCGCTCGCCTTCAGGCTTCTGCACCTTGTTTTTCTCAGTATGTCGGCCACTGCTTGACGGCAGTTCTGGTCCAACTTCGTGAGAGTGATTTGTTTTATATAACGCTCATCTTTTTTCTAGGTTTATTGCCGTCCACTTGGTATATAATGTTATGTAATTTTGCGGTGTACAGCGTTAACGATTTGATATGTGTACGTATTGTAAAATGGTGACCAGTCAGGTTCGTCACACATCTGTCACATCACATTATTACAATTTCTGTGTGTGTGGCGAGGACTTTTAAGGTCTACTCTCAGCAACATTCAAATGTACACTACAGTATTGTTACCTGTAGTCACTGTACTGTTTATTAGAAGTAGGATCAGTCAGATATTTATTGAGAAGCTTGCATGTGCTCTATACCACGCCTTACGAGAACACCAAACTTTACATCTGGCAAGGCTTTCTAACTGCCTTAAACTGTGCCTAATACATGAAAAAAGTTCAGTGAGAATATAAAGCAGTATTTTAAAAAACACAAGTATTCTAGTAATTGTGTGCTATGGTAGACATAAGAATAATGGTGCTAGATTTATCCTTCCTGTTAAAATATATTTAAAATCTTTTTGATGTAATTTATCAACTAAATTTACTTACATGATTGTTTTTAAACTCCAAATATCTTCAAG
The DNA here is from genome assembly GCF_902729225.1 of Pteropus medius. Lineage (NCBI taxonomy): Eukaryota > Metazoa > Chordata > Mammalia > Chiroptera > Pteropodidae > Pteropus > Pteropus medius. Next base: position 13,733,083 of record NW_024349225.1, read on the forward strand.
GATTTCTCATAGCTCAGCATCCTCAAGAATATCGTTCTTTGGATAAAACTTTCTGGTTAAACTTTCCCAGCTCTAGTTTTGCTACTAACTTTGAAATAGCAAATAGTTCCTTAAAATATGGTCTCTCCGAAAGCAGGTGGAATGACGACATGGCATATTAAAGTCCCATTTTATTTTTCAAGTCTATGATGTATCATTCACTTTTCTCTTTTCAGTTTCGAGGTGTATAAAACTAGAATTATTTTACCTCAGAAGTTCTGAGGCAATCCTTAGATTACATGCTTATAAGTTTATAGCCTTTAGCATTTTTTAGTTTTGTATTTTTTAACATTACAAATACTTTTCTACTGCTTTTATCATTTTGATTATTTTTTCCAATTTTTGATTCATGGGAATTAAATACACATTTTGTTGATTATTTCTTATATATCATCACTTTCAGTAAACTGTATTAATCCCATATTTTGATAAAACAGTAAGGGTGGGCAGGCCACTGTTATAGTGGGCTACTGAAAATAATTCTTAGGTTTTGGTTTATTTTTTTCCTAAAAATATGCCTTGCAAATGCATATTATCTCTTGGAAATTAGTGATATTTCACAGATAGTGCGATTCACACTTTGGAATGGAAACAGGGAGCTTGAAATATTTTCTAGATGAGGGTTATATTAGGGTTTAATTCAGTAGTTTTAAAGTTTTAATGCATTAATTTCAGTGTTATACCAAAGAAATGTAATCACATAAATCTCAATCACCATATTCATGATTTTTTATTCCCAGGCAATGAAAACTACAAACAAATAGCAATGTGTGTTCTTTACCACATAAGCATGGATGACCGCTTTAAATCTATGTTTGCATACACTGACTGTATACCACAGGTAAGTGATTCAAGTGTTTTTAGAAAGAGCATTCAAAAAATTTTTTTACTTTTTTCTCGATATTCCAGATATTTTTCTTAAAAAATTCCCTCTTAAAAATAATATAAATTCATTATAGAAAATCTGTTATAATATAAATTTGTTATAAGTACAGAACAGTATAAAATGAAAATAACTTGGTTACCTATACCCAGAGATATTCATTTAACATTCTGCTACATTTCCTTCTACATAGTTAAAAAAATATATATTGGCATTATATATGTAATTATATATTACTTTATTTACTTAATAGATCATTAATACTCTCCCATGTCATTGAATGTTCTTCAAAAATTATTTTCAATAGTTGTATAATATTCTGTTGCATAGATGTACCATAATTTAAATATTGTTAAATTGTACGTTTAGTTTTTTTCCAGTTTATCACATAAAAACAGATCTAAATGTATGTAAGCAAATGAAATAATGTGGAATAAATATCATAGCATATAAATGTTTATCCCATCCTTAATTTTTTCTTTTGTTTAAATCCTAAAAGTAGAATTACTAGGTCAAAAAATATGAACACCCCTTGTGTGTTTGACATATTGTGGCCAGATTACCTTCTAAGAACACATAAGTTTATATTTCCAGCTAGCATTTCATCTTTAACACGGGCTATTATCATTTCTCTAAAAATGGAGTGTCTCTTTTTATTTGGATTTCTATGGATATTGGTGAGGTTGAACGTTTTTTATATGTTTATTATCCATATTATGTTATAAATTATTCATGTCCCTTGCCAATTTTTCCATGAGCATGTTAATATTTTCATGATTAATAAAATCTATATATAATAACTATTTTAACTCTGTCATATTACAAACATTTCCTAACTTTGTAATTTTCTCTTTAATTCTGTTTATAGTTGATGGTTTTAAGTGCTTTGCATACTCTGATGGGAAAACGCTTCATCAAAATTCTTTTATTTTTATAGCACTGTTCTCAAGAAAGTTGTTTGATGTGACTCAGTTTTGAAATACTTAGGTCTATTCGTTAGGTCTATTTGTTTTGAAGGAACTTAGTGACTCTTTTTTTACATGGACTCTTCAGGGTAGAGATATTCTGTACTTATATGATTTTACTCTTAGGGAATTTACAGTCATAGAGTAACATTGTGCCATTAATCTTTCATAAACTGAGCTCCAGTAATTTGGTTATCTGATGATTGAAACACTGGGGCTGATTTTTAATGTTATATTATTTTCTATAAAATTGTTTTCTAAAATAGAGAAAGCAAAATTACAGGATGTATAATATACAATAAAAATAACACATTTTTCAAAACATTAGAAGAATATGAATATGTCACACTTATTAAAGTAATTCCTCTTAAGACTACAAAAAGGCAATTTCTTATTAGCTTATAATATAAGTTATTAAATTTATATTACTTGAAAATAATTACTATGTAATAAAAAATGGACCACAATTTCTCTCTTTATTAATTCTTATCGACCACCCTTCTATTTATCCCAAATCCATAAGACAGTTCTAAAATTCAATTTCCTATATCAGAATTTTGACACTATCTACATGCCATTAAAAAACTGATAAACTCTTAAGGGTAATTTCTTAGCCTTTTATGTCAGGGGATAAACTAATTACACTTGTTTATAGGAAATAGACATCCTTCAAAAAATATGCAGCATTTTTGATCTAACAAGGCAAGGCTTCTTACAGAGATAACGCATGTCAGACTACAGCCAGTGTGAAGTGTAATCAAACTCTTTGTCAAACAAGTTTTCAATAAAAGAGTAGCCATGTCAAAGGGAGATTACAGGTGATTTACCACAGTCTCACTCCATATGTTCTGAGGGTTTCTGCTTTGCAATTTCAAAGGGTGTTCCTTTTTCAATCCCATTTAGTGTCAGAACTTCATTGACTACAGGATATGAATTGGAAAGCAGCCAAAAAAGAATAATATTCTTGCCTAGATTGACTGTTTTTGTCCAGATTAGAATTTTAAAATAATAATATTAAGTAAAAGAGATGTAAATGTAAACTAAAAAGGGATGGAAAACTTATTTTGTTGAATCTTGTATTTGGAGTTACTCTTCCCTTTTAAAATGTGTAATCTCAAACATAAAATATAAAACTTTATTTTAAATAAAGAATCAGAAATAAGAACCTGCTTAGGTTACTTTTGAGACGTTATCATTATGTATTGCAATTGAAAACTGTGTATATACAAAATTCTCCCATACCTTTTTTAGAACAATATTCATGCATGTTTTCTTGCCAGATAATTTTCTAACGCCAAACATTTCCGCAGTGGAGTTTTCAGAACATTTATGACCTGTATTTCATGCACAGAATCTTCTAAAACTCATTCAGTAGTCAACAATTTTTTTTTCTTTTGAAAAGTTCAACCCTTATAGGACTAGGTAAGGTTATATTATTAAATTATATCATAAACATTCTGAAGCTTTTCAGTCGAGGCCATATTTTGAGAAACCAATTGATACTCTAAAATATGTTTGCTCCTAAAGTGCCATCCAGCCTATAACTTGACTTTATAGGGGGCAATTTTGACATATCTTGGGAAAAGTTGACATGGTTTGATTGCCACGCAGTTCTAAGTTTATTGTAAAATAAAAGCATCATGGCAAGCAAATCTTAGATTCAATTGGAATTTCCAAGCTTCTTTCAGGAATTAAAAAGGTACTCCTTTCAGAAGTATTGGCTATTTGAAGTACTGTTTATAACAGTGGTAAAGCTTTAAACTCATTTGTGACAACAGCTGATTAACCTACTTATTAAATAAAGCTATATCTGAAGTTCAGAGTATTTTAGTGTTAATGTTTTATTCTGTTCACTTTGAATGTATGCATATTAGTTTTTGTTTAGTAAAGATCGTCTAGTATTGCAAATGAATTTTTCAGATGAGAAGCCTAAAATAACATTGAAAGCGGGAAAGCAATGGTTTAGTAGTTATTTATATTCATCTTACTGATCAAAAGAGTGTAGAGTATGGTTATATTTTTTAATTACATTAGAGATCTATGTAAAGGAGCTTTTACAAATTGTAAAACACTATACAAAAGTAAGGTACTATTAGTAAAATGTCAAATCTTTTTCTCATTATTTTTGACCTATTCATAGTCCAATTTAGATACTGCCTTCCTTATATGTGTTTTATAAGTTAAGCCTATAATTAGATTAGAGTTCACTTTGAAAATCATTTCACATTCAGAGTAGGTGATTATATATTCAATGTGCCTTATAATCTCTCCCGATATTATGTTGCTTTGCTTCTTTTGTACTTTATTGCCTCTAATTATCCAATATATTCTAATTTTTTCCCTATTATGTCACTATTCTGCACAATTTTGGGGGCCAGGCAAATCTTTCTTTATACATGATCTTAATGGTCTCGGTGGGTGAATTGTTTCAGGTAAGCATGCTTGGGGATAACCAGGAGTTAATAGTTGTATTCTAATAATAGTTAAAAGTACACATTAACAGTTCATTGTTATTTAGACCTCTAAGATGCATGCTTTGTTTAAATAGGTGCAAATGCCATCCAGATGCTTATAAAAGCATTTATTGGTAATAGAATGGCCAATCAAAGTACGTGTTTGGGCAATGATGTCATGGTGTTGTTTAATATTTTACCCTAGAACAGTGTGCAAGAATCTTCATAGTGATCCACATGTTTTCCACTGCAGTTGTCCTCTCTGGCCCCTCTTTGATCTGCATGCTCTTTTTAGCCGAATGCTGGTAAACGTCCTTTCTGACAGCCCCCTTTGCTCCTGCCTGCCATTATCTGCTGAAGTTCAGAAACCAGAGCATCACTTCAAACAGCAGAGTTAGGGAGTCGCCAGTCAGAAGAGATTCCTGAGGCATGCAGAGTTCTGCCATAATCATTCAAAGATGTTTGGGCGGGGGTGGGGGTGGTGGAGGTGTGCGAACAGAGAGCTGTGGGGGTTGGCTCTGGTCACTGGTAAATAAGTGAAGTCAGGTGCCAGAGAGTCTAGACACAGTGATTTCGGTCGTAGGTCTTTGGTATCTGATACTCAGTGTGGGACTTGTCTGATTGAGCACTGTCGCCTCTTCATCGCGCAAGCCGAAGCCCTTTTACTGCCTTCCTGGTAAATTGGTAAAAGATGACAATGGACATAGTTAAAGCAGAACAAATCTAGTTTTAATATTTCCTAGTTGTCAGCAATTACACTTACTTTTGAAGTGCCGTGGGTAGCAATCAAATTGAAGACATCATGTTGCACGTAGAGTTTGAACTAAACTATTATTTTAAAATGTGAATGCTTTAATTAAAATTGAAGTGTTTCTCTTTCTTATTATGAAAAACTAATTCTATATCATGATACATTTAATTCACATTTAGTCCTAATTTCTCTTGATGGGGGGGAGTAGATAAGATTTCAAACCATGCATTATTTTTATTTTTTAAATCTAGCTTTTGATTATTTCATGAAATTACAAAAACAAAGCAAAACAAAAATCTAGCTTCTAAGCAAATCAACTGTAACCCTATTTTTAAGGGCAGTTTTCATACTACAAGGTTCATTTCAAGTAAATAGTCACCGATATTTTGCCTTCTTAAAGCTTTGAGTTGATGTAGCATTTTTTGTCATTACAAAAAAGCTTCTTGTATCAGTAAAAGCCTGGAAGAAATCTATAGTAGGTTTTTATGAGTATGAAAAACATAATAAATTTTAATTGGCAGTTAATTTATAGATAGGTTGCAAAACCTGTTAAATATATATCCAGTAAATATAGATTATTTTTGCCATACAATTTTTAAATTCTGTAACATTATTAAATGTTGTTGATTCTCTACCCAGAGATTCCATTAGCAACATTTGTGGTTAAAGAGCTGCCCTCTGGGAAAGGCATACCTGCCAGCCATTCACCTGCTACAGTGTTTGCTAGTTTTCAGCATATGATAAATGTATATAGATATAGTGTTGTTAGAATTATACCTAAGTGTTTTATTTTGGAGGAGCGATTATAAGTAGATTTGTTTTTAATTTTGGTCTCCAATTGTGCATTGGTAGCACATAGAAATACAATTGATTTTTGTGTGTTGATCATGTATCCTTTTTGAAATGTAGAAGTTATCTGGAGCTAATGTGGAGAATAACCAAAACAAGATTTAACAGAATAGGGTCTAACCAGTTAATAAATAGTGTTATTATTCACTAACTATATGTAAGGCACCGTGCTGGATTTATGAAGGTGTGTTGATCTAAAAAGATATTGCCCTGAGATGAAAAGGAAGAAATTTTTAGGTTGTAAATTGACTTCTATATATTGTTAGAAAAAAATCTTTACATGATATACATTAAGTTAATTTGCTGATTTACCAATAATAGACTAGCTTCTCAAAACTATATCATAAAGTTTATTTCTTCTTTATTATAGGAACTAATTCTTACCTTGAAAAATCTAGATTACTGCTAAATGGCATAGATAGCCTGCCTTTTCAAACTCCTTACTTTTCTGTCTGTTGCTTCTTAAGCCCTCTTTCCTTTCTCTTAACCTTAAATGGAATTCTTTTCTCATTTTATACCCATGCCCAAATAATTGGATCCAGCCTACAGCTTCAGTTATCGACCATATATGACAGTTTCTAAAACTATACCTTCAGTCCAAACATTTCTTCTAAACTCATGCTTGCATTTATAACTTGTACTGAATAACTGTACTAGACTATCAGATAGGCAACTTAAACTCAGCGTATCGAAAACCCAAACCACTATCTCCTCTTCAAAGTTTTCTCCTGTTTCTAGTTTCTCCTTTTTGGTAAATGTTGGTATCACCATTCATGTCGGTGCAGAAACCTGGGAGGCACCTTGGACCCTTCCTTTCCTTGAGCACATCATCTAGTCAGTCATGAAATCCTGTTTTGATTCTTTCCTGAGTATATCCCTAGCCATCCTCTTAGCTCTACTCACACTGCTCTCCCTGGTCCAGGAGGCCATGCTCTTACCTGGACGTTTCCTCTAGCCTCCTGGATGGTTTTCCCACATCTTTCTTACCCTGGTTCAGTCCGTTTTCCACGCTGGCCACATCTTTTTGCAACACGGATCTTATCCTGACACTTTCCTTATTTAGACGCGTTCAGTGGCTTCCCATTATCCTTAAGACGAAGCCCCAAATCCTTAACATGTACTTCAAGACCCTGCATGATCTGGCTTTTACCTTCTTATCTCTCAACACGTTCCCCTCTCTCCAGGCATGCTTCCTGGTCTTAGCTCTTCAGAGGGGTCATGTTCTTTCCTGCCTCGTAAACTTTGACCAAGGTATTTTCTTTGCTCAGAATGCTCTACTCCCACACAGTATGTTAAATTCCTTGAATGCATAGATATATTTAATATTTTTCTTGTATTTTCCACTTTACTTAGTATATGTTTAATGCTGAGAATCTAGTAGTTCATTAACCATTTATTCATTTAGTTTTTCATTAGTGACAGCTTACTACTTCTATGTGTTGAAAATGGAATGCATTATTTCCAACATACAATTTAAGATAACACATTGTGATAAAACTACTGCTTCTGGTTTTTCTGTGTGCGTCTTTTTGAGTAAAATTTGCCCTGTGCTTCTTGCTAGTTAATGAAGATGCTCTTCGAATGTTCGGATGAACGAATTGACCTGGAACTCATTTCTTTTTGCATTAATCTTGCTGCGAACAAAAGGAATGTACAGCTTATCTGTGAAGGTTAGTGCCTTTGAGCTTCATAGATAACCTCTATCACATGGCAATTGGCTTGGGACGGAAAATAGATAATAAGGAATTAAGAATTATAGTAGCTATGTAAATCCTGTTTTTAGGTAGTTTTTAAAATTATAGCTACAATCCTTAAAGATCAGATCGAATATTCTTATATCATGAGTAGAAACACTTATCCTCCAGTAATATTTTATAAACCAAGCGCAGTTACTCTTAATTGATATTTGATTTTTAAAAACATTTACTAGATGAAACAAAACTTTTTATTAATGCAAAACAATCTGTTGTAATGTAAGATGACATAATACAAATGTATTAGGTTTTTGTTTCTATAATATGTTCATAAAATGGCTTGTCATGCATTATGATAGTTCGGTCTGCTCAGTAGTTGTTTTTCTTATTTGAAAAGTACACAGGTTCATTACAGAAACTACAATGAGCAAACAGGAAAAAATTTAAATCTTTACTCTCACTATTCAGAAATAATCATAAGTAAAATTTTGCTGCAATGCTTCTACGCGTTTTTAATTAAAACGGAGTTCTCTATGTATGCTGACAGTTTTTAAGTTAATAATACATTGCATATCATTCCATGTGACTAAATAGTTTTATAAAACATAATTGTCAGGAGCTGCAAAATAATCCGTTAAAAGATTTTTCATAATTTAATCTGCTATTTTGGATATTTAGTTTGTTGCCACTGCTTTTCTATTACAAACAGTGCTGCGGTAATTTTCCTTTCTCTGAATCTTTACACATTTCCATTTTTATATTTGTAGGATAAATTCTTAGAAGTACAAGTTTTCTGAGTCAGAGACTATTTGTACATTTTTAAAATTTGTGGCACATATTCCGTACACAAAAGAGCACATACTTAGTGATTCCATTTATGTGAAATTCTAGAATGGGCAAAACTAGTTTGTTTAATAAGAAAAAAAAAGAGAAGGAAAGGAGGAGAAAAAAAGTTATTGTATTTGGGAATAGGATTTGCTGGGAAGGAGGAGTACAGGGAACTCTGGGGTGAATGGAAATATTGTATATCATGATATGGGTATAAATTACACAGGGACATTTATCAAAATGAATCTATTATACACTTAAGATTTGTGCATTTTACTGTATGTGAATCGACTTTTTTTTTTTTGCAAATTGTAAACCAAAAAATCATTAAATTTAAGTGAACCTTAATTTTATTGGGGGAATTTTCGATTTTTCTGTATCAGGAAATGGACTGAAGATGCTCATGAAGAGGGCTTTGAAGTTCAAGGATCCACTGCTGATGAAAATGATTAGGAACATTTCCCAGCATGATGGACCAACTAAAAATTTATTTATTGTAAGTGTAGTTTTTGGCCTGTCGTCTGTTAAAGTAGTCTAAGAATCGAAGCTTTAAAGTGCTACATTTGGAATTATAACTCTTACTGAGCTCTCGTCAAATATTAACTCCTGACCCTCGTTGGCTTTCTGTCACCCACTTCCTTGTAAGTTTAGCTCCTAGAAAATTCAGCCTAGGTTTTACTGCTGTTTTTGTTTTATGGTTCCTCCCCTAACCCTCTGTCCTCACTCCAGCTTTCCTGCCTTAATCCAGTTCACCGCAGGCTTCCTCAGCAATTCAGCTCAAGGTATTACAGCAAGAGGGTCATGTTTGATACTAATTTTTTCTTCCTGTGAGTTAAATTTTTAGATTGGTCCTTCTGCAGGAATCATATTTTAATTTGTATTAAAAACCTGTTTTATTCAGGATTATGTTGGGGATCTCGCAGCCCAGATCTCTAATGACGAAGAGGAGGAGTTTGTGATTGAATGTCTGGGGACTCTTGCAAATTTGACCATTCCAGACTTAGACTGGGAATTAGTCCTTAAGGAGTACAAGTTGGTTCCATACCTCAAGGATAAACTGAAACCAGGTCCGTGCTGAGTATTTCTCTTTTGTCTAATCAGTGTTCCTTCGTGATCTGGATGAGACTACTGGAGCAGTGTTTTGTGGGTGTTGTTACACTGGGTAGCACGTTTCCGCCCAGGCCTGTAGTTGTAGCTCTAGTTCTAGTTTCTTTCTCTCAGAAAGGTGGTCTCCAGGCCTCCTCCGATACGTATGTACTCCTTTTCCTAACAGTGTGTTTTCTTAATGTTACGTTTCCCTACCCTATCCTGCCTTCTTCCTTATTTTTTTCTAATCCTGCCTTTTTAAAATTACCAAGTGCCATCCTCCTCTGCACATGCGCACACATGCACACACAAAGTTCTTTGGAGACATTCAAGTGAATCTTCTCTCTTCTGTGTTTAAATTGTCATCAATTTATATTTCCAAAGACTAATTTCTACTTTCCTACTGCTGTTCCCCCCACCACAAACTGTCATCAGTGAACACAGAAATTTGGAAAAAGACAAATATATAACTATGTTAGGATTCATAAGGACTGATTTAATAGCTCTCATTAGCTGCATGAAAACCGTCTGTGGTTTAACTTGATTAGGTGCTGCAGAAGATGACCTTGTTTTAGAAGTGGTTATAATGATTGGGACTGTGTCCATGGATGACTCTTGCGCTGCATTGCTCGCCAAATCTGGGATAATCCCCGCACTCATTGAACTTCTGAATGGTAAATTATAATTTATCTTAACTTTTTTCTATGCTAATATATTAACAGGTTATAAGTTTAAACTTTTAAGTATAAAATAGTCTGGAATCATGAAATGTTGTTTATCCTGTTACATGAATCATCTTGTTACATGAATCATTTTGTGACATAGCAACTTAAATTATATAGTTAAAAAATGAATTAAATATAATTTACTAGGATTAGCTAGAGTAACATCAAAGAGCTTTAGGTTGCAAAGTTACTGGTGCTATGAAGCAATTCAGGGCCAATTTCACAGACACGGCATCCCTCTCAACAGCCTCGAACAGCTCACACCTAATGTCCTTCTTTCTGTCGAGCCGTGTATTGGTTGAACTGGAACTCCCATCTTGTGCAAGTCCTTTTTAAAATATCTTGATTTCTAATCAGGAAAGTTCATTTGGAAGCCAGTTCTAAGCATCATATTCCCCCATAAGCCCAGAAGTAGTGTCCTGTGAACTTGCTGTGATGAAGAGAATGTTCCATCTGTGCCGTCCATCATGTGTGGCTGTTGAGTACTTGAAATGTGGTGTTAGGACAGAGGACGGGAATGTTAATTTAATTTAACATGATGTAATTAACCACGGTGGCTTATGGTTACGTGTTGGACAGTAGGGGCCTTGACAGAGTCTTCCTCTTGCTTTTGTATTGCTCTAAAGGGGCCAGGGATCATTGTTCTCTTATTGCACATGAAATTAATCTGAATCTGTGTCACTCTGTGAGGGCCATGTTTTCTAGGACCTTGTAATCGTCTGCACAGGCTGCCATTAACAAATTACCACAGACCAAGTGGCTCGAACAACAGAAATTTATTTTCTCGTGCTTCTAGAGGCTGGGAAGTCCAAGATCAGGATGCCAGCTGACTTGGTTCCTGGTGAGGTCTTTCTTCCTGGCTTGGAGGAGGCCACTGTCTCAGCGTGTCCTGACGTCCTCCTTGCCAGAGAGGCGGGCAGCGGGGGAGCGCTTGCTAGTGCTCTGGCATCTCTTCTTCGAAGGGCCTTAATCTTACAGGATCAGGACTCCATCCTTATGACCGCATTTAACCTAAATTACTTCCTTATAGCCATGTCTCCCAATACAGTGACAGGGTTAGGGCATCAGTTATATGAATGTTGGAGGAGCGCAATTCAGTCCATAGTAGATATTATACATTAAAAGTAGATCATAGTACAGAAGTTAAATATACTAATATGAGAAGCCTAAAAAGACACTCTAATCTCAGTCTTTCCCATACAAGGTATAACATATATGCATTTTATATTTTAATGGACTTTTTTGGAGTATAACATAAAGAAAAATGCACAAATTGTACATATGTAGTCCATGACTTTTCAAAATGAGTACACCCATCTTATTCCCACTCACATAAGGAAGTAAAACATTACCAGCATGTAGAGGTCCCTCTTCTGCCGGTTTCTATCCTTTCTTTTATAAGCCACATATTAATTTTGCTTGGTTTTGAACTTTATATAAATAGAATCTGGTTTCTTTTGCCCTACATTGTAAGTGTCATATTCATCTGTGTTATGTACAATGTGTTTCTCTTCATTGCTGTGTAAATATACTGCTGTTTTATTCTTTCTATTATTGATGGATGGTTTTTTTTTAAGAGAATGGTCTTATGAACATTCTTAAACCTTGCATTTGGTGAACCTGTTTCCTCATTTCCATGGCCAGGTCGCAGAGTGCGCACACACTTGGCGTCAGTACATTGTGCCGGTTGTTTTCACAAAGCAGCCACGCCGGCGTTCAGTCCCCGAGCAACGTACAGAGCTGCAGTGCCCTGCATCACCGCGTATCTGGGTGCTGTCTCCGTAATTGTAGCCTTGGAGTGGTGTCGCACTGTGGTTTTAGTTTGCATTTCCATAGTGATTAATGAAACTGAGTACCTGTTTGTGTTATTTGGCCATTTAGGTATGGCGAAGAAAGTGAAGTGCCTATTTAATTAAGTCTTTTGCCCATTTTTCTTTTCTTTTCTTTCTTTTTCATTTTTCTTAATTTTTAAATTCGATTTGTAAATTCTCTGACATAATGCATTTTAAAAGGTCGTCTAGAGATAATGCCCCCATGGTCAAGGTATTCCGACATATAGTACACTTGGCCCTTAGGCAGCACAGGTTTGAACTGTGTATGTGGATTTTTTTCATTAAACACTTGTCCCGTTTCTGATCCACGGTTGGGTCTGCGGATGAAGAGGGCCAACTGTATGCATTGCTCTGAGCCATTTTATCAAGGGGACTTGGGCATCCACAGGGGGTCCTAGAGCTTATCCCCTACAGATACTGAGGGACGGGTAAGGTTTCAACTGCACGAGGCTCGACACCCCTGACTCCCCCATGTGCGAGGGTCACTACTATGTATGTATTTATTTCGGTCCACACTCTCAAGCCAGGACTTTTCAGGTTAGAAATAACTGAGAGACCAGGTGGCCAGGAGGCAAAAGTGGAGCCGATGTCGTTGGCAGAGCCACGACGCGGATTCTGTGTGAGCTGGAGGAAGCTGAAACACGACTGTGTCCTTGAATTGCTGTCCCGCACCGATTGTGACTGAGAAAGCCACGGGTGCATGAAGCGAGCTGACGACGCTGGCACACAGGGTTTTACTGCGCTCTCGTGTCCTGACGTGAGGACATCGCAGGCAGAGGCTGCGTACCACTCTTTTAGGAAATGTATGGATTTCCAAGATCGAAGCCCTTTGATTAAGTGAAGGAACACTGTGTACCACGAGTCCTTAGTAGACTTTTAGCCCAAGTCTTCCGGGAGAGTGGCACTTTGGCATGTTGGTGAGGGGAGTCATTTGGAACAGGGTGGACCTGGATGCTCTGTTGACCTTTGACCTGTAAATCTGTGTCTAACAGTTGTTGCCAAGAGTTGATAGCATACTATTAGTAAATCAAATTTTATAACCAGTACCTAAAAATTAGATTTCCTTAAGTATTTGCTTTTGACATTACATATTACTCAGTGGACATCAGCTGTTCTGTCAGTCTCTGTATGATATTAAATACTTATTAGCCCGTGTGATCACATAGCATTCTTTTTTATATTACAATTAGATCGAAACTAAAATACCTTCTTATTTCATGCCAATAGGTAAAGTTTAATTTTGTTATTATTCAACAAAGAAAAATACCTGCTTATCACAGTCTAATTTCTACCAAACATTTAGACGGTGTGATCTTCTTTAAGAACTATGTTTTTCATGTAAAGTCCACATTATAGAGACAAAACAGAACCAGATTTATTTCACAAATTAGAATAGTTTAAAGAATTCTTATGATGGAACCAAAAAGAACCAACCGAGTTGTGGTTAGTGTTGCCATTTCACACTAGGTGCATAGAAGTTAGTTTTACCAATTCCTTTATGGTGGCAAATACAGTGAAAACTGCCAGGAGGCACTGTTGCTTTTCTCTTAAACCAGTCTTGCCCCTCAGTTCTGCCTGAGTACAACACCATCTTTTGAGATGAGCAATCTCAAGTAGTCTGGTTTAAACTCAGATCCATGATGTAATTGCTCTTTTTCAAAATCTTATTTTTTTATCTTTCTATTCCAAAGTAATTTAACCTATTTAGCTTAAGTACAACCAAATTTACTAAGACTTCTAAAAACATATTAAGAAATTTCCTCACTGTTGTTACCATATAATTTAGAAAAAACACCTGACATAAATGATATATGCCACTCATATATTATAAATAATTTAAACTAATTGTCCTTTACCTATCTCCTTGTCACTTTGGTTTTTGTTTTTTTTTCATTTTCTTTTATTCCCTTTAATGTTTTTCAGTTTTTAATATAAACATAGTATTCTTTTATTTGAAGTTTTCTGTTTCCTTTCAGCTCAACAAGAAGATGACGAATTTGTGTGCCAGATAATTTACGTCTTCTACCAGATGGTGTTCCACCAAGCCACGAGAGATGTCATAATCAAGGAAACACGTATCCTTCACTGTTACCATTGATAATGACATTTAACATATTCAGAAAAGATGTATCTTTAGGTATATTTTCTTGCATATGTTCAACTAATATAGAAAGTATCAAGCTTTGAAATAAATTTAGAGGACAAACTATTGTTCATGGAAGCTGTTGACCCCAAATCAGTAGATGGTAGAATATATTGGGAACAATTTTATTAACTTGTCAGGCTGTGATTCCCAAGAAACTTAACAAACATATCAGAACTTCCTTCTCTATTAACGTAACTATCAGAGCTTCCTAGAACTGTCCTTAGTTCTCTTTGAATCTTACCTTATTTACTCTCCATGGGAAAACATCTATTTTCATAACTTCAGCTACCAACTATATGCTAAGTATTTAATATTTTTAAGACCTCTTTCTTGTGTTCCAGGCATTTATTGCTAACTGCCAACTGAATGACTTCCTCGTAACTGAAGGGGCGTAATGTGGTATAGCCTAAGGAGCTTTATAATCACATAACCCTAAAAGGCAATTTTACCACTTACTAGCTGTAGGACCTTGGATAAGTTACTTAACTTATCCAAGCATACAATCTTGCATCTATAAATGGCCATAATATTATTAGAGTAGAAATAAGTCCCTCCTACTTTATAGGACTGTTATAAGTACTAATGGATTTAAAGTGCCATAATAGTTCCCAGCACGCAGACACACAACAAGTGGTAGTTTATCATTATTGTATCTAAAAGGGCTCTTGATATTGTCAATAGCCTCCCCTGAAAAGCAACTGCCTTCTGTATTTTTAGTGGATAATCACAGTGTCATCCACCCAGTCCCATACTGAAAATTTTGTGTCGGCTCCATCTTCAACTGCACATAATCATTTAACCTGCAAACATTTAGCTGGTGCCGATCATCTAACATTGGTTCAGTGCTGGATGTACTCATCTGATGGAGAGTTAGGCAAGTAAATAGGAAATATAAAATTATGCTCCATTGTGATCAGGTTATAAAGGTAAGAGCATAGGGCACGGGAGAGGATATATAACCAAGCCCGGGGATGTCATGGAAGGACGGCAGTGGCAATAGTATCTAACCTGAATCTTTGTGTCTTTTTTTTTTTTTTGTATGTGCTGACTTTGTTTTTCAAAAGTTCCCTTTAACCTTACAATACACTGTCTTTTCTTAGCACACCAGATTTCTCAACATTTATCAGACATGACCCACCTTGTCATAACTTACTGCCTCTTCAGGTGTCTCGTCCTCAAATGCATTTCTCTCCTTTTTTACCTAATGGTCTTCAATTCAGCAAAGATAAGTTTATAAACCATCTCCTCAGCCGAGCCTTTCTAATCCTGAGCCTCCCTCCTTCCCCGCCAAAGTAATAACAAGTTTGCCCCTTTAATAATGATTTACAGAATATGGGATTCTAGATTGCCATTTATTTCCCTCAGCAATTGAAAAGTATTTTTCCACTGTCTTCTGGCCTGAATTGCTGCCAATGAGAAGTCTGTACTCTCATAATTATTGGTATCTGTCATAAAGTCTAATGACAATTTACTTTTTTTCCTTATGAGTCGATCTTTTTGCCGGGAAGACCAAAGGAATGTTTCTTTCTTTGATGCCAAGTAGTTTTATTAGAACTTGACTTGGTATTTATCATCCTTACTTGATTTTTCCAAGTATGCAGATGTGCTCTTTTTCAGTATGTAGTTTTGTCTTTTTTTAATTTCAAGAATGAAGTTTTCTTGAATTACAATTTTTAATATTTGTTCTGTCCTATTGCTTTGGTTGTCTCCTTTGAGATTTATATTATGTTGGATCTTCTTTGTCTGTCTTTAATATCTGTAATTTTCTAATTTTTAATCTTTTCATTATTTAATTTTACAAATTATCTTCCTTTTTGCCTTCTATTTCTCAAATTTTTATCTATTTTTTATTTACTCTTGTGTTGTAAATTTAGCTTACTATATCTGAAATGATTTTTGCTTTTATTTTTAGTTCTTTCCTGAATTGTTTTTTTCTTCTGAGTTTTCTAATTATGACTTACATCGTTCTTTCATATATCTACTATTGTTTTCTTAAATTCCTTTATCTCTTTTTGAAATATTAGGTTGCAGATTTTATCTTTTATGTGAAATGCCTCACGTGTTCTCCTTCTTCTAATAGCCACACGCGGGGTCTGACTGTGATTCCTTCCTGTTGCTCTTTCGTGTGAATTTAAGTTTCCTGAGCACTGGAGCGAACCAGGGTGGTCGCGAAGGCTCTCAGAGCTGCACGGCTCGAGAGCTCCCTCTTCAGTTACTTTCACTATGTTCATGTTTTCAAAACACGGCCTTCTACTTTCCGAGATTTACTGGCTGTTTTTCTTGATCATTTTTATCTAGTTTTTTTCCTTTTTTTATCCCTGTTTTTTTTTTTTTAACAAATTAAATATTAAATATTTCTGGTCATCTTGTATTGATGATTTTATTTGAAAATTTTAAGTTAAATTTCAAGTTAGCATGTGAACTCAGAGAAAGGTGGGATTTTCCTGTGTGAATGCATGGTCTCGATCGCAAATGCAGTTTTTATCTTTAACCACTTTCGTTCAGAGGCTCCAGCATATCTCATAGATCTGATGCATGATAAAAATAATGAAATCCGAAAGGTCTGTGATAATACACTAGATATTATAGCGGTAAGTAATTTTTCTTCCTACATAAAGTACAATAGTTTTCATTTGGTGAGGGGGAAAAGACATTGTACATGTATTTAGAACAATGCATTCTTATAAATTCAGATTCATATTTTGGTAAATGCAATGATACTAAATTTGTTTTTTCAATATTATTAAGACTTTAAGCTTCCAATTTTTAAGTATAAGCTTCTACTTGAAGAGGTTTTATACATATTCAGAATTTTACAAAAAAAAAAGAAAAGAAGAATTTTAGGTCTGTTCAACACGTCATCTCAGAATCACTTGTTTTTCAGAAAACTTATTGCGTAGGAGCTGGGGGTTTGATGACAGTTTCTGCTGAAACAATACAGTTATCTTTGCAATTAGGCCATTAAACTTTTTTAATAAATCAAATCTTATATCAACTGTTTTTTCAGTTCTTGGTTTTCAGTTTTTTTGTTACGTACATAGGATTGTTTTGTAAGTTGCTTTGGAATTATGAAACACAAAAATTTTAATGTTATTCGTGACTTTAGGAGTTTTTAAAGGCTATATAACTGGAAGAATGCGACCAGAGGGGTCATCTGAGTCTGGGATTAGACACCTAGCCACCCTGCAGACTCCTCTGCAGAAGTCACGGTGCCCACCAGTCTTTTCCCTGGATTTGGGCCTTGCACCTGGGAGGTGCCGGATACTCGATGACCTCAAATATTTTTGTCACTTATGGCAGATACTGCTACACAGCCTGCTTGCTTCTTTCTTTGAACTGGGTTTATACCTTTTATTTTGGCTCACTGTAAAAATTTCTTTACTGTAGCCTGTTCAGTAGTTTTTAAAGTTTAACTTAAATGTTTTAAGAGGATCAGAATAACATTTAAAGAATCAATTAACAACTTCATTGGGAATCCTCTAAGTTGACATTTCTGCTATTGATTTCATAATGAAATTGGGCAGTCACCAACAGGTACTTTTTTGGTCAAATTTCTGTATTTTATTTCAGAAATTCATTTTATTTGATATTATCTGCTCTTGGGGTTTGACTGAGTATATTATTACTTGTCAATAACTAAATGAGCATATTGACATTTTGCTTTGATCGCTAAATTAAAATAGGTAGACTTTACTATTAAATCTGTGCTCCACCAGGATGTTTCATACCAGTAGGCCACTGGTCACAGGGTTTATGAATACAGAATAGTTTTTACTCCTAGAGAATAGTTGTATGACTCATGCGCTGTTTTCTAGTAGATCACTAGGGCCGTTCTGTACATAAAGTATATAGCATAAGAACAAGAAGCTTCCTAAAGTTCTTCGTGTGGCTGTCTAACCTTAAGCAACGAAGAAAGGAGAGAGATGTCAGTCTGTCATGAATTGTCTTTAGCATACTGTTTTAATTACCTTCCTTTGAGAAAAGATAGATGGAAGATAATAATATATTTAGATTTGCATATTAGGTATGTTTAGTTTAGAATGTAAGTTAGTGATAGTTCCAAAAGGCCAGCTCATTCTTATTATAACAATATGTAGTGTAAAAATAGGAATATATTTATTATAACATAAACATTTTTATTCCAAATTACTTCTAAACTCTGGGATCGAGTCTCTCATCAGGAGGAGCAGGAGTTATCTTCACCCCGTGTCTACCTCTCTTTTCTAGGTACTATCCCAGCTCTTTCCTTCTCTCCAGGACCAGTGTTTTGAAAAAAATTGTCTGCCTATTACACTTGACCCTCGAACAATGTGGGGGTTAGGGAACTGGTACCCTGGTGTAGGCACAAATCCATACACAACCTTGGATTCCCCAAACACTTAACTACAGTGGTCACTTAGTCTCCTCAGGGGATTGGCTCCTGGAACTCCCCACGTATGTCAGAATCTGCGGATGCTCAAGCCTCTTCTGTAGTACGGCAGAGGACAGTGTATGCAGTTGGCCCTCTGCATGTGGGTTCCCAGCCGCAGGTCGACATACTGGTGGTTTTTGTTTGTTTGAATTTATTTTTAAATCACAGTTGTACCGCATACGAAAATACCGGTTTTGATTCACGGTTGGTTGAATCCGCAGACGAGAAACCCAGGGATGGGGAGGCAGACAGACACGCATCGGTGGCCCTGTGCAGCCCCAGCCTTTGCTGTTCGAGGCGCATCTGTGCCTCTTCATTTCTTTCCCCCCATCCTCCTCTTAACCTGTGCCACTGTGGCTTCTGCCTCATTGCTGCATTGAAATGGTGTTCCCGGAAGTCACCCGAACCCTCATTTTTCTAAATATGATGAGCATTTTCAGTCTTCAGTTTACTTTGTTGATCCTGCCTTCCTCGAAGGAATTTATAAATCTTGGTCAGAGTGAAAATGTAAAATCACAAAGACAATTATTTTAAATTTTTACATTTATTAAAAGCCTTGTGGACTTCAAAGAAGAAGAATCAGCAAAAAGAAACTGGTGACATTAGCTGCTACATACGGCTCCCTGAGATGCTCTGTGATCTCCTGAGTCAGTATAAAAACAGTCTGAACAAGTAATCTCAATGTTCACATGTGAATTAGTCACGTGGTTTGACGTCCCGCTGTGCTACTAAACTGAATCCTGTTTGTAGCTGAGTTTCCTAGAGGAGCAGTAGTCCAGGACAGCGGATGGAAGCGCAGCAGCTCTGGACACGGCCACGTCCTCCTGGGAGAACGGTTATGTCCCTGCCTGCTCTTACTACGCCTGCGAGCTTCCAGGCCCGGCCAGTCGGAGCTTCGCAGTGGGGAACTGCACTCTGGGAGGAGCTTCTGCCCCAAACCTTTCTTTCTCTCCTCTTCCCTGATGGGTCAGTGTTCTGGTCTCAGATTCACCTTCTGGCCTCTGCGAACCGGCACCTTGGTCCAACAGAGCAGTGTGCTGAGAATGCGGCCGATTCCGACGCTCCTTCCCGTTGGACAATCTCAGGCGATTTGTTTAACTTTGAGAAGGTTCAGTTTGCAGTGACGCTCCTGAGGACTAGAGGGTTGTTACTGTAAGGTTAGAGCAGGTGGATGTGAAACATCTGTCACATGGTGGTCACGCAGTATGTTTTGTTCAAATCAGACCAAAACTCAGACCTAGTTGAGAAGTTTATATGTAGATTAAATATCTGGACCAACATTTCCCTTTTTTAGTAGAGTTAATTATGCTGTTTTCTGTTCATTTTAAGTTCTAAAATGGTATGGGAAGATACTCTGTTCACTGTTGGATTTTAATAGGGAAATTATTTGGAGTATATATTTTAGCCAGACATATTACTATTTATTGTTTAAAACTATCCTCAAAATGGCTGAATTAAGCATTTTAAAACTTCATGTCGGATTGTTAATTGAAGAGGGCAATTAACTGAAAGGCCTTGATTAGGACACTAGTAAGTAGGGAGCTGCCTTTTCCAGTGTAGAAGTGCCTCGTCTGTTCAATTACCCATGTTCTGAATCTGTGGTGACTTATTTGGATGTCACAGCTAACCTCAGACCAAAGTTACACTCCTAGCTTGTTGGACCTCCTTATTTGGCAGAAATTTGAGGAGCAGGCATTTTAACATATCAGTAAAAAGACAGCTTCTCAAGTTCACTGGAGACATAGCTGCCAGTCTTCAGTGCTTTGAGCTCAGAATCTATAACTGATCATGATTCGGGGCGCTATTTGTTCGTCCTGAATCTTTTAAAAGAGTAAAACATGAGGAAATTGACTTAATTTGAAACAGGGCAAACTTTGAAAGATGATGAAACACCAGCAATAGGCTGTCAGGAGAGAATGCAAAGTCTCTGTCCAGTTAGCATCAGTAAGAGCTAAATAACCAACTTTCCACAACAGCTTGTTAGAAACCCGTCTAAAATGGGAGCAGATGATCTCTTGAGACTCTCTTTACCTCTAGATTTTGATTTCCTACTATCTCAGCATGACTGTGTCCTATAATAATAAAAAATAAAAAAGAGACGAAGGGAGTATTTGTAGCTTAAGGCAACTTATCTTTAAGAAAACAAACTTCTTTTTCATTCAAGACAGACAGTGTGGAATAATACTAAGGAAAATTAGATGCCTTGCAAGCCTTAAGGAAATATGCCTTCTTCCATAAAGTACTTGTCCCCCGAATTATGGAAATGTTGCATTAGTGATGATTTGTTTAATGCATTTGGGCCCGAGCCCTGAACCGGTGAATGGAAGCAGATGTGCAGTAGTAATACTCTTAGTGTACCACGGGGGAGCACACGTTTGGCCATGCGGTCTCTGTGGCCTCATCAGCAAGTTGTCGCCTGTCGGACTAGGCCTTGCACGGAGTTTCGGGAGGCAAGGAATGGGGTCAGTGCACAGAGGAGCATGGAGGCAAGGAGAGAGGAGCCTCGCTTCTTGGTCTTCAGAGAGGATCACGTGGCAGTTTACCATTGCCTTTTCTCTTCCAAGCCTTGGGATTCACGAAGAGAAGACTAGAACCCTCTATACATAGAGAACTTCTGAAAACTCAGATTTTTATCCTTCAGTACTTAGCTCTGTGTGAAGTATTTGAGAACCTCGTAAATTCCTCCCCAGTTGCTACATAGATTTCTCCCCTGACATTACTGGGTTTTCAAACGTTTAATGCATGTTTATAGAGCACATACTGTGTTGCAGACACTGAGATGCACACTGGGAATACAAAACTTAACAACACAGAGTTCCTAGAATATTCAAGTGTACAATCTAGACTGTAGAACACCTGGGTACTGTCCTCAGATGTGAACTGGCCTTCCAGGAGCAGTGCTCCTGCGCAACCCGACCGGCAGAGCTTCTGCGGCACGTTAGAGGAAAAGGGACGTGCAGAGCTCCCTGGTAAAAGATTGATGTCTGCTGTCTTTCTCGCCAGCCACAGGCCCGTGTGACCTGATACTGACACACATCTGTGTTGCTGAGATTTCTCTTAATTCTAATTATGATCATGGGCAGACTGTGTGTATTTTAACAACCTGAGGCCCTGATACTGCCTGGTCAAGGCTTTTGCTGTTTCCCTCACTCTGATCTATAACAAAAAGCCACGCACACTTCTCATGAGAGCTCCGCTTGTCATCGCAGTGGGTTCATTGTAGTAGGAATCGGTATTCCTTATTGGATCTTTTGCAAAGAATAATCTTCTGCACAGCGTGGTAGGGAGTAACATTCTGTCTCCTGGTTCCTGAGAGAGAAGCTGCTGTTTGTGTTGCGTTGTGTTGTTTGTTTTGTGTTGTTTGTTTTGTGTTGTGTTGTTTGGTGCTGTGTCGTTTGTTTCGTGTTTTGCTGTGTTGTTTGTTTTGTGTCGTGTTGTGTTTCTGAAGAGCCGAGAAGACAACCATAGTGTTTTCATCGTGCCCGAGACAGTGATCCACATGTTAGCGATTAGGTTAGTCATAGAAACGTAAACCTGTGGTTTAACGGTACAGAAATACTTCAAAGTCAGAATAGAATTTGTTTTTCGTAAAGAAAATGACAGTACGATCTGTATCATTGCTACTATGCTTTTCGGCCTTTTAATGCCAAAAGATGCCCGGTTCTGTGGGTTTATCACGTCAGACACTGATGCAGGGAAGACGAGACCAGCGCCAGGGCAGTCTTGCTCCTGCGGGCTCCGAGTCAGCCCTCCTGAGACACTGACTAGGCGGGTTTCGGTGTCAAAAGGTCGCCATGGGTGCTCATGGACATTTTTGGTTTGTGCGTTGGGATCTGCCAGATGGAGTGTGGATACTCGTTTTAAAAACTCAGGCATGTCTGTGCGGGTTCACTAATAGGAACACTGCTGTAAGCGTGAAGGGTGATAAGGCTCAAGTTAGAAGGCTGTTGGTGAAGAAAGCTGCTTTGTCACAGATTTCTGCATTTATTAAATATATGTTTATTAAATTAGAATAGTCGAATCTAATAAGCAAGACATAAGATGATAACTCCTAGATTAAGCATGAATTCTTTTTCTTTGCACAGAGCATTACTTACTAGGCTAAATTTTATGAATGTGTGGTTTAAGAATTTATTTTTAAATTATACCTACCTCTGTAACATTTCAGTTATTAGTAAGAGTCAAGTTTTACCCTTAATGGAATAGGAAAGCCCATATTTTATATGCTTTCGGCACTCGACTGAATTTTAACTCCTGTTCTTACACTAGGAATCCATATGCTTGAACTTAAATTGTAATAAAACAGTCAAATCATGTTTTTCTAGCATCTTCTTTGAATACTTCTTCATTTAGATTCAAATTTTTTCTATCAAAATGAAAATTAGTTTTAGACCTCTTGCCAAATGAGACAAGTTAGTATCCATAAAAAAAAAAAAACCCAAAACCCCACACTTAAATTAGCTCTGGTATTTGATGTAGATTTAATAGGGGTTCTTGTATTATAAGGCACATTCTGGGTGTTTGATGAACTCATTAGTATGGAGAATTTCTCTTCCAAAATACTATTTTGCTTTTGTTTTAAAATTAAATTCTTTACCTTAATGGATAATAAGTTCATCCTTTTCTTTTTCTATAAGTGTCTGTGATCATTCTTCTTAAATTATCTGGCCACTTCTAATATAACGATAATATATATTTTTGCAACTGACTTGGAACAACACACTGTGCCACATATGGAACCAAAAAATATCCTGTACTTTTGAAACCATTTGAACTTTAAAGAGGTTTAAAGGTATAGTTAGCATTTGAGTAACTTTTTGTGAAGCTAATCACAGTCCCATGTTGCATAATTAGCACCACTTAGTATTTAATTTTGGAAACCCAAAGTTGACCCGCTGAAATCTGTAGCCAACGAAACTACTTGTAACAACAACTCTGCGCTGTTCTTTTTTCAACTCCCTCTTTCCTGACACCCCTATGTGTGTCCGTGTCAGAGAGGAGCTGATTGAGAATATAATGTGCAGTGTACTATACTTAGCAGACCAGAAGCTGCTTCCTCCCATATCATTCATTGGTCAACAGTTCAACCCCTTCGTAGAATCTTAGTGCCGAAAGTTGACCTTGGAGGTTGGTTGTTATATTCTCGTTCACTAAAGAATACATTCTCCACTTATCCTGCCAAACGTTCATCTGTCCTCTCTTTCATTGCCTTTCCCCATTGCTGCCCAAGGTTACTTCAGTGTTCTTAAATTATCTGGCCACTTCTAATAGGGGGACCCCTGATTTAAAAATTATAATAGTTGAATTAATAAATGTTTATTATTTTAAAGTAAAATACAATAATACTTATGATAGTTCTGCTTTTATGTAATTTAAGTTTAAATAATTAAGAAAGAAATAGACAACTAATAGGGATGTTAATAGATAACTATTCGAAAGAAGGAAAGCTTAATAATTTGGTGGCAAATTGTCATTAGCAGTACCATAGCCAAAAAATATATTCTGCCTCCACTAACCTCAGCTGAAATGGAGCATCTATATATTTTCAAAGATGTACAGTTAGAATACACAGTTTGACAGCTGACACTGCTAAGAGAATTATTGATAACGTGAAACTTAAAATTTAACAAGATAATAATAATTGTAAAATTTCAGACTTATTCTTACATCCCAGAAACTCATTCTGTGATGACAGATTTTGACTTGAGCATCAATCTGTATGGAAACTGCTCAACTATTTGACTAAAGTGTGTATTTGGTCCATGATCATGAGCATCCTGACTGTTGGAGGACAGTACTATTAGCTGGCACCTTTCCAACTTCTTTTTAGATAACTATAACCAAAAGTGTTAAAGATATTGACAGAGGAATTTAAAACTAAGAACCCTAAGATTAGGATAAGAAATACCTGAAGCATTTTTTTTTTTTCATCTATGAAATCAGTAGTATGGTCCATTAATTAAGTGAATCACTAGTCAGACATAGCCATAACCTGTGGGAAAAGTAGGAAGCTGGATAGATTCAGGTGTAGTTTATAATAATTGGCCTGTTTTCCTTCAGAAACATTCACTAAGGATTTTCCACGTGAACAGGTATTACAGATGGAGCAGTGAGTAAGCCACCATCTTGCTCCTTAGGACTTCAGGGTTGAAGCAGGAGATAGACATTTAAAGAAACAATTATGACCAAATAAGATAACATTATTATTTTGTGCTTAAGACAAAATTAAGTTAAAATCTGCTACTTGTTTTCTGTAGTAACCATTTCAGTAGTTAGGAGAAATACTTTACTAGTGCTTTTTTTCCTGCTGAAAATTATCTAAACAAAAAGATACAGCAAAAGATGAATTTTAATGCTTCACCACCTGTCATTAATGTCACAAGTAATTATAGCCACAGGACTGAAGACTGATTGCTTACCCATGTTCTAGTAATTAAAAAACTTGTGAAATTTAAACTTTTCCAGTTTTTGCCATTGCCATCGGCGATTGGTAAACCTAACAGATGTCTTTAATATATGTATTTAATTGATTTTTACTGATGCTGTACAAAATAATTCTGAACAGGTATCATTAACGTATCCTCTGAGCCAAGCGAAGCACCCCCATTCTCTTCCCACGAGGTGAAAGCACTGTTTTCTGAGCACCAAGGGAGTTCCTGCCTAAGCTTATGTGATAATAGTTGATCGTTTGTTTTTAATAGGAATATGATGAAGAATGGGCTAAGAAAATTCAGAGTGAAAAGTTTCGCTGGCACAACTCTCAGTGGTTGGAGATGGTAGAGAGTCGTCAGATGGATGAGAGCGAGCAGTACTTGTATGGCGATGACCGAATTGAGCCATACATCCACGAAGGAGACATTCTCGAAAGACCCGACCTTTTCTACAACTCGGGTAAGACCACAGCCAACGCAAAACTAAACAGTTTGTCTGCGAGCTGCAAGTTGGGATTTCAGTCTGCCAGCCTTGCTCATTCCCAAGCTTCACAGACACTTCTTTCAGCACATGGATGCTCTTGTGCTGGAGGTTTCAGACGCAACATCGGTCCATACCAAGCAGACCTGTTCAGTCACTGCGATTTTTTCCTGTTTGTCTTTGATGTGATGTCCATAAAAAGGGCTGTAGCCAGGAAGATTAATTGCTCTTAGTTTCTTACATTCTAGGATATAGAACTTAAAGTGACATCTTCAAGATTTCTGACTTCTGTTGGAAAATGTAATTTTCATTTTTCACTATTCTTCATTTATTTAAATGTATAATTTACTAATTTATGTTTTGTTTTCCATATATTTTAAGTCTAATTTTGCTATTGTTTTCGTTTAGTTTCAAAGTAGTAAACTCTATTTGGTTGGGATGATTTAGATATTTTATAGCAATAGTTTTAATTTTTTCCTTCTAAACTCTGCTAGTGTTTTCAAGGTAAAATTTAAATTTTGCATAAATCTTACATACCTTGTTGATTCTGCCTAACTGCCTCTTTCCAGGGATGAGTTTGGCACAAAGATTGGTAAGGTTTTGAGTATTTTGGCTTTTTATGTGTTGCGCTGATGCCAATATTGATATTGCTTCATTGAAGTCATTTAGTTGACGACAGGAAGGAAAGGATTTCTAGTTGAGATCTGCAGTAGGTTTTAAATGAAAAGCATTAAAGTAATTATATCTGAATTAATAGCTCTCTTTTTTCCTACTATGTTTGATTCATGAGTTTTCATAATTGTGTATCGTGCAAATTGCCCATAAACACTGCATTATTTTTATATTTGATATAGATACTTGAATCCCGGAAAATTGATACTTTACTTTGATATTAAATAGATTTCTTCCTAACTGAACTTTACAGTAGTTATGAAATACCGTTTTGTGTTTCAAACCAGATGGTGGAGATCATTAATTTCAACCAACCAGAATGTCTCAGTTCAGTAATGGCAAGCAGCTGTTCCATACATATTCAGATATTCATGAAGTACAATGATGTAAAATATATATGATATGAATTTTTTTGATGATAGAAATCAGGATTTCTTGGAATCAGGTTTCTTGCTTTGAAGACTGATAGCTGTTTTTCAGTGTGAATCAATTCCCAGTCTGCAAACCCGAGTAAAACTTTTAACTACCGCAATAGTCAACTTTGTTGTTTTAATGCAATTAGAGTTTTAGAATAGATTTCTAAAAAGTTATACCACATTTCCAGAATTAATTCACTTAAATTAACCTCTTAAAATGAAAATCATAAACATTTTTCTGTGAGATATTTTATAATTAAAATGTATAACGTGCTTTGTGAGAATTCTAAATTATATATTTTTTTATATATAAAATTTCAAAATTTCAAAACAACTACCACCGATGGAAAAAAATATAATTTTAAGGATTTGGGGGTGAAATATTATCATTAGATATCATCATAGTTGTTTTTTAATACCTGTAGCCTGGCGATACGGTAGATACTTGACTGTGGAGATTTCATTGCTATGAGTTTAAAGATATAGTTCTCATATCAAGCCATCTATTTTTTTAGATAATTAATTATTTTACCTAGTTCATTTTTCATGAATAGTTCATCTACTAGATGAATCTCTATAGTATCTCTTAACATATACCATGAAATCTAGATAGTGCCAGCCTCTTTTACAGTGTGCAGTTGTGTCGTCAGAAACTGCAAGAGGAATTTTTAATACTGCAGATTTGTTCGAATGCAAGAGACATCTTATTTCAGCCCCTGGCCTCCATGAAACTTCAGGCTGCTTCCGATCAAAGCAGCTTCGGCCACAGAGGTTAAGCGAACGGCCCAGGAGTCCCTGGGTCTCCTCCTGCTTTAAAATGAAATAGCACCGCCTGCTTCTCAGTCATTAGAATGGCCGCCTATATTTTCCGACAGTTAAGTATGTCAGAATGTGTCTGTTTCTTGCTTTTCTTTTTAGAAAGGATTTTAGCATCGTCTTATGGAGTAGGAACCGAGCATCCCCTTTAGTTACAGTGTTGTTTCTCTAGAGTCTGAACCTATTGGATTATAACCACTGATTAATTTCTTTTTCTTTCATGCTGTTTGTTTTAGTACTTTTACCAGCAGAGAAAGTACATTATAACTTACAAGGCTGTATTGATAACTGTACACTTCTAAATGACTTTTCCCTTTTTGATCATTCCTCATCAATTGTGGTGAATCTTATTCTTAGCATTTAACATGTAAATAAATATATTTCTGGACTGTGGCTTGTTTCTGTCTTTAGAATCATTGTAAAACAACAGTTTTCATTTACCTTTGTGTTTTTCTGGTGTGTTTTATCAGGCACAGCCAAATAAGCTGTGATTTACTACCTATTTTCGTCATTTCTTTTTTCGTTTTCTTCATTATTGATATCTATTTTCTCCCACACAATCACAATTTCACTGTTAGCTAGTTATGTTTCCATTGACTTTTAAAAAACAAAGTTTATTTCAGCAACAATGTGTAAGAAGGAATCGTTTTTTCACATTTTACTTTTATTTACAATGAGTATAAGCCAGTTTTTTGACTTTCAGAAATCACAAGTCATAAATTACCTGTGCTAACAATAAATTTGCTTTGATTTCATCCTTGATCTACTATGTACCCCATTCTACTCATAAGCATATTTATCATCATTACTTGGAACACCTGAGAAAGGTGTGTGATATATAACCCTGGTATCAAGGCTTCATATAATTAATAATGTACGTGATGCTCTACGGAGTGCTCTGGTGTACATCATCTCTGTCCTGTTTGCTTTCTGATTGTTTAGATGGTGCATGAAATGCTTTGGTTCCTTGTTGCCATCTTTGAAACCATAAGGTTAGACCAGGAGCCTGAGAAGGACACTCCTAGATTTATCTGGAGTTCGTAATGCAGAACATGTGATTCCTTTTTATTATTTCTATAAAAGAATTAATTTTGGATGCAGAATGCTGAGAAACAGATAGTTCCAAAGAAGTTGGGGTCCTTGACTTGAGGATTTAATTTAAGGTATAATTTAACTTTTATACCTCATTCTAGTGAAGAAAGGTTGCTCATATGTCAGAGATGCCTAAATTTTGTCAAGCCACTAAAGGGTGTCGTAGAAGCTGTAGTTTACAGAGTGAATTGCAGTGTCCCAGGATTAATAAAAATTAAGTTCACGAGTATAAATTTTCTCTTTACTCGCATAATATCAGGCTTATAACATTGTTAAACTAGTTGTATTTTGGGTTTATAAAATTTCTGGCTGAATCTTTAAGCTCAGAAATACTTAGTTTGATCTCTATTTGATGAGCTCCCAGTCTGTAGTTCCCTCTCTCTATTCCATTTGTCCTTTTCCTCCTCATTTTTCCCTTTGGAGATGATGGGAGCTCTGAATCAAAATGAAGATGTTGAGAATTTGACAAGAGTTTTTTATATAATTTCTTCCTAATCTGGCTCACTTTCCTAGGACATGTTTCATGTGATATAAACTTTTAAAATATAATTCAGGTGTCATTTTATTTAGTTGTCTTTATATATAAAGTATTTCCGGGTGTTAGAATATTTTATTCTACTGGCATGGTGAATATCTTTGAATTCATTTTCAAAGTGTGGTGTACATTTTTCTTTTGGCATTTTACTTCGCTTTGTTCCTTTAAAACTGCCATATTTCTTAAACCCTGATCCTCACTTATTTGGTTTTAATTTAACAGAGGAGCTTGTTGATTTTTGTGGTCTTAACCTCGTTACTTTAGCCAGATTTTCACAAAGTGTTAGATTCATATAAAATTAATTTTTTTTTTTTTAAGCTGGTCAACTCTCTGTAGTGTGTTGGCATTTCCCACAATTTCATTTTCTTTGTAACTTTTTAATGTTTAGCTGGTCTTTGATTTATAGAATCTTAAACTTTTAGAGGACATAGAAACTAGTCTAAATATTAGACTCTTTTAAGCTACCTCTTAAGTATTTTAAATTTACTGAAGTAATAAGACAAATACTAAAGGTATTCACTGACAATTCAACAATTAAATAGTAATGTAAGTCCTTTGTACATGATATGTAACAAACGGATATATATATGCAGCAAATGAGTAGTGTAGGAGTCTTACGGAAATACAGATCATTTCACTTACTCATTTGCTGACGGTATTGCTTTTTTCCATTCGCTCAATTTTTAATACCTTTACTCTTTAAATAAGTTTTGTTGTTAAATACTTACCTTTCAAGACAAGTCAGTTGCACCTCTGCCAACCTCCCTCCCCAAGCGGGGTGTTTCTACCCCCCTTTTTCTGTCTCTAGCGCTCATTTTGGTACATACCATGTTTATTCCTGTTGCATATCATTTATTAATGAAATGTATTATTTAATTGTATCTTAAGTGTTTGTCTTATATTTTACTTAACCTGAAATTCTAGAAAACAGAAATTATGTCTTGTATTTTTTGTATTTCTCATGGGACCTAGGAAAGTATTATTACGCATATGGTAGATGTAAAATGGTCATCTGGTGAATGAATAATTTGCTTACTATGCACCAGATTTATAAATGATGTTGTGGGTATGACCTAGTCAGTATTTATCCAGAGGTCACTTAACAACCCAGAATACTTTCAAAACAGGACACTTCAAAGTCCTCAGGGCTTTCTGAATAGTTATTGGAAAAGCCACATATTGAAGTATATGTCTGTTCTGCACACAGGATGGCTCTGCAGCCTTCGTTTAGGGCTTTTCCTCAAGTCCTTCTTATTGTTAACTTACTCGTGATTTTATCAAAAACAGGTTATCTGGACTTTGGAGCAAACGAGAAAATAGTATTCCTCTACAGTCAGGCAGAAGTAATAAAGACTTCGATTTAGGAAAAGAAGCACTTTATAAGGAACTTGAAAGAACTTAAAAGTATATTGGTGTAGAGCTACTTAGCATAGGTAGTCAGATGTATCTGATAACCTACAGCACAACTATATAATAATTGATGCTTCTAATGAAGGTTGGGTCAAGAAGTATTTAAATTACATTCACTACACTTTTTAAAAACAAGGTGTGTAAAATATATTTATAAAGATTTCTAACACATTTGTGTGTTTAAAGGTTTGTCAAGCATTGCTTATTTAGAAATTCACTAATTTGAAATATCTAATTCCCTAACTATGTCATACGAATGAAGCTGTCTGCATATAAAGTATGGGACGTACTAGAGTTTGGCTCTTTACTGACCCCATTTCTCCATGTCTTTATTCATCCTGTTTCCTTTGCCTGGACCATCCATACTGTTCCTCCCTACCTCACCTCACGCCTGTCCTTTTCTGTCTTCACAAGACTCTAAGCCCCTTGAAGGCAGAGGTTGTCTTACTAGTAGAGTGCTGCTAGATAGTAGGTGCTCAGTTGAACATTTGTTCATTCGTCGTGCTGCCTTGCTGTAGGGGAACACTTAGCCTGTGTGGTCTTCTGTTCATACTCCCAAGTCATGCTAGCATTTGTCTCTCCAGATTAAATATGCAGGTTATCTTCTGTTGTATTGCTTGATAGAATAGTTTCTTTTTTATTTCCTACAAATATGTTTTACTAGTTACTATTTCCCTTTTTCCTAGATGGATTAATTGCCTCTGAAGGAGCCATAAGTCCAGATTTCTTCAATGATTATCACCTTCAGAATGGAGACGTAGTCGGGCAGCATTCATTTCCTGGCAGGTAAACAGTCTTTCCAAGAAAAATCTAATATATAGTGATTCCTTTGATTTTGAAAAGCTAGACATCTCTTCATTTCCCAGTTCTCTATCTTTTTTCATTAAAGAGTACAAAATACTCAATATTTTCAAGAACATGCTCATTCGATTTTAAATTAGTTTATGAAGTCACATTTTCTATGTAAAAAAAGGAGATCACAGGTCTGAAAAGCACACATGCTCATCACTTTGAAAACACAGGCTGTCTGTTGGAAGAGACAGTACTTTTGCCAAATTAATGAACCCAGATTGTGTCCTAAGTGTTTTCCAAAGCCAGTAAAATATAATTTAAAATAAGAATACAGGATATGTATTTTAACAATTATTCAGCCATTACTGTTTTAAAAAGTTCATACTTTGATTAAAGACTTTTCCTCCGTGGATGGCATTCAAATAAAACATTTAAGGAAAAAAATTTGACATGCCAGCATTGTTCTAAAATTGATTTTTAAAATAGTACTAGAATACGTAAACAATATTTTCTCCTTCATATCATTTCTAGAAGTGTAGAGTGTAATATTTTAATTTAGGCTAACTGTTGAAATTTCACATTAAACTAGTCTGATGAATAGCTATTTGCCAATAGGACTAGTTATTTTTTCTTTAATTTATTTAATTTCCTCTTCTAAAATTCTGCTTTTCTTCAGCATAAACTATTTTCTGTTTGGAGGATGTGTTTATGTATTTTTTAGATGAAAGGATACAATCATGGCTAATATTTTATAACTCCTTAATGATCACTTTTAATAAGCCATTTAATCCAATAATAACTATTGTAACCATTATTGATCATCTGTTGTATATAATCCATTTTACAAATATTTGTCACATTTATTTTAACCTGCATAGCAGTGTTTTAAAGCAGGTATTTAAAGCAGCTATTACAGGAATTTTACAAATGAAGAAATCAAGACACTAATTTAAGTAACCAACTCACACAAGTAGGATGGTACAGAAAAAAGGTTGAACTCAGGTCTCTATGTCTCTAAAGCTTATGTTCTTTCAAACATGATGTCTAATTTGGAGGAAATGCAGCATATTGTAGTGACTTTGCTACAACCACATTAAGAAATATCTCTCACATCGCAGCCCAGTGCACACACACACACTTGTTTGTATATATGTGTGGGTGTGTGTACATGTAACACAAATTCCTTAAACAGTAATTACTTTTACTACCTGTAATGCACCATGATATAGTCCATTTTATTCTGTGATTTAGTTTTGAAGTATAGATTGCAGCCACTATGATGGTTTCACAACTCATCGATGGTCATGACCCAGAGTTTAAAAGCGTAGTGGGAAAACGTAGTATTACATGAAATACGGTAGCTGTAGGTGCAGCACAGTGTTCTGTAGAGGACTGTGAATAAATCATAGCGCTTCAGACATCGTTTTATTGGTGTACTGAATTGTCGTGGTAAGAAACTCCTGGCCTTAGGAAGTGAAAATTAAACGTGGTCGCACACCAGAAAGCGAATGGCTTTTGACTACTTCTGGTGTTTCTGTCTATGTGAGCTGTAATTATTTAAATAGAGGCTCTATTTAATCATCATAACTACTATACTCCATTGTGGGACACTTCACTGGACAGATGTTTTCTAAGACATAACTAGAGAGTAAGGAATGATTTGGTTTTACAATCCTAATATTTACATAGAAGGTTTTTGGTAATGGCATTTATGAGCTTCATTGTTCTGCCATTTATGTTTCACCTTGAACGAAGCATTATTTTTCTATCTCCATCAGGTACTGCCAGTCTAATAAAGGCACACAGATACTAATTGTGTATTACTTATTTGAGGAAGACTTACTTTTGTTTTTATATATAATTATGTGATTGTTAAGAACCTGAACATTTCATTAACATTGCACATACAAAAAAAGAAAAAGAACTTATGAGCTCAATTCAGGAAAATCTCTCATTTCTGATTTTTAAAAATGGTCATTTTATAAAACAATGAAAATGTTTTGAGAAATGGCTGTACTCGATGATTAAGTTACATGCCGTATTCAAAGGTTTCACAATTTTATTCCTTAATTCTGTTAATAACTTCTTATAAACGACTGGGAAGAGTCTCTTACCTTCATAAATCCAGTTCCTTTACAAGGGTAAAAATATTTAGATAGCTTCTTTCATATCATAAAAGGCACATCACAGTAATGTTGGCTTAAAAGATTAGTTAATAAAACTTACCGTAGACTATTTTCAAGTCAAAAGAGTGATATACTTATTTATTATAATCGTTTTGATTTGAGAATTGTTTGCCTTTTAAAAAGAACTTCCCCTGAGAAAGTTAAGTCTTTCGACTCTTGTCTTTTGTAATTTTTCAGGCCTTAAATTACGCAACTGTATCATTGTCTTTTTTCTGTTTCCAGAAGAAACAATTTACAATGAATTTCTTCAGTTTCTTTGTAGGTAATAGATCAGATAAGAAGGGATTCTCAATTGGATCAGCAGAGACAGAAAGAAAATCTACAGTGTAGCCCAAACTCACAGTTGTTCTTCCTGCATTTTTTACTCCGGAATCATTTATTCAGGCTTTTATTCACTCTTTTTCGGTTGGTTGAGATTCAATTATAATAGGATTTCTGTGTTCTTTGATAGTTACAAACCATAGATCTTAACTCTGGCATATTTTTTAATTCTGCAAAGATTTAAGTATTTTAAATTGCTGCATAATTATTCACATATTTTGGCACGAAAGTTTGCCACATAATGTCCCAGATGTGAAATTTGAAACTAATGGCTACCTTTCAGTTTCTGATATCCAGTAGATAAATTTAGAGTCTGTTAGATCAAATAACATTGACTTAAAATCATACTTTTGAAAATTTTTATTTTAACTGATTTTAAGCAAAATAGGAATTTTTTCGAGAAATGTAACCAGAAGGTGTTGAACTCTTAACTCTCTCCATCCTCACTGTGGAGATATGAATAAGCAGACGTAATGGACAACATGAAGAATTTAGGTTAGCTATGAAAAAAACAATGCCTTGATTGAATTTCGAATATTAAAAAGCTGATTTTTAAATACTTTGAAAAAGGGGGAATGTTATCTATTTTAAGATCGCTTTATTTTGAACATGGAAATTATCCAGATGACTTCAGATTCTTTCCCCACTCTGTTCTTTATCATGTCTTTGGTAAGTGAGCACTGTCAAGTTACCTGGGAAAAGAATAGTAAAAAAATTAGTGTATGAAACGTGAATTTTATCGTTGTCATCGTTTCTGATAGTTTGAGAACGTGGAGCAGCGGCAGTGTGCAGTGTTGCGCCCTTCGGCCAGGGCATGTGGCTTTTCAGTCTTTGTGGTTTTTTAACATCAGTTTCCGCAGGTTCAGGTAAAGTAGGTGACCCCAAGTTCCTGCAGGGTAAAGAATAACTTTCTAATTTGTATGATAAGAGGTTTTTTTAAATTGTTTTAAGAAAAATTCTTTGCTTTCTTCCTAAAATGGCAAAGTTTAGTAATGGACAAATCTGTTAAAATGCGGAAACTACGCCAGATTTAGAGAATCATTTAAACAGGTCAAATTAATGTTTTTCTTAAAATCCAAAGCAGGGGCTCCTTCTTAATCTGGATGCCTACATTTTTGTAATATAGCAAGGCAGTTTAATTGGAAACACTGAAAACCGTTCAACTCATCTATCCTATTCTACAAGAGAGACTAGATGTTTGATAAAATAGATCTTGGCAGTTGGACAGCGGATCTTGGGTTTTAGACATGTGTCAGTATCAGTTTGAACCTTTTGGCGCCAGAATTTCCTGACATTTAGAGGTAATGCAAAATACATTAGGGCTCCAAGCCATTAGTTACAGAGTTGCCAATCCCAGAGGGTCCGATGTAAATCTTCCCCTCCCCATATCTGAACTGGTGTTAGAAAGTAAAGTGGGACTTGCTATTGAAGCTAATTAAAAATAATAGGCGTAAGACTAGCTTTTCTCCCCCTTTTTACCATGTATTCGTACCATATTTTTAGACCGTTTTTTTATTATAACTTTTACTTTTCAAGACTAACAAGAACCTCATGTTGAGTATTTTTAAACTGCTTCCAGCTTTTACAAATCAGTTTTTGTTGCAGTAAAAATGGCCCATTTTTCTTTTATAGGAATCCAATTTTCATAAACTGGAAAAAAAAATTTGCAGAGACTGCTTAGGTTTCCTTGGGGCTTTGAAAAATGTTTTTCAGAGGGCCTGGAGCTCTTCTTTGTGGTTGGCACAGTGATGTCATTTACTGACCATTTCACTGGAGTCAGACGAACTAGCCGTGTGCATTATCTGGGCCTCCGGTTCCTGCCCTTCCATTTTCTGTGGTAATACAGCCCGCCTCTTTTTTTTCTTTCTTAGAATACTTCAGCCTTAACTTGTCTGTTCATTATATTTATTATATATTATAAGTATGCACCTTTTATTCTGTTCACTCTAATTTTTTTTCAAATATTAAATCAAAATTCAAATGCTAGTCATACTCTTAAAAATCATACTGCATAGACCTGACAAATTACCCATTTCCTTTTAATACATAAGAGGTAATCTTTTATCCAAACTTTTAAATGTACATTTTTTTCCTAAGACAAGGACTCTACATATAAAAATTAGACTTATTTCTGTAGCTATTAAGCCACCTTAATTATACTCATCTATTAACTCAGTTTTTTCACTTGAGAAAAGCTCCTCAGAATTACATATTCCCTGTCTAAAAAGCATTGTGTCATGTTTATAGAACTATCTATCATTTCTAGAACTAGACGTTATGAGATTATTTCAAAACAGTGATTCAAAGGAGAAATCAAATTATTGTCTATGTGATAACCCTTAATTTGGCCAATCCAGAAGTTCTTTTATATTGAGTGGAAAGTAAATATGCCTATCAAACCCCTTCTTTGATAAATCCTTTATCAATTTTAATCGATATCACAAACTCTCCCATTTGTTCTAGTAGTTTAAGAGTCAGTTACCTTCATTGCCTTGGCTGTAGTATAAACGTCATATGGAAAGATCAAAAAAAGTGAAAAGAACCTCCTAGAAACATTTCCTTTGATAGACATTGAGACCAGCCATTTGTTCAACAGCATTGTAAGAACTAAGTGATTGGTATATATTTATGAAATCTTTTAAAGATAATCACTAACTAAAACATTGCTTTATTTAGTGTATTATTAATTTTTTATCAATAATGAACATAGCCTTTTGTTATTTATTAATGTCTTTTTCTCAATGGGGAACATACTTCATGAAACCTTCAAAAAAAACTCTTGACTTTAGTAATTTTTCCAGACACAGTGATTATAAAATAAAGCAGCCAGATTCCATTTTTGCCTATCAATTGCCAAAGATTTTTTTAATGTTAATACCCACATACAAGAGCATCTCTTGTAGGAATTTAAATGGATAAAACCTTTATGAAATATGTTTAGTAATAGAGGATAGAAACTTTAAATTATTCACTTCCTTTAAGTCCGTAACTTCATTTCTAAGAATTTATGCTTATGGCATAATCAAAGATAAAGCCTGCATAAATAAATTATTAAAATAAATTATTGTGTGTCAGGGAAGATAGATATACTGAACGTAGTGAAGTACACTAATTGTGGAATAAACGATATTTTCAGTAGTGACTTTTGTGCCATATGATTTTGTCTACAATATTGCATGATTTTGATGCAATATTAGATTATATTGCATCACTGTTCTGATTTAAGTAAATATGAAAGTCAAAATAGGTCAAAAATAGATATATTTAGCAATAGATACTCAACATAAACTTCACTTTTTAAAGAATTGACCACAGAGACCTTATAATTTGCTTCTCCCTTATTGAAAATTATTTTTTACAAAAATGTTATTCACATTTAGGGTTCTGATAACATAAAATGGAGTGCACTCTGCCACGTGGGTAATTCTAAGATTGAAAGTCGGCAGTGTGTCTGGTCCTTCGTGTTTATTCATTTGCATGTGTTAAAACATTATGACAACAGATTCATTGATTTAATATCAATATGTAAACATTTTCATTTTAAGGCTTGCCTGTTAATTAACAGCATATATTATTAAAAAAACAAAAACTTACTAAATGTTTTGTATATGCAAGGCACTGTTACACATTTTATTTGCTCTTTGTTCTTGACGTGCACATTTGCATAGGTCCCTAACCCTTCTTAGCTGTACCTAGTTTGGGATATTTGCAAGAGTTGCTTCTCAGTTTAGATGGAATTTTGTTAAATCATGATTAAAACACACAGAGTAAAACCTCTTTATAGAAACAGTAGGGTTAGGTAACAGGAAGGTATCTTGTTGACTTTTAATAATTGCTGTGTTTCAGAATATATTGTTAGATCTCAAAATATCCAGATCTGCAAATTTTTATTATAACTATATTTGGTTATCCAAATGACATTGTTTTTAATGTATATAAAACATGTATTTCAAGCTCAGTAATGTGTTATACCTAGGTATACCCAGTAGAAATAAATTTAAGTTTTTTCCACCTTCATCAGTATTAACCAATCAAATGTATGGTAAAATTTCTTGAATAATAAATCCATTCCTAAGAGATAATATTATATGACAGGTAAAATTATATTTAGGGTAATGAAGTGGTCATTTCCCTCTTAAACGTGTGAGAGGGTGAAAACATGAGAACAAGCCGTGCAACACAGTTCGCTGAGAAAATCAAACCAATGCACATAAATGGTATTTACACTATGAGATTCTTGCTCTAACACGATCCTTACATTACATTGCATTTTCTTTCTGAATACTCCCATAGCGATTTTGCCATTTTTTTTCAGAAGATCAAATGCCTTAGGAGCCTT
The DNA here is from genome assembly GCF_902729225.1 of Pteropus medius. NCBI lineage: Eukaryota > Metazoa > Chordata > Mammalia > Chiroptera > Pteropodidae > Pteropus > Pteropus medius. Next base: position 13,771,236 of record NW_024349225.1, read on the forward strand.
CTAAAAGTTTCAAGTAAAAATATGTTTAAGGCTTTTTTCTAAATCTAAGTATACAAAGAATAATAACTAGCATTTAGCTAGCATTTATATCATGAAGTATCTCATTCGATCATCAGAAAGTGTGTGAGATAGACAAGGCAAAGAATCGTATTGTACTATCTGGTTTGGGGCCAGTCCCTTAAAACTATCTGAACCCTAATTTCTACATGTCTTTCAAACCAGATAGCTGATAGAGAGAAGCCTGGGAGCTTGGTAAGAGCCAGCAGGCTCACTGTGCACCATTACTGCCTGCAGATAGCAAGGCATGATATCACCCTGAGAGTGAGCTGTGTTTTAGAAAGTTTTAGAGTAAATGTTATTAGAGTTTGGAGTAGGATATGTAGGTTTCGTTTTACCGCCCAACATATTGTTTACCTGTTTTGCTTTGATATATTTGACACGATTTACTGCAAAGTGGTGCTTTGGATTGCTTGTAGGCACGTTGCTGCAAACGTATTAACACATTAACCAGTTAGTTCACTACCATTAAATTTTCTTAAGTAGTTTGTTCATTCAGTTTTTTGCAGGTTAATCCAATTAGTTGTATAACAAATGAGGATGAAATGAGTGGGGTAATCTCAGTCTAGAATGGTCATTTGTCTCATGCAAGTCATTTATTTAGCTAATTAACCAATGTCAATGTTTATATACATGGTGCTATTGTTTTTTGTCTATAAATGAATCCTTATACATTAGTCTTGTCTTACTTGCTTAGACTTTATTATAGAGACAACTTCTTTCTAGCCTTGAAAAGGCAAGGGTATTCGGGTCCACTGCTTGGACACTAATGATTCCCATTTCCCAAGGAGAATTTGAATTAGGTTTTATTAGTAAATTGGGCCTATAACTTTTGAGGCCAGATTTTATTAGATTATCACACATCAGCATTAGCAAATTGTAAACTTTACTGAAATATAGAAATACAAGCCAGAAATCAAGGCTTAGAATTCTGGAAACTTGGGAAGATGTTTTACCCTAGAGAAATTATACTACTGACTTGGAAAAATATTTTAAGTAATTTACTTTCCTTTGGAAATTTAGAAGTAGGAGAAGTTGGCGACAGAACTGCCCTTATCAGGCTCGTGTTAATTTTCACTCTGGTGACCTGAGCAAAGTTTTCGGAGGCATGCATGTTAGTTGTGTGTAAGGTCCGAAGGTGCTCCCAAAGAAAACCAAATTTGAAAACCAGATTTATTGTCACTTTATTAGGACTTTTCTTTTGGAGCAGAAATTTGGCATAACTGAGGCTATAAATTAAAAAAGTAATCTGAATATGACTAGATCCTATAGAAATGTTAACACATCAATTATGGTATAGCAGAAATGACAGGGAGTTAATCCAGTCATGACTGAGAAGTTAATTATAGCGCCACCATTTAAGTGCAATTATCTAGTGTTAAAGTTCATACATTTTTATATGTATTAATTGCATTTTTGTTGGCTGTAGAGAAATATAAAACTTAGTTGTAAATTTAAACGGAAAGAAAATAGAAAGTCCTTAAGCAAAGATGACTGCTTTTATATTTGACCTGTGAAATGCTCTTCTTTTCAAAAAAATTATGAGGTTTTCTTTGAGACTAGTATGCAAATTACCATCGGAAAGCCTTGCTTATTCATATTCTAATGAGAATAACAAAATGTAAGCAATTTGGTTGATAAGTACCACCACCCCCTCCAAAAAAATAAATAAATAAATAAATAAGAGAGAGAGAGGGAACTAGAGCATGCCATCTTTTATTTCCTCAAAGTCTGGATTCAATGATTCTGAGCTGGGGGATATTTTCTAATTTAAGGTTGATTTATTCTAGCCCATCTGTGTTTTGATTGATTTAACAGTGTGATTTCAGTATTTATGAACAATTGTTAAAAATTTATTATATTAGAAATGTTAAACCAAATATTTTTTCTTAAATATTATTTGAAAAAACAGATTAAACCTAGAGCCTATAGGTTTTTAAATGTAATATTAATTAATTCTCATATTCTCCACAGTCCTTCCAGATGTACTGTTACAAATAGCTCACCCCTCAGATATGAGCCATATGGGCTCTTTAAACTGATTTGCACTTATTTTGAATAGGAATTGTACAGATTGCAGATGAATTATTAAAGTAAATGTACATTGCCAAATAAATCTAAGAGCAAAATATTAAATTGTAGTAAATGAGAAAGGAATGTGCAAATGAAGACCTGCCTGCTTTAATAAGCTTAGTGGTTTACCTTCTCAGTTTCAACCAAGAGAAGAGTTTCTTCTCTCTTTTTTTGTTATTGTGTTAAAAATGGAAAGAAAAAACGTCTATAAAACTGCTTACAGAAGTATCTAAGACAAAAACAAGGAAATATAATGTTCTAAACTCAGCCGGTCCAAACCACTTGAGCTGCTATGACAGCTCATAAAACAGAGTAGTTTTTAACTGGGCTCTGTTTTACATTGCCAAAGTGAATTTTCCTTGCAGGAAGTAGCCAGAGGGTTTATTTAGTTTCCAGTCCATGGCTTTGATCTTTCTGTACTGTCACATCTCGGGTTACATAGCTCTTTTTCACTGCAGTAAATCTGCAACAGTTAATGAGAATAAAATTTCCTCCTCCTCACTGATCGCATGCTGTTAAATGCCAAACCACAGCCAACTGCGTCTTTGCAGAATTTCAACTACAATGTATGAAAACAGTGCAATCAGTTTAATCTTGTTGTCTTTGTAATTCATTTTATTGGGCTTTCTTTCTTTTTAAGTGACCTACTTTATCAAGTAAGTGGTTGCAAGGCCAAACCTGGGAGAAAGATTTAGAACGTTAACAAACTGAGAAGAGGAGGCTGTGCCTGTGTCCTCGGAGGTGGGGCGAGGGGCCGAGCGCACGCTGTATTACCATTAAGATTCAAATCGGGTTTTTAGAAATCCCAAGGCTTGCTTCCTCCTCAAATAAAAGTTTGATATTTCTTTGGTTATGTCATATGTTCAGTTACAACATAAATTTGTACTTGGCATGTAATAAATCAGAACATAATTTTTAACTTTTGATTGAAGAGAATATTCCTTAATATTTAATGGAGTTTAAAGGATTTCAGAAAACTTGATCTCCACATTATAAGAGCTATTCTTAAAGATAACATTGTCATAAACATCCACTAAACCATCCTATCAAATGGATCCTTATACATATCGGTTATATTATAAATCTGTTGAATAAATCAATGGAAATTTAAAGTCACATTTAAGCAAACTATTTTATATATTATTAAACATACTCATCTTCATGCTGAAATACAATAAAATCTCTTTTTTTTTTGGTACAATGAAACCTCTTGGTCGAGGCATTAACTTTGATTAGGTTACTATAGATCATAAAATTTATTTTTCACTTATATCTTTTATCTTTTTTTACTCTCTTATTTTGTGTTTGGCAACTGGAATCTAACTTAACTCTGTCAAGAAATTTACTCTTAGAAGGCCATTTTAGATGATAGCTATTGATAAATAGGTTTCATTGATATTTATATAGGTTATTATAAAATATATAAAAGAAAGAAACCAGTTTCTAGTTTCTCACCACTGAAGTTACATTTACTGTTACCTTACAGCCATCTGATCCCACAGAAGAAATAATTTCTAGTCTCATGAAAATCAAAATGTTGGATATAAAACAATAGTGTATAATACCCATTCATTGATTTGGATAAATATCATAAAAACAATCACTAAAAATGTATTGCACCTCAGAATACTATTTCTAAATTGGGGGCAGTAAAGTCAGATCTCCTGATAAAACAGAGGATCCACTTGGGAAAGTGCCAGTTACTTATCCCACTAAGAAAGGAAGATGAGAAAGGAGTGATTTGAAAATTTTAAAAGAGAGAGGTGCGGTCCTACCCCTAGGCCTTTTCAGAAGGTGTATTAGGTATAACATAGTAATGTTGAACTTTAAAATTGTAGCTTGTACTCTTAGAATTATTGTATTTTCAGATAAGCCTAATTGTGTGTACTTAAACTATAGCATCATAGTTTGCATATGGAAAAAAAAAACGATGGAGGCTAAACACAGAATTTTAGACTCTATCAGGGGGCAGCTGTTTTGTAGTTTGCTTCTTCGTTTTTCTGCAACTTTAAATCTTCATTTGCTGCAGCTTTAAATCTGCATCAGACCATTAGTTCCTAATGTATCCCAAATTCTGGATTTGAAAGTCTGCAGAAAATTTCTATACAATATAAACATTAATTTTAAAGTTTTTGTTCTTAGTTTTCAAAAGAGAATGAGATTAAAAAATCTTAAGTGAAATTGCTCAAAAAAGTTTGTTTCTGGAACATGGACAATCCAGTCCAGTTTTAAATGAAATTACTGAAAAGAATTAGAAATAATTCAGCCTTTAATGTCATACTGACTTAATCTATATTCTAATTCCATTATTTGAAATGTTATTCTCTAAAATGGTTTCAAATCTGTCTACAGTCTGAGATGTGTTGATTAATAATAATGATGGCATTTATTGTAATATATTTACTGAGTACCAGGCGGTAGCTTATTGCTATTTGTGACATCCCTGTCTTGATTAAATCTTCACCACAGCTGGGGGAAGGAGCCATCATTCTTAAGAAAACCGAAGCTTATGGTTACCTTCCCCCCCCAGCCTCTGCTCTTACGTTTGCCCACCTTTCTCCCTTCTGCAATGAAGGACGTGTCCTTTTGTCAAAGTCTGGTCGGCCTGTTTTGCTCCGAATCCCCACCCTTTACGCCTGGCCCTTTCTGTCAGTGTATGAGCAGAACTGGACTGCGCAGAGCTAGCCTGTCTCTGTCTCCTTGTCACGGCCCGGCCACTGCCCGCGTCGCACTCTGGTCCGACAGACTCCTCCGGACGCCTTCCTGTTCACGCCGCGGTGTCTCCGGGCGCGTGGGAGCCGCGGGGATCTTCATGTCGCCGTAACCGACAGGCCTTCCTCATCTTAACTCTTTTTGGCGCGCTGCCCGAGCCCCGCCGTTTGGCGCTTCCTGCTGTCAGCTCTCAGGTCGCCCCGTTTTCCTGCTTGCGCCTCAGCCCCTCGCCATCCTTCCCCGCGCTCTCTGCGGGACAGTCGTCCTTTCTCCTTTAATGGCTTCCACCCTGTTCAGTGCCCACACCACTCTGAAGGGCCCACTTCCCTCACCGCACCCGCCACCTCGAGCAGGGGGCCCCAACCCCGGCCGTGGACCGGTACCGGTCGTGGCCTGTCAGGAACCGGGCCGCACAGGAGGTGAGCGGCGGGCGAGCGAGCGAGCGAAGCTCCATCTGTGTTCACAGCCGCCCCCCAGCGCCAGCATCACCGCCTCAGCTCCGCCTCAGGTCATGGGGCGTTAGATGCTCATAGGACCACCGGTCCCTGGTGCCAGAAAGGCTGGGGACCGCTGGCCTAGAGGGTTTCATTCACACCTGTGGCTTTAGATACTGTCTGTAAGCGTCCGTTTTTCACAGACCTCCCGTCCTGAGCACCAGCCTTATGCCCCTCGCTGCCTAACATATCCATCGGTGTGAACACATCCGATGGAATGTTTAACAAAACCATCAGAGCTAACGTTCGATGCAAGGGGATTCTTCCCCGGCCTCCATCTCAGTAACTGTCACCACCATTCACTAGTTCAAGCCATCGACTTGTAGCTGCCTTTCCCCAGCGCTGCCACCGTCCCGTGCAAACCGTCGCTACGGCCTGCTGGTTTTCCTTTGTAGACCGCGTCAGGTTCGGCTGTTTCCGTTTCCACCATCGTCTGTCACCTTGACTGTTCATTAATAGTCCTGCTGCTTTTCTACACTCACCTTCCCTTGCAGTCCATTTATTTTCACAGTACCCATCATGATCTTTTTATTATTAATATTAGTTAATCAAATTATATAGGTTTTGGGTGTATATCCTGGTCTTTTTAAAGTGTAAATCAGATCATGTCTCCCACCCGCCGTCAGTGGCTTCTCACGCTCTCACAATGAAATGCCGACTCCTCGCCGTGGTCTGCGAAGTCCTGGGCATCTGCCGCTCGCCTGCTCCCAGCCTCAGCTCGGCTGTCCTGCCCCGCAGACACGCCCCGGTCCTTCCTCTCTCCAGCGCCTTCGTGTTCACATTGACTGTTCTTCTGACTTTGGAGTGACTGGCTTATTCTTGTCTTTCAAGTCTCAGCTCATATATTATTTCCTCAGAATCTTCCTGACAAAACTAGCGAAGAAGCTCTTTCCCGCCTTATCCCCTGATCACTGTCTGTTTTAGCATCCTGACCACTTATTTTTGGTTCACTTGTTTATCTACCTCCTTCCATAAGAACGTAGTCTCCGGAAGAGCAAGAACTTTGTCTTATTCAAAGTTGTATCTGCGGCGACTGGCACACACCAGGCCCTCAACAGATGCTTGTTTATTGACTCGTAAGGGCCAGAGCCAGTATTCAGACACACTGCCCGTGCTGTGTTTTATTTTCAATGTGAACTTTTTTTTTCAATGTCTTAAATTTATACTTAATCTTTACTCTTTCAGTATTATCCTTTCAAATATGCAATGCAAAATATTTATTAAATACATAAGATATATATGTATATATTTAGCATTGTGATCTTGTATCATAAAATTGTTGGTAGGAACCTATGCTATATGAGAACATTTTTAATAACCTATATAAGATAAATACTGTCTTTTAAATTGCAGCATTTTATACAGATGAAGGTGCCTGCCTTCATGGGTTAGATTAGGGAATTCTTAGCACACAGGTATTCTACCACGTATCTAATTGAGTATTCTGAGAAGTACTCATCTATGCTGAATGTAAGCATTCTCTATCAAAATATTTTTAAAGTTTATTGGGAAAAGAAACTTTTAATGTCCCAGTATTAACAAGTTTTGTATAAGTTTTTATTATCAAATATCCTAAGTTCTGTAGAAACATATTCTACATTATACTGAAAATGAATAGAGGGTTTCTTTGATCTTGTTCCTTTACTATTACTTGGTCTTAAGTAATGACCTGTGAGTAACCAATAAATCAGAAGTATAACATATAGGCTGCTAGAGATTGCGATTTCCAAAAGATACTTTTAACTTTTAGAGTTTCTGTGATGACAAATGAAATTAACTTTACAGACTGTAAAGTAAAGATATAATCAAGGTAAGCATGTGAGCATGTTTTCTTTTGACACTTAAAATTTCCTTGATTCAGTAACCTTTTTAATTGACAGGCACTAGGGTGGGCTCTAGAGATAGTAAGAAACAACACTTTTACCCTTGAGAAGCTTATAGTGCAGGGTTAAAATATAATTTTTTGAGATGACCTGAAGTATCTTATTCTTTATTTCAACTTTATTTTTTTAAAAAAATATTTAAGAGCAATAGTATTGTTAGGCTTAGAGAGGAGATTTAGAAATTAATACCAAATACAGTGTCAGTCTTGGGACTTCCACGTTCCCACCTACTCTTATGTCATTCCCACACCTCGGCTAAGTGTGTGTGTGAGCGGGCACGTGCTTGTGTGTATACATGTGTGTGCACGTGTTTGTGTGCGTTCAAGTGGAATAAACATCTTAAACATTTCTGAATTGTCCTTAAGCTTAAGAGCACGCAAAACTAACCATCTTCGGAAAAGAATGCCACACTGTCTTAAATAATAAACACTTTTTAAAGGAGTATGCTACTTGGAGTGTTACCATTCTTTAGCTTACTTCCATTACGAAAGATTATACCTTTAGTATTTTATTACAGAAAAAAAAATCAGGCAATCCGGCGACAATGTTATAAGTGAATTATGCCTCAAAGCTGGAGAAAAGATAAAATTTTAAAAAGTTTTAAGATCCTGTGATGAATTTTCTTAGATTAAAAATGTAAATAGATTTATAGATTTAGACTTTTTGCATTTTATGCCAAGCAGTGAAATATTTGAAAAAGAATCACGTTGTTATTGAAATGAAACCTCCTGAGCTATGTAGGCAACGCGGCGCTTCGGTGGTCTGGTAATTCACTCGAATTTAGTTATTTCTTTGTAACAGGGGCTGTTCAGTGGGATTAGTCCAGTTGGCAGCTGATTTTTGCTTTCTAATAGAGATGATGCCTCTCTAGAAACATCTGTGTCCTACAAAATGTAATTCGAATAATTGTGAGATTTGAGGAAAGCTGTTTTATCAAGTTTATTGTAATTGTTGATTTTCGATGTCTTCTATCTCATGGATAAAGGTCTACTGAGTAGAGACCTTTCATTTTAGGTAGGAAGTTAGCTAGGTAACTAGGTAGGTAGGAAGATCGACTGATCGATCGATTGATTGGTATTCCCAAGGGAACAAGTGACAAGTCTTTGAACTTGTTTTGATACCAACATCAGAGCTATTGATGACTTCTCAATACCCTTAATTGGGAGAGTTTTAGATGGCAAAGTTTGTTAAGGGGGTTAATTATAGACTATAATTCTGTAGATTTCACCTGTAGGAGTTTTGGGCCAGCTCGCAGCCTTTCAGTAGTAGCCCAGGTCACCTAGTAATCTCATGGCTCCTTATGCCCCCATCAATGAAATAGAACGCAAACTTATTTCCAAGGGGTAAGTATGGATGGCTCTCTCTAGTAGACTCTAATTTCAAATGCTTCTCGTTTTTGTATTTGAGAAAAATGATTAGTAATTTTCTAAACTTTATATTTCTATTATTGAAATTATTGATGAATATAAAATATTTGTATGTCTATGTTGGTTTTTATGTCAAAGCTGCATATTTCTGTGGTCTCATGCCAGACTAGTGAGGCATGATTAACAAATGCTTTCTTGTGCCCTCTGATTAAGTTAAAGATTAAAGTTAAAGTCTTGAATAGACTTATAAACAGGAGCATAATTAGTGATTTCCTAAGTATCTTCTCTTTTGTGGACATAAGTCAGCATTCTATCTCGTGTAACATACATGTATATTTTTAAGTTTTTGTTGTTTAGCTTTATCTAAAGTTGATATATCCCACTTTTTCAGAAACTCTTTCTATATCAGGATTTTCCAGCCAAAAACAAGGCACTCTTATATTGGCCTGTCAGAATTTAAAAGGCAAAGTGGTCTTAAACAGGAATCCAGATTCTTAAACAGGAATCCAGATTTGTGTGGACAGTATCGAGTGGCTCATTCGGAGCCCCTTGAATGTGAAAGGAAGGGAGGAGGCTTCTGTGAGCATAGTTAGGCAAGCCCATTTTTAAAATTGCAATCGTAACTTAAAAATCCCATCTTTTGAAGTTGATACAAGAAATCCCGTAAAGCTCTATATGCATGGGTGTTCAGACTCCATGCTGAGATGTCTTTTGAGGTGGTGAATAAACAAGAATTCTTAAAAGCCCCAGAAACATTTTTTAAAAAGGCTTCTGGGTTTTAAGGAGTTTATAAATATTGGACTATTATAATTTAACTCTTTCTTTGTCTACACTAAGGGCAAAAAAAACCTGATTATAATTTCTGACAGTCGCGACTTGCTTTTCCCCAGAGTCTGGGGAGGGGGGCGCTGTTTGCCACCCGCAAGTGGGCCCCATGGTCATTTACGATAAATCAGTTACCTTTCCTCGTCCCGCGTACTTGACATAACTAACGTAAGCAGACAGTCGACCCTTAACCCGTGTGGGGATTCAGGGCAGCATCCGAGGGCCGCTGGAAAACCGCGCATAACTGCAGTCGCCTTCCGCATCCGCGGATTCCCAGCTCCGGAGCTGAGCCTTGGACAACTCGGTTTGAACTGTGCTGGATGAGCAGTTGAAAAACCATATATAAGCGGACCCTTGACCAAGGGTCAAGGAACCTATGTGCTAGTTTGAAAGACTGCCTAAAACCCAGTTCTGCTTGTAATCTCAACAATGGATGGTGCATTCCCATCTCCCTAAAGAAGGCTCCTCGGAGTTGCCCAGTGTGCTTATAAGTCCCAGGCTGTAAGGTTGGCACAACCCAAGACACCGAACATCACAGAATGAAAACACCCCACCCTGAACACGTCCGTGACCTGTGCCTTTTTAAGGAGAAGCCAGCGCCATGTAGCAAACCTGAGTACAGGAATACACAGTGTGGAAAGTAACTAAAAACCTTACCTGGATTTACTACTTTCAATATAAACTCACTGAATATAAAATAAGGTTAAGAAGCACGTAAAGAGACTTTGCCAGTATTTTTCGTCGCTACAGATGTCGTGTCGTCCCCATCGGCCCTGGCAGAGTCGCAGGGTCTGATCGTGCGGTGCCCGGGGACTGCGTGGTGGAAGGCGTGGTCGGCCGCGGCTTGTTTCCGTGCAGCAGCCGCTGGTTGTGCAGTGGGCACAGCGCCTGTGAGTTGTGCGAGAGCCCTGCCCTGTCTGTGCAGGCGGCACGTGGAAGAAGCGTGGAAGAAGCGTGCCAGCTGCGACCCAGGCTGTCTTCACTGTCGGTGCAGGTGGCAGGGGCCAGAGCTTTTAAAGTATTCTTAGGGAGGGCTCTCTCATTTTCATATGCCATGACCGTGACTGTACGAGTCTCTGCGCCGTTCCCGTCAGGGACTTGGAGATGATAATCTGGAGGCAGAGACAGGTGGGAGGGGATAGCCATTATTCTTATTTTACAAAAAGAAATCATGACAAAGTCACAGATAGAAATGGAAACAAGTTATATCAGTGGAGACGTCGCGTTCAGATATCCTGGTTTTGAGGTCATTGCACCTCTTTAAAAAAATTCAGGAGCTGTTGATGAGTTCATACTTGTTAGTTTTGCTAAATTTAGTAAACATAATTGTCAGTCCTTAAATCAAAGGAGAAAAATGCCCACGTATGTCAGTGATAAAGAAAAAGTGTGATGTTTCTGTATGTTGCTTTGAAAATAATAACTTTAAAATATGGTAATAGGCTACAAGGCTGAAAAATATTTGTTAGGGTCACGTATTTCTACGTTGCGGTCTACACTGAATTCAGTGTGCGCCCAAAGTGTGCCCATTCTGTGAAGGCGACACAGAAATAACTCGTTTTATCGTCAGATGACTGCAGTCCGGTTGGCCAGGATGATATAACCCCGTTCACACCTTTGCAGCCTGAAGTCAGCCTTAGGCCTAAGTAGATGAATTTACCTTGTTTATTTTTTTTTTCATTTTTATTTTTTTTAAAATAGACCCCTAATATAACAAATATATTCTCAAGGACCAAGAAAGCTTATAAAATTTAGAGAGTGGAGATTTGCTTTAGTACCTACTTTTCTAATGCTAAATGCAATGTTGGTACATTAGACAGTATACTGAGATCCTAAATGCTTTAGAGGATACTAGATAACTTCGAAATATTTATCTGACCTGTACTGATTACTGAGGTTACTGATTTAGTGGCTGAAAGCATTTGTATAACACTGTCCAATTAGAGATTTTAAAATATTATAATAATTCAAGGAAATGCCTTTTTGTTGTATATTTGATAATATTGTAAACTTAGAATCAAATTTTCAAATTTTCGTGCTTAGCTATTAAAATCATGCACTTTCAGTTTGTTTAAATATAGTTTCTATTATCCATACTCATACCCTTATTTTTAGAAAAATATTACTTAGTTTGATTTAGCTACAAAAAATAGTCTTTACTTATCAATCACCACTTGATTTTTATCAGCCAAAGGGAATTTGTAGGTTAGTTAGCCTAAAAAGGATTGAGGCAAGTAAATGAGTAAGTAGACATGACATGAATTGGAAACTTTTCATTAAGCTTCGTACATTTGATAAGACTTTTGAAATTTTTTACAGCAAACATTTATCCACTTCTCATGTAAGGTAGTAAAAGTGAAAAGTTTCAAAACTATGTCACAATTTTCCCAAACTGTATTATTTAAGGACTTGGAGACAAGGTTATAACAGAAGCTTAACACTAAAGCTTCATTTATGAGAGACCGGTACGCCAGTGGGATAGCGTGCACGTGAGATAACCATGTGACCTCGTTGGTTATGTCCGTGGGTCACACTTCTGTCTGTTTTATAAAGAAAGATGAGGAGTTGAGTTAGTCCATTCGTATAGTACTCGTGTTGATTTTATTTTAGAGTCTATTCCGTCTCTTAAACTTGTTCGTTTTGATAGTTCATTATCATTGTAAGATTCTGGTTGGTGCTTAAATTACAGTAACTGGAGGCCATTGTTCATATTTTAACTGGACTAAAAAGTTTTTAGATTAGCATTAACTTTTGAATTACGCTTCGAGTCTTAGACTTTACAGCATGTTTAGTTTCTTTTCGTTTCTTATTAGTATTTTTCAGTGCTTAATAGTCTCCTGCTCCCACCTCCAGCAAGGACTGTCCTCTCTGTTCAGCATCAGAAACGTTTTCCTCTTCGGCATGTGCTTTCTAGTTCCCCGAGCAGTATAAGCAAATTGGAAAGTTCAGCTGTCATTCTTGGAAGGTCATAGATCACACTAGCAGCCTGAGTAATCCAAGAGGTTTTAAGTATCATAGCATTTAGTTTAAAGTGAAATTTGCTCTGACAGGGCTGGCAGACCAATAGGAAAAAGAAATATTTGTGCTTGGAGAAGTGCACATGTAGAGACCAAGAGTATAACTGATGGCTGGAAGTGATTTCAGTCTAAAAAAACAAATCATTAAGAGAGTGCATAGGGGTAAAATACACAGTTCATATTTTAAAGAGTCTCAAAATGAACCAGCAACTAGGGTTAGCATTACATAGTAATTAGCTGTGGTGTTCAGGCTTTAACTCACGCGGTGCCAGACGGTATGGTTAAACTGCCACTGTGAAAACGTTGCTACCCACAGTATGTTCTCTGCTCAGCCTACAGGAGTAATTTTTGTACCTTAAAAAACCAAGGTATTATGACAGATTATATAAATGTTGAACCAGTAACGGACAAACAGTTATTCAAAGGAGGTGCTAATGACTCAGTTTATTGACCTAGGGGTTGCTTAGGCAGTTCAGTAAGTTCCCCTCACATTGGTGGTGTGAAATGAAGCATTGCTTGATAGTGCAGGACTGCCCATCTCAAGAAGTCCTTGTACTTAATTGAACAAATGTAAGTTAAAGACGGCTGGATGGCACACTTTCATTAATAGATTGCTGTAGAACGTTTGAGACCATTGTAGATTTGAGTAAATATTCACGTCAGCTTGACAACCACATCTGACAGCTTCCACTAGACACTTATTAGAGTATTTTTTCTGGTAATTGCTGCAAATAAGGAAAAAGAAAATATATTCTAATAGCTGTAGTTTTTTCTTTCAAGTCATCGTTCTCTTCAAAAAAGCCATATATGAGTCATAGGAATAGGAGGATTATAATTTTTTTCCTCGAATATGCAGAGAAAGAAGATAATAAGAGTAAAATGGAAGGGACTTCCAGCAAGATGGCAGACTGAGCTGACTTGGAAGGGCCCCTCCCATATAGCTATGTAGAAAAGGTAGTCGGAAATATTTGTAATTTACGGCCAAATTCACAGAAATGCACAAAGCTAGTAAACTTCCCCAGTGACACGTGTGCACACACGAAAGAGAATCACTCGCGAGGATACTGAACTAGGTGTAGGTTATGTGGTGTAGGGAGATGGGACTGAACTCCCTGTGTCAAGTATGGAACTTCATGTGGCTGCCTTTCTCTCATCAGTTGAAAAGGGGACTAGGTGATTTTAATTCACCGGCCCAGGGAAGTGGCCAAAACTTGTCTTCTGCCCCGAGGCCCTAGGCTGGGAGAGTTGTCAGCCCGAGAAACAGAAATCGCAGTCTCACTGCACACGTACAAGTGGGTTCAGAATTCACACTGTAAATCTCGTGTGGGAACCCCCAAGTTCAGAAATTATTAAAATTGTTTTAGGACAGTGAAATATCATAAATACAGAACCTCTCTGTAGAAATCTTTCCAAGCTCAAGGGCCAACAGACCGGCAAAACAATAAAATAAAGTAAAAAATTAAACCTGAACTTGAACACAAAAAATTACAAAGCTCATGAAGAAAGGACTATCATGAAGAACTGTCAGATGCAACAGTAAGAGTTAGGATGGTCAAGAACTAGAGTTAATAGAAAAATCTCAATGAGGCTATAAAATATAAAAAAAATAAAAAGGAATAGAAAACTTAATGCAATGATAATATGAAAAAGTATCAACTATAACATCTCCACATACAAATGTAATTAAAATACACTCTGGAGATAGGTTAAACAACAGATTAAGATGCATAATGAATGATAGGAAACGAGCGTCAGTGGCATGGATTATCTTTACCATTTGGAATAAATCCATGACTATTCTACACATGCTCCCCCCGTCATTAGCACAGGTCGGTTTTCATCTGAAGCATCTCAGTATAGTAACGAAATTGAAAGGATCTGTCCCCATGGTGGTGTTTTTCCCCTTAGAACTGACAGATGTCTTTTTTGAAAAGTTTTTTTTTTTTAAATAAATTCCACCTGGGGTCTTTAAATACAACCTCCCACTACTCATATCATTTGTCCTTGATTTTGAGGAAAATATTAGTTCGATTTCACTAAAAATGTGATTTTTTTAGTATTCTTTAGCCATTTCGTTTCAAAATAAAAGAAAAATTAATGATTATGCATATAAAATAGTAAAACTAAATGGAAAATGACAGCTAGACTTGATTTTATTGGTGAAACTCATTAAAGACTGCTTAAACTGCTCATTTTCTCAGTAATACAAAGGCTTAAGTCCAAAGCAGTAGGTGACACCTTTGAGCAAACATATATTTAGTACATATAAATGTATACAAATGAGATGCTATCGACAGGTTCAGTGAAGCTATTCGACCACAGCTAGTGCTTTTATCATGCATGTATATTACGTTTTTCAGTTTATAATACATTATCTTCTAGTATTTTCATAGGCCCCCCCACGGTCACAAGCTTTTTGCATATGAATGAGATATTCCTATTTAGCTCTAAGTAAATTATTTCACAGTTATCAAATGAAGACATCAGTTATATGAGAAAGCAGTGAGAATCGCCTTCTATTGATGTTAAATATGCAGAGAAGTTTAAGTTTGAGAAGGCTCGCTCTAAAACTTTGTAGAGTATATGATACTCAGTGATAAGACAAGCTCCCCATCTAGTGGTTGGTCTGTAAATCACAGACATTTAGATCTCCATTTATAATACATCACTATACAAATAGGTATAACTTTATAGACATTATCTCATTCAAGTGACACTTTTCTTGTAACTATGTATAAGAATATCAAGAAAAAATGGTCGCTTCTGCCAGAATAGTCCAGCCCTTCATGTTGAAGACAGAGGCAAACTACTTATGCAGTCTGATTTTATCTGCATGGAAAACCACAGCCTCTTAGTTATTTGATGAAGCATAGTCCCTATTAAAGGGGCAAACTTTGTTTCATTCCTAATTATAACTATAACTTCTAAAATTTTTAACCAACTTTGAACTTTTTCCCTTTATTCTCGGTTCCCAAGTAGTAAGAAAATCCATTTTAAAAGAAAAAGATATGTTTGGTTTTTTTTTTTGCATGAAATGTAGCATATTTGATTATTGCTTTTTCTGCCAGTGCCTCTATAGGCTCTCATTACTTCACAGTGGATAGCCATAGTATGATCTTAAGTGTTCCCCATGCTTTTGTCTCTCAGCGTCCTTTATTATCGCAATTGTCCTTCTAAAGCACAGAAGTAAGTCGTTCCCCTCTTAAAAACCATTGACAGCTCTCCAAAAGTATATAGTTCTTGGCCTGGCGTATACAGAACTTTCAGAATCCAGCCCTAGCCTCCCTTTCGAGCTGTATCTCCTGCCCCTTGCTTACTGAAACCATAGGAAATCATTGCTCTTCTTCAGCCCCTTCTCTCTCTCGCTCAGGCTCCCACGCTGTCGGGAATTCTCTCTCTCCACTCGTGAAGTCCTACCTGTCCTTCGAGATTCTTCCATCCATGCAGTCAGATACTCGTTGAATGCCCACTCCTCATCGGATACAGTGCTAGGCGCTTGTCATAGATATAACAATGAATAACACAGCCCTTCCCCTCATGGTGCTTGCATTATAATAGGAAATAAAGACAAATCCAAAATATAATGTTAGGAAGTGACAGATGTATTAAAATCAAAGTATTTTTTAGAAAGACTCTCTAGCCCCCACGATTCTTCCGTGACAGTTTGTACATGCCTCTGATACACGGTCGCGCATCAAATCAACGGCTGTCTTCTGTTCTGTAGCGATTTATAAATGTACTAGGATAATACAGCCTCATGTGATGATCGGAATTTCGTTCCATATTAGTTGCCTCCAATCCATGGTCAGGGGCCATATCTTATTTATTATTGCCTTCCTAGAACCACATCTTTTTTTTTTTTTTTAAAGGACTCTCAACACCATATACTAAACACATTGTAGGAACTCATGTACTGTTTGGATGGATGGACAGACAGACAGACAAAGGATCACTATTACATAGACCTAAATTTTCCATGGCAAATCATGCGTGAGCTGAAATTACTCTTGTATTGATTCGTAATCTACCTAGAAAGGAAGATAAACATACTGATTTTGATTCTATGATTAATATATTGGATTAATTGATAAAAAGTGAGTTATTCTGGAAAAATATTATCATCTCATACAGTTCTGTGATATCCTGGGACGCTTCCTGCAAAGAAAGTGTGTGTTAACTTTCACTCGACAGCCTCAGAACCCTTCCCGCCTTCGGTGCTGCCTGACGGGCCACAGAGCCACGTAGTTAGTAAGAATCACTGTCGTAAAGGCCTTCGTCTTAGGTAGAATAGAACCCCTAAGGAAAGACCCAAAGTAAAAAGAAGAAACCCATGGTGGTTATAAGGGAAAAGTCCGTGTGTTTGTGTGCGTATGCACACACAGTCATACACACGTGTACATTCAGTATAAGGTGGTAGTGACGCCTTAAAACACTGAGGATCAGCACAGGCGTAGCCCACACTGGTAGAGCCAGAAATAGAATCTCATATTCTATGCTGGTTTCAGACCACGTCCTGAGTAGCACATAATTTTCAGCTTCTTCATTTTAAGAAAAATATTGAAAAAGTTGAAGTTATTTTAGAGAGCAAATGAGCCGGTAAAGATTTTAGAGACCATGCCATGAGGACTGATTAAATGAAGGTTGTAAAACAGTCATATTAAAGGAGAGTTAGACTTCTCGAGTGGTTCCAGGGGGTAATTCTTGGACTAATAGAAGCGGGTCCCAGGTCAGTGTGACAGAGAACTTTCTCACAGTCCGATGTGCCGCGCTGGCGTGACTGCCCCCACTCCGCAGTGAGCACCCCCTTCCCGGAGGGGCTCTGATAAGAGCGGGTGGACCTGTCAAGGCTGCTGTGGATGCACGTGTAGACTAGGTTATTCCTGAAAATGTTTCCGAGTCAAAGATTCTGTGAGCCGATGCAGAGAGAACTTGGCTTGAATTCATTTAGTTATTTTTTTGTAGCATACACTAATATATTCATTATTTACTCTGCATTCATTTTACCGACTTGGGAAATTCACAGGAGAAAAAGACGTGTTGCTTTTGTCCAGTTTTATTAAATAATGATAATACTTTCCACCTACGCAGCACTTTTCATCCAAGGATTTCAAAGTGCTTTACAAATATGCACTGATTAAGCCTCACGAACAGCAGAGGTAGGTGAATTTCTTCTCTTCCCGCAGGAATGTCAGCTCTGGCACCGAAGTGTAATAAGGGCCTCAGATGCCTGGGACTCCTTACTGGCTTCCGTCCCCCCTGTAGTGTGCTGCATGTGAAGCATCACTCGTGCCTGGAGTTCTTTTCCTCCCCCTCTGATCACCCCAAGTTTGGAAGTCTAACGGATGCTGTTAAAAATTTGTTTGAAGCATTGCAAACATTAGAGAAAATTCAGTCTTCTGCTTGCTGAATGCTAATTAGATTTCTGAATTTTTTAAAAATAGAATCTAGGCGTAGTTTTATATTTGTTGCCAAATTTTAAATATAATTTATTTGTGAAGAATTTGTCATTTTCCTTTCTAGGTACCCCAAAATGATGTTCTTGGGACATAAAACTTAATAGTAGATGGAGTTTGGGGGCCTTGCCTTTCCTAGCTGTCTTTTCACAGCAAACGCTGTTTGTAACCATTTCATTGAACTAGAATCAATATATTTTCAAGAAAAGGTCTTGCATTTTGATATTTTTCTAATTTAAAAGTCCAAAATATGATATCTAGACATTGAGCATAAAGGTTAAATAACACTACATACATAACTAGCCCTGCGAAGAAAAAGTGGTCTAGTGGAGGCTTATTCTAACCAGGGGGACACAAGGCTTTCTGTGCAGGTCAGGAGGACCAGGGAGAGAATGTGACACGGAGACACACGCGGTGCTGGATTAAGTCCCCACGTAGATTCCCAAACCCGCAGACGCGAATCTGAAGCAGAATGGTCACACTGTGCACCTCGGCTCCGTCTCCCTCGCTTCCCAGGGTCCTCGGTGAGCGCACCAAGTCCCTGTGACCCCGTGTACTCTGTCTTGGTGGCTCAGGAAGGTGCACGTTTTGCTGCCACACTCCCCTTTCATATTCACGGTTTCCAGCCCTTTCTCGAAGAATTTACCTACAGAATGTATCATCTTCTGTTTAAAGGCAAACACGATTAGGCTCTCCTGGTTTTGAACCAGATTCAGCATTAACAAGGCTACATCCTTATCCCAAGGGAGAAAGTAGAGTAAATGTCCACATGTCCCCAGAGAATATCTGTCTATAGGTTTTAGCATCCCGAAAAGTCCAATTTCCTCACTATATTAGAACCAAATGAAAATTAAAGAATCAAACTATTCAGATTCAGAGTGAATTTTCTTTAAAACATATTAATCACAGGAATATAGTTGATCTTTCATAGCACACAAGGACCAACGACTTATAGCAGAGTACCATCCAAACTGGTCATAATGGTTTAGTCTTCAGACAGCAAGTGCACCTGGAATACGATGGGTAATTCTGGAAAAACTCATTTTAAGAGTTGGTTTCAAATTTTATTCCTCCTGTGAAAGTTCAAGACATTTTGTCCTGGACATTGTACCACACACAGATGTCTCTGCATAAGTAGAACTCAGTCACAGTAAGCTTGCAGGCTCAAACTGACACTCATCCATGTTCTAGGTTAGGTCTGACTTTCACTGGCTTGGGCAGCAAATTCTCACCAACAGTGTGACTGATGTTAAAAAAATAAATCCATCTGTCAATGTACAGTGAAAGGTGTAACTGTCACACAGATCACATAATGTCTTCAGTTTATTCTTTACCCTGTTGGCAAGCCACATGAGAAAATGATCAGAAGTTTGCCTATTTGTCATAGAAATTAAAATGGACAGCTTTGCAGTTTGAATGATGACCGCAGACCCTCAGAACCGTGGCCCTTTCCTGGGAGCACATGGCTGCAGGAACGGCGGGCCCTCCCATGGCAGCGTAGGTCCTCCAGGGGTTGCTTGGGCACGGCCTCTGAGGAGCTGCTTGTTCTGTGCAGGCGGGCCACAGACTCCTTCCCGAAGGTCACCCTCTTGGAGGTAGAATACAGTCCTGTTGCTACCATGTCCTCTGGGAGGTGTTCTGTTCTGAAGGTGCCTCTGCATGTTTCTTCACTCATCTACTGCGTGCTGCTTGCTTCCAAATTCTCGAAAGCGATCTCATCACAACCCCTATGCAGCACTTTTCATCCAAGAAGCAAAGACAAAATTAACTTGAGTTTAACCTAAGTCCGCTGCTATTCAGCCTCGGAAGAGATGCTGAAAAATGCATAAAGCGGCCGAAGGCAGGTCATAAGCAGACAGGTGGAAAAGGAGGGAGCCGAAATCCTCAGGCTGTACAGTTAGCCTTAGTGCTTTAAGAAAAACATGTTCAACAGCCAGCTGTTCCTCTAATTTTTAACTGCTACAGGTGTATCTTAGCTCATGACCTCCACTGATTTCTGAAACATCTTTAATCGGCTACCTTTAATTGCCTTGATCATAAAAATGTAATCTTCCCATAGGACGAAGGTAGGCGGGGTGTGTTTATATTTTGCCATTTCAAGATAAAATTCAAACTTAAAAATTGCAACCAACTTTCAGAAGTTATAGACACAGTTTTTGATATAGAAAGAGCCCAAAAAGTTTGACTTGTCCAGGATCACTCACCACACATGCTAACCTAGATCTTGTATTTTATGAATTCCATTCCCCCAAGAGGTAGAGCCACATGACTCATGTGCCCTATGTGGATTCTGACTCAGTTATTCTTACATTTAGTATAAAGTCCAAAATAGGTTATACATACACACACACACACACAGTCTAAAACCTTAATATTTTAATAGTTAATTCTAAAATGTTTTAACAGTCTCATTTTGAGTTGTGAGAGGATGTTAATGCCTGTGTGAGTATATTTTTAATCATTGAGATTTTGCTGATAAAAAGTGTCTTTCTATCTAATTTCAAAATAATCTTAAATCATTTAAACATATTTCTTTTTTTCAGAGCTTACATTTCTGCAGTATAAAGTGTTTCCGTGGATTGGAAATACGCTCGCTAGCATTCACCGCATGAGCTGTGCATGAGCATGTTATAGCTGCCATATTTGCCTGGCAAAATAAGTAGCTCGTCATTTTGCTAAGTGTTGGGTAATTCTCTGGTCTTTAAAAAGTGCTTTGGAAAACATTCTCTTCTAAATAATTTATTAATAGATGAAAACATTTTTTTAAAGTAATAATCAAAATTTATCCATTTTCAAGATACCTTTAATAGCTGAAGGCTATCTTTAGGCTTCTGTTGTTTCCATAGAATAAATTGAACCAAAGTTTATAGTTACCTTGCTGTCACTCAAAAGAAACATATACTATCTAGCAATTATTTTTGCATTGAGTCAGAAGGATTGCAGATCAAACCTGGATAACTTTGAAATTTTGTAAAATTTTTCATCATCTTTAGTCATACGCTTCCAGTATGATTTGGCTCTGAGCGAAAGTTCACTGCTTAGAATCAAACTGCATGTCCTTACTAATATTGGATTAGTCCTGTGTCTTTATCTGAAGAGAGCTCATTATAAACAGCAAAACTCACTTTTCTACAGTTTTAGTTTTATCATTCGCTGGCAGTGTATTTCTGACAATTGCTAGCATGTAAAATCTTCACATTCTGGCCTAAAAGCCATATAGGAATATAACTTATTAAAACTTTTCCAATCTGTCCTCCTCTTTGTCGTGAATGGTACCCAATGACAGAGGTTTCCAACATTTTTAACACATTGTTATAAGTAAATATTTATCATACACATTTTTGTGGCTGTATTAATTTTAAAAAGAAAAAGGGTTAATGACAGCCACACAAGTCACCTGCCGCTAGGCAGAGAATCTTGGCGGTGTCACGTTCCACGCCTCTTACTTGACCTACATCTGTAGCTGGGATGAAGAACTTAACTTACCGTTTCTTTTTCTCTTTTTAGCCTTGGGATGGATGGCTTCGGCCAGTCAGTCGGCATCCTGGGGCGCCCCGCCACGGCTTATGGATTTCGCCCTGACGACCCATACTACTACGGCTTTGGCCCGCGATGAATCCCCGTCCATGTGCACGCTCGGCTTAGAGGAAACGTGTGGGTTGGGCTAACTCTGACCCTCGGGCTAATAATGCATGTTGAAACTGCCGTGGGTCTGTCTGTGTTTCTTGTCATGTTCCATGTTGCTCTCTGCAGATTAACCCTGCCCCTCCGTCCCGCGTTCGGTACAGCGGGTGCTCGGCACTTCACTCCTCAAACCACTTCTTGACCCTGGATGATAGTCCTCGTGAGACTCAAAAGTTACTGCTGAAAAGCAACTAGGCTGGAAAACAAACTCTACATTATGTACATGAAGTGACTCATTCTATTAAAAAGAAGCATAAAGTACAAATGAATTAGAGAAAGTCACGTGTTTCTATTTAATGTGTTTCATTAGGAGTTGCATGCTTATTTGGGTGCATATGAATTTTTTTCCTGTCCTTTTTTCCCCCTTGTGATATGTGCTACCTTTGAAATATATACAAAGATGTCACCTTTTTATTCATGCCGTGTGCCTGAAAGGTTGCTTCCCAAAGTTACGATGAGTTTTCAATTAACAATGGAACATATGCTTGTTATGTTATATATAAGTAGAGTCTGTTCAGCTGTTTGAATTCATGTATTTCTGATAGTAATATAGACAACCTGGGACATCTGTTAATATACATGAAACTAGACTAGTATTGGGCTTTTAAATTTTATTTCTGAAATCTGAAGTATGGAAAAGCGACAGGTCTCATTGAGGAAAACAAGGGAACAGAATATTTTGCTCACTATAAGATACTCATTCTCCATTTGTTCATTGTTTTTATAAGGTAGATTTAGGTAGTAAGAAATGGAAAGTCATAATTCTGAGTTTTAAATGTTACAACATTGTAATGTTATAATGTTGAAAATTTAAAGCAAAATAACTATAATCTAGAGATATTTCCTTGAGCACTTGCTGTGGAAGGAATTATATGAGACTTTTAAAGGAACACATGAATCAAAGAAAAGGCTTCTGTTCTTGAATTTAAAACCTCATTGTTTTACACTATTTACTGGCTTGATTTATAGTTTAAGCATAGAATTGTAGAGCTGGAAAGGGCCTATGAAATAATTCAATCCATCTGCTTATTTGAAAAATCAATCATATAAAAATTTTAAATATAAATATCAACAGATTTTTTAAAACTGCTTCATATGTATAAGGAAGTATATGATGCTCTTTAGGGAATATGTGAATCTAAAATATGATTTGTGTCTTTGAGCTTACAACCTAATCAGTCTTTCTGAAAACACATTTGTCCTAGAATATTAAAGCTTGAAAGGACCCTAGAAGCAACTCTCGAATTCTTTCTTTTAGATGATGAAACAATGTCCAGGCGAGAGTAAGTGGTTTACCCGAGCTTACCTGTTTCGGCAGTGACATAAGCTGTCTCCCTGCCTCCAGTCTAGGAACTTCAGTGTCTTGCCTTATTATTTGTCATATGTACAAAGTATAACTATACATCAGTGACATTAATAGAAGGATAAAGCTAACATTCTATGGCTTAACTTACCTCATACTATTACAAAGTGATTTTGGAAGAACAGACGAAGGAGCTAACACATAGTACTTAATACGTGTTAGCTGCTGCTACCATTACCTTGTTTTATTTTTTCATAGAATTTATCTGAATTTATCTTTGTTCATTTACATACTTATGGTCTGTCTGTCCCCCTCCTGCTAACCCCCTAAGATGTGAGGTCTGTAAGAGGAAGGACTTCATCTTGTCTTGTTTGCTGGTGTTTCCCTGGTCTCTAGAGCAGGGCCTGGTCTACAGGGAGTCCGTATAAAGCATTTGCTGACTAAGTGAATGAGCAAGGAGAGGCTGTCAGGAAAACCTTAGAGGACCTGGTGAAGTACAGAGTTATTTAGCTCAGATCCAGCTTCACACATGGTAGCTTGGAACGTACATGGCGGTGCCGGGGGCAAGGCACTTCGAAAATCTAAAATGACATTCTTAGCACTAAGCTACTTAATCATTTTTTAAAAAAAAAAAACTTTATTTGATTCCTTCAAAAAAATCACTTTTCTGCAATGATTGTATCTTCTTTTTTCTTAGTTGTCAGCACAGTGCATGGCACAGAAAAGATGTGTGTTAAATACCTGTGGAATAAACAGTCTATAACAGGAGATTGTAAGTTCTAGACCATTTGTAAAGCGTTTACAGTTTACAAAGCTGGGCATTATTACTTACAACGTGGGTATCGCGATGTCTGTGGTTGACTTTAAGCTTCTTCAGCATAGACAGTGATGCTCTGTGTGCGTTAGTTGGCTGAAGATATGCCCTGGGCACAGCCAGCCTCCTAGTAATCAGGAGTCCACACTCTTGGGGTAGCCAGCTGGCATCAAAACAACACCGGTTGTTTTGCTGTTATCATAATGTCTCATATGGGTTTTTATTGGCAAAAATAACAGCTTATTATCATAAATAGTAGAAATGAGGTCTCAAAAGAAGTCAAGATAGGTGAATTGGCTAAACTATTTTAGAAAATGCTCTCCACTCCTAAGTAAAGAGGATCTAAATTCAAGGGGTCTGCAGCCTTTGGAGATGCCGTCTGAGGCTTCGTCCCTAACGGCCCTGGTTCTGCCCCTGGTCTGGGAGATTCCTGGTGCCAGATGCCAACCGTGGTAACAGAATCCTGCCCCTGCAGCACCAGAACTGCTGCTCGGCTTTCCATTGCAGGGTGGTGGGCAGACCTCGCACTGCACGCTCGGATATGTAGCCGCTATCCATTGCACACGCAGACGTGGCTAGTCCAAATTGTAAAACATCACATTCTGAAGACAGTACAAAACGTAAAACATCTCAATAACTTTTTATATTGCGTGCATGTTTAAATGGCAAACTTCTGGATATACTGTGTTAAAATACAATGTTAAAATTAACGTTTTACTATTTTTAATGCGGCTACTTGAAAATTTTAAATGACAGGCGGCTTGAATTCTATTTCTGTAGGACAGCACTGACAGTGCAGAAAGCTCTGCTGTCGTCAAGCTTATAGGATGGACGAAATGTTATTTGTGCCTGCCTCCTAGTAAATATTTAATACATTTCTGAAGAATTTGGTAAGCCAGTTGCTGTCACTTAACATGGTCCTTATCCATCTTAAACTTTTAGCTACTGTGACCGACCAGAAAGAACGTAAACATTTTAGATGAGTGATTTAGGTCAGCTGTCAACTGTGAGGTGGAAGCTTTAATTAGTAGTGATTGCTACCACGCCCATGCAGACGGCAACAGGGAAAATATGTTGTGCTTGCTTGGGAAAATGTTTTAAAACTATTAATGTATATTCACTTTAATCTCACAACACCCAGTTGTGAGAAACCATTAATATTGATTACAGGTCCTATTTTTGATAGCTCCAATTTGACTCTTAGGTGAATTGAGTGGAACCGCGGGCTTTCCGTCTCTGGAGCTGAAGCCGGAACCCCAGAGGCCCGAGCCAGCTCCGGGCGCCCGTGCGCACGCCCCCCGCCCACGCGGCGCAGCCAATCAGGTCGGCGACGTCGCGCTCCGACGTCCTCGCCGATCGCCGGACTCCCCGCCCCGCCCCCTGCTCTGTGCGGGAAGCGGCCGGGGCCATTTTAGACGCGGGCGGAAGTCACGTGAAAGCTGTGGGGTTAAAAGCCCGAACGTCCCGACCGAGACCAACTCGCCCGGCCGCCTCGCGCGAAGCGAGCGGGCGCGTCGCCGCCCCGCGTTGCCGGGGACAGCGGGCGGGCGCGCGTGGGCGCCGGCGCCCACACTCAACATGGCCCCGGCCCGAGCGTCACCGGGGCGGCCGCTCTAGCGCGGTTCCGGGTTCGCTCGCCGCGGTGGCCTTCTGTCCGGCTTCCGGGCCCGTCTCGATGGTTTCGGAGAGCCCCGACCCCCGAAACCCGTGGGCGTAGTGGCCGGAGCCTCACGGGGGAGACCAGGGTGGTTGGCGTCACCTGGGGGCGAAGAGGGGACCGACGCCGAGGCCCGGGCCGCCGCCCCGCCGTCCGCAGGTAACAGGAAGCCCGGGCCGCGTCGCGTCCACGCGGGGCCGGCGCCGCTGCCGCCCGAGCCCTGTCACCTGGCCCGGCGGGACCCCGGCCGGGCTCTAGAAGGGCGCCGGGCCCGCGGGCCGGTGGGGAGGGGACGGGCCGGGCCCCGCAGCGTTCCCGGGCCCGGCTCCCGGTGCGGGCGGACCTGGGCGGCCGGCGGCGTCGCCCCAGCCGGGGGGCCGGGGGTCGCCGCCCTGGGACGCCGCCCTCGTGCCCCACAGCGTCCCGTCTCCGCAGAGACCAGGCTGGTCTTTTTGGTCCAAAGGCTTCGTCACGTGTTGCTGGTCATCCGGCGCCGCCGGCTTGACTTCAGCACAGGGAACACCTGCAGCAGAGCGGGCCGAGGGCCCGTCGTCATGTCGTCGCCGGAGAACCAGGGTCGGTCCACACTGGGGGACCTTAGAACGCGCAGCGCAGGTCATTGTCTTCGGAACTCGCAGAGGTCGCCGCGGTTCGTCGTGAGACGAGCAGAGGGAGAGAGGGGCCCCTGAGGACCCGGATGTCGTAGTCGCGTGCCGGGGTGGCCCAGGGAGCTGGCTGAGGGCTGCCCTAATCCACAGGTGGCCCAGAAACTTGTGGTGCTGCCCAGGAAAGCCAAGGAGTGGAGGAGGGCAGCGAACACATTTGAGGCCGTGATGCACTCTCGGGTCGGGCGCTGCCCGCTCAGCGTTTTCTCGCAGAGTGGAGATGGCCACCGGCAGCACAGCTGGGTGCCCTTTTCTGCCTTCTTGTGACTCGTTTCAAAGCCAAAAGATTTTGTGTTTTCCCTTTTTCTCCTCAAAACGAGACAGAGTGTTTTGGAAGTCCAGGTGTTACTCTTTATGGTCTTACATTTCCCTAAGTCCATTTTAGCTGAGTTGTCATTTTTGTATCAACAGTTTTTGTGCCTCTTAAGATAGTCGTGTAAAAAATTAAGAATTAACTGCTTTTATGTCATTCTCGAATTGCAGTCAACAGCACATCTTTTTATTTCCCCCTACTGAAGTCGACACTGGACCCCAAATATTATGGTCTTGCTCAGTAAGCATTGCACTGATGGTGTCAGGAGACGTCCGTCAGCGTTAATCGTGCTCAAAACACTAAAAAAGGATCCTTACTCTCAAGTTCTCTCAAGAAAGGGAGCGGTTCCTTCTTAATTTTTAAGTCGTATTCCTTAGATCCAAAATATACACTGCTAAGAAAAATGACCAGTTTTAACCTTTGACTAAAGCTTTCCTAACCCTGAACTGTTAATTCTCTGGCAGTGAAATTTGTAATACTAAGTCGAAGGTTATTAGATGCTGTAAGCCTCCTGCTGTTTAGAAATGGCCAGGGCCGTCCCTCTGTGCACCTCGGCCAGAGCACCGCCCCACAGTCCTGGTGACCGTCCTCTCTCTCTCACAGGTTTGTATTAAGAGTAAATAAGCAGCGTGATTTTCTGCCAAGAGGATTTTCATTTTCTGGCAGCTCCTCGGGTTGGCTTTCATGGAAAGCTGTATCTCGTGTCCGGCAGAGCCAGGCTGCTTCAGTGACACTTTGCAGAGCGACACTTCTGGAACTCTTCCCTCTAGTTGGACCAGTGTTTCAGATAGGAGGTAGCAGCAGTTTTCCGCTTTTGGAATGGAGTTGGTTTCAGAGAACACAGCCGCACTCAGGCTCCCTCTGGTGTTCCCCGTGGTTGTAGGGTGTCAGTGAGGGGGCGGATCTCAAGCTGGGCCACCTGGAGCTGGAGGGTAGCAGTGCACCCCGGCGGGTCTGACCAAGCCACTCTCCCTTTGCCCGCTGCGGCCAGTGTTCTGCCTCCCCTTGGCTGTGGCCGCGGCCTGACTCCCTCAGGGCCCCCCGCTGCCTTCAGCTGTGCTGCTAGCGGGCAGCGTGGTCTCTTGTTCCTTCCGAGTCCTGGTTGGCTCTTCATCCAGGTCTCGGGTCCTAGTGATGGCACCTGACCCATCAGCCACGCGGGAGAAGAGGGGAGCAAGATCCAGGCACTAGCCATGCCCCCTGACTCAGTGGGGTGGGGCGTTGCCATAGGCGGCGGGCACCCCGCTCTGTACGGTGGGATTAACAGCTGCCCCCCCACCCCACCGCCGCCCTCCGTCCTGCGTGAACACTCGCTTTATTTGTAGTCCCGGGGGAATGTTACATGTAGTTGAAACACTTGGCGTGTATGTTTGATACTGTTTTTGTTTTTTCCTTTTCTAGCTTAAGAAAGATACATTGCTAGGTAGGTAGGGACTCAGTGGATTTGTTGCAAAGCCGACTTCTAATCCTCAGAATTGGTCTTGGATTTTGAAAACCTTCATTTTTACCTGGCGTTGGCCACCGTACGTGGCATGCGGGTCTGCGGGCGCTTGAAATGCTCTGTTTTCGGCACGTGTCTTGACCAGTGTCATGTGCTGTGATGACAGCGTTGTGTGGAACTTCAAGCGGAGAAACAAGTCCGAGCAGAGGCTCTGTGCATAGTGATTGGTGGGGGTGTCTCTATCAAAGGGTCCGGATTTTAAACTGAAGTTTTGAAAGGTCTGCGTAAAGTGTTTCTTAGAATTGGCCGCTTGCCGTGTCGGCAGAGTCAGACTTCTTTTTGTTTTTTTAGATGGTAAAGCCATAATTGAAATCTGACTGCCACACATTTTTCAGACATAAGTTGTTGGGTCTAAAGAGGGTTTAAAAAATTTGAGCCAGCGTTGAAAAATAGTTTCGTTTCCACATGGATATCCAGGCTCCTTGCCCCTTCTGACCGTGGCGTGTCTGGCAGCCGGGCCTGCGGTCCTGGGTGGCGGGGCGGCCCCCCCGGAGGCAGCCCCTAGTGGTCGGTCCTGTGCCCTCTGCCGCTGTGTCGCCACTGCCGGACTGCAGGATACTGCCAGTGGTGACCCCATGGTAAAGGTTTGGGGGGGCAGGCACACGTATGCCTGTGAGTAACCCATGATCTTATACCCACTTTCCCAAGTGTGTGTGTAGATGTAGGTATGTAATGTCGACTTCTTTTTAAAACTTTACTGAAGTATAATTGACGTACAGTGGACTGAACGATTTTAAAAGTTTGGCATTTGTAATTGCGCATCACCATAATCTTATAAGACAGTGAATGTGTGCACCGCCCCCCCAAAGTTTCCTTGTACCCCATGCCATCCCTTTCACTCCCCCCGCCCCACCCCCGCGGCAGTCCCTGATCTGTTTTCTGTCATTAAGAGTACTTTGCACTTTCTAGAATCTCATCTATGTGGGGTTTTCTGAGAGTTTGAGATTATGCTTTTTTGTACTCTCCCCTTGCTACTCAGCCTAGCTGGGAAGAGCAGCAGGCTGCACTGTTTCTTGTTTGTCGTCATTCGTATTCGGTGACTTGTCTGTTTCTGTCCCGTCTCCTGGGTTTGGGGTTTCCCCTCGCTGATAGGAGGTCCCACTGGTTAACAGGTTTTTCGTCGTCTTTAGGAATCGTCTCTGGCTTGTACTGTTTTCCTTTATAATTAAGTTATTTTAGATGTAGATAGTTTTACCACCTTTGAATACTTGAGTTCGGCAGCACCTTCGCGGGGAGGCCGGCCTGCGCGTGGGTCGGGGAGCGAGGGCGAGCCTGTGCTGTTGGACAGAGGGTCTGTTCTCCGCCAGGTGGGTGGCCAGGTGTGTGTCATGGGATCAGGAGGGGGAGGCAGCGGCAGCAGTTATTAGCAGGTACATGCATTTTCTCTAGAGCTGTTAGGTGCTCACTGACAGGCGTTGCTGGTCACATGCTGAGCATTTACCCTTTTTGTTGTCACGTGGCCCAGTTCACGGGGCTCGTGGAAACCGGCAGGTTGGAGCAGCTGCGTCTGGATTCTGGGCTCACGCTGCAGGTGGAGGCTGGAGTTTGAACCGAAGTCTGTTTCCTCAGGTCTGCGAGGCGTGGGAGGGGCTGTGCGCAGCCTCCAGGATGGGAGCAGAGAGCAGTGCCGTGCGGAGCTGTGCCTTGGAGGGGCCCCCGGTCACCTTGCCCTCGGGCCTGGCCGTGTACCCCGCTGTCCTGCAGGATGGCAGGTGCGCCTCAGTGTTTGTGTATAAGAGAGAAAACGAAGACAAGGTCAACAAGGCCGCCAAGGTGTGTGACAGGTGACGCTTAATACTTCTTACTATGAAAAACGTGAATAAAGGCCCAACGGGTGGGCCGTAAGGACCGGCATCGACACTCAGGTCCTGTAACTGCCCCCTGCCCCACCGTGCAGGCCACGCGAGCCTCGGTCCTTTCTCGCCAGGTCACGCTGCTGGTCGGGGTCTGCCCTGCGCGTGCTGGTGCAGCGTCACCCGAGCCGTGCGTGGGGTGCAGGCGCCAGGGCGTCTCCTCCAGCGCTCCCCTCGCCCGGCCTGCCTTCCCTCCTCCCTGCGACTCTTGTGGCCAGAACGATGGCAGGGCTTCTGCAAGGGTCTGAGCCACCTTCGCGGCACCACCCTTCACCCTCTGCGCACGCTGTGGCAAGGGACATCCCTAAACCGGGAGACGCCCCTCTGAGGGTGTCTCCTCCCCACATTTTGACAGCCCTCCGTGGTCTGCTGCACATTTACCTTTCAGAGTTCCCAGGTAGCAGTTATTTAAATGTTGTAAGGACACAAGGAGTAGCTTCTCCTTTGCCTCTTTTGCAATCTGGGGACAGCCGAGAAGGTAGGGAGCGGGAAAGGACCTTGAATACAGTTCTCCGTTTTCCGACTTTTACTGCAACATGTATGTAACGATAATGTGGTTGTGAGTCATTAACTTCAAAATTCTTCTGTTTGTGTTTTTAAAGCACTTGAAGACCCTTCGTCACCCTTGCCTGCTGAGGTTTTTGTCTTGTACTGTGCAAGCCGATGGCATTCACCTCATCACTGAGCGCGTGCAGCCTTTGGCAGTGGCGCTGGCCACGCTGTCCTCTGCAGAGGTCTGCGCCGGGATCTACGACATACTGCTGGCCCTCGTGTTCCTTCACGACAGAGTACGTAGCCCGGGCACGGCCACCTCGCGGGCCTCGATGGAGCCCGGGGCCTTGCCTGTGTGGCGGTGCTGTAATCGTGGTTCGTACAGAAGTCACGAGTTCTCGTTCCCACAGGAGCGCTTCCTGGGGGACGGTGGCACATCGGAAGGCACAGAGGCGCTGCAGAGACGCGGCCTGTGGCCTTGGGCAGCGAGCTCTCCACCCTGGGCGGTCCGTCACGGACTTCGTTTCAGTTAACGCGTCTCCCTGCACCTGCGCGTCAGGCTTTACCTGAAAATAGCTGGAGCTGGTCTCATCGAGACAGAGGTTTCGCGTCCGCGCCGCGGACCAGAGCTCCTGTGTCTTCAGCTCTGTCCCATTTTCAGTTTTGAAGTTATTTCTCAGAGGCGGAGTTTTACGCATTTCTCCCCATTTAAGTGGGTTGTGCTGATGAGCGTCAGCCCTCAGCACTGCAGCGTGTGCGGCTCCGCAGGCAGCGTGGTTCCGGTCCACTCCGGTCTGCTTCCCGGCCGTGACTGGAGCGCTGCCGTTGCGCTGTGGGGTTTGCATCCTGCAGCGTCGAGGCCTCGGGCAGCTCCCCCAGACTAAACAACACCAGGTGCGGGCTAGAAACACTTGCGTTTGACCCACCTCGAAGGACGTTTTTTAAAAGTTTTCTCTTGATGGGAGACAGACTTTCCGAATGTCACTCTGGATTTGTCTTCTGTTAAAAGCAGCCTCGGGTTCACGAGAGTCATTCTTGCTTCACTGAGGAGGAGTATTTTCTCGATTGGGAAGGTGCAGGCACATGGTGACAAGTGTGACGGGCACACGGGGCAAGGCCCGCGTCTAGACCTCCCCAGAGGCAGCCGCCTGACGGCGCGTCAGTCCCCAGGCGTTAGTGTGGGGACAGCAAATACCGGTGCGCCGAGTCGCCTTCATTATTTCTGAGGCGGAAACAAGCCATCCATACTATTTTAAGCATTCCTTTAATACGTATGTGTACTGGGCTATTTTGTGTGAAAATATCCTGGGTAGAGTATTTTTTAATTTATTTTTTTCTGGTTAGAGTATTTAAAACGTACTCGTTTACTGGAAGGTTCCTCGTTTGGGACGAGGACGTATTTCAGTCGTACTCTCATTCTTTCTTTTTCTTTCTCGTTTGCCTTTACTACTTTTATGGTTTTAAACTTGGCTTTCCCGTGGTCTGTGGCGTATTTCTGGTGGTCTTTATTCCATTTTCCTCTTCAGGCAGAATTTTTTACTGCCTACTTACAAGATTTCAGGTGAAGTGGATTTGGGTTAAGGGTAGAATTTGGCGAGAAAGAATTTAGAGGAGAAAATTAATCCAGTAACTTAGGAGAGCAAAGAAAAATGTCATCTTTAAAGGCACTGGCAGCAAACACGAAGGTCGTAACGGTCTGTGAGACGGCGTTTGGGGACACGTGCGTCTCCTGAGTCCCGTGGGAGCGGGATGTGCCATGTCTGTGCAGCGCCTCAGCGTCTCTCAGGCTGCCTCACGGGCCGGGGGAGGTCATGGAAGCCTCTCCACTGTGTGTTCCCCTTTTTCTGACTTCATGGTGCTCGAGCAGGCTCACTCAGCTTGTCATTCTGTCAAGCTGGGTTCCATTTACCGAGCCCTGTCTTCTTTTTGGTGGTTAGTATTTCATTTTGTAAAACTCCTGCTTCAAGAGTTACAGTGGCAGTCACCTTCCTTTTCGTCCTCCAGGGCCACCTGACACACAACAACGTCTGCTTGTCGTCTGTGTTTGTGAGCGAAGACGGGCACTGGAAGCTCGGGGGCATGGAGACAGTGTGCACGGCCCCCCAGGCCACAGCGGAGGTGAGCTGGCCACAGCCTGCCTTGTGCCCGGGCCCCCGCAGGCTCTGGCACCGGCTGTCACCGGGGGCTTTCCTTCAGCGTCAGGGGACTTTTTGTCAGTGCTCACATTCGTGGAGATGCGGGATTTTGTTCTTGATGGGCACTGGGGGGCATCCATTCTTTGCTCCTCGTTTTTAGCCGAGGAACCCAAGACAGAACATGGCTTGCTCTCATTTTTAATTACCTGCCCGCTCTGCTCGTGTGGTGTCCTGTACGTGATGACAGCACGGAGTGTTGAATGTTGGAGTCACTTACGTGTCTGTCTACCTTGCTGGGTGTGACAGCATCTTACACTTACCATTACGGCTCCACTTAGGACAGCGGGGTCCGCGAGCGCCCGCTGGGGGCCCAGGAACGGACTGACTGCACTCGTCTCCTGTTCCTGGGGCCCTTGGTGGTGGTCGGGACATACAGTTCTTGACAAATGATCTTGGAGTCAGTGAAAGAAGGCGCTTGTTCTGTGGATGCTGGTTTTGTCTCGGTAGCTGATGAGGCTCTGAACACCCGTATCTCCTGTGGCAGCAAGCCTTAGGTGGGCTCGATTCAGGGAGGAGGTCGACAGGCTGTTCCATGTGGGGACAGCTTCCCCCTGTTGACATCTGTGCGGGGAGCGAGAGTCCTCAGTTCCCACACCAGGAATTTCCGCTGGGGCGCCTCTCAGAGCAGGGGGCGCCCGGTAAACCAGCTGCCGGGACAAGGGAGAGCAAACTTTCGTTCGTTTTCCACTGGGCCTTGTGCCGTGCCAGGCACTGCACTCACGTTTTTCTGTGGGGAGGGATTTTAAATTGGCACCTTTAACATGTGGCAGTGGTTTGAGGGTTTCGTAGCCGCTGTTCCCGTTGCTCGTCGCGTTGGTAACTTTCCCTAATGTCTCCGTCTAGTTCCTGAGGAGTCTGCAGTCAGCACGAGACCCGGCATGCATCCCTCCTGAGGAGATGGTGAGGTGACACGCGTCCCCGCAGCGGACGCTGCTTCGTAGGTCTGACCGGAGCCTCCGCCTGCCCCTGTGCTAACTCACTGCAGAGGCCTCACCCCTCTGCCTTCAAGGCCGCCACCAGGCCTCACCGCCACAGCAGGGAGCCTTTTCCGGGCACCCAGCTGACACTGGTGTACAGACACCTGGGATACTGTGCAGAGGTGGCGGGACCTCAGTGGGGACAGGTCGGTGCGTCCTGCCCGTTTCCCGGTGACCCGGTACTTCGCTGGAAGGCAGGAGAGCTGGGTGGCAGCACCAGCCTCCCCTGCTGCCCCGGCCAGCGAGACCCCGAGGTCGCTTGGGGTGGTGGTTGGCGGTGCTGGCGAGGAAGGGCCGGGTTCACCGATTGAGTGGAAAGCAGTCGCTCCCACTCAGCTTGTCCTCATACTCGCTGTAAACTGCCACCGGTCCCCGAAGACACAGTCAGCGTGCTTTTTAGGAAATACGACTATAACTGTCCACGTCCACTTAGCTGTAGACCTAAGACTTGAAATGAGTCAGATTCATCCACGTTAGTCCTGTGCGCGTAGACTGCTGTTTTCAGTCAGTTTAGAGTCTGCCTAGCATTTTGAGAGAAAGGAACAGAAGATGCCATCGGGCATCTCAGGGTCGGGCTCGGTGGTGTCCGAGCAGCCGGCTGCCATCTGGTGTGTTTCTGCACGTGCGTTTGCTGGCAGCACTGGGCGCCGACGCATTTTTTCTCCAGTTGCCGTCACGTATTTTTGAAAGGCACAGACCTTAGGAGCCTGTAAATGAGCCGCTGCTGCACTGTCAGCCGGGAGCGCCCTGAGTGCAGAGTGGGGGGCTCCGCGGAGACGGGACGCGCTCCCCAGGGCAGCTGCGATGCTCCAACGGCTTGTCCTGCTTCTAGTCTCCAGAATTCACAGCCCTGCCGGAGTCACACGGACACGCGCGGGACGCCTATTCGTTCGGGACGCTGGTGGAAAGTGTGCTCACTGTCCTGAGCGGGCAGGGTGAGTTGGCGTCACGCACCGCGTCCGCACGCTGAGTGGGAGACCACCCACGCCGCCTTCGTGCAGGTCCCAAGGCCGTGTCTTTGATGAGAGCGGGAGCCTGTCCCTTCCCCAGTGGCCTGGGCGGGCCGCTCTGATGGCGGGGAGAGATCCTTGCGGCTCCTGAGTCCGCCTTGTCAGTAGGAAGCCCCTTGAGCGCTGGCTGTCAGTATCTCGTGTCATCGCCTTGTTATTTGGTGTTGGTTTTGATCGTCTAAAGACTTGATTTGAACCAGCCAGTAAGTTAACGAATGCTGATTTATGTGTAATAACTGGAGTAGAGTAAAACTCAAACTTCATTACTAGTTTCTAAGTCAAGCTTAACATTTCCTTGGTTCTTCCAAAGCCCTTTTGAGTTTTTTTTCTTGATGTGACCTACGCGTTGCCTTTTCCTTCCTCTGCCCCCGGAAGCCGGGCTGCTGAGCACACGCGTTCTGAGCTCCCGAGCTCGGCGGCAGCCTGCCCCTCCTCCGGCCCCCAGCCCTCAGGTGTCCCCCTGCTATGGCCTGGGGCGTGGGCCGCAGGCCCCTCGCTGGCCCATCTGGTGCTGCGAGGCTTCGGGCGGCCCTGACGCAGTGTCTCCTCTCAGGCTCGGGCGGGCTCAGGAGCTCCCGGCCCTGTGCCACTGGCCGCTCGCGACTGTCCCGGCCTTGGTACTTGAGGATGCGAGCGGAGCAGAGGCCCTGTGGGTGGAGAACACCTTCCTCCCCACTGGTCCCGGTGGTGGGCCGTGTATCATCCTTAGGGAACCAAAATGCCATCCTCAGCTCACTTGCCCTGTCCGGGGACAAGTGGCCCCGGCCGGCAGGGCCCGCACACCTGGGCAGGCAAAACCTGCTCTGGGCCTGAGCCAGTTGAGCCGACGCCAGGATGCGTGGGCTCAGGCGGGCGGTGGGTGGCCGGGCGCCCTCCCGCTCTGCCAGGGAGTGTGGCCGCGGAAGCCGGAGCTGTTTGGCAATAGCCAGGGCTCTGTCTGTTTGGGCTTTTACAGGTTGGTTTTGCTCCCGTCAGTCTGCAGCCGTAGCGGCCTGAGAGGGGAAGGCACTGGACACTAACTGGGTCTGGGTTTCAGTTTCAGCGGCCGCCCTCGCCAGCTTCCAGCAGACCTTGAGCGCAGCTCTGCGGAACCCCGTTCCCCAGTGTCGGCCCGCGCTCCGCACCTTACTGTCCCACGACCTCTTCAGGTGAGGCGTCTCGCGTGACACACCGGCCTGCTCTCCGGCACACTCGCAGCACTGACTGGAGCGGTCCCTTTCCTCAGTTGTCAGGAGAGGCTGAGTCATGTCCCCGTGGGAAATAGAGGGAGGACCTGGGTTGCCTCTCAGGTTCGCCGAGAGGAAGTTTCAGAAATACTTGATCTTCATAAAGGCTGGTTTAGAAACGGAGCGGGACTCGGGCTTCTGACGAAGGAGCTGGGCGGGGCCCACGGTTCAGGTCCCAGTTCATTGAGAAAGTTAAGCATGGTCTCTCCCCTCTGCCGCTGTGCCGTTGATAAGAGTTTGTTACTGTTGACATCTTCTTTTGTTGGGTTTGGGACATGAGCTTATTTTTCTTAGGCAGAAGATTGTTTTCTTTGTTTAGTAAGACGTGCTGGAAGAGCAAAGAAGTCGATTTAGAGGGAGGGGCAGAATATAACTTAATACTGTCGCTGGATTCAGAGATGTTTTTGAACCTCTCTTCAAGGTTAGTTTTAATTATGTGTCCTTCATTTTTTTACCTCCCTGACTGCAGAACTTCTGCTCAGGTTAATTCCACATTCATGACTTTTATTAGCAAAACTTGTCCTATGTCATTTTGCAACTTAAACTACGTGTTTGCAGTCAGGGCCTGAGAAAAACTGAGCTAACGGTCTCGAGGGGGAGTGGTTCCCCCAGGACAGGACTGGGGGTGGCAGTAAACAGGCAGGGGCGTTGTTCCTTGTAGTTATTAAGGATTTATTTATCATTTGTTTTAAAGAAACTGTTGAAAACATTTACCTTGGAGGAGTCTTAACCAAGGTATTTCCACGTTCTTTTGGGTAATTTATAGTAATACTTTTTTACCTTGATATAAAGTCTCGTCCTTTACAGGAAATAAATCCTCTCATCACTGTGTGTGACAGGAGTTCGTTAGTAAGAACTGTACTTCAACAGGAGAGGACAGCCAGAAACACCCCGGGCCCCCTCCCCAAAATCCGAGTGTTGTGGGGAGAAGCCGGTGGGGGTGACAGTGGTGGGGGGCCGTTCCTTAGACTGCAGCTAAGACACTTTCGCTTCCTCTCCCCATAGCCGGCCAGCGGGACAGGTGTGAGTGCGGCTGGGGGTAGGCAGTAGGACATTAGCTGGCCAGTCCGCCGCCTCTGTGACTGGTGGCCCTACAGGAAGCTGACCACCTTCCCCGCCTGGCTGGAGAAACGAGACGCGTCCCTCCGTCCCCAGCCCTCTTGGACACTTCTTACTTCCCAGGAAGAGACTTGAGAATCAGTTGTTCGACGACAGTACCATTTCTCCCAGGACACTCCATTTAACCACATCCCGTCACGACAGAAAACGTGGATGGTTCTGATGGTTATTAAAAAAGCACACAGTTTGTTAGCATGTGTGCACACGTGTGTGTGGTTAAGCATGTGTCTTCATAGATCTTCCTGATGCTCCTAAAATAGCAGATTCCCTGTGGGCTCCTTCCCTAGTGCTCGCCTCCTAGGCTGCCTAGTGACAGCAGAGCCTTCTGAGTGGCACAGGAGAATGTTTCTTTGTTGACTCGTACAGCCCAGTGTTTGACATGCCTCCTCTAATCTGCTGTCCTGCATGTTTTTGTTTGGCATTTAGGAATGATTTTCTAGAAATTGTGAATTTCTTGAAAAGTTTAACATTGAAGAGCGAAGAGGAGAAAACTGAGTTCTTTAAGTAAGTTCAGACGTTACCCCCTAAACTGCAGTGACACGGATTAGGCCCACGTGACCACCAGGCGGCCTCGAGGTTGGGCGGGCATTTGGGGTCTCAGTGCAGTTTACTGCACCTTCCTCCATGTCACGCTCTGTCGGCCCGCGGGCTGGGCAGCCCAGTGAGGGCGTCAGATGCAGGCGGAGGGTCCGTGGGCAGAGGGAGCGTGCAGGGGCGGGGGGGGTGTGAACGAACAGAGTGGCGTGCAGCGTGTCTTGCGTGTGGAGTGACAAGCAGGTCGTTTGCACGGCAGGTGCCAAGGCCAGGACAGGCGTGGGGTGGGCACCGTCGTGCAGCCTTGAAGAGTGCTGACCCGTAAGGCGGGACTCTGGCGCCGACGCCGTCCGGGGAGCGAGAGCAGCTGCGAGACGGTCATTCTCCCCCAAAGGGGCCGCTCGGCGGTGGGCGGCTCCGGCTCACCTCGTCCGGGGCTGGGGCCAGGCAGACAGCCCCACGCGGCCAGGGCGGTGCATGCGAGGCCACGCGTGGGCGTCTGCGGTATGGAGAGGAAGATGTTGAGATGAGGCCTTAGTGATCGTCACCTGATGATTAGGGGGCGCTGGAGCCGAGGGCCCAACGTGCAGGGCAACGGTGAGTTCCACGGTCAGTGTGGTCGTCAGAAGTGTCCCTGGGACGTTGACGGAGATGTCCACGGGCATTTGGCCAGATAGGGCTGAGGCGAAGGTTAATTAGGGTCATCAGCTTGTGGTTGATGATGTTCTCCAGAGAAAGTGGGGAGCACGACCAGGGCAGTGGGCCCAAATCAGAACGCTGGGGCGCCCAGCCGTGTCAGGGTGGTGGGGAGGGGTGGCTGATGAGACAGAGCGCAGTGCTCGGAGGTGTGGAGAGCCCGGGAGGCTGGTGTCCCCAGAGCGCTAGCGAGTATCTGAAAGGCTGGTCATTTAGTCAGGAATCCACTGCTGGCCTGGTCTTGGAAAGAGCTGCTTCAGCAGTGGGCCTGGCTCAGTGCGCGCGTGCGTGAGCGCGAGGGGGCCGGTGGCGTGGGCGACAGACAGCTCCTGTGTAGCTGCAGGAGGAGGCGGAGTCGAGGCTGGCCGCAGCTCCCTGCAGAGGTGTCCACGTGTTCACGGGCTGAGGGGTGGAGCGGAGGGAGGGAGCAGTTGACGCTGCAGGCGTGCTGGGGACTGTCCTGTCCTGGAAGGGAAGGGACCGAGGGCTGGGGCCCTGGCTGGGTGGGGAGGCCTTCAACAAGACGTCCCCACCGCCCTGGGACCCGGAAAGGAGGCAGGAGTGAGTAGGGACGGGCGTGGCCGCAGGGTTATCCGCGAAGGTGTCACCTTACGACCTGCTGTCTGTGCATTTAACCAAGTGCTCTTACGTACCTTGTTTTAACTTGATAAGCGTAGTAACAGAAGCCTGTATTTTGTTTACTATGGAAACAGTGGGTCATCTAATATCCTGCACTTTTCACATTGGAGAAGGAAAGGGCATTTGTGCTGCTAGTCAGGGACCCTCTGCTGAGGACGTTTCCCCCTGGGACTGGAGGTCGTGCGGGTGCTGACGAGCTGGCCTCCTACCTGCATTTTCATAACTACCTGGGACCGCCCTGGTCACCTTTCTAGCTTCATTTCAAAGGCGTCGCTCA
The DNA here is from genome assembly GCF_902729225.1 of Pteropus medius. Lineage (NCBI taxonomy): Eukaryota > Metazoa > Chordata > Mammalia > Chiroptera > Pteropodidae > Pteropus > Pteropus medius. Next base: position 13,810,069 of record NW_024349225.1, read on the forward strand.
GGTGGCGTTGGCAGGCAGGCGCGAGTGTCTGACGTGTGCCAGCGAGCTGACCTGTCACCACCAGTCTCCCGGGCCTTCCTCCTTTCCCTCAGGTTTCTGCTGGACAGAGTCAGCTGCCTGTCGGAGGAGTTGATAGCTTCAAGGTTGGTGCCTCTTCTGCTTAATCAGCTGGTGTTTGCAGAGCCAGTAGCTGTTAAGAGTTTTCTTCCTCATCTGCTTGGCCCCAAAAAAGGTGAATTTCCACTTTAAAGTACTACTGGGAATTAAGGAGCTTGGGGTCGCTAGTCCATATTTGAGCAGCGTGGGAGCACTACATGGCATAGTTACATCGGGTCTAAAAGTAGAGAAGTTCCTGGCCCCCGATGGGATAACTGACCCAACCCTGAGTTCCAGGACCCACGGGACAAACGTGGAGCATGTGCGGGTTCACTGTGGGCCGCGGGGGGTCTCACGCATGCTCCCACGCACGCCCAGAACATGAAAAGCCCTTGGAGTTTTACGGGGAAACCCGCGTCTTCAGGGAACCGTGGCATGTGCAGTGGCCCTTTGAGGCCTGTGCCTCCTGATCCCCAAGAGCGCCCCGTGTATCTTGCCTTTTCAGTGGAAAGATTGAAAAGCACCGAGATCACTTTACTCCTTGGAGCTCCCGTTTTTTTCTGAATGTGAAATAACCTCGTTTCACAAAGTTATTACTTTGAAACTTCTAACTTTTTAAGACTCCAGATGCTAACACCTCAGGTTAGAGAGTACAGCATTACGCTCACTCTTTCGAGCTGGGTAGAGAATCCTGCTTTTGGAGTTTCTTACGAAATCTCGGTCCAGTGCAGCCGCGTGCCCGGTGACGTTGACAGCATAGTGTTTCCTGCCTCCACCTCGGTGCCGCTCTCTTTAGCCAGGAACTTCCGTCGGGGCCCGTCCGCCCCGGCTCTGTCGACTGTGGGTGGGGTGCACTTCCGAGCCACCGGGAGTGTCAAAGTCTGCCTGTGTGCAAGGGTGTCACGTGTACCTCAGATGTCCCCACTCCCATAACCACGGCTGTGACACTGGGCGGAGGGGACTGTCCAGCGCCGAGCCCCGCCGCAGCACTCAACACCGCCGGCCTCACGGACGGAGCTGCAGCCGCTGCGTCGATCTAACGTAGCACATGACATTCCCGTCACACACACGCGATAGAGAGTTCTCGATGCAGGATGCTGCTAAAGGATGAGCTTTCCTGGTAGTGCAGTAACTACGATGCGTGTTTTGCAAAGGCTTCTGGAAGGGACAGTGCACTAAAGATAACGCAGCCCCGGGGGAGGGGGGTCCACACGGCGGTTTGGGGCGCGCATGAGCTCCAGGCTGACTTCTTGCTTCTCTCCTGCGCCACCTCCGACCTGGGGCAGCGGGAGCGCCCCGGGGCCTGCTGTCGCCGGCCCTGTTCCAGGCGCGCGTGATTCCGGTGCTGCTGCGACTGTTCACGGTCCACGAGGAGCACGTGCGCGTGGTGCTGCTGTCGCACCTGGAGGCCTACGTGGAGCACTTCACCCCGGAGCAGCTGCGCAAGGTCATCCTACCACAGGTCAGAGACGGGTGGCGAGGGTTGGGGCCCGAGCCAGGGCGGGCGTGGGGTTCGGATCAGAGCTGGGGGGCCCAGGTCTGCGGCAGCCCCCCGTTTCCATTCCACTCGCTGCCTGAGAGGGGACGAGGATCGTGCACTCACTCTGCGGGGTGGGGGGAGGGGCGAGCACACTCGGGGACGCGACCGTAAAGCCTAAGGGGGCCTGAGGCTGCCGCATCCGTGGTTTTCAGCCTTTTCACCAGCCACGCGGGAGCCTCGGCAGGCTCCGCCCTCGGGCCCCAGGTTTGTGTTGGTTTCCTGTGACCGATGTCACGAGCGACCGCAAGCTGCGCGGCTTAGAACGGGAGAGACCTAACTCTGGGTTCTAGAGCGCGGCGTCCGTCCCGCCTCCCGGCAGCGTCCGCCGTCCTCGGCGTGTCTTGGCCTTAGCGGTGTCACCGGTCTCTGCATGTCGTCACAGGCTTTTTTGTGAGCACACCAGTCACTGGACGTAGTGGGGCCTACTCTAACCCTGTGTGATCTCATTTTAAGGTCACATTTTGGGCAGACGTGAGTTTTGAAAAGATTTCATCAGTCACGTGGTATCTTTCAAATGATTTGTTTTCCTATGAGATTGATTGACTTGAGAATCATAAGGCCTGGTGTTAGGCCCAGTTCTGTGCTCGGGTCCTGGGGACCCAGAGGCGTGTGACACACCCTGCCCTCGGAGCTGGCAGGTGGTGCTGGGGAGCTGGGGAGGGTCCCCCACTCCGCCCTTCAGCCCTCCCGCTGGGCTGGTTAGGAAATAAAGCTGACACGAGACAGTTAACAGAACAAAATGACTTAACCGTGCGCAGGGGAGAATCGCAGAGCGATGCTCAGGTCGTGACGAGAGACTCACGGTGATCGGACGCGGCACCTTTTCATCCTTGTCAGGCGAGGAATAGGTTGAGAGAGGCTGACAGGACGGGGAAGGCGGGGCTCGCTGGGAGGAGCCCGGGCGGCCGGCGTGCGTTCTGAGGACTTCACGCGTGGCCTGGGGTGGCAGAGGCCTTACGGGCTTTGTAGATGTGTGCTTTCTCGACCCTGGACTCTGTCGCTCGTGGCAAGATGGTCCCTCAGTCTGTCATGGAGATGTGTTTCCTCTTTTAGAGGGACAGAGAGCACTCTTCCTGCTCCTCAGGGGACTTCAGTTTCGTGTGCCATCATGGGCTGTGCCCTAGGCCCAAGAAAGGTAGGCGTTTGTTATCTGCTGCTGTGGAACAAACCACCCCAAGCCAGTGCCTAAAACACCTCTTTTATGGATTGTCACAGTCCTTTGGGTTGGCCCCCAGCTCGGGGCCTCTGCTGCTTCATGTCAGCTGAGGCAGGGTATTCTGGGGCCCCGCCATGGCTGCCATATCCAGACAGCTCTTCGGAGGGCATGGCTGAAAGACTGAGCTTCGCTGGCACGTTGGGACAGTCGGGCCTCTCCATGACGTCTCAGAGCTGCTGTGCCCCTCGTGACAGTCCCATGTGGTTTCTCTGGCAGAGGAGGAGGAGACTTACATGGCTGCTCAGGGCTGCCAGACGTGACTGCAGCCTTCTTGAGGCATGGGTTGAGAACTGACAATGCCACTTGTCACAGCCGCTTGCTTGGTTAAAGTGAGTCACAAACGTCAGCCCAGGTTCGCTGGGGGGCGCGGGTCACTGGGGGCTGGCTTTAGCGCCTCGGTGCCACAGCGGGGCACTGTGTCTACATCTGTCATGCAGCAGTAACCGTCAGCTCACATATGGCTGTGTGTGCCTGGGAGCTTAGGAACGGAGCACTCTAGCTCTGAACTAGAGGTGTCACCACAGGCCTCAGAACTGGCACTGAGCTGAGGTCAGAGAATGACCACATGGCCCGCGAGGGAGGTGTAGAAGCCCTCGCTGGAGCTCCGTCCCCTGCGGGGGAAGACGCGGCCATCGTGTTTTCGTTTTTAAGCTGCTGGAGAGTTCGTGTTTCTTGGGTGGAGGATGCACTGGGCCATAGTGGGCTCGTACTGGGTAGCTGATTTTTTGATGACATAGCTGTTAGCCCAGAGGTGGCGCGATGACCTTAGGAATCTGTCTTTTCATCCACATCTGCTCGTTCGTAGCCCTCTTCTTTGTCCTCATACAGTCCATCTTTAGCATCCTGTGGTTCACAAACCTACTGCTGGTGTTTAACATACCTTGTGAATTCTACCTACGACTTACAAACTACTTGTTTACTTCCTGTCTGTACTTTGTCAAAAAAAAAAAGGAAGTGTTATCTTTTCAATTATAGTCAACATACAGTATTATATTAGCTTTAGGTGTACGACATAGTGATTAGACATTTGTATAACTTAGGAAGTGATCACCCCATTAAACCTAGTGCCCATCTGACACCATACATAGTCATCATCACTGGCTATGTTCCTTCTGTACGTTACATCTCTGACTGTTTTTATAACTGGCAGTTTGTACGATCTCTTCTCCTTTTTCACCTGTGCTCCCAGCCTTCCCTCCCCCCTCCTGCCGTCGGGCAGCCATCAGAATGTTCTCTGTATCCGTGAGTTTGTTTCGTTGGTTTATTTTTGTTTTTTAGATTACACAGCTAAGTGAAACGTAGAGTATTTCTCTCTCTCTGTCTGATTTATTTCACTTACATAACACCCTCTGCGTCTGTCCGTGTTGTCTCAGGTGGCAGGATTTCAGTCCTTTTTGGCTGAGGAACATCCTGTCGTATTTGTGTATTGTCTCTTTATCCATTTAACTGTCAGGATGCTCAGGTTGCTTCCGTATCTTGGGTATTGTAAATAATACTGCAATGAATATAGGGATGTTTATAGCTTTTCAGATTAGTGTTTCGGTTTTCTGTGGATAAAAATCCAGAAGTGGAATTGCTGAGTCATGTGGTAGTTTTGTCTTTAATTTTTTGAGGAGCCACCAGCCCGTTCTCCATAGCGGATGCACCAGTTCCCAGCCCCACCAGCAGTGCGCCACACTTCCCCATTCTCCACGTCCTCGCCTGCACTCGTTTGCTGATTTATTGAGGGCAGACCTTCCAGCAGGTGTGAGTGGGCATCTCATTGTGGTTTTAACTTGCATTCCCCTGACGATTGCTGATGTCGGGCCTCTCTTCACATTCCCTCTCTAGAGAAATGTCTATTCACGTCATCAGCCCACTTTTTAATTGGATTGCTTGGTTTTTCTTGGTGTAAGTTGCATGAATGAGTTCCTTATGTATTTTGGGTATTGATCTCTTATGAAATGTATTATTGGTAATCTTTTTCCCCATTCATTAGGTTGTATTTTTGTTTTGTTGATGATTTCCTTTGCTGTGTAAGACCTTTTTTGGTTTCATATAGTCCTATTTATTTTTTCTTTTGTTTCCCTGACCCAAGAAGACACATCCAAAAAATCGTTATTAAGAGCGATAGCAGAGTTTGCTGCCTGTTTTCTTCTAGGAGTTTTATGGTTTGGGGGTCTTAAATTTTGACTTTATTCTTGTACATGGTATAAGAAAGTGGTCTCGTTTCTTTTTTTTTTTTTTTTTTACATGTATCTGTCCAGTTTTATCAATGCCATTTATCGAAGAGACTGTGTTTATCCCATTGTATATTCTTGCCTACTTTGTCATTGATTAATTGACCATATAAACACGGGTTTATCTCTAGGCTCTGTTCTGTTCCATTATCCCTTGTATCTGTTTTTATGCCACTACCATGCTGTTTTAATTACTATAGCCTTGTAGTGTAGTTTGAGATCAGGTAGCGTGATACTCCAACTTTGTTTTTCAAGATCATGTTGGCTATTCCAGGTCTTTCATGGTTCCATATAAGTTTTAGGATTATTCTGTTTCTGTCAGAAATGGTGTTGGTCTTTCGATAGGGATTGCATTGAATATGTGCATCGCTTTGGGTGGTTTGGACGTGTGACTGTTAATCTTCCTGTCGGTGAGCACGGTGTAGCTTCCGTTTATTTGTATCTTTCGTTTCTTTCTTCAGTGTCTCATAGTTTTTCCGAGTCCAGGTCCTTTACCTCCTTGGTTAAATTTATTCTTAGGTATTTTAGTCTTTTTTGATGCAACTGTAACTGGGATTGTTTTCTTTATTTCATTTTCTGATAGTTTTTTATTGTTGTGTAAAGTGCAGCCAACTCTTAAATATTAATTTGTAACCTGCTGCTTTACTGAATTCATGTATTAATTCTAATAGTTTTTTGGTGGAATCTTTAGGGTTCTCTATATATAGTATGTCATTTGCAAAGAATGAGTTTTACATCTTCCTTTCCCATTTGGATGCCTTTTACTTGACTTTCTCGTTGGATTTCCGTGGCTAGGATTTCCAGTACTATGTTGATTAAAACTGGTGAAAGTCGACATTCTTGTCTTGTTCCTGATCTTTAAAAAAGCTTTCAGTTTTTCACCATTGAGTATGATGTTAGCTGTGGGTTTGTCACGTACGGCCTTTATTGTGTTGAGGTATGTCCCCTCTGTCCCCACTTTGCTGAGAGTTTTTATCATAACTGAATGTTGGATTTTGTCAAATGCTTTTTCTGCATTTTGATATATCGTAGGAGTTTCATCTTTCATTTCGTTTATGTGCTGTACCATGTTAATTGATTTGTGGCTATTGATCCAGTCTTGCACACCAGGAATAAATCCCACTTGATGATGGTTTATCATTTTAATGCATTGCTGAATTCCGTTTGCTAATATTTTATTGAGGATTTTTGTATTCAGAATTTTTAGTAGTTATCAGTCAGTTCATATTTTTTGTTCCTGATTCAGCCTTGGAAGACTGGTATCTCTAGGAATTTATCTGTTCCTTCCAGTTGTCCAATTTGTTGGGATATAATTATTCATAGTATTTTATTATTCTTTGTATTTCTATGGTGTTGGTTATCACTTCCATTTATTTGGGCTTTCTCTCTCTTGATGAGTCTGGCTAAAGGTTAAGTTAGGTTATTAATTTTGTTTACCTTTTCTAAGAACGAGCTCTTGGTTTCATTGATCTTTTCTGTTGGTTTTTGGACTCTTTCGTGTGTTTCATTTCCGATCTTTAGTATTTTCTTCTCACTTTGGGCACTGTTCTTTTTCTGGTTCCTCTAGGGCATAGAGGACATTGTGTAAGATGACTCGTTTGAGGTTCTTGTTTTTGAGGCAGGCTTGTATTGCTGTGTCCCCATAGATTTTGGGTTGTTGTGTTTTCATTTTCATTTGTCTCAGCTGTCTTTTGATTTCCTTGTTAATTCATTTATTGTTTAGTAGCATTTATTTAGCCTCCATGTGTTTGTATGATTTTCAGTTTTCTTCAGGTAATTGATGTCTAGTTTCACAGCATTGTGATTAGAAAGGAAGCTCAGTATGATTTCAGTCTTGTTAAATTCATTGAGACATGTTGTGTGGCCTACCGTGGTCTGTGTTGGAAAATGTTGCCTGTGCACATGAAAAGATGGCACATTCTGCTTTGGGGTGAAATGCTCTAAAAATGTCCATTAAGTCCATCGGATCTAATGTGTCATTAAAGGCCACTGTTTCCTTGTTGATTTTCTGTCTGGATGGTCTGTCCATGGATGTTAATGAGGTATTAAAGTCCCCTACTCTGACTGCGTTACTGTCGGGCTCTCCCTTTATGTCCATCAGTGTTTGCTTTATACGTTTAGGTGTTCCTACGTTGGGTGTGTAGATGTTTCAGAGTTATATTGTCTTGTAGGACTGACTCCCTTTATCATTATGAGATGTCTTTGTCTCTTGTTATAGCCCTTGTTTTAATATCTGTTTTGTCTGATATAAGTGTCGCTACCCCACCTTTTTGTTTGTTTCCCTTTGCATGAAATATCTCTTTCCATGCCTTTGCTTCAGGCTGTCTTTTGATTTAAAGTGGGTTTCTTGGAGGCAGAATAAGTATAGATTTTTTTTTTTTATCCATTCAGCTACCTTATATCTTTAGATTGGAGCATTTAGTCCGTTGATAGTTAAAGTAATTGTTGATAGGTATGTAGTTATTGTCATATTATTCATATCTTTGGTCTTGTTTTTTCTCGAAGTCCCTCTAACAGTTGTAACAGTGGTTGGGTGGTGAGGAACTCCTTCAGTTGTTTCTCATCTGGGAAGGTCTTTATCACTCCTTTGATTCTAGGTGACAGCTTGCTGGGTAGAGTAGTCTCGGTTAGAGGTCCGTGCTTTTCATCACTTTGAATATTTCCTGCCAATCCCTTCTGGCCTGCCAAGTTTCTGCTGAAAAATCAGCCGACAGTTTTATGGGAGTGACCTTACAGATAATTACCTGTTTTTCTCTTACTCCTTTTAAGATTCTTGCTTTGTCTTTAACCTTTGACTTTTTCACGATGATGTGTCTCGGTGTGGGCCTTTTGGGGTCATCTTGTTTGAGACTCTGAGCTTCCTGGACTTGTGTGTCTGTTTCTTTTGCCGGGTTAGGGATGTTTTCAGTCATCATTTCTTCAGATAGGTCCTCAATCCCTTTCTCTCTCTTCTTCCGGTGCCCTTATGATGCAAGTGTTGATGTGCTTGATGTTGTCCCAGAGGCCCCTTAAACTGTCATTTTAAAATTTTTTTGCTGTTCCTATCGGGTGTTTCCTGCTACATTGCCTTCTCAGTTGCTCATCCGATCCTCTGCTTCATCAGATCTGTTGTTGATTCTATCTAATGTATCCTTCATTTCTGATATTGTTTTCCTCATTTCGGGATGGTTCTTTTTTGTAGTTGCTGTCTCTTTGTGGACGTTCTCGCTGAGTTCATCGTTCCTCCCCCAAGTTCATTGGCTGTCCTTGTAACCGATGTTTTGAACTCTGTCTGGTAGATTGCTTGTCTTCATTTTGTTTGGTTCTAGAGTTTTGCCCTGTCTTCCCGTTTGGGACGTGTTTGTCTCCTCACTTCGGCTAGCTCCGTTTGTTCCTGTTAGACCAGGTACATCTCCCCGTCTTGGCTTGCTGACCTTACGTAGTAAGTATCCTGTGGGGCCCAGTGATGCTGTCTCCCTGGTCACATGAACAGGGTGCTTCTGGGTCATGTGTGCCCTCCTCTTGTAGCTGAGTCTTAATTACTGTTGGCACATGAGTGGGTGGGATTGACTCTCAGGCTGACGCTGTGAGGACTGGCCGTGACTATAAAGGATGAGCTGTTGTGGGAGGGCTGACCCCATGGAGCAGAATCTGCTTTAGGGGGGCTCTGGTGCCAGCCGAGTCCACGTTCTGGGTGAATCATTGGTGGAGCTGGTTGGGTAGTGCTTCCAGTGTGGTCTGAAGCCACTGGGTATGTTGGTTCTGGAGACTTGGGAGGGGCTTGGGTACAGGTCAAGGCCAGCTGCTTCCTGCGTCTGGCCCAGGGTCACCTGGTAAGGAGCTACACAGTGATCTGCACATGGCTGCCACTTGTGCTGGGCTTGGAGGTCCTGCTTGGGAGAGGCTGTGCTGTGAACTGAGGCTAGCTGCTGCTATCACTGATCTGTCACCGATTTTCAGACTCTCAGTGGGCACCACTCTTGGAGCCGAGGCCAGCCACCACCTGTGCTGGACTTGTGGCCACTTAGTTGAGGCCGTGTTCCAGGCCAACACTGGCTACAGCATTTGCCAGGCTTGGGGCTACCTGATGGGAATTACAGTGCAGGTTGAGATTGGTCACTGCTTGTGCCAGGTTTGCAGCTGCTTAGCAAGGGGTGCAAGGCACGCCAAGGCCAGCCACTGCTCGTTTGGGTTCGTGGACCTTTGAGAGACTTAGGAAAGTGAGCAGTGAGCCGAGGCAGGCTGCATGTGGGGAGGAGCTGCTGGAACAGGCTCAGCAGGGCCTGTTATTTGGGCAAGGTGGGGTGTTGGAATCACCAAGGTGGGGCCAGTGGTTTAGCCAGGTTAAACGAGAGGTCAGATTTGGTGCTCGCCTGCTCTGGGTGGGCAGAGGCTTCAACAAAGGAAGAAGGGCACCTGCCAGCATTTCCGTCCCCAGAGAACTGTCCTGAGCCCTGACCCTCCAGCCCTCGTCCTGATATTAGTCAGTTCATCTCTCCCTATAATGTTCCTGAAGGTTCTCAAGTTGCTGCCTTAGTGCTGGAGCCAAGTGGCTTTGAGCACGTGAGTCTACGCAGGCCCTTAAAGAAGACACTTGGACCCTGCACCCCTCCATCTCAGAATCCCCGCCTATTCTAACAGCCAGATCATGTGAGGACTCCTCTTCCCAGCACTGGCACCCTGGGCTGAGGAGTCTGCGTGGGGATGGGACGCACTCCTCAGGGGGACCTCTGCAGCCGAGATGTCCCTCCCTATTCTGTACCGCCACGCGTGGGTGTGGGCCCTGCCTGTTCTGTGTCTCCGCCCCTCCTACCATCTCCAGGCGGCGGCTTTACATCCTTAGTCACAGGACTTCTGTGCAGCTGGACTTCTGGGTTCTCAGTGATGGCTGTTCTGCAATTTAGTTGTCATTCTGGCGTGTACCTACCCTGCCGTCTTGACCTGGAGTCACCGTTTTGTATTTTTGGAAAAGTCCGGTGGATTAGGAGGGGAAATATTGGTCCTTGAGCACAGAGTTCGGGAGCTGCTCTAGAACGTGCACCTGAGAAGCGCAGGTCACCTGAGAGGGCAGCCCCTGGTCACGGCATCCCCGCTTGGTGACGGGGGGTAGGCAGGCAGTGTGGCTGTCCACACTCATCCCCTGTCCGCGTGCTTCTAGGTATTACTGGGCCTGCGTGACACCAGCAGCTCCATTGTGGCGGTCACTCTTCACAGCCTAGCAGTGCTGGTGTCTCTCCTGGGCCCAGAGGTGGTGGTGGGAGGAGAGAGAACCAAGATCTTCAAGCGCACTGCCCCGAGTTTCACGAAAACCGCCGCCCTCTCCCCAGAAGGTAAGGACTTCAGATGTCTAGCTTTTTATTGTAAGCGCTGTTGCTGTTTTAATTTATTAGCTTTTTAACATCATACAAGTTATGCACGTGGGTTTCAGTCAGTCATATGGCACAGAGACGTACGGGGGGAAAACTTGGTGGCTCCCCCTCCTGACTCCTGGGGGGCAGGCAGCTGATATTGGTATTTTAGTGAGGATGCTTTCACCCCTTTCTTTAAGCCCACAAAAGGACAGATGCATACTTATACACACATGTAGTTTCTTTAAAAATGAGAAAAAAACGTGTACAACTGTCCAGCCTGATTGTTTTCCGTGTAGCAGCTCACCGGGGACCAGTCTCTGGCACACACGCCTCGCTCACCATTTCCACAGCTGCCTCATTTCACTGAATGTAATTCATTCAGTGGTTTCCCTGGTGATGCCTGTTACATCTGGATTTTTAACCACTACACTACAAACAGTGCTGTAGGAGACATCCTTATACACGTACCTCTGTGTAGTTTGGGTTTTGTTGCTATAAGATAAAGTCCCAGAAGTAGAGTTACTGGGTGAAAGAATGCACTTTAGATTTTAACAGATATTGTCAGTTTCCCGAACGGTTGTAGCAGTTCTCAACACCACTAGCTGTTTAAGACCCGATTTTGTTGGTGAAAAGCTGTTGATTTTTAGGTACCTTAAGAAATCCTTGTTTCTGGTCTGTTCTCTTTGGATGTTACCTGGGAGACAGTGATTTCTGGCCTTTAGAGGCTATAAAAGTCACGGGTAAGAATTCTGAATCAGTGCGGTTGCCTGTCCGCGCGTCTGCACGACCCTGACGAGGTCGGCGGTGAGGGTGCGGCGTCTCCAGCGCTGTGTCCCTGACAGCGGGGGCGGCGGCAGCACGAAAGGAAGGTCGTTAGGACAAGAACCATCACATAGGATTTTGTTTTGATGCCATGAGAATTTTTAAAGCAGCACTGGCTTGCAGAAGTTTTGAAGGAAGAGCAGCTTGTCCTTGGTGCCAGTGACACCAGTGTCACGTGGTTCCAAGGAGCGTGAGGAGGTGATGCCGAAGCTGCTGCCTCTTCACAATGAAACATACACACACTAAATTGGGTGAAGTCTGTGTCGCCAGCCAGCAAGTTTCACACCAGGGGGATCTTGGCGGGAGGCGTTTACGTGTAATTTTGAGATAAAGCTTAGGGGTCATGTCAAATTAGCTGAGGTCTGAGGTCCTCGCTCCTCAGTGACACTGGTTTTATTTATTGGATGGAGTTCTCTAGTGCTGGACATTTTACATCCGTCCTTCTGGGTTACTCTGTAATGTGAGACCCTGAAAAGGCACCAAATTGGCTGCAGGTGAATGTTTACTAAAGGATTTCCCTGGAGACAGAGGGCGAGCCATGCAGCAGCCCGCACGTGGGCGCCAGGGCTGGCCCTCCCTAGGGGGGCACGTGCGAAGGAGGCACTCTGACGTGTTCGCTTCTCTTCCTTTGCAGTTTACGTGTAAGGTCAGAATTATTACAAGTGTCTGCCACCTGAGGGGAAATAGGCCTGCGTGAGCGTTGGGGGAGGCAGGCTGGAGAAGGGGACACAGCAGGGAGGGCAGTGGCAGGATTCGGCGAGGCCCTGCGAGAGGAGCGTTTTCATGGTGCCCGACCCCACCCCGGGCTGTCTGTGCCCTCACCCTCTTAAGGCAGAGGACGTATTTAGCCAAAGTTTTGATTGAATTCTTCCAGCGATGCCCACTCTTGAATAGGAATTTTCTGGTCTGAATCACCAGTGTCTTTAAACGCTGTCATTTTCCTTATTCAGTGTGCTAAGGTTGTACCTAATCCAGCTCCTCACCTGACGCTTGACTCCTTCCTGCTGCATCACCACGTGCACGCAGGCTGTCCTTAAACGCCTCTAGGACAGGTCATCCCATCACTAGGCGTGTTAAACACACCCATGTCCGTTAACCGTTGCTCACCGAATGTGTGTGAGCAGCGGCGCTGACCATCCCTCTCGTTCTCTGGACTTTTTCTTCCCTTCAGACTCCCCCAGGCACGTCGTCTGCAGCCAGCACGGGCAGAGGTTGCCCAGCCTGTCCCCTAAGGGCTTCTCATCCGGCGGTGTGTCCACCCGCAGCCAGCAGCACGTGCCGCGGGACTGCAGCGCCCCTCTCCAGACAGGTAGGAACACTGAGACGGCTTTCCTGAGTTGAAATTCAGGAACACAGACCGACGTCTCTGTAATGATGTGGTCAGCTGGGCCTCATCTTTTTTCCTGGACTACAGGTGTACACCGACATCCTCTTCAGAACCGGGAGAAGAGCAGGTGGCATTACTTGAATTCTTTTTTACCCCAAATACTTCACTCTGGGACTTCTCATGCCTTAGTGCAGCACTTTCCATACTGTATGTTAGGAGGTGTGCCGGGAGCAGTGGTTAAACACGTCCAGTGAAGTGTTAGCGTCAGTGTGTGGCACAGGCTTCTGAATGCCCAGAGCACGCCAGGGCAATGTCTGCGTGAAGCGAAGCTGTGCTGAGTTAGGCAAAATCACCGGAACACACGCCACATAATGAATGTCGTGGGGGTCACCCTGTCTGCCTTAGAACATGTCTATTTGTTTATAGACAGTTATGCCAGTAAACAATTACATTTGGACATAGTTATTAAAGGGTGTGCTAATTGTTGCTTTTGCAGTTTAGTTTGCAAGGAGATGTCTAAGAAATTAGCTGTCTGTGTCCCTTTAACGTCACCCTGCCCCTAATGCATCCTTGCACATGTCCCCACAGGTGCTCAATTTTCTCAGCCTATTAAGTTTTCCATTAATGGAATTTCAGATGTGAACGATACCTCAGGACACAGTGGAAACTTCCCGTCAAGTCCCAACACGTCTGAGGAGTGGCCTGACTGGAGCGAGCCTGAGGACCCTGGGGACAGAACCGCCACTGCCCAAGTCCGGCCTCCGGAAGCCCCCGATGCTGCCGGGTCCCCTCTCCCCGACTTGGAGGTGTCAGCCGAGAAGTCACCCAGCAGCTTAGGTACTGAAAGGGACTCAGGAGGTGGTGTCACTGCCGCAGTCACCTCAGGGGAGGACCTCAAGCCTCTGGAATCAAGCCAACCCCAGAGGACCAGTCCCGCACCAAGCCTGGAGGACGCAGACCAAACCAAGCCACCTCAAGTGTCGTCACAAGAAAGGCGCCTTAAGGTCCCATCAGAACTTGGTCTAGGGGAAGAATTTACCATCCAGGTGAAAAAGAAGCCAGTCCAGGACCCCGAATTGGACTGGTTTGCTGACATGACCCCCGAAATCAAGCCTTCGGCTGTTCTTCTCGTGGCCCCTGCTCTGAGGGCGGAAGCGGCGGGCCGCAGCGAGGACGGGCCCCCAGCCGCGGTGCTGTTCTCCGCGAAGTTCGCCGCGGCTGAGACTGCCGAGGTACGTGCCCCTCGTGGGCGCCAGTCACACAGGCCCCTCCGCAGCACACCCCGTGCTGTTCTCCCACCAAGGGGAAGGACAGACTAATGTACACAGCAGGTTCATGTGGTCATGGTGGCATATAGTGGAAAAAAAGCGGTCCTGTTATTATCTTTCCTTCCCCAGCAATGCTTGGGCTAATAAGCGTTCCATGGACCAGTTATTAAAATCACCTTTTTGCTTGGAAAAGGGATTAAACCAAGAATAAGGTGTCATCAAGGTTATCTTCCAGTGCTGTCATTTGGTAAGACTGGAACCAAAGTAGCCTCTGCTTTCCAGCTCGTGGTGCAGTGAGGCAGGCATCTTACCAGCACGAGGAAACCATGTCCCGACACCAAAAGACACGGGTTGGCCCCTTGCACGTTTGGAGACGGTTTCTCAGCAGCTGCCCTGGCTTTGCTTTGTCTTGTTGCAGGCAGAGGCTGGAGGCTGGGGAGACGAAGGGGAGCTGAACTGGGAAGACAACAGCTGGTGACGACGGCTGTGAGTTAAACTTTAGGAAAAAGGATTCCTTTTTAAAAAACTCAAACTAATACCTCAAAGCAGGCTCTGCAGCCAGGAAAACCCGAAAGCATCCTGTTCTCCTCCTACCAGGAGCTCGTTTCCCAGTCTGCCAACGGTGAGGGGCCTGGAGGGCGGGCTCGGGCCTGGGCGGAGGCTCTCGTGGGAGGAGCCTGTGTGCCTTTGACCAAGGCCAGTTTCTGTGACGAGCAAGTGCTATGGAAAGGTGGACTCTACCACTTTTTTTCCAGGATAATCCTGGAAGAAAATAAATAACAGAAGTTCAAGCTGATTAGCTTAATTTTGTGCCATTTCTTTAACAGTGAGAAGAGTTTTAGTTCTATTATAAAATACAACCTACTGAAAAAAATTTGCTATAAAGTATACAAATGGTTTTAAATTGGCTAAGGTTTCCTTAGGCAGCTTATTTATGTTTACAGGTGTGCCGAGTGAACGGCCCTGGGCAGTGTCTGGCTGTTCCACTCATGTTACATTGTACCAAAGTGCTTAATGAGAAATAGCCCCATAATCCTGTTCTTTAAATATCCAATAAAGACTATTTTCACTAGATCTAACTTTATAAAAGTTGTTTTATGTGTTAGAAAACGTATAGACATAATTACAGTATTTTCATTTACAAAATGTAGAATGACGACAGTCATACCCAACTCTAAGGACAATATGGTCCATGCGAGTTTCACCCTAGAGAACACGGCGTTTTAGCTCATCGATCCTTCCTTGAAGCATCTCCAGTTCCGAGAGAAGCCCGTCCGGAGCGGGAGCCTGGTGCAGCAGTGACTCGACTGCGTCCAGGGCCCTCACTGCTGCCTGCAGCGCTGCCCCGTACTCCTGTCCCAAGGGGCGGCCCGGGCGGGCTCTCTTTGCGTGCGGCTGGCAAAGAGAAACGTGGGGTGAGTCGCGCCATGGCACCCACTCTAAAAAGGATAGAGAACTTTCCTTCTGGATTACAGCGAAGCTTACAGAACAAATTCTAAAACTAAAAAACTGGCATGTGCAAATTTTACTCTAGCCATTGGTTCGCCCCTCCAGCCCCACAGTCATCTAGAAAAACATGGGAAGGCATTTTTCTAAGTAGCGTCTCATCCAGTAATGTGCAGTGAGTATTCTTTATAGATGTATAATATGTCCTTACAAAAAGCCCCAAGTATGGATTTTTCTAAATGCTTCATTTTCTTTTCAACACGAAGTTTCTAACTGCTGAGAGCTATGGGCTTTCAGACTCAGACGCTCTTGGAGCCAGGTGAGTGGACGGCCATCATAGGTTCTGGAGGACTCCCTTACGTCACTGATAAAATATTTAACTTTATAGGTTTCAAGCATAAAAGTTACATGTCCTGAAAACAAGTTAACATTTAAACTCATTTTCTTAAGAACTGTATCAAACTTACTAGGAAATTGCTTCTCTTACGGATTACAATTCCAAATATACTACCAGTGCTCAAAACAAGCTTTTCAATATCCTTGGTGATGTCAGATTTTTCTGCCTTTTAATAAGTAGATGTGATTTCCAGACACTGCCAAAAATTAGAAGCTGGTCTGATGAATGAGCCAGGGATCAAGCTAAGCTGGTTTCCTTCTGTGAGTCATAAACTACATCTGTAGCATCACTGGTATAGACACAGCTTTCCCCAGGGTTACTGCAAACAACGGAAAGGAACAGTGACAGTGTATAGTTTCAGACCTCACTCTCTTGTTGTCCCACCTCTGCTGTATACGTGTTCATAACCTTTGAGGAAGAAATGTGATTTTTAAAAGTGCAGCTACCATAGAGCAGTGGCCCCTCTACTCTCTCGAGGGCAGTCCGTACCTGCAGAGAGGGCCGCTCTGCCGCCAGCAGCGTGCGGGCGGACGACGCCCAGAGCAGCGCTTTCTCCTGTTTCACGCGTTCGGCTCTGGCAGCTGCTGTCTCATCCACAAGCCCCGTCTGCCAGAGATGACAACAGACAAGCAAACATCAGCATCCTCTACTAGGACCAAATGATGTCACTTTCAGAAAACACACGAGTGTCACTGTTCTGCCTTCGCCTGTGAAGCAGGCAGATTGTGGAAGCTGGAATTTACTTTCTCCTGGTGTTCTAAATTTGCGGTTCAACTGTTCTGTTAGTGCTTCAGTTAACCCTTAACTTACGTCCCAACACTGTCCCCTTGTGAGTTTCCAGGTAAGCACAAACGGAGCCATTTGGTTCTAACTGCACAGCTTTAAAAGCGTTACGGTTTAGCAAAGCAGGTCTTGGTCTCAGTGCAGAAAAGCCAAACCTAAGTCATATCTACATTACAGTGGGAGGCCTGAGCCTCTCAGGCCTACTGCTCCGCATGCAAATCTAATCATGATGACTAACACTTTAGAGATCTGTCAACGCTACAGTATCCGAAACTACAGGCAGAGTGAGGCCAAGTGTAAACTTCTGTGACTTGGTTGCAACTATACAATTTCAAAAAAAGTAACATGATAAGTGATGCTATTATTTTGATTCTATTGTAAAATAAATACCTTCTCCAGAAAGGATACGACTTTGTTCTTCGTTTCTTCAGATCTGAGACACTCTGGGACTATCGCTTCATGATTCGTTCCCTATTGAAAAATTGGTAAGACCAATTTTAATTAGTTTCAACAACTTGCAAAGACACAGATGTTTTAAGGGCTCCCTTAATCAAAAATGCATTTTGAAAGAAAATCTGCAGGGCCTGAGGACACCCAGGAGATGGTTAGCTCAAGTCCTTCCAGGCTTAGAGTGGGCCACTCTGACCCCTCAGCCCCGGGCCTCCGGGTCCTCTGACGACCGCATGACCGCACAGCAAAGGGGGGGGAGGGAAGCAAGAGCTCACAGCAGGGCCCCCTGCTCTGCGGAGCCAAACGAACACGTGTGTGTTCCTCAACCTGACCCCATGGTGATGTGTGTTTTCACCCAACCCAGAACTAGCACCTGGGGGCCTGCCCGAGTTTGCGGACCTGGTTGAAGCATGTGTTCACTTGTCACCACCCACAGGACCTCAGTCATTTCATTTCTCTACGCCTCACTTTTAGACTGGTGATCGTTCCTCCAGCAGAAACTGACAGGTAAGGTACAAAAGCAGCTCAGTAAAAATCTCTGCATGTTTGGACTGTCTGACACGTTGAAACGTTTTGAAGGTCACTGACAGACTGCGCGAACCTCAGCAAAGTGAGTGAAGGCCTCCACGGCGTGGTGCTCCAGCAGCCAGTTCCCATCGGCCAGCAGCAGGGCGAAGACACACGACAGGCCAGGCAGGATTTTATCCTAAAAAGAGAACCAAACCCGATCAAATGGAGGAAAACCTTAGTAGAGTACATTTGACATGCCTGATGTCAAGCTTCGTAATTCTGTCCCAGAGAACACGCATCGCAACGTCGTCACGTCGCTCCTTTGCTCTCAACTCCTTCCACTTGCCTCAGTAAAAACCAACAGTAAAAACCAAAGTCCTTACGTCAGCCTCGAGCCCCACGACCTCTGAGCTACACCGACAAACCCCCAACGTGGGGGGAGGGGAGTTCTCCATTGCAGAGGCTGAGCCGGCTTCCCAGACACCTGCCTGGCTCACCCCCTCACTTCAGGTCTCGGCTCCCAAGTCACCTTGGTGAGGGCTCCACTGACTCTCACCCTGCTGAAAACTGCACCCCAGATACACACACTGTCTCCCACGCCAGACATCCATCCCTAGTGCTCACCAACTATCAACAACCTCACTCATCTCCTGAAACTGAACCTCACGTGACGAGATGAACGGTGTGGTCATTTACCTGTGAACAAGAAAGTCCTCAGGAAACAAACCAGGGAAATGTTTGCTTTCAAAGATTTTACTCATCGTTACTGATGTCCACTGTGGTTTTGACAAAGGTCCTCACCCGTGAGCTTTTACTCGTCTCTCCCGTGGAGGTGGGGACAGTCCCCCATCTAGAACTGTGGGGCTCTGGCCGCAGTAGCAGGCCGAACTCCAGGAAGGGGAGCATGGCTTCACACAGCCAGGCCTTGGGGTGTGACTGCAAATACCTGCCGGTCAGCTATACGTACTTGGTAACATTTTCAAAAGTATTGTCTTTAAAAACAAATGGGCTCCCTTGCATGGACACAAAAATCAAGAGAAGTTCAGTAAATGACCCAATTTCCTCATACACTGGTCCCAAGAAGTAACTATGTTCTTCCCCAAGAACAGCGTGTGTTAGGGCCCAGCTGGACTTGGACTCACGGACTCCAGCCAACTCTACATACGTCAACATATACTTTTCTAAAAGAAAACTTAAAATGAGTTCTCTCTTGACAAAGTCACACTCTCTTCACAAAATAATCCCCGCCCCACTTTCATGGTCAACAATCCACAGAATTCCAGAAGTTAGAAACCTAAACGCCCCTTAAACTCCGTCAATTATTAATGATTTTGTTCACAGGAACAACAATTAAGAGTTATTACCTGGAGAGCTTCAGATAAGAGAAGTTTTCCTAGTGAGGAGACAAAATCCAGCACTGCCAGGCGGACGTGGTCAGGGGGCTCGGACTGCAGCAGGGAGGCCTGCAGCGTTACGACCTGAGGCAGAGGCCAGAGGGGGTCTGAGTGGGAGCAGAGGCTGCAGAGACCTGACGACTGCCTGAGGGTCGGATGGGGCTGTGGGCGGGGAAAGAAGGCAACGCCGGGAAACAGCCAAACACTCCGGCGCCTGAGGTTCTCGGGTGGAAGCCGAACGATCGCGGGGCTGAGTCGATGATTAGTTTTTCACACGGTGGCGGGTGGGGAGATCACTAACTGTTCCTGAAAACTATACCAGTGCTGCTCTTTCAAATTTTTAAAAACTGTTTTGTATTTTAAACTCCAGTGATAGAAGTTCATTAGCATCAGCAGGGATCGGCAAACTTCTGTAAAGGGCCAGATGGTAAATATTTTAGGCTTTGCAGGCAACATGTTTTAAAGGTTTGTTTTATTTTACAAACCTTTAAAAATGTAAAAGTCATCCTTGGCTCTTGTGTTGAAAGCAGGCAGGCAGAATCTAGGCCAGAGGCCCGTTTGGCAACCTTAATGAACTATCGGTATCTAATGTTTCAAAAAGAACATTAGAGCCTTCAGAATTGACAGATTCAAACTGCTGCAATCAATATAATTTGAGTCAATTATTTGACCGTATTCTCATAATCAAGTAATCCATGTTACACATACGCTTTTTGTAAAAACCTAATTCACACACGTTTGTCGCTGTCCCTGTTTCCCACACACTCAGCCTGAACCAGCACCACTGTGGGTTCACCCTACACCGCACCCTGCGATGGGTGATTTCTCCCCTCCCCTCCTGAACGGCGAGGTTTAATTTTCTCTGTTTCCGATGTTAGTCTAAGCGTGAGCCAATTCCTGACCTGGGGGATCCGTTGTCCAGTCTGGACTCGTTCCGAAGCCTCTAAACCCCTCCGGATAAGATGAAGCCCTCCCCTCTTCCCTTTTCTCTCCCCATCATCCCAGAACTTCCAAAAGTGGGGCATGATGGAGGCCACACCACAGGCTCCCCGGACAGTGACCCCGGTTCTGTCTCTCCCGGGCTGGGGCCAGGGAGAGGACTCCGTAGTGCTCTTCCTTCAAAATCACTGTCTCTTCAGAGAGACACGACGAGGACTCCCTGGAGTCCAGGCCGGTTGCGGCCCCCTCCCGGGGCCGCCGTCACAGACCTCTGCCAGCGTCAGGCCACGAAGCGCGGCCTGGGCTGCTCTGTCAGGGACGTCGGGCGGCACAGATCAAGGCTGCGCTAAGGGCCGGCGCACGAACGACAGTCCCGGAAGGAAGAGACCCCGAACTGCTGGCCGAGCTCGTCCTGACGCGCCGCTGCGCCAACAACGAAGGCGCAGCGAGCTGGCCGAACCGCGAGTCAGAAGGACTTTCTAGCAAGTCGTCTTCAGTTATGCCAGTTCAACGACTTCCTCGACGCGGCACGTCTTACCTGACTGATCAGCGGAGGGTCTAGAGTCTGAATGAAAGATCCCAGCAGTGGAAGTAAAAGGCTGAGGGCCTGCTGCACACAAGGCTGACCCGTTACCTTAAATGACAGACAAAATAGCTGTGGTGGAAACGTTCAATTACGTGTGAACAGCAGCCTTTTAATGAGCTTTTGTTACATACCTGAGTGCTTTACATTCACCTCAGTTACGCCTGACGAGTCTATGAGTGAGATGTGGTTACAGCCTCACTTTACTAGTAAAAGGGCAGAGAGGTTACGTAATCTGCTCAAGGTCATGGCTAGGGAAAAGCAGAGCCACAATCCCAACCCGGGTAACTCAGTGGAGATCTGATTACTTTCGTCTGCCACCGATAAGCGTCTCTATTCCCGAGTCGTCTTAAAATTCCATTTCTCCTCTCCATAACTGCTCCCTCCCGATGCTGTAAGCTCTGCCACCAGCAGGGAGCTCCTCAGTGATTATCGAATGCTTCCTGAGGATCCCGGGAAGCCCGGCTGAAGGCAAATGCCGCAGCAGGGAATCTGGTCCCACACTCACTTAACTGGCGAACGCCTGCAAAACCTTTCCTACGACTTCCCCCAAATGTGAATGCTGCCTCAGCTTCTCCTGGCTGCGACAGCCAGAGGCCACATATTTACTTCTACTTAGTCAAAGAAAACGAATAACGTATTTAGATTTTTAAATCACATAACATTTTCAAACGACAATCATTCTTACTCTAGCCCAATCGTCACTTGGCTTTTGCCTTTGCCAGGGAAGAGGAATACAAATGAGCCCTATCCCTTCACTTGCCCCTTTTACCTTTAAGCCCAAACGGCATTTTAAAAAACCCCAGAATCACAAAAACAGGCTACGCTAACCCGAGAGAAGAGAAACATAGGGGAAGACACTAAAAAAAGGGCCCAAATGGTCAGGAAAACAGCTGGACTGTCACCACTCTTACTAGGTCCTAGTTTTACTAACATAATCCTATCACAGTCTTACGAAGACCGGCTGAAGGAATACTGACGCATTTTAAGTTCTATTCACAGGTGCTACCAGCATCTAAAGAAATGAGATGCCTTTCATAGGGAAATTTCAGTACCATACTCCTCCCTATTTTATTTGTTCTCTGGGGAAATGATCAGTTAGTTGCTTTCCTTACCAGGTGAGTGCTTAGAAAAGCCCAGAGCTGACTCCCAACTTCGATAACTGCAGCCTGCTGTCCAATATCCAGAGCTTCACGAGCAGAATGACACACAGCCAGCAAAGCAGAGAGCACTGTGTTCTAAGCGGGGAGACACGGAGGAAGGACCTGGGCTTAGAAATCGGCCTGAAAGAGCTGGCGGCCCAGTTCCCCAGACACTGTAAGTTACTTATACGTCTTCGTGAAAACCTTACAGAATTATGTTCCTAAGACTCAAAACCATCTTTTCGCCTATTTCTTTAAATGTATTTTATTAAACTAATTTTCCTTAATACAGAACTATGTGCTTTATTTTCCTGAATAAACTTTTTTTTCTTTTAACAGGAAAATTTAGTAACAAAATGAAAATAGCATTGTATTTTAATAGATGAGATACAAATAGTACGGCCAGGCTAATTTTTTATATTCATCAACTAAAAATTCTGTTTTCTTCATACTATGCACCTAGCTCTCTATTTAAGTTACTAAATGTTCACTGTTGTTTTATAATCAATCTTTACAATTCCTTAACTGCATTCAATAAGCAAATACTACTTAAGGACTATGTTGGACTCGCTCTTATCTACATACCAAATCCCCCCCTCTGGCCAGGAGGAGTCTGGCTGGGGTGGGTGGGAGTGAAGCGAAGGCCAGACGGCGACGCAGGGATCAGTCTCAGGCTGTCCACCCATCGTGAGTCAACAACCACAATTTTCTGTGATGACCCTACAGCTCTGTATTTACGGTTTGCCTATTTCCTTTTATAATTAAACATGTTAAATGACCTGCCGAACTAAAATTTTGGTGGTAGATCAAAGTCTTATTCAATTTTAGAAAATAGGTGCTTTTATTTTACCTAAAAGATTTTTTATCTTTACTATAGAAATTAGTGCACAATAAATGTAAAACCTGAACCGCCTAACCTATTCCTAACTAGGCATTCAATAGTTTTCTCAAAATAAAGGCACATAAATACTTTTATTTCCTTGGATACGTGTCAATATTTTAAATTATCTTGATTAATTAGTGTCAAGTGACATTATATAACAGACTATCAGAACATTTACACTCCATATGGAAATATAAGGCCTGAGAAAACTGTGAAGTTGTAATTTAAAATTACAAATAGGTCCCCAAACCCTCTGAGTACCGTGTCCCCAGCCTTGCTTTTCTCCACTTACCACAAACTGATATACACATTTATCATTTTACTGTCTAGCTAAGCGAGAATGTATGAGTAGGAATTTTTGTTTGCTTCGTTCCCTGATATACCTCCAATCCCTAGAACAGAGCTTGGCACATAAAATCACTCAAAATGTTTGAATAAATGAATGAGCAAATAAACACCGAACTGGAACGCCAACTATATGTACTATAGTCAATTTTTCAAAATCATTTTTTTTCTTACAGATGAATTTCTTTTTCATTCCATTGTTTTATGAGGGAGCATTCTAAATAGAAAGGTAAAGACTCAGACCAGGGCTGCATGAAATGGGAGTTGTAGTTCAGCAAACAGGATCATGTGTGCCCAGCCCAGAGATGTGTCAGCAGAAAGACTACGAATAAAGTATTTCAGGATGGGTTCCCGTGCTCCAATGTGTCTTAAGCTTCAGACACCACCCCCCCTCCCCCCAGTGAAATTGACATCAATCAAGATCACAGTCCGTTTCTCAGGACCTTTTCAATGCAGAAATCTGAACATCTCGCGAGGCGCTCACCTGAGGGCACAAGCCTGCCCATCTCATTACAACCCACCCCAGTTCCTAAAACGGGGTTCAGTGAACAGCTACGAAATGAATCAAGCCAGTCCAACATTACTTACCAAAGAGTCAAGCTCCCCCAAGGTGCGGGTGCTGCTCAGCCACTTCCTGCACTGCGCAGTGCCCAGTCCGGCGACCTCGCGGGCAGTCTGCTCCCTCAGCTCAGAAGGTAACGCCTGGAAGGAAATGCACTGCCACAGCGGCAGGTTTCCTGCTGCTTTTGGGGGAAAGTTCTGGATAAACTCCACCTGAAATGGATTGTTAAATGAGAGTAACGTTAGACAGTCTGATGAATGGATGCACAAAAGCTAAGCATTCGCTTCCATATTTAAGATTTTTTAAGTTTTTAATTGAATAGAAGTATCCAGGCCAAGGTAACTTAAATGAACATGCGTTATTTTCTGCCGTCATTGCATATTTCCAAAATGAAAAACACAGTTTAAGTGAAGCACAGTACGAGGTGCATTAAGAAACGTTAAAGCACGTGTTTCATCATTAATCAGGTCAGCTATTTTACTAGGATCCTTCCCAGTAAGTCTATCATTTCCCTAAGAATTTACTCATCGCCTTGTACGGTTAAGTCAAAAGTTAATATTCCAAAACATGCCAACAAGATTGGTCTGGTCAGCCTTTGTGGCTTACTGTCACCTTGGCGGACAGCAACAGAGGCCTTAAAGCAGCACAGGGCAGAGGGCCAGTTTTCCAGTGGGCGGGCTGGCTTGGCCCCACTTCAGAGAGCCTACAAAGCGCGCTTCCTAAATGTGAGGTGCCAGTCTGGAACCACGTGGCTGGCAAATCCATTACACCAGAAATAAGTCACAGCACTGGCCAGGTAACAGAAAAACTGCACTGTTTTGTTAAAATGAAGCATCAACAGACTAGATAAAAATGGAACACTGAAGTTCTTAAAAAGGTTACAATATTACTTTCTGGTAGAAAAACAGCAAAAACAATGATGCACTTAATTACTAAATTAAGTACATTCCAACCAGAAAGTATATTAATGTAATTTTTTTAAGAACTAATATATTTGACAGTATCCAAAATCTACTTGTTATTTGGAAAATTTTCCTACATCAAAAGTGAAAAGAAAAAGGTCCACTACGTTAAATTTGACAGAGAACCTTTCTTGTGTTATATACTACATTTATATTTGGATTTCATTTTGTTTGAAGAAAATACTTAGCTGTCAAAACAAGGGAGAAATCACGTGACTACCTTCCGGGACAGCGGCTAAAGCCAGAAAGACGGACCCCGCGATGAGCCATGTCCAACATGACCAGCAGCTCTGTGAGTCCACAGTGCATCGGGCAGGCGAGGGACTGTGCCAACTGCTAGACATCGGTTCACACGTGACCCTCCTTTACGATAAAGTCCCAAAGCAGAAACTATAAATGACAACGCCTCGGACAACGTGAAAGGGGAGGGGCTGCCGATATCCGTTACACAGAATAAGTCATTTATTTATTCACTACTGAGTTTGGAAACCCTGGTCACAACACGAATTTTAAAGATGTGAAATTGCCAGTGCCGACAGGAGTTCGGAAGGAGTTTAGGGACTAGTTCTCAGAGAATCGGATGTCCCTCCTTAAACCTGAGGATAAAAAATACACCAGTGGGCTCGAAATGCAAGTATAGAAACTTTTACTTTACGTAAAAATGGTAGCACAATTATCAGTGTGCTTATCGGGTATATTAAACCCTTTCCCCTCAGTGAAATGACCTCCTTGTACTTTGTCTCGTTTCTATAAAACAGGAATACAGTAACTTGACCACAGCAGGAAATCAGTATTTGAAAACTGAAGGAAAACATTAAAAGTAACCCCTCATTTGTCCATAACTTACATATCCAACAGCCTCAATCACTGGGAAAAATTTAGACAACTGAGACATATATAAAACGTCTGAAAATGGAGTTTGTCTATTTTATTTCTACCAAAGCTAACTGGCCTCACAAAAAGCTACTCTGTTCTGAGTTGTTTTATACTAAACGTTAAAATTTCACAACCCTGGGAAAGGATCCTTTTGTCCCTATTTTCTAAGTGAGAAGACAGGGTAAGACCCTCTCGCCTCCGAGCCCCACGCCCGCAGGAAGGGCTGGAGACAGGCCAGAAACCAAGCGTCCGGCCTTAGAGGGAACCTGGAGCAGACAACTCGGGGAGTTTCAGGGAGAGCACGGCAGCCCTTGCATGTCCCCAAGCCTGGGCGCTCCTCGCTTCAGAGACACCGCAGGGAAGAGGGCTAGGAGGTCGGGGTGGTCCCCCGGTGCCTGGCAGACTCTAGGGCTGTGGTTGGAAAGAGCTCACGGCACTTACCGAGTGCCACTCACACTGGCGCTATGCTAGTGTCTTCATATATTGTCTCTAAGTCCTTACAAAACTTTCCAAAATAGTCACGCACATCTGCCACTTTGCAGACAGAGAAACTGAGGCTCAGAAAGGATGACGTGCCCGAGGTCACACTAAGCCAGGGCTCAAACCAAGGCCTGTGACCCCCTCCCTAATCAGTGGTCCCCGAGCCCGTGTCCATGCTAGAATCACAGAAGAATTTAACATTAGCAAAAAGCCATTCGTGAGCCTCGCTTGGCAGCCACCACTCCACACCCGGTCCGCTCATAGAGGAAGGGCTGGGACCTGTATCTTCAAAGAGCTCCCACTGGAGCCTGAGGGACGGCGGGGGCTGCACAGGGCCCTGCACCTGCGGGACCCCGTGGTCACGGCGGAGTGCGTCTCTTCAACAGCTACCTGGGGCTCAGCCACCCCCGGTTCCCCGCTAAACGCTGAACTCATTACCGTAAAAACAAATAAGAGGCAGCATTAAGAGCATAAATAACATTCTAGCTCTTCACATTAGGTAAAAAGGGCATGGTATACAGAACGATTTCAAGTATCTTAAACGTAGGAGCAACAAGGGGAAAGACGTTTCTGGAAGACAGAATCAGAAAGACCATCTAACCCGCAGCAAGGGCGCTGGCCAAGACTCCCTGCCTAAACTCACGCCAGGCGCTAAGCCCTCTTCCCCACTAGGCTTTGGCCCTGGGCTTGTGTCCATCCTCGCGGGGCCTGCGTCACCCTAAGTGGGCTTCCAGAGAATGCCTTGCCCTTGGTCTCCGCTCACCTGGCCTGTGCTGAGCGAAAACCTTGGCAAGTCGGCGTAGCAAAAGCCGCCCCCTTCCCCTGCTGTTTCCTCTTTGCGAATTTTACTCCCTGACGTCCACCTGCTCCTCGACTCTGAACCCCACGCCACCGTGCCGTCCGCCAGCCCCAGAACCGAGCCGGAATGCGCACCGAAGCCTCTCCTCCCCCCACAACAGCTCCCGAGTAAAAGGCTTTCGCCACTTTCACGGCTGTGTAGCTCTGGCTTTTCTTTAACGGCACGAAAATCTAAACACACGTAAAAGCCAGAAGCAAAGCAATCATTACGTTAATAATTTACGCTTAGATAATATCAGCTTGCAAATGTAGAATAAATAGGGGGAAAGGCCTGCAAAAGAGTCTGAATCCAACTCTCCGCAGCAGCTCAAAGATGGTGACAGATGATGTTCTTGCCTGCTGGGGTGGGGCCATGAAGAAGAAGAGACGCCTCAGCAGTACTGACAGGTTGGTGAGCTGATAACATTCTCCAGGGCAAGATTTTATCTGGGAAAAGGAGAGAACAACTAACTTAAAACCATAGTTTGACAAGCTTTTATGGGCCAAAAATTAACAGTGGCTCTTTCTGGGAGATAAGATTATAGGTAATCTTAATTTTTAATTTGGAGCTTTAATTTTTTTCTTCCATGAACCTACTTTTATAATGAGAAAATAATTCTGACGACACTGTGCAATCTGTAACTACCGTTCTCATAAGGTGCTATGTTAATCCTCCTACTCAAAGACAATTCATGGAATCTCTTAGCTCTAACACAGTGGTGCCGAGGTGGATAGAATGCTACAATTTTCTGGAAATCAATTCCTATAATGTATTAGGACAGCTTTTATTTAAAGGAGACGCAATACACACACTGTAAAAATCACTATTGTTTTGTGCAAGATGTTTAAGGGTTCCCTACGCTCCAGACCATAGGCCAGGCAGTCAGCTGTTCGGCTTATCATGCCTGCCCCCCTCAGGGGACTTGGTCCACAGCACCCTTAAAAGGTAAAGTGGGAAACACGTGACACGGTGACTCTACTAAGAAACAAAAGACACGTGGATCCACCTAGATCTTACAAAGGCCAGGGACGAAAACCAAAACAACAAACAGGCCGTGACCGTTTTAAATAAAACAAGTGAAAACAAAACTCAACACTGAAGAGATTAAAATAAATCATCACTAGATCATTTTTTCTTTGTGGCCATTCACAAAGCCTTTTTCCCAAAAGGCATGGACCATTGTCACACTGAGTCCCTCCCGTATCATCCTGGCTGAAAGAGAGTCAGCTCGGCCGAGTCACATTAGAGGCAGAGACCTCTTGGTCATCACCGCAACTCACTCTCTCATTCTCTACGTGGCATTCAATTTCGAATTTATTCTCAATTAACCCAGTCTTTCCCAGACAATGAATGAACTACAACATTTTGAAAATATGAGACAATTTCCCATTTTACATTGTTTCTCGTAAATCTTTCTCAAAAGCATCAGTACTAACGCAGAGCAACAAAACTGTCAGAACCATTTAGCCGCCACGCAGTTCACCTTTTGATATTTACTTTCTTTAAAATTCCCGCATCTCCAAAGGACCGTTGTGGAAAACGGGTGTCTCAGGCCTGTGATTCTACTCACCAGATGGGCCACTACGGTGACGTGATGGGCACAGAGCTCCGCGGTCCCGTATCTGCGACACAAAGGGAAGGGAGTCTCTGTACGATTACACGATTATTCGGAGAAGCGAGGACGTGAACTTCCGTAAAGCTCAGACTATTATAAACTGCAGCTATCAACGTGGGCAAGGAACATCACCAACAAAACTACCTAAGCGACGGGTAGCTACTGACAAACCAAAGGGAAGAGGGAGCCCAGATCCCACTCTCGCGCGGGGACGTGAAATTTGGAGGGGCTATGAAAGGGTTACTGACAGAATTTTATAAGCTTACAAGTAAAAAGTACTTTACTGCCAGTCACCACTATAAATCAACCAAACACCAAAAAAGCAAGTGTACTGTACCGAGCGAGGAAGCACCACGCGTCCATGGCCAACAGAGAGGTGATCATGTTAGCGCTCAGCACGGCACGCAACAGAGCAGCATCCTGGCGAAAACAGAGTTTGTCACAAATACCATTAACGTCGCATTTTCAAAATGAAACAGAACACTGTCACGATCCCAACAGCAGCAGCCCCTCGACAGCAAGGCTCTACTTTCTAGGATCTGAAAAATGCACGCTGCCACTCCCTCAGGGTCCATTCGACACCCGCCACCCCGGGCACTGTGCTGGGTCGCGCCGACTCAACAGTGGTTTTAAATGTGGCGGCTCCATCACGAGGATCCACAAAGTCTCTATGTAACCAGAACCTTTAAAATAGCCTATGTAACACATAAGCCTACACGTCTGTTTCTGCCTTTAACTATTCAAGTACAATATTTAATACAGGCAGATATCACCCACTAATACCTTAAATGATACTGATCCTTGTGTAAATTCTAAAAATTTCTTCCAATTTCTTCAGCATCTTTTCTAATCCAATTCCATTAAAAAAAAAAATACATATGCCTGAGACCTATAATTACTACATACTACTATTTACCTCTTTTCTTTAAAAACCTGAATTAGGTAAAATTCACACATTTTCCTCTCCTCACAAAGTCTTTCCATACCGTCCCACCCAAAATGTTTTCTCCAATATTTTAGCTAAATACAACCGAATACTATAGGCCTCTAGCATTACCATTTCCTAGGACAAAACTGAGTTAAAAAGTAAAATGCACAAGCTGAGAGAATGACATCCAGAGAGCAAACACTGACTATGCTCGCACGTTCTTCTGTGTATAAATCACAATTTCAATGAGGAAAAGCTCAGTCCAGCAAGTAACAAACTTACCAGTTCGGGAAACAGTGAGGGATGAAAGGAAGCAATAAATGCACACAGATGAACACAAACATGCTGATACAAGGTGACCGCGACCTCAGCCTGCCCCTGCCTCTTTACTCCCTGTAAATGAATAGGCAGAGAGAGTTCACCAGAACACTGCTCGAAACTGTCAAAAATGGCTTTGAGTAGGGATACCCTGCAGAGAAATTGAGAAGATTGAACCGAACGTTAATAATGAATAAGTAGCAGGTATTATAATAATATAACATATCAAGGGTTATTTTAGCAAAGCAAAATGTCTCAAGAGGAATATATTTCCAATATATGAATGTGTATACATAAAAATAAAACAGTTGCTGTTAGAGAAATTCCTTAAAGGACAAGAGTTTTCCTGTACGCTTATTTTATCATTTGCCAAGCGTTTAACATAGTAACAAACTAAAGTTAGAGACAAAATTCATTAAAGAGCTTAGCTAGCATAGAGAAAATAGAAAATACTATAGTTCAGACAGGAAGACGTCATTCATTTCATGATTGGAATGCTTTCAGAAATCTTCATAGAGAATATAAATAACAAATTAAACATAGACAAGATATAAAGAGACAACAAAAGCCTGACAAAAGGTCACCACGAGTAACCCATGTGGCAGAAGCCAGGTGTCTGGGCGGAAAACAGGAGAAAGGAGGAGCTGGCGAGGGGCGGATGGCGGCAGCACGGGCCGGGCTTCCCATGCGAAGCCTGGAGCTGACCCGACGCGCAGCTCATGGGAGAACAGGAGGCTGAGAGCGAGCGTTAGGGACACTGAACTGGTACTGGGACTAAGAATGGGCGAAAGGAAGGGTGAGAAACGAGAGCACAGCAATCATCCGGGGAGCAAGAAACCGGAGCCTGGCGCTGGGAAGGATGAAGACAAGTGACAGGTCCCAGAGACGAGTGACAGTACCTGGCATCCTATTCACCAGAGCTCATTTTCAAAAGTAACTAACCACATCTACCCTCTTACGCTCAATGTTCATAACACTATTAGGCACTACTTTCTAAAGCACCGAACAAAATTAAAATATTTTTAGCATGTATAGACTTACGTATTTTTATCTTTTTAAAAAGCAGCAACACATACATGAAGTCTACACAGCAATCATTAACTAGAACATCTGACACAACAAAAAACTTATTTTCAAGATCTTTCCAAACAACAGGGCATTCTAAATCGTATGCACTATGAACATAAACGAGGCATCTGCTACCTGGCTGTGGCTTCTGAGACCTGGCTTCCTGTGCACCACAGGCTCTGCACAGCCTCCGGCTGAGAGGGCAGCTTATCCATGATGACCACCAGCAGCAGACACTGTGGGAACTGCAGTTCACACGGCAGCTCTTACAGGCAACAAAAACACATTAATCACGATACAACAAATTGCTAAAACATTCCACATATTTTCAGCAGAAATCTGACTGTGATATGTAAAGAAATTAGAGGTATAATGTTTTCAAATGAGAACTATGTTCCAAGAAGCAGAAAAAAATTCAAATACAATTTTTAAACCTTAAAAAAAACCAGGATTATTACACAGGGGACGATAACCCCATCATAATCGATGAGAGGGTCCAACACTAACTGCTTTGAAACTTACCTAATGTACTGTCCAAAACCACGTGCACGAAAGGCTGGAAGGCAAGCAGCTGACCGACGAGCGGGTCCAGGGTCACTAGGAAAGCAGCCGCTATCTCATCCTGCTGGGCTTGAGGGACCCTGGCGGCATACAGGCTTGGAGGACACTTGCTGGAAAGGGAGGGGAAACTCATTAATAGCTACCTTCTAATTTAGGAAAAGCTATGTACTGCAAACCCATGTTCTTCTAACAGTGAAAATATATTAAAAAGAAGTAGCAAGTGTTTCATAAAACAAAATTCAAAGTACCAAATTAACACCATAATTGCATGAAGAACTTCAGAACTAAGTAACATGGCTATAATTCTGTAAAATGAAAAGGTTCTTAGAGAAATCTTTGGACTCTTTTCATGCATTTTAATACCATTTTGAAAATGATGTCCTTAAAAAATACTGGGAAAATACGAATCTTAAATAATCAGTAAAAGCATGTAAAAAGGTATTTGATAAATTCTGGCACAATTACTTCTATGAAAAGTTGTTTTAAAATAGGTAGAATGCGGAAATCACTATGAATTTATGCTCAGTCTCTCAGGAGCAAGAGCTTACAAATGACTAAACTATATTCACGCTGCAGGAATATGCAAAGGCTTTTTCATGGAAAATGAACGATGGGGTTTAAACCAAACTTCAATCAAAACCTGTGAGAAATGACATATGTAGTCAATATTTTTGGCCATGTTATTTTAATTGTGGCAAATTTGACAATACATAAGAAAACCTTGTCCAGCAAGAGAGTAACATTGAAAAGGCTGCACTTAAGGTAACACTTGAGGCCTCTGCAGTGTAAAAAGCAGCCATCTATCAACGAGGAGTCATGTGACGGGCTCGTTCATGCCTCCCTGAGCCTGTTTTTCACTTGTGACACTGACCGGAGTTGTGAGAACTGAGT
This sequence comes from Pteropus medius, assembly GCF_902729225.1. Taxonomy (NCBI): domain Eukaryota; kingdom Metazoa; phylum Chordata; class Mammalia; order Chiroptera; family Pteropodidae; genus Pteropus; species Pteropus medius. The sequence continues at coordinate 13,841,858 of NW_024349225.1, forward strand.
TATTAGTAAAGTGAAAAACATACATAAAATGTAGGTAATGAAACTCCACAGACTGTGAACTACAGCTACTGAGCGAGAAAGTATGTTTTTCCATCCAATGCTGTATTTTTAACTTATTTGACAAACGTTTATTAAATGCCTATGTCTACATGCCATGCACTGTTCCTGAATACAGCAGTAAAGGAAACGCACTCCCTTTAGAATATATTCTAATGAAGGGAGGCAGTTAAGCAAGTGACCGAGTAAATACATAGTACAGCGGACGTTAACCTGCTCGCCCCAAGGATGCTCGCCAGCGGCGCTTGGGGCTGCAGCGTTTACCCCGAGATAACTCATGGATTACAATCCCAATCCTACCCCCAAAGTTTGTCACGGAATATCTCACTTTATCATTTTCCATCACTCTAGTATACCGACAGTCTTTGGAAACAAATGACATCATTCCATTTATAGCATTCTGTTTTTAGTAGTTTGATCGCTGAAAATGTCAAATCCTAGAAAACGTAGCATTCCTATTCATGGTGCTAAATGCTTTTTTCTCTAAATGGAAAAAGGGTTTTTAATTAAGTGCTATGGAGAAAAATTATAACAAGATAAAGTGGACAGGAAAACCTATTGAATTCTATTCGAATACTGACTCAATTAAGGGTTTTGCACAGGAAAGTCACATGATCTACTCTGGCCACTGTATGGAGACGAGAGTGAGACCAGGGTAGGAGCAGAGACTGTGTCGGAGGCTCCTGTGCAAAACTCCAGTCAAGAAAATAATGGTGGACAGACTGGACGGTAACAGTTCAGGTGGTGGGAAGTGGCTGGATTCTGTATACGCATGCTGAATACAAATATTTACGCTAAAGGAGATGGCAAACGGAATTTGCTAGTTAATTAGATGTGGGGTATGACAGCAAGAGACAAAAGTCATAGACGACAGCAAGGTTTTTGAGTCAGATCAATCTGAAGAGCGAGGCTGCCATGTAAACTGCAATGAGGATGCTACAGAAGGAAGTTCTGCAGGGGGTGTGGACGAAATGGGGAGAGACGAGAATCTGGTTTGGGTGAACTTAAGTGCAGACATCCCGACTGGAAGTTGCATTAAAGGAGACGTGAACTTAAAATTTTGAGACTAAATGACACAGAGAAGAGGCCTGGGGCCCGGGGCCACCCAACTTAGAGAAGCTGGGGACGCACAGAGGAGGCTGAGGACAAGCCAGTGAGGTCAGAAGGGAACCAAGAGGGAGCGGTGTCCCCGGAGCCAACAGAAGGAAAAGTTCAAAAGAAAGGGTCACATGGTGCCAACGGGCTACACGAGGTGAGTGCTGAAACTGGCCGGTGGATGCGGCGACGTGGCGGTCACTGCTGACGGTGACAGGGCTGCTTCCTGAAGGGGTGGAATGGAAAGTCTGACTGGAAGAGGTTCACGAAGGGAAGTACAGCTGACCCCTGAACCATACGGGAGGGGAGGGAGCGGGGTGGGCGGGGGTCAGGGGCGCTGACCCCTGCACAGTCAGAAATCTGTGTATAAATTTTAACTCACCAAAACCCAGAAGACTTACCAATAACAAAAACAGCTGACTAACACAACTGTATTATTATGTAGTATGTGCTGTATTATTACAATAAGGTATTTGATAAAGTAAGCTAAAGAAAAGAAAATGCTTCTGAGTCAGAGGACTAGAAAATACGTTTACAACGTTTACTGTAAAAAGTTCACGTAAGTGGACCTGAGCCGTTCAAACCCGTGTTCGAGGGTCGACAATACAGACGGCAGCACAGGCAAAGCCTTCTAAGAGTTCTGCTGCAGAGAGAGGCAGACAAAGGGGAAGGTATTCGGAGGAGGATGCAGAGCTGAGGGGTTCTGTTTGTTTTCTGTATTGTTCTTAAGATAGAAAAAGCAGCAGCATGTTGGTCCACTCGTGGGAATGACCCAGTGGAGGGGGAGGGAAGGCTGATGACACAGGAGGGAGAAGGCGCAACTGCTAGCGCCAGGTCCCTGGGCATGTGAGAGAGGGCGGATCCGAACGCACGAATGGGGAGGTGGCCTCGCAGTCATTCACGGGAACAAGGGAAGGTGTGAGCCTAAACACGGGGAGACTAGCCGACGTGCTGGAGGGACCGCACAGACGCTCTCTTCCATTCCAGGTGCTTCTGTTTTTCTCAACGGCATACAAAGTGAGGACACTGACTGACCACGAGCAATGGGCTGAAGCTGCTGGAGACATAGGAAGAATGAAGAGGGAGCAGTAGGAAAAAGCTGTCTAGGAGACTAAATGGATTAGGGACACATAAAGGCGCAGCCACATAAACAAGCTGACAGATTTAGCATCGAACTAATAAGGGTTCTTCTGAGGTAACTGTCAATTTCAAATGTCACTTAGCCCCTTTCTAAATTATGATACTTTTCTGTAATTCATGTTTCCGAGATGGCATTAACTACTACTTGACTTACGTCTCACAGAAATAAAAATTAATAAAAACTAAAAAAAATAGGCCAATAGAAAATATATACACACAGATATTTCCTGCCTTTGGTATTCATCACGCCAGTTGTTCCTCAGTCACATAGAAGGTATAGTTAAGAATACAAAGGGAAGTAAAACTCGCATGGAAGCTATTTTTTAAAAACTGTCATCTCCAATTATTTTAAGCAATCAGATAAAAATTTACTATAAACATTATGAAAAATGACTACGATGCTTTATTTTAAAATGAAATATACTAAACTGTGACTGGGATCGAATGGCACTGCTACGTTTTAATAATCTCATGGTGTTCTTCTTACCTGTGTATCTGAAGATAAAGCTGATGCAACGCAGAGCACGAATCGGAGAGGAAGGGAAGAAATTCCTAAAATAAAACAACTCTACTCATTCTCTGGATACACTGTGCCTTCCTAATACGTATCTGCTCACAAAGGCATGCAAAAGACTAAAATATAACCCTGGATATGCTACATTAAAAAAAAAAAAAAAGATGTTGTATGAGAATAAAAAGGATCAAAATAGTTAAAACTATCACCAAGACAATTCGCAGCTATCACGTCCTGAGCACCGACTAAGTCCAGCAGACACATTCCAAACGACCTTCTGTACATCTCAGTCCTCTAAAAACTCCTGTGATGTGTTATTATCTTCATTTCACAGAATAGAAAGCTGGAGCGAAAGCGCCAAGTAACTCCATCGAGTAACAGCTGAAAACTAGCAAGGCTGGGCTTCCAGCACAGCCGCGACCGCTCCGCCCACCGCGGCTAAGCTCTCTTAGAACGTAAAGTAAGTCTCACAGTCTTATGTGACCCAAAAAAAAAAAGCTGGTAATTTAAATTAAAAGTTCCCGATGGGAAAAGGATTAAAAAAGGCATAACAAGGACTTCCGGTCAGGATGGCGTAGCGTAAACGCTGTGCTCACCTCCTCCCACAACCAAATCAGAATTCCAACTAAATTACAGAACCGCCATCACTGAGAACCCCTGAAGTCTAGCTGAACAGAAGTCCTGTAACTACGGATATAAAGCAGCAGCATGGAGACTGGGAGGAGGAGCGGAGACACAGAACAGGCAGGACCCATGCCCACGTGTGGCATTTAAGAATGGGGGAAATATCTCAGCTGCGAAGGTCCCTCCTGAGAAATGAGGGGTCCCAGTCCCATGCCAGGTTCCTCAGCCCAGGACCAGCGCCAGTAAGAGAAGTCCCCATAACTTCTCGCTGTGAAAACCAGTGGGGATCACACCAAGAGAGATGGAGGAACGCTGGAGTCCCAGACGCTCCTTTAAAACAGTGGTCCCCAACCTTTGTGGCACCAGGGACCAGTGCTCCTATAAGCATCTAATGCCTGATGATCTGAGGTGGAGCTGAGGCGATGATGCTGGTACTGGGGAGCGGCTGCAAATACCAGTGAAGCTTCGCTCACTTATCCGCTGCACACCTCTCACTGTGCGGCCCAGTTTCTAACAGGCCACGACCACTACCAGTCCGCGGGTTAGCGACCCGACTTAAACTGCCCACACATGAACTCACTTGCGCACAGATTCACTCGCTCTGGGCTCCAGCATAGAGGCAGTAGCCCAAGAAGTGGAAGAAATGAATTGACCAGCTTTAGGGTGAGGGCTGGAGGGTCAGGGCTCAGGTCAGCTCTTAGTGGGGACGAAAGTGCTGGCAGGTGCCATTCTTCCTTTGTTGAGCCCTCTGCACACCCAGAGCAGGCGAGCACCAAATCTGACCTCTCCCTTAACCTAGCTACACCACTAGCCCTGCCCTGGTGATTCCGAGACCCACCCCACCCCGCCCAGCTGACAGACCCTCTTTCAGCGGCTCCTCCCCACAAGCCGCCTGCCTCAGCTCACACTGCTCACTTTCCTAAGTCTCTCAATGGTCCACGAACCCAAACAAGCAGCGGCAGGCCTCGATGCACACTATACCTCTCGCTCTGCTATCCCAAGCCTGGCAAAAGCTTCGACCTGTCACAGCTTGCATTGTCACTCCCATCAGGTAGCCTCAAACATGGCATACATGGCATACGTAACAGCCAGTCTTGACTTGGAACACAGCCTCAACTAAGTGGTCACAAGTCACAGGCCCAGCACAAGGGGCAGCTGGCCTCAGCCTCCATCGTGGTGCCCAGCAAAGAGTTCCAAGCCTGGCACGAGTGGCATCCAGCCTCGGTTAGCAGCACAGCCTTCCCCAAGCACTTCTAAGCCCAGCAGAGGTTACTCTGTAGCTCCTAAAAGATGGCACCAAGCTGGGCACAAGTGCTGGCTGACCGTGACCTGCACCAGGGCCTGTCCAAAAAGATTCCAGGACCAGCATACATGGTGGCTGGCTTTAGACCACACCAGAGCACCAACTAACCAGCTCCACAAATGACACACCTAAAGGGCAAACTCAGCGCTGCTAAAGTAACATCTGCTCCATGGGGGCAGCACCCACAGAACAGCTCATCCTCTGAGGTCACGGCCAGCCCTCACGTCGAGTCAGCCTAAGGGTCTATCCCACCCACCAAAGTGTCGACAGTAATCGAGGCTCAACTACAGCAGAGGGGCACACACAACCCACACCAGAAATATTCCTGGAGCACCTGGCTCAGGTGATCAGGGACACTGTGACATGGGGCTCCACAGGACACCTACTATAGAAGCTACTCTGCCAAGAATGAGAGATGTAGCACATCCACCTAAAACGTACAAACACACGCAGGGAGGCAGCCAAAAGGAAGAGGGAAAAAAACAACCCATGAAAGAACAGGACAAAATTCCAGAACAAGTACTGAACAAAATAGAAACGAGCAATCTACCAGATGCACAGTTCAAGACACTGATAAGGATGCAAAACGAACTTAGCAGAAGAACAGGTGAACTCAGTGAGAACGTCGACAGACAGAAACCCTAAGAAAAAATCATTCGGAAATGAGGAATACAACATCTAAAATGAAGAATACATTAGATGAAATCGACAACAGATTAGATGAAGCAGAGGATCAGATAAACAATTTGGAAGGGAATACAAGCAGAAAACACCCATTTGGAGCAGCAAAAAGAAAAAAGAATTTTAAAAAAATGAGGATGGTTTAAGGGGCCTCTGAGACAACATCAAGCCTACCAACACTGGCATCACAGGAGTACCAGAAGGAGAAGAGAGAGAGCAAGAGACTGAGAACCTATCTGAAGAAATGAATGAAAAGTCCCCTAACTTGGCAAAGGAAATAGACACACAAGTCCAGGAAGCAGAGTCCCAAGAAACATGAACCCAAAGGGCCCACCCACGCCAAGACACATCATCATTAAAATGCCAAAGGTTAAAGACAAAGAGCAAACCTTGAAAGCAGCAAGAGAAAAGCAGTTAGTTATGTACAGGAGTGGGGAGATCTCCCATAAGGCTGTCAATTTCTCAACAGAAACAATGCAGGCCAGAAGGGAAAACACTCAAAGTGATGAAAGGAAAAGACCAAAACCAAAATTGCTCTACCTGGCAAGGCTATGATTTACCATCAAAGGAGAGAAAGAGTTTCCCAGACAAGAAAAAGCTAAAGGAATTCATCACCACTAAACCAGCATTACAAAAAATGTTAAAGGGACTTCTTTAAGATCAAAAATATGAAAAAAATAGGGAAAAAAAAACCTCACTGACAAAGACAAACAGTAAAAGCAGATCGACCAACTATAAAGCTAGTACAAAAGCTAAAAGACAAAAGTAAGAAGAGTATATGTAATTACGACAACAAATTAAGGGACACACACACACACACACACACACACAATGACAAAACGAACATGAAGGGGGTGAGTGAAAATAATGATTTTAGAATGTTTTCAAACTTAAGGAACCATCAACTTAAAATAGACTGCTATAAACATAGCAAAGGATATATAAAGCCCATGGGAATCATAAACTAAAAATCTATAACAGATATACAAGAAATAAAGAGAAAGGAAATCAAACATAACACCAAAGAAAGACACGAGACTAGAAAGTAAGAGAACAAGGAACAGAAAAGAACTACAAAAACAATCAGAAGACAATGAAATGACATTAACCATGTAACTATCAATGACTTTAAGTGTCAATGGACTAATGAGTCTTTCAAAAGACACAGGTGGCTGCATGGATTTTAAAAGACCCATATATATGCTGCCTACAAGAGACCCACTTCGGATCAAAAGACACATCCTGAAAGTAAAGGCATGAAAAAAGATACTTCGTGCAAATGGAAAAAACCAAAAAGCTGGGGTAGCAACACTTATATCAGACAAAATAGATATTAAAACAAGGGCTATAACAAGAGACAAAGACATTTCGTAATGATAAAGAAGTCAATCCAACAAGAGAATATAACTCTGAAACATGTACACACCCAACGCAGGAACACCTTAACGTATAAAGCAAACACTGATGGACATAAAGGGAGAGCCCGACAGTAATGCAGTCAGAGTAGGGGACTTTAATACCTCATTAACATCCATGGACAGACCATCCAGACAGAAAATCAACAAGGAAACAGTGGCCTTTAATGACACATTAGATCCGATGGACTTAATGGACATTTTTAGAGCATTTCACCCCAAAGCAGCAGAATATGCCATCTTTTCATGTGCACAGGCAACGTTTTCCAACACAGACCACGGTAGGCCACACAACATGTCTCAATGAATTTAACAAGACTGAAATCATACCGAGCATCTTTTCCAGTCACAATGGCATGAAACTCACCAGAAAAAAACTGAAAATACACAAATATGAGGAGGCTAAATAAATGCTACTAAACAATAAGTGAATTAACAAGGAGGTCAAGGAAGAAATCAAAAGATAGCTTGAGACAAAAGAAAATGAAAACACTACAGCCCAAAATCTATGAGACACAAGCAAAACAGTTCTGAGAGAGACAGCAATACAAGCCTGCCTCACAAAACAAGAAAAACCTCGAACAATTTAACCTTGTATCTAAAGGAACTAGAAAAAGAACGGTTTCCAACGTGAGCAGAGGAAAGGAATGACGATCAGAAGGGACGCGGACGCCCTTTCTGTGAGGAGCCAGCCTCAGGGTCTGTGTACGTGTGAGTCAGCGTGTCTGCCATGCGCCAGGCTCCAACTACGACAGACTCTGGAGACCCTCTCTCATCCTTGAAGAGGAGGAGGACAGGATCAGAAACAAATACACTCGGACAACAGCTTTTTCTTTTAAATGCCTATTGCTGATGATGCTTCTTTCATCAGCTGCTGTAAGCATCCTCTGCTCGTCTCTCCAGATCACCTGTCCTGGCAACTTATCTTTCTACTCGTGCATCTTCAACTACTGCTGCTCTCCTACTGACTCACAAAGATGCAGTTCTTACATTACAGTTTTAAAGGTTTGAATATTTAAACTTTAAAAACTTAATTTAAAAAATTGTACCATCAACTTACACACAGTATTTGAAGGCAAGTTGAATTATCTTCTGAAAACTGACCCATGCTTAAATAATTTCACATTAATTTTTTCAGGTAACTGAATAAATAACGATGATGGCAGCAACATAAGTGATACACCAGATGCTCAATATTTAACAACTAGCAATATGAATGTACTCTTGAAAAATAACTTCAAAAGACTGTTTTTGGCAAGAATGATGAAACAGAATAATTTATAATTTATTGGAGAGTTCACATGCATGCATTATAAAAAAATAAGCCTTACCTTAGTATAGTGCAAAAGAGAGTTGGCAAAGAAACGACACAATTTCAGTGTTTTCTGAAATAATCTGTATTCAGCATTATCCTGTTTCGAAAAAAGAAAATAAGCATAATATATAAGAATATGAAATTAGCTAAACTTGTAAATGACACAGTATTTTCTAAAAAGGTCTCTTAATAAACATTTAGAGTGTAAAAATTTCCAAGAAAAGATATTCTACTCTGATTTGTTAGGAGCAATACAAACACCAAATGATAATAGAGATATTTCAAAAAATTAAACTCCACATTAGTGAAAACGAATCTTCATAAAGGAAAAAAAGGAGATCATCCTGGGTTGATCGGAAAGTGAAAGAAATTTAAATACCTTACTGTTCTTTTCTATAGGGAGATCAGTAGATGAGCAAAAGAAAAAGTTCTCACAAACCAATAAAAGGATAACGTATGAAACAAGCAAAAGTCAGAAGGTACAAACTGCCAAAAAACTAACATTGAAAAGAATACGAAGTACAATCTGATTACATTTGTTTAGAAGGGGAAGAGGAGAGGGCTGGCTGATTAGGGAAGATTTAAAACTGATCACACCCCGAGGGCTGACGTGGAGGGGCACTGACAGGGACTTTCACCACTCCCGGGTGCGTAGCACACTCTTTGCATTATCCTCACAAGGTAAAATGTTAAAATTCCTTAACTCAGTAGCAGTTCCACTTCTGAAAATATATTCTATAGGACTAACACAGGTACGCAATGCAACATTTTTATATAGTGAAAACTGAAATGAACGAAGTATCCATCAACTGGAAAACGGTTAAAAAATTTCAAGAAATATTCATAAACTGTATAGCACTGATCTATCAATGCATCCAGTAGAGAGTATCTTCATGACACAGTAAGCACTAAGGTAAAGTAAAAAATCAAGTTGCAAAACGATGTGTATAACTATTTTAAAATGTGTTATGTGTTAATATTTGCTCCCTAACCCCTCAAAAATAAATAAAAACCTTACCTGCGGTTCTATCAGAGGAAAGCAGGGTTTCGCGCTCCACGTTAGACATCTGTGCAATGGGTAAGGGTTTTCTGAGTGTGTACTGTTTGCAAGCTTTTAAAATGGCGAGTAATGCCCAGACAGCCTCGTGCATGCAGGGGAGTCGCCCGGCCTGGACTGAGATCCTGGCCCACCCACAAGTACCACATGATCTGGGGAAAGGTACTTAACCTCTCTAAAAGGCTGCAGTGTGGCTTATACTAAGGTTACTGGAAATTTAATAGTGTCTGACACATAGGCAACTTAGCTCAATAAATACCGGTTATGTCACCAAAATGTGTAATACATAATCCAAAGAGCTCTAAATTAGTACCATAAAATTATATCAAATAGATACATTCTTGTCTTTAATTTTAAAATTTTCATATAAAATATAATATCTTTAATGTTAATTGACTATGATTTCTTTCCAACACTATAGCAAACTTTAAACCAATCAAAACATAATCGGATAATCCACTCATTAGACATCACTGTTCATCTCAACCAATATTAAAAATATTTGAACAGTCAATTCTCCTCAGCAGAAATAGGTGAGATGACACTTCATCTTTCCTTGACAGTTATGAACATGAACTCACACAGTTCTGTGGACGTTCACGAGTATGGAGATTAGAGGTGACTCCACACTGACCTTACATGTACTCGACAGAAATTTTATTCAGCTTCGATGTCACATCACAAGAAGCTCTGACTTCAGGACTGGGTTTCTACCCTTACTCCCCATGAGACAATCCCAGTTCTCCACAGAAGACACTATTCTATAATTATCAATTTATCTGTCTCCCGAGATAAGCGGTAAGTTCTGGAGAGCAGAAAATGTGACGAACTTAGCACCTAGTACACTTTCTGGCACAAAGCAAGCACTCTGGAAATACTCGTTAAATGACTGAATGGCGATACACAGCTTATACTTCCCTCCTTTAACTTCTTTCGCATTCAAGGGGAAATTGTAGCAGGCTTAAGACTCTAGTTTTCCTTCATTACTAAATAGATACCAATTAAATCTAGAGCTTTAATTTTGACGTTTTCAAAAATCAAGTGTACAACACAAATACTACCTCAACTTGAATTACTGAACTGTTTAAAACAGAAAGTTTGCATCCCAATGCCAACAAAGATGGGGCTGGGAGAGAAGCAAGGAAGATCATTTTTCAATGTTTCAAAATACTGAGTATCCATTCTTCCCTTCTTTAAGTAAAAGAAAAATACTGATTAAAAACTAACTGCAACAGGCAAGAAATCTAAGTATAGGCAAAAGATATAAACGTATGTTTATTTTCAGAATACAAATTTCTATTAGCGATATATACACAAAAGAATTACAGTGGAAACTAAATTTATATCAAAGAGTCTTATAAATAAATTTCCCTATCTTTATAGAAAAACTAAATCACTGGTGGCTAGAAAACTATATAGTAAAACTTCCAATACAATATTCTCATTTTGAAAGCAAGTTTAAGACTTAACAAAAGAATAAACGTCTTGTCAGTTATTAGCTGTTACGAACTGAACAGTGTCTCCCAAAAAGATCCGTTGAAGTCCTAACCCCAATACCTAAGAATGTGACTTCATTTGGAAATGTGGTCACTGCAGACGTGTTAGTTAAGATGAGGTCATACTGGAACAGGCTGTGCCCTTAACACACTGACTAGTGTCTTAGATAACGTGAGGACCCAAGGGGAGAACGCAGCGTGATGAGAGCCACGTGACAACAGAGGCAGAGGTCGGCATTCCACAGCCACGAGACAAGGAACGCCAGCGACCCCAGAGGCTGAGGAGGAGGCATGGAGCAGACGCTCCCAGAGCCTCTGACGAACACGCTGCTGACACAGTTCAGACTCTCCTCCACAACTGTGAGAATAAATGCCTATCGTTTTAAGCCACCTCGTGTGTGGTAATTTGCTACGGCAGCCCGGGAAACAAATACAGAGATTGATCTATCCATAATCCTTCCACTAAGAGCATACAACTAATTAAATCTATGGTTTTATTTAGACGTTTCTGAAAACAAGGTGAAAACACTACTTGGAAAATTTTAACTTTGATTCCTCGATAAATATCCACAGTGACCAGCAGAGGGCGTTGCTGATCGGAAAAGGAAGGAGAAACTACACAGACCGTGTCAGAGCTCCATTCCAGGCAGTGGACAGTGGGCAGCGCTGGTCAAATGTATCCATTCCAAACAGCCACAAATAAGGAAAAACGTGAAACTCTGCCTGTAAGTCAGGGCTCTCCACACGTCGCTCCCGCCCAGGACCCTCTGTCTTTTACTGTCCCAGTACCAGCTGGGGAGCCTGCGGTGGTGTCAGGGTGTGCAGGAAGGACCCCGGGAAGAGGAGCGTGGGGCTGAGGACGAGGATGGACACAGGACACCCAGCCAACCGCCTCTCCTGTCAGCGAGGTGAGGGGAGCCAGGGAGCAAAAAGGGGAGAGAGAGAAGGAATACAGGGAGGCCAGGCCCTTCCGAAAGCTGCTCGGCTGCCTCGCCTACTGCGGAGCTCCTGGCCGCTCCCTGCCCCACACCCCACCAGCGCCCGTCCCTCCCGATCACCCTGCCCCAGGGGACGGATGCTCGGCAGGGAGGAACACCAGTGCACAGCACAGCATCCCCCGCCCCCGTCAGCCTGCAAAGGCACGACAGGAAGAGCTGCGCCACTGTCAGTCTACGAAGAAATACTTAACTCGTTTCCCACGGCAATGATTACATATAACTGTCAGGCCCCGAGTACCACTAAACCCTTCACTCATAGGGCCTTATGAGTTAAATATCATTTATAAAGAGCTAATCTGAGACAAAAGGCACTAAGGATAAAATTGTCAAAGGAAAATGAACTACAGTCCCCAGTAAGCATAACACAAACTTTAGAATACAATGTTTCTTATATGGGATGCCAATTCAACACTGTAACTCTGAAATCAAAATAAATGTAAGCATACGTCAATTTTAAAAGAACGACACACACACAAAGTTGTATGTGGCATCCCTGCAGGCTGCACTAGATTGGTGAAGAAGAGGTTGGCTGTGGCTGTATCGAGAGACCTTCAATAAACACAGGACTGAGGAATCAGATCCTTGAGTTAGGGCAGGAGAGAACGGAAGGGTTCTGAGGAGAGTGCCTTGTCCGACCAGTGAGGGGGTACAGACGACGAGCAGGCAGACTAGAGGGATGGGGGCAGACAGGACTCTCATGCAATGTTCTGGGTGAGAAGTAATTACGGGCCAAAAATAATCTCAAAGGTTGAAAAACAAACAAACAGAAAGCAAATGAAAGAAGTTAAAACCTTTCTAGGTAAACTTATCCAGAGATTCAAACGGGATTCAGTAACTGCCACAGGATGAGGCCCATTTAAAGCGTTGTCGGACCATATTTACCTGCACGTCAGGCTGGGTCATCTGCTCAGCTAACTGCAGACAAGACTGGAAGGAGACGAGAATGTCTTCACACAAGCTAGTGATGATATCTCTGTGTTTCAACCGACTCTTTATAACCGACTGGTGCTTAAGGCTCTGCCTAAATGAGTAAAAAAAAAGAATACAATCACCGCAAGTCACGTATCATGTAACTTAGAACATAAAACTGACTTGAAGGAACATGTGAAAAATCGGAACATAAACATATTAGACATGACATAATTAAGATGTGCTGACTTTACCTATGAAGCGGGCATGTTAGTTGAAGTTGCTAATTTTTTCTCTATGTAAAATATTAACTGAACTCTTACTATGTGCCAGTCACTCTGCTAGGATCTGGGGACAGAGAGAGAAATAAAAAGACACATCTCTGTGCCTCCGCATGGAACTGTGGTCCAGCATCAGAGGGACCAGTAAATGGTAATTAACTCAGGCTGTGATAAATGCTAGGCCCGGCAAAGGCTGGGGCACCACCAGAGCGCACGCTGACCCGACTTACTGGGCGTGCGGCTGTCCGAGAATGCTCCCGCGGGACACGGGGCTTCCCCAGTGTGGGGGCCGGGACAGCAACATCCTAGCAGAGAGAAAGGCCACGAAGAGGCTCAGGGACAGGGGGGTTTGCTACGTCTGAGGAACTAAGAGCAAGCGGAGATGGCCGGTGAGGAGGCAGAGCCCAGAGAGGACTGCGTTGTTACTCTAAAGAAAATAGGATGGATTTTAAGAAGTGACATGACCTGACTTACATGTTTAAAAAATCTGAGTGCTGGGGAGAAAATGAATTGGAAGGGGACAAGTGGGGAAGACACTCAATGATGAGAACAGAGATAGGGTAATTCACTGAGCGTTCGCTGTGCCATGCAGTTCTAGGCATTTCGCACTGATAAAGTCAACTCTCACCATAACCCACCACGAAGGTGCCCATTACTGCTCCGAGTTCCAGAAAAGCCCAGGGCTCACAAGGAGCCGGCTGTCTCAGAATGGACTCGAGCACGTGGGTATGGCTCCGAGTTGAGACCTTAACCCCTGCTGTCACTGGTGGGCAACTGACTGACCTGGCACTGTGAGACAAGCACTTAAGACCTGACAGCATCACACTGACCTTTAAGGTGTCATGCGCGTGTGTAAAGCAGAACTTCACGGCCATTTTTACATCTCCTCCTGCATAATCATCTGATGAACACTGTGGCCACTCTCCCGAGGAGCCCTTCGTAACGCTCCAGTTCAAAGTACTTTATAGATGGAATTAAACTTGAACAACTCAAAAGCGTATAATGAAGGGATTATATTCAGCTCTAACTGTAACTACTAAGCCTGGATATTGGATACCTGGAAGTCAGTTAAACAACAGGCAAGTGGTTAAGGTTTGGTCTGGCCTTGGTCCATTACTCCAGAAGTACTAACTAGTTATAACTAGTTAGTACTTTTAATTTTAGAGGCAGAAGGATAATGAAGTCCAGTTTGGTTTGGGAGCCACATGTAGGATATCTGAATTATCAGAGAGAAGGGTCATGAAACATCATATATACCTACACAAAATGTTTTAAATACAATCTAAGAACACTTATGAATAACTCAGATTTTGGATATGGAAAATATATTACAAATAGTATTAAAAAAAACTTACTTGATTATAAATTTCCAAGTATTGGCATGAAATGCATGGTCCATACTGGAAATAACAGAGCAGATATCCAACAATGAATGAATAACTACAAAGAAAGATAAGAGAACTCTTAAAACATCAAATGTCATGAGTTTCTCCTAAATTTAAAAGTATCTATTTGACAATTTGACATTTGTTAAAATAGGTAGTAATGCAGTTTAAAAAAAAATTGTCAAAATAATTATTGAAAATAGGAGTCACACTTGATTTAAGGTATTTATAAATTATGGAAATCAACTTCTGAAGTTTACACTTATCCTATGATCTAAATAAAACTAAAATGTTTAGTGGAATAAAGTTGTGCTTTATTATAACTGAAATATTCTACTGATATAATTCTAATCTAAAATGACAAAAAGAACCTAAAAAAACCGAACAAGGAAGAGCCAAAACTAATTTGCACTGTACTCATGTAAGGCTTCTACTCTATCTGTGGTAGGTGATTTGTAAAAATGGCCACAGTAACTCCCTCTTCTGTGTCCATACTGTTGGCCAGTCCCCCTCTACATGAACTCTGGGCTTAGCCATGTGACTCGCTTTGTCCAGCAGGACAATAATAAATGTGAGGCCAGTGAAGACTTAGGAAGTGCTTGCATACTGGGCTTGCCCTCTTCTGCTGCTCTTAGAAATCCCAAGGCCACCATCAGGTGACTGAGCCAGGGCTAGCCTGCTGGACGATGCGCTGCCCGTGGCTGGCTCAGTACCTCTGCCCCTCCCAACAGCCAGGTGTGAGCCACTTGCCCCACATGAAACAGAGAAAGCCGCCCCAGCTGAGCCCAGCCCAAAGTGCTGACTCGCAGAATCTAAGTAAATAAAACAGTGGTCGTTTTAATCCAATAGATTTGAGGTGCCTCATACACCGCACAAAACCAGCCTACTCTCTCGATGCTGAACTTATGAGCGCAACCTCTGCCCTTACAGAGTATCGCTTTTCAGACTCGGGTCACATCCCTTCAGTGAGTGATGTCAATTCTTCAAAACTTAAATAGACTAGGATAGAGTCTATCAATAATACACATGTAACATGGGTATAATTTCATGTATAATAAATGTGGTGTGTCACACACATTCACAGTCCTTCACATACACATGCAGTTGCGTGTGCTGAGAAGGAATGCGAACCGCACGGCTCACTATGAGTTATGGTTTCAAAGCTACTGCCTCCCCGCCGAACTGCGTCAGAGGGGACACCGCCGCACACCTCTTTGTGTTAATCAGCACGGGGAAATCACCTACCACCAACATAACCTGAATATACAGATCTAATGTTAAGGCATCAAGTAACAATCCTACATTCTAAAATTTTAAAGATTAAAAGCTTATCTAGTAGGATTTTTTTCTGCACAATTGGTAAGACATCATGGACCATGAGAAACAATGTTAAGTTCAATAGCATACAGTGCAACGTACAGTTTATAGTCAATGCACATCACATACTAAGCAGTAAGTTTTCTGCACTCACCGATCACCATATTCAAAATGCCATCACTCCTGTCTACCAAAGGGCCCACGCACACCATGTCCAGCAGTCCCATTAGCTGCTTTTGGAGAGAATAGGCCTCCTTGAAAAGGGCCTGCAGAAGGTCTGAAACGAGGTGTAAGTGCCCAGAATAGACCGATTCACTATTCTGCTCACAAAATGAGAGAAAAAGCAAATCATAAAAAGCTCAAACGTCAAATTTACTTTAACTCATACTGAGATCATAAATTTAATTCTTTTTACTAAATCATATATTCATTAAACAAATGTCTAGTGAACATCTAGTATATATTGTGTAAGTCAAGAAATGCAAGCATGTATCAAATAATTTCTGACTTCCAAGACCCTGCAAATAAAGAACTGAAAGGGTGATAAATAACATTAGGTCACGTGCATGGAATGGTAGCACCCTATCCCCAGAGAAGCATTAACTAACTAGGGATTTTCATTCTCCCAATAAATAGCAGTTTCAAAACTGCCGGTGACTCACAAATCCTAGGCCAGTTTTTGTGCTTTAAAGTTGCCTCAGGAATGCAGAGATGAACTAACTAACGTTAACATCCCTTTACAGGCATCTAATCACTAAGGAACTCATCTGATTCACCAATGACATAGCAGAACTATTTCCGGATCCCTGTCACTGGACGCAAATCCATTTCGCTTCTTTTGTTATAGAGAGGAAACAGGATAAAACAAACAAACAAAAGGCAAAAACCCACCTTTTATCACTTCCTTATAACCACTTCTGTAAAAACATTTACATACATGCTCTTAGTTCTATGGCAAAGTCTACTCCAATAATACAGGCTAAAACGTAAAATCTTAAGCACGAATACTCTTTAAGTCGGCCCTTTGTCCATGGATTTAAGCCCATTTAAAGTATATTTAGACCCAGCACTCACCTTACAGTGTACAAAGGTACTTTTGATTACATGTAGGGCTGAGGAGGGGAGACTCTGAATATTTTCTAGAATGACGGATTCCTGTGTGGCACACACATGCTGAACACATCCTGTAAGAGCTCCGATGACCTGCACCATTATCTGGAAATAAGGAAAGACATTTCATTCAGAATACATAATTTCTTGTGCGCCTAAAAAGTGTCAGACAGTATGCTCGGTGCTAGGGAGACAACGGTGAACGAAATGGACACTCTTCCTACTTTCATAAAACTTCAGTCTATGAGAACTACAAATACTAGGACAACTGGCTAGCCATTCGCACCCAAGAACATGGCAGGCATTCTGCATGTAGGCTTTAAATTACAAGTGGTACATGCTATCTTGATTACTTATCTTCTTTTAAGAGTTTAGATGTTTACTCAGCAAAAAATTATATAAAAAATTCAGAATTTATGTTTCTGTATTCATATCTTTATTTCTAAACTTAATTCCAGGATTGGACCATTACATAAAGAATACAAGGCTAATTACTATCGGTATTAAAATTCTCACACTGTTTTTTAAATTGTTCCTCTTTTTCTAATACATCTGACTTACTTGTAAAATATTCCTTAGAGTGGTCTGGATTTCTAAGTTTTGGCTTGATAGTTCTCTGGCTTGGCTGGTTAACTCATACATCATATCATCAAATAATTTCACAGTCTGTGAAACAAAGCAGATTATAGATAGAAATAGACATCACCAGAAATCTTTTTTTAAAAAATCAGATGATTTTTATTTTGCATCAGTTAACACCCTTGGGATATCGTCTACCTTAATGATTGCACCTAAAGTTCTAAAAACATATATATGTTATACATATTAAAAATATATAATATACATAAATATTATTAGTTATTCTATAATACAATTTTTTTTTAAAAAATAAGCCCTCAGAAATAGACTTATGTTCATTTCTGTGTTTGAACCTATTTAATAACATCAATTAAAACATCATTCCAAGTTCATTTTTTTGGTGATATAACAAACTTAAGTGCTACTCTTTAAAGAAAAGATGACAGTTTTAACCAGTCGACATTCACATGGGCATTTACAAGGGTAATTTCTGGTAGTGGCAATGAATTTGTGAATTGCCTATTCACTTGTAACCAGTTCCTCTTTTCGACCAACTCAAAATATAGTTCCTGGGTTAGAGGTACAGTATATGTGACCTCGGCACTAAGTTTTTTTGTCTGTGAAAAGTTAGCCATCTTAAGATCTTACTACTAGGATCTTTCTAAACAATTTAAATGCCTAAAACATTACAAGAATAAATACGCAGTCAACACAAGGTAATTAGAGGACAATGTTTCCCATAGGCCTGTCGATGCTCAGAACTGTTTTCATCCGTACAGTAGCTGGACTCTTTTCTGGTGGTCAAGAACAATTCTAAGAAACTTTTCCGACAGAGAATAATCAAGTGAATGAGTAAAAGATATTCTGAGGATTATCTGCCTCAAAGCTAAACTCTGAAGAAATACATTCCAATAAGAGAATGAGTTATCATAAATAAATCTGTTTCAATTTGGCACCAAAATACCTTTACTTCTCTCAAAAGACTGCTTTTCAGAGAAAAAGCAGACCATAGAGCTAAAAAATAATGTAGTCTGTAAATGTAATGTTTTTTCTTGATTTCACCACTATTCCAGCCTTTTTTATTCTATGATTTCTTCATTAAATCTTGGGTCCATTTTTCCAGATAATGTAATTTAACAATTATTAATAAACTCTACAGAGAAAACATATAAAGTGACTTGCTAACTTTATTCACCCATCCCAAGTTTTAATATCTTTAAAATATGAGAGTACTTTAAATTAACTACAAATAAGTTAAACTGAATTAGTGAAGGATCCATACTATCTGAAAATGTTTTTGATCACCTAATGATTACTCCAACGCCACCATATTCTCAATGTGAGACATCCATTTTTTGCTATTTTATTTGTATTTCAAATATGTTTGATATATTTAAAAAAAGGTCCACAATTAAGAATGGTCTAAAACTGTAGATTTTAAGAGTCTTTATAACCTGTATATAGTACTATACCTTTGGCAGCACTTGTGAAAAGAAAGTCTGTTCCAATGTCAGGTGGTTCATATGAGGTAAAAACATTTCTACAATAATTTTCAGAATTTCTATAAAACAAAACAGTAACACATTTTGTAGGAATATTAAGTCACGTCAGCTAACGAAGGTCACTGCTCTTTCCCAATGTGAGACTATGTAAGCACTACCAATACAAAGCACTGTAGTTTCAAACTCTTTCTTTGTAGAGAAACTATCAAGTAACTGAACTAATAGCAAAAAAAAGAAAAGAAAAAAGGAAAATGCATCCAGCAATTGAGGACCAGTTAATGGATGTGGGTATATTTACTGATTAGGATCTGCAATCATTAAAATGATTATCACAGATTTAAAACCATGAAGAAATGATTATGGTCCTTCAAGATTAAGCAAAAAAGGACCCAAAATAGCATACCAATTTTAATATAAACATGTACATACAAAAAATAACATAGAGTCTGGCAAGCGTATACAGAAATGAGATGAGAATGGTCGCTCTCAAAATTTTAACCATTTCAAATCAATGGATGTTTTACTGTTTTCTGATTTTCTGCATGTTTCAAATTTTCTACAATGAACATGTATAATTCATACTCAGGATAAAAAATTCTGTTACTTAAAAAAAATTAGACCCCAACAGACAACACAGATTCAAAATTATATAAAAAATTATATTCCATGACCAAGTAAAATGTAAATAGGACGAGCTAACTCAAAATATATGTAAACCCTACAGTCTCAACCTCTACCTTCTCTCCTAAGTAAATCACATCAAGTACTAGTTGAAGACAGATGAAGATGAGAATGTCAGCTTTTCCAAATGACAAATCTGTCATCAAACAATCAGTTTTTTGTAATCTAGAAAGCCTTTTCTAAATGATATTAAACACATTAGGGGATGAAAGTTAAGAAGCTGCAAATTATATAAGTCTAACCACAGTTTAAGAGCTAACATTTAAAGTTTACATGTGCTTATACATACATCACTAAACAGAACACGTTTACTGTCTGTCAAAAACAGAATTTAAAACTTTAAGTACTGTAATGAGAAGGAATTTGGGCATTTTAAGTAACTGAAGGTTAGAGGCTGTAACGCGACAATAGGAAAAGATTCAATTTGAAGGGAATGTGAAGTTTGAGATAAGTATGAGACCTTAATGACATCGAAGTAAAGCACACAATTAAGATAGTTTTACTTACGAATATGCTCGATCCAGCTGTCAGAACGTTGATACATGGAGTAAAATAATTAAGGAAGATACTAGTTTCACAGTAACAGAATATTCACTAGTGAGAATAAATTTTAAAAAGGATCCTTCTTGAAGTTTAAGCAATGATCCATTAAGAGACTGAAATTAGATTCAAATTACTGGCTTAATTTTGCTTTTAAACAGTTAATGTTTATCAGGTAAACAAACAGTATTATGAAATACTTGAAGGAAATCTTTTCAAAGTTGCTCAGGGACAAATCTGCCTTTTCAAGCTATGTATGGGCATGAAATAACTTGGACATTCGAAAGAGTGCTAGGATAAATCATGGGTTTCTGGTCTCTAATACAGGAAAGCGATTTATCCCTCTTCAGCATTACTGTAGTACTTTATTTGTACCTGTCCCAAGTCACTCACCACTTTCTATCTTTTCCTCACTTGCATACCTTTTAAACTTTATGACTGAAACTCTTCTGCACATAGCAGGACCTCACAAAATACGTTACAACAAATTATTCTAACAGCAATCATGTTATAAACTATACACCTGGATATCAAGAACTGTCAAAAATGGTATACTGTAAAGACAATATAAAAATCATTAAAGAATGTGTCAACAAGAAAAAGTGAATAACCTTGTAACCCCATCAGAACTAAGAGAAGAATTCATTTTTCTTCTGAAATCTTACCATTGCATATGTGCTTTTTGCAGCAGCGTTCAAAACGAGGTATAATCATTAACTCATTTGAGTGCAGTAGGACAGAATTGGCCTTACGGAAAAATTTCAGCGCAAGTAAAAAAAAAAACTCTAGCCTCTTCCAAAATTAAACATGAGTTATGATTTTCAAGACATGCAGGTAAAGACTGGAAAATAATATGTAAGATGCAGAACATGAAAATAACTGTTTCATTGATGAGACTGGATTTACTGCACACTTTGTTGAGAACTGTTGAAGATAAAATACCACTAAAAGCTAAAAAGAAATATCATCTGATGAGCCTTCCAGGCATTTAAAAAAACAGTATTTTTGCCCTCGGAATGGGCAGTATGCGCCCGGCACGCTCGAGGTGCTGGGGTAACACAGTGAAAACCAAATTCCTGCCCTTACGAACTTCCCGGTTGTGAGGAAAAGTGAAACATGAACAAAGCAAACTAGACAATTTCTGTTGATGATCAAACTGAACAGAGCAATGTGATAAAAGTGTTACAGGCTGGGTTTGGGGAAACTACCTAAAATTGAGGGCTCTGAAAAGGGCCAACTGAGGTGACAATTGAGCCAAGATCTGAATGAAAGTACCAAAGGCCGGGAGGAGAACAAGCTAGGCTGAGGGACCCGCAAGCATGAACACCTTGAGGCAGGTGAGCTCCGTGTACTTGTGGATAGAGTGTAGTGAGCTAGCAGGAGAAAAGGGCAAGGCTTAAATCACAGGAATCCTTGAAGGAAAGTGTGGATTTTATTCCTGAGTCGATAAGGAGACCCTGGGGGAGGAGGGAGTTTAAATAGGAAATGACGTGATTTGTTTTTCACTTTGAACTTTATTTGGAGAATGAGGACATGAGTAGAAGCAAGGAAACTACTAACAGTCCAGGTGACAGGTGCTATGGGGTTTGGAACAGAGTAGCAACAACTGGAGATGGAGCTAGAGCTAGAGGATGGATCCAAGATACGGCTTGAAGTCAGATATGAGAACATATTGACTGTCTATGAGAGAGGATTCAAGGTTTCGGCTTGTGAAATCATGTATTTACATGAAGAAAACGGGTGCGGGGCGGGGAAGAACAGCTTTGGGTTCTTCTGGATGTTAAGTCTGAGATGCAAAACCAGATGGGAATACTGACTTTCAATTATTGAAGTCCTCCTAGAAGTCTGAGGGCAAGAACCACCACCATATTCCTTATCTTTGTTCCCCCAAAGCCTATCGCTCTGCCTGATACATACTAGGGACCTAGGACTTCTTTTTGAGGATATTTTGTTTCCCACGTCAAAATCCTTGGGAGGGCAATTCCATACCTGCACAACGACTGCAAAAGGGCTTTGGTACCTCGGGGGATTTTGCTAATGCCTAGGCGAATGGCTTCTATGTGACGGTCATAACCGTACCTGACTTTATAAAAATTATTTGTGCAGCGCTGAGCTCTCAAGTGAAGGTCACTTTTTTTAAAAGTGTAGTTTTATGTTAAGAGTGAGCTCAAAGACATAAAGAAAAAAATTACCTATCGTGACAGGCTAGGACTCCAGGCACATTTACAACCACGAGGGCTCGAGACTACAGAATGGCCTGCACCTGGACAACGGAGGCGTTCATCACCTCACTCAAACCCAGCAGGTGGAACCAATAACCAGTTAGCGACTCCTTCTAAGCCGCGATAAAGGAGATGTGGGAAAGGGGGAGGGAAGAACATTGTCACTGCACATCTCTTACAGACCTGGCACCCGGCAGAACCTTTAATTCTCTCGGCAGCGGGAAGGCACCGTCACGCCCACCACCCGCGTTGGATACGACGGCAGCTCCGTTCCTACCTCGACCGGCTGTCGGCGCCAGGGCTCGCCTTGGGGCGCACGTCCGAGGCCCGGCCGCCCCGCTTCTCCCGCGCAAAGGTGCTGACGCCGAATGCACTTAACGAGCACAAAAACACTCAAAGGCACAGGAACGCAAGACGACGCCGCACCCACGGTGGCAACCGAGGGGCAGAACGCCTCCGCCAGCGCCGAGCGAGCCGAAGCCGGGCATGCGTCGGCCCTCGGCACCCCGGGTTCCCGCCGCCCCCCGCCCCTCACCAACGAGGAAGGAGCGGGTCCGGGCCGCAGGCACGCGCCGGCGGGGGCTGCGACGAGGCCGAGGAGGGAACCCCGCGACACCCGCCGCACACCCGCCTCCAAGCGCAAGTGACCGCGAAGGATATGAGGAGCCGCGGCAGCACGGACGGCAGCTCCCGGCGGCACAGCTCCTCGGGCCAGCCACTGAGCTCCTCCAGGGGCCCCGCGCTCGCCGGGACCGCGCGCTCCTGAGACATGATGCTTTCGGCCGGGGACCAACTCCAAATACTCCCGCCACCGCCGGGGCCGGAAACGCCGCCGTCCCGGCGGGCCTTGCGAGCGCTCCGCCGGCTGCGGGACCATAGAGAGGAAGCGCGCCGGGCCCGTCTGGCCAGTGGAGGACTCGACTCACTGGTGCGCGCTTGCTGCCTGGAAGATCCCGCCGGACCCCGGTTCTCCGCGCCGCTGGCATCCCCCCGTCTGGGCGGCTGTGAACGTTACAGTGAAGCGCTTTGAGGAGGTGAGGGCCGGAAGTCCCCAGATTTGCCACCCTCCGTCCCATGGGGCTTTGAGGTTGCACAGGTGTGGTCGGGTTTGACCTGGGACCTGCAGCAGGAAATGACCCCAGGCCCCGCGGCACGGCGAGGTAGAAGGGGACAGGTTCCTATCCACTTAGCTGCGTGACCCTTCTTCGTACATCTTCGTAACGGGAGCAAGACCCCACCTGCCAGGTCTGTTGTGTGAATTGAAGCAGATGGGGTACATTACGTATCTTGCACCGGAGGTACAGAGGAGTCTCGATGAAGTTGCTTCCACTTTCCAGGGGCCTCGCCGAACGGTTCAGGGCCGAGTGAGTGAGTGAGTGTGTGTTTGCTCTGCCTTATTTCGTGTTTGATCTGCTTCCAAATGAATCTTCACTAATGACCCCAAAATTACGCCCACCGACGTACACTTATACTGGTCTCCACTGAGTGCAGGGAGGACATTTGGGTGAAGTGACACCGGAGCACACCCGTGCAAGATTTTTAAAGGGCGACTCGTATGCCAAAATAAAGCCATGAATTCCCGTTACTTGAAACAGGAACAGACTGAAGTGAAGAGATTCTGGCAGTTTAGCAGGTAAATATGTTTGGGCAGGGTCAGGACAGGTGAAAGACACAACGTACCTAGGCTTGTCATTTCCTGCCCGGGAATTTTGGACTTTACGATTCTTCTAGTTGTTGCTACTGCTGCTGTTTTATGCGCTTTTACACTTCATTCTCTTCTCCAACTTTTGAACCCTGGAGGGAGTGTGTGTGTGTGTGTTTCCAAAACTCTTTATCTCCCTCGCCATCACAGCTTTTATAGAAAAAGCAGCTGTATTGGAAGGGGGAGAGAGGGGTTCTGTTAAGAAAATGTCATTTTGCTTTTTTAATAGCAATTTTATTTCTTTTTTTTTCTCTAGAGCTAAATTGAATGGAAAGACCTCTAAAAAGTCATTTGAAAACATTTGTAACTGTGTATAAACGATGAAAGAGAAATTGACCAGAACGAAATTTCTTGAATAATTGAGACAGGCGAATGTGTGTGTCATCAGTTCTTTCCAGAAGCTGAGGAATCTTCCCTTGAATTGAAGGATTGTGTACATTTCATGAGAGGATGACCTTTCAATTTAATTTCACTATAGAAGACCATGTGGAAAATGAATTAACACCCCTTGAAGATGGAGCTTTGACCCTGGATTCCTCAAAAGAATCTTCAGTCTCAGAAAGTCAAAAGGGTAAACAGAGAGACAAAAAACGTTCTACAGAACAGTTTGATTTGCCTCAGGACCACTCGTGGGAACATAATTCAGTGGGAAATGCAGCTCCCTCTCAAGACACAGACAACTCACTTGACACAGCTAGCAGTTCAAGTAACTTGGAGTCTCATGAAAAACAGCCTTGCTTGAGAGTCGCGAAAGAGCATGCTATTCCTAAAGATTTAAAGAAAGTGTTAGAAAATAAAGTCATAGAAACGTTACCAGGTCTCCAGCACATGAACATATCAGTAGTAAAAACCATCTTGTTGAAAGAGAACTTCCCTGGAGAAAACATAGTCTCAAAAAGTTTTTCCTCTCACTCTGATCTTATTACGGGTGTTTATGAAGGAGGCTTAAAAATCTGGGAATGTACCTTTGACTTCCTGGCTTATTTCACAAAGGCCAAAGTGAAATTGGCTGGGAAAAAAGTGTTGGATCTTGGCTGTGGATCAGGGTTGCTGGGAATAATTGCTTTCAAAAGAGGGGCCAAAGAAATTCACTTTCAAGATTATAACAGTATGGTGATTGATGAAGTAACCTTACCCAATGTCGTGGCTAACTCCAGTTTAGAAGATGAAGAAAATAGTGGAAATGAACCAGATGTGAAAAGATGCAGGAAATCAAAAGTAGCACAAGAACTATGTAAATGCCGGTTCTTTTCTGGAGAGTGGTCTGAGTTTTGTGAGCTTATACTAAGCAGTGAAAAACTGTTTGAGAAATATGATCTCATTCTCACCTCAGAAACTATTTACAATCCAGATTATTATAGTACTTTGCACCAAACACTCCATAGCTTGTTAGATAAAAATGGGCGGGTGCTTTTGGCCAGCAAAGCACATTACTTTGGTGTAGGTGGAGGCATTCATCTTTTTCAGAAGTTTGTAGAAGAAAGGGATGTATTTGAGACCAGAACACTTGAAATAATTGATGAAGGACTAAAAAGATTCCTAATTGAAATGAATTTTAAGTACCGTAGTTAATGTCTGAGTGTCTGTCCTAAGAGAAATAAACAGAAGAGCTAAAAACATGTTCTGAATATTTAATTTCTGCTTTGCTATTTTATTCTGAAATTAGGATTCAATGAAATGTGATATTACTGGACATCTGTTAACTAGACACTTTGCATAGTATCTTGCTTAATATTTATAATCTTATGAGGTATATATCATCCCCATTTTAATAATGATCATAATAGTTTTCAGCATTTACTAAATGCAAAAGAGCTTTACACAGACTAACATTTAATATTCATAACAGCCCCGAATTAGGTTATAATTACTCTCTCCATTTTATAAAAAAACTGAGACTCAAGTTATTTGATCCCAATCATATTTCTCACCTTGAGCCAGAATCTGAACTGAAGTCTATTTAAAAGCTTTATTTACTCCTCTCCACTCCACTGGTCTTAACTGGTTTTTCATCACAAATACTTCTTAGCACTCTTTTATTATTCTGAAACGAAAGTCATAGTTAAACTTACACACATTAAAAATTACATATCCATAAATCTCTAATGCATATATAATCATATATAATTATAATATGAAGGAAGTCGTTTATAATCAAATAATTTGTATTTCATTGGTTAACACACAGTGTAGCTACAGAGAAGACTTGTAGTAGTCAGATGCTTATACCTACGGTACCATTACTGTAAATGCCGCAGCCACAATTCCAGACCCACCTAAAAAGGCCCTGGGAGCTGGGTTGGCTAACAGGAAGTATAAAAGCGTTGGATAAAGTTTCATGACAATGGCCAGTATCAACAATTCTGAGACAAATAGGTATCTCTCAGTTCTCCAACATGAGTTAGACTCCCAATGAGGTGTCACCCAGGCCTGTTAAGTGGAAGAGACATGGGCCCTAAATGGGCTCATGGCACAATTTCAGCCTTAGGGAGAGGTCCACTGAACACAGGAATCAAAACATAAGCCCAGTCCTGGGAACTAGATAATTCGAGGCATTGATGATAATTCTGGGGGTAACTGTACCAGGGACACAAGTACCCAAGAAAACAGGCAGCAAAAGAGACCAGAGATACAAATAATGGCCACAAATCCAAGACAAGGGTGCACAGCACACTTTCTCATATAAATAGATTAATTCATTTGAAGAGGCAGATACATGTTAAGACAATGAGCTTTGGACCCATTACCTTGGATTACCTTGGATTTAAGTTCAGTTTCCCCATCTGTAAAACAGTTTATAAAGCATCTCCCTAACAGAGTTCTTCTAAGAATAGTAGTTACTACTGAGCACTTATCATGATTCCTTCCACATGGTTCCTATGTATAAATGGAAGTTCTTATTTCCAAGAATTCTAATATTTAGTCGTCCCGTTTCCTCAAATAGAAAGCCTTGTTCACTTTTGTTAAAAGTTGGGTGTGTGCCTTCGCCTTTACACTTTACAAATCCCAGCTCAGAATGTGGAGAAATAAGTAAACTTCAGACCTTGCCCTGCCCAGCGCCAACCCCCACACTCTTCCTCCACACACACACACCCCCAACTCAGTTTCTCAGCTGTCAGTCACTTTTGGACGCTCCAGCATTTCCGATCATTAAGGATGAAGGATGCATCTTGTAAAGCCACACTGAAAACCTTCCAATAAAGGCAGTCACATGCTGCCTTTAAACTTCCCATTGACAGATGTGCCTGTACCCTTAGTTCCATTTCCACTGTTTATACATGGCTTTCTGTTCACGGTTCAAAAACTGCAGAAAAACCCAGAGCTGACACGCTTCCCTGTGTCAAATGCGGTCGCCAATGGCACTGCTCTCGTGTTCTCGGGAGAGATGGGGTCAGCTGCTCAGCTAGAAAATTAACTTTTTAAGAGGAGAAACTATGTCTTCACTTTCAGTACCCTCCATTAACATCTTAGTCAAGTGCTTCATAAATAACTATTTAAAAAGGAGAAAGAGCAAGGAAACTCTATAACACCATGAACTTGATGATGCCTCCACTTCAGTCAGAATCTCCTAAACGTCTCCTATTGCATTTACGGCGGCAATCTGCTGCTGATATTAAGGCTTTTCTTTGAGTAAAAGTGCACATTCGAAATCACCATCACGCCTTGGGTGTGGCCCAGCGGAGACAGTGCCAGAAAAGAATCTTATTTCAGCACAGGGATGCAGTTTCTGTCCAATCGGGATGGCTGGGGAAAACCACAGCACACCCATCACCACCAGATACTACTCGCAGTTCTGATTTTTTATCTTCTTCAGGAGTTAAAATTGAACCCAGAAACCCCTTAACAGTAGGTCCATCATCTATAGAGAAAGTCGTCAAAGGGAAGTGTGTTTTCAGGAGAAGGGTTAATACTCTATTTGAAAGAAACTGTGTAAAAGAAACTGGGTAAAAATCACAGCGACAACAAACAGGTTGGTGACCTCACCAAGGAAGCCGGGCATTTTACCAGCCTCACAGAACAGGAGAAGTGGCTGATAATGTCATGATCTTTGAAAACTGAGAAGGGGAATGCTGTAGGGATCGTAGTGATCCCTGTCTGCGGTGTGCGCCCACGGGATGGAAAGCGCAGACGTGAGGGCTTGCCTTTGGCAGCATGTATCCGAACACCTCTGCAGCAGAAGCAGATGTGCTCAGTCTCACGGAACCCTAAATGCCTCGGCCATGCCGCTGCTGGACTGTGGGGTGCCTCTGTGCAAAGAAAAGACACTCTGTCCTCCAGGCAGGTTCGGCCCCATGTTCGGATGGGGCAAGTGGAACCGGGCTGTTTTCAGCTCCATTTGTCCCCTCAGCTCTTCTTAGTCGCCCCGTGGCTTAGTGCTACAAACTTTCTGACTGATAAGATGTAGGAAAATGGGCAATAAATTGATGAACATCAAGAGAACCATATGACACCCACCAAATACAGGAAGTGGGGGCTGTAAGAAATGGTTCTTTCTTCTTTTTCTCTCCAGGCGATGTATAGCCTCCCTGTTGGGGGCCATCAGCCAGGTGAGATGGAATGCAGTCTTAGGTATCTTATTGTGGAGCAGGTGAACTCAAAAGAGATATTGGAACTGAGGTTGGTTAGAGCTACAGAGGCAAGTATTCCCACATGACCTCCCCTGCACACTGGATACTGCAGTGAAGGTCATCGAGGTGAGCTGAAGTCAGATGGCTACTGACACCTGTCCCAATCACCCTACCCGGGAGTCTCAGAAGGTCTTCACAGGGTCTGCACAGCAGCAGCAGCACAAATCCGAAAGCCTCCTCGCCTCTCCAGTCATCCACACAGTGTGAGTGAAGTCCTAGCAATTTGCTCAGCCTACTGTGAGGTCTCCACCAGCTTCCCACCCACGAGGCTCCACTCCGGCGCCGATATAGTGGATGGATATCAGCATTCAGCCAACCGGTCATCTCTCAGATGCGAGGCAAAGGGGAGAAATCCATATGCCTCAGAATGTGTTGACAACAAACGCACCCACTCTGAGAAATTTATCTAGCCAAAGAGATAAATAGAAAAATGTATTACCCTCTTTCTGTTCATGGAAATCTGAGGCAGGAAAGGGCAAGTCTTCCCCAAGTTCAGGTGTGTCTAAAATGTCCTAGAACTCAAATTCTCCTGGATTTCTGCTAGTCTAGGCTAAATAACTTTCAGTGAATTTCTACACACTTGATTCTGAACTTGTTTTAACTAGCATGAAAAAGAGTGTTTGGGTGGGGACATATTTTTAGGGAAGAATTTGTGTGAAAAGGTAGGATAAAGGCTAGAAACTCAAGATGCACCCAGGCGGTCACTGGCACAGCACATTCTCGTTAACCAATCCCTCTGCCAGCTTTTTTATTATCGTTGCTTTTCCATGCTCTGTTTTAGAGTCTTCAGGGGGAGCCACATTTTCAGAAACTGGCTTTTCTTTCCTGAGCTTTGCACAAATTGAACTCCGTTTCCTGTTGGCTTTGCTGTTTGCAAGCTTCTCCAGGATTTTCACAATAAGAACCAAAGAAGACTCTCTCTTCTAAAGAAAATACCCTAGAGAAACATTTTCTAGGAAGAGTGGCACAAATATTTAGAATGCCCTGAATTTTAGTTCTTTGAACAGGAAATATGTTTAAGCCCATATTTTAAATATCAAACCACCGATCTCTTAACTTTGTGACTTTCGTTTTCCCAGAGTGAAGCAAAGATCTTATTCTGTAACCTCCCTGCCAAAATATTTCAGAAACTCTTCCTTCCTGTCTCCTCCAGTCCTGTAGTTCAGCGTAAAGAAAACTAATCTTCTTTAGAGTCAAAATTATTAGATTTTAATGTCTGTAGTAATTTTAGGTTGTTATCAACTCTTTACTATCCCATAGACATTTTACCCATTGCTTAAAAATAAATGACAAAGCCAAATGTCAGAGCCTGAATGTAAATTATTTTACCAATAATTGGTCTAAAGAGACATCCTGGATGGGCCCACTATTTGGTCATATGTAAACATGCACGCAGTTTCTATGCTTCAGGAATATTTTGGTAACGGGGGAAATTGAGCCCCTTCCAGATTGATGCCACGCTCTTCATGTTTAATTTTCTCCAAACTGGCAAATCAAACAGAATTCTGCCCTACTCTAAAGCCCAGCCATGCTTCCATTCCAGCGAGAATTTCCTGAGTACTTACTCTATGTAGAGGAAGATAATTTCCTGAATTTCTGTTAAAGAAATGTAATACTTGCAACGAAAGTTTAGTTTTGTATTGTGTAACGACTGAACCCACTTCCAGTTACACCCATTTCTCCTGGATCTTTACAGAATTAGTGTGATGAATAGATGAATCCCCAACTATATTTGACTTCTGCGTGTCCCTTTTACTGTGACTGGTGCATTTCCTTTGTTAATCAAGAGACTTTGTCAGATCTAATTTATGAAGGGTCAGAGATTAACTAAAGGGAAACAGAACAGATAACAGCTAGCTTTGAACTGAAGTCTCAGAAGGAGAGAGATGTATAAAAGCAAACAAACAACAGAGCCAGGAGGCCCAGAAGGGGAGAAGAGAAATGAAGAATGAGAGAGACAAATATGGAATTATATTCATTACAATTTAGAGCAGCAGAAAAAGTTCCGGAAAAGATAAGATGGTGAAGCCCAAGGAACAAGACGAGACAAAGGGGGGAGCGGGGTCAGGAGGTGGCCTGGAATTCCTACAATGGCTTAACTTTTTAAACAAGTGACTGGACGTAGGATTTCTGGTGACTCACGGCAGAGGAGACAATCAAGGGACAGGGTTATCTGACTAAGATAAGAGACCAAGGAGAAGTACCTGACAACAGTTCAAGGGACCTTCCTGTACCCCTAGCATTTCCTCCCAGTGTGAGTTTGGTGTATGGGACAACACTGCCGAGCTTTGGACCTGGAATGATGCTACGTCCCAGTCTGCCCGAGACAGTCCAAGGTGATGCTGCTTGTCCCATCGTCCCGTCTGGTTTAACAGTCTTGACTCCCAGAAGTTTATTGATTCAGATGATAATTATATGGTCAGCCTATTATACCAGTCCTGAAGCACTGTCTTTAACCTTATAATTTTGTGGAATAAATCACGAATGGAAAAAAAAGGACTTAGCAAATAAATATTAACTTCCAAATTTGGACTTTTAAAAACCTACATCTAAGATTCAAGGAAAGTTCAACCCTTCCTATTTGTCGACCAGTAACAGACCTCTGAGCATAAACCCTAGATTTAGTTTATCGCAGATAGTGACAGATCTGTGAAGTGTGGTATTTCTTAGTTAGGAAGTGACTGTGATGTATTTGAGTGAAACGAGGGCCGGGGCTGCATTCTCCCTTCATCCTGGCTGACTGAGGAGCTGGAGAAGCTGGAAAACGCTCAGGGAAAGCGACAGAAACCCTACGGCCTGCACAGTGCTGTGTGCCTCTTCACGCCAGCGTGCTGCGACGTCCTGCTGTTCCTTCATCACTAAGCACACTCGCGACCAGCAGCACAGGGCGAAGACAAGCATCCGAGAAAGAGGCAGGCAGTCTGGTGTGGTGGAAAGGCCAGCGGGGGAGAGCCCAGGTGGACCTGAGTCCCAGCCCTGAGCCCCTTTGAGCGTGTCCTTCATCAAATGACTAAGACTCCTCTGATAGTTCCCTCTCCAACAAAATATTGGAGATTTGTTCTGTTTATCCCCACTGAGTTCAAATGCAACATCGCACATTAACATTTCATATAAATCTGTGACACTGATCTCATTTAAACCATTGTTCTTGATTCGCTCTTCCTTTTTGTTCCCAAATTCGACTAAAACAAACATTTCTAGTGCTGTCGCTGCCATTATTTAGTTAATTGTTTCCTCTGTTTAATCTCTGGCTAATCAAAAATTCCCCCAATTCACCCAATGCTAATTTGACCCTTGCTAATCCATTCAGCCTGTAAGGTCAGATAAGAATTTTCAAAGCACTCTGATTCCACCTAATTAAAACCTTTAATAACTTCCCATTTTCAAAGACTGTGGTCTCCAAAGTGGGCACGTAAGACGCCTCACGGGCAACGCTGGAAAAGATTTTAGCCTATACGTTTGCATTGCATTTCATCTAAAACAGAAGACATTAATTCTTGATTTCTCTCCCATGGTATAAGACACACTAGGAGGTCAGTATGATCTCCTTACACTCTGCCAACAAAATTGTCTCTGTCTATTTGCACTGTCTCGGGCCACAAGGATGTCTACAGGAAAGGGTCTTCACAAAGAAGTGACAGAGGTGGGCTTGTCATGGAAGACTTTTGGGAGGAAATTTCAAGAAGGACTTGAACTGGTCCCACGGATTATTCCGAGGGCAGCCAGCCTCTAAGAGACTTCTGGGGAAAGGCCAAAGGGCCTGAGAAAAGGGCCAGTGTTTTAGTACATTTTACTCCTTCACCTAAAATGTTTCGGTACCTCTCTATTACCACAAGGATAAAGTTCAAATCTCTTAGTCTACATTCGAGACGCTCCTGAATTTAGCCAAACCTACGATTTCCATCCTGTCTGTAGAACATTGCTATAATTGTTCCTCCTAAAGCGATCTTTCATTATCAATGGTTGCTACAGAGAGAGATTGATTTTTTCCCCTTATGAGAGAACTTTTAAGATTTGCTCTCTTGGAAACTTTCGAATACACCGTGCGGCACTGCTGACTACAGCCGTCATGTTTCACATTGCATCCCCAGTCCTTACGTGTCTTGTAGCTGGAAGTCTGTACCTCTGACCTTCTCCATCCCCACCCCCACCTCTGTTAACACAAATCTGATCTCTTTTTCTATGTGTGGTTTTTTTTTTTAGATTCCACATATAAGTGAGATCATACAGCATTTGTCTTTCTCTGACTTATTTCACTTAGATAATGTCCTCAAGGTCCATCCACTTGGTTGCAAATGGCAGGATTTCCTTTCTTTTTTATGGCTACACAGTATTCAATTGTGTGTGTATGTGTGTGTACATACACATTTACGTATATATATACACACATACCACAATATACACGATGTATATGTATATAGATATGTGTATGTGTGTGTATACGTATGTATTTTATATATATATGTCTATAGATATATATCTATATCTATAGATATATATATGCACCACATTTTCTTTATCCATTCTTCTGTTTATGGACTTAGTTTGTTTCCATGTCTTGGGTACTGTAACTAATGCTGCAGTGAATATGTGAGTGCAGATATCTCTTCAACATATGATTTCATTTCCTTTGGATATGTACCAGCAGTAGAATGGCTGGATCATATGGTAGTTCTGTTTCTAATGTTTTGAAGAATGGCCATACTGTTTCCGTGTTCTCTCTTAGATTTTAATGTGTCTAGTCATTCGAGGTCTACCTTAAGCCCTACCTCTGTGAAGCCTGTCCTAATCTTTTGATCCATAAGTTAGCTCTTTTCTCTGAACTTCTCCAGAATATGTCTGTGTAACTCTTGCTACTTAAATAAAATACTTTATAGTCAGCATGACCATACACATTACCATCCAAACTGGAACCTTTGGGAATGAAATAAAGATGTTTTAATAATTTTTCCAGGATATCGGGTATAAACAGGACTGTTCTGGGCAAACTAGGATAGGTTGTCCATGATTATAATGCTTATTACCCTCCCAGTGAAATTTTAATTCGGAGTCGGACCACACGTCTCAAATTCCTGTTTTAGCTAATGGTTTATCGATATAAAAGCTTGGTAAATACTGGTGGATGGTTTCATTGATTTGTGGAAATGTTCAGAATCACCATATTAAATATTATTTATATCATTATTAACTTTTACGTGCAAGAAATTGCACTTAAAAAAAGTAGTCCTCTAACACAAGAAAAAACAAACTTTGAACTATGCGCAGAAAAAGTCCTCAAACACCCATCCTATTCTCAAATCTTGTTCCAAAGCTAGCAAAAGGCTCAGAGATGTGAAAAGCTAAGAGTCGTTTCATTTATGTTTCGTGTGGGGCTCCCTTGACCTGGCTGTGCTTCCAGGGGAGTGAGTGCAGGGCAGTCACACTGTGGTCACAATGAACCTTCATCTCAAGCCAACAGACACAGACGCACAATGCAGTGATGCTGCGCTTCGGTACCCTCTGGTGCCAAAGCACCCTTCTCTCCGCCATTTCTCAGGAGATATTTCCAAACACTAAACAAAGGAGGTCCGGCCTGTTCTTCACTATGTTCCTTGCTGGTATTTTATGCTGACTCAGATGAAGAAGCATGGCCTTTTCGGGCACTGGGCTCTCTTGCAGGGCACTGCTGCTCCCCCAAGGCGCCACTCTTCTTGGTGGGCGCTGACAGTGCTTCCGGAGGGCATCATTGTCCTGGAATGTCGCCAGGCACTGTCATTCTCCACAGGGCACAGCACCACGGAGCCGAAGCTGTTCTGATGTGACGTGCAGACAGAAACTTCTGCCCCTTTTCTGGATTACATTCCGTGAGTGCAAAAGCTTTTGGGGGTGTATTTAAAATTTTTTCCTTCTCTTCAGCAAGCCACCCACCTTCACCTTGTCCGAACTCTGTCGTGAATTCATTACAGATCTGGGCAGCATACAAAACTGGGATGAAAACACCATAATTAGAAAGCAAAACGCCTTTCCATGAGGAGTGCAACCTGCCGTGAACGCCCCTGCAGGTTTACCACAGAATCGAGCGCTGGAGGGTGGATTAGTCCTGTCCCAGATGGAACCGTCAGACAAAACACTGGACAGACTTACACTAAAAAAGGATTTGTTATTCACATGACATTCAAACTTAACCGTATGTCCTATATCTGTGTTTGCTAATTCTAATAAACCTACCCCCAGGGGGACTCCACGATAAAAACTGTCTTTTGGTGGGTCCAGCTAAAACTCGACTCAAGAGTCCAGTTGTATTTGGTTTTATACCAATGCAAATGTTTGTCCAGTTTCCTTCACAGTAGATCAACTGACGTAAAGGAAGCGCCAAGAATATGAAGGATGACGTAGAAGAATCACATTGGGAATAAAAATATTCCCAATTGGAAAGGAAATCGCCTTTATTCTAATAAAAGAAACGACCTCTTAATGTCTTAAGTGACCATTGCCTGTCATCACTCACTAGATATCAGAATGTAATACACCCCCAAACCTGCAAAGGAGCCCCAAACTGGGAGCGTGTGTTGAGGGGGGAGGGGTGTCTGAAGTCCTGAAATGGTCAGATGAATGCAGGGACACCGACAGTGTCCCATGCTGTAGACTGGCCAAGCGAGGTGAGCGCCACTGGACTGGGCAATGCGGAGGTCACCAGTGGAGATGCTCAGGGAGCAGTGTCCACGGAGTGACTGGAACGAGAGCGCAAGTGGGGTACGTTCGATGGAAAATGGGAGGAGGGGAGCTGCGGACAGAGATTACACCTGACGAGAGAGAGGGCTGGAGAAGCGTAGACGTAGATGGTAGAAGGAGCGAAGCGGCCTGAGCCGTGGAGAAGGGGAGTGAGAGCGGAAGGGACTTGAAGAAGGGTTTAGAAGGGTTTCTTAAGCTGGGGCACAAAACGAAACCCAGGACCTTGCGAAGGGCAGCCGGGGTCCTCGGCGCGGGCGGACCTGGTGGAGAGCAGGCGCGGCGGACGGGCTGGCCCTAGACGCCAGCGCCGGCAGACGGCACCCGCAGCGCACGCGGTGCGCGGCCCGACGCCGAGGGCGGGCGTGGAAGGTCTCACCTGGGGCCGGCAGTTCTTCAGTGCAGTCGGAACCACTGCTGTCAGCTGAGACTGAGGGTAGAGGAGGAACTGCCGGAGGCCGGAGGCCGGAGGAGCGGGGACCGGTCCAGAGCATCTCCCGGAGGCCGGAGGAGCGGGGACCGGTCCAGAGCATCCCCCGGAGGCCGGAGGAGCGGGGGACCGGTCCAGAGCATCCCCCGGAGGCCGGAGGAGCGGGGGACCGGTCCAGAGCATCCCCCGGAGGGCGGGGGAGTGACTGGAACCGCGAAGCGCGGACCGGCGGCGACAGGCAGGGCGCACTCGACGCGCAGAGCTGTGAGTTTGAAGGACGGCCAGGGAGCCAGGGCCTGCGGCTTCCTGCAGCCGCGCTCCGCCGCGGAGGCATTGAAGCGGCTCTGGGACTTAGCGGACGGAGCAAAGACGCGAGTTCGGCGACGCATCCAAGGTCACGGCGCTGAGTCCCGGGACCTGGAAGCCCAGCCGCCCGCGGACGCGACAGTGACGCCCGCTGGAACCGCCCGGTGCGCGGTGTCCGAGGTGGAAGCGCCGGTGTGGCGCCTCTGAACCCGGTCTGGCCGGGACGGCGCCTCGCCAGGGACGCTGCCAGGGGCCCTTCCACTCATCAGCACCCCACAGCCTTTGCACTTTGCTGACCCGGGTGGAGGGGGGCAGTGGGTTGGGTCGCACTGGGGGAAACTTGGCCGCCACGTTACAGTGCGGTGCGCTTCCCTGCCTCCCGAGCTGTGATTGCTGATGGGCAGAGGGAACATCTGGTCCCTGGTGCCTCCATCCCCAAACTGTCCTGGCCCAGGACACGAGAGGCCCCGCGTCTCAGTGTCGCGCGCGCCTTCCCCGTAGGCCCTGAAATCCTCCGCATCCAAGTGGTGGCGGAGGGAAAACGTTGTCTGGGAGCTCGGAGGAAAGGCTCGGGTCCCCGCGGCTGCGGGAGGCTCCGCCGAGGGAGGTCTCGAGGTGCAGAAGCTGCTTAGGGAGGAAGAAAGGGCAGCCGACCCGGAGAGGGTACCGGTGTGAGGAAGATTCCAGAAAAGGCTGAAGGTGCTCCGTCGAGGGGGAAGGGTTACTGCAGCCGGGTTGGGGCAGCTGTTCTTGAAAATGAGCCAAATCCTAGAGAGTCTGTGAATTTTGCCTTTATCCTTGAGACGCCTGGAAGCCAGTGGCAGCTTTTTGAGAAGCGCTGCGTGCGCAGCGCTGACACTCCTCTGGAGCTTGGGCATTCTTACCCGCTGTTAGGGCGGCTGCGTTTTGAAGAGTAGATTGATTAGAAATGTCCTGTTTATCATATTTCATTTCTTTATGCATATGTAAGCACGCTCCTGGACATTCTATTCTGTGTCATTGCTTTGGCCTGTTTACGCACCGGTATTAAACTGTTTGAATCAGTGTACGTTTAGGATGTAACTTTATATCTGGCGGGCAAGACCTTCCTTGCTCTTTCTTTTTCAAATCTTTTTGTTTGTTTGTTTGTTTTTTGGAGGGTTATTCGCTATTCATATATGTTTATTTTTCCCAGGTAAACTTTATATTCATTCTGATAATTTGCAAACAATTCCTTTGGCATTTTGGTTGATGTTATATTAACTATATAGATTAACTTGGTGAGAACTAGAACACTTAGAATATTAAATATTCTAACCCAGTATTTTGGCATATCTCCCCACTCATCCGAGATTTTTGTTCCCTTAAAGCTCTTATTAATGACTTTTAGTTTCTTTACATGTCCTACAAATTTCTTTAATTTGTTCCTATGTATCTTCTTTTAATTGTTGAGGTGAATGTGATTTATCCCACCATATTGTTGAGCTCGGAGTTTTTGGTAAGTAGGAAAGCTATGTATTTTGGATATTTCCCTTTTGTTGCTGTCTCTCCTTGGCTTCATGACACCTCTGTCTCTCTTGGAATAGCTCAGATCTCACCCAGGGAAGCAGCACAGAGAAACAGAAAAAGCTCTGGGTTAAACCATGCTTTGACTATTAGTTCTGTACCTTAGTAACTGCATGACCTTGAACCAGTTAGTAACTGGTTCTGAGCATGTTTCTTTATCTGTAAAATGGGGATCATGAAACTAACCTCATGGGTTTGTGTGAAAATTAAATAACACATGCCAAACATTTGCTAAGTTCCGTCTCGAGCATGGTGTACGGATGTTTGGCAAATGTCTGTTGAAGAAATATTGTCAATGGAGAGTCGCGAGCCCCTAAAAGTCAACCATGAGTGTTTTTTCCATGCGTTTCTTAAGAGAAAAAAATTCAATTTTAGATGTAGCAACTTTTGATCTACGATCTGGTTTAATGAGTAAATAAGTTTGGGAGTAAGACTAGGGAGGCTCACTGTGATAGAGGTGGCTGCATGGGTGGTAGGACTGGGGGTACCCAGGGGTTCCTCTTCTGACACATACCCCCAGTCCTCTGTCCAAATTATTTTATCAAATCATGATTTTTTTTTTTTTCTGTAGAAGTAAGACCCGGTGACCATGATACCTCTGGCATTTATGGAAGGAGAAGACACACACAGAGAGACATGCAGCCCCAAAGATAGAAAAGGGAAACTTCAAAGATTAATTCTGTTTGCATGGCATTCTCCCCAGTGCTTACCCCGAGAAAAGGAACCATTTGCAAATGAGAAACTCTCATTTTCAGTCCGAGATATTTCCTATTAGTCAGCTATCACCCTGGCTTATAAATCTGTCCATTATAACTTTGCTGAGTGTTCAGCATTTCTCCAAAAGCTAGTCAGCCCTCGCGAAGTTTCTGAACTTGACAATTTCAGGAACGAAGGGTGGAGAAGAAGGGTACAGCAGGCCAAGAGGTTGGGAGAAACAGTGAACACCCTTTGTCTTACCATATGAGTCACCACGGACTGTTGTCTGATTACTATGAAAAGTGTCTTCTTAAAACAGATCTTGTTGGAGAACTGCCTTTCCATTGTCTAGACCAGTCAAGTCTATTAGCGATTTTCTTGTTACCAAAAGAGTTTTGGAGACAGTTAACCCTAAGGACTCCCGCGAGCCTCGGAACTTTCTAAATGGGGCTTTCCAGCTCTCTGCACTGAACAGGAAGCAATTTTCCAAGATATTAGTCATGCCCAATGAAACACCATAAGTTTTCCTCCAGAAACAAGTCAATACAATGATCGTATTTTTAAATTATACATAAACAATAGCATCCAATTTTCCAGAGACTCTTCTAGTGTCTTATCTTCATGTTTTGCTGACATCAAAGAACAAAAATCTACAGCCCCCTATCTCCGATGTTGCTTTATTTCTGTCACCAAGGTCCTCTTCTTGGCCAATCCAAAGTCATCCATCCACCTATCCATCCATCCAGTTGCTCAGCGAATAAAACCTGAGAATACGCTTAAGAGCACAGCTGTATGGTAGGGAGTGTAGGTGTTTGAAAAGGATAAAAGACTGGTCCTCATCTCAAACTATTTACATTTTCCGTTGAAAAAGAAAACATGTTAAGACTTCATGCCTCTGTTCCCTTTTACAGGCTCTTAAGTGTTGTTTTTACTTTCGGGTTACATTTACTCATTTTTAAATCATTTCCTCAGCCCTTTCTCATTGAACTCCTGCCTCACCGCTCCACTCAAAGTGCTCGTTGCTGCACATTTCCCAATTCAGTGTAAGCTTTTCTGTCCTCATATTACCCCTCTGCCCAGTAGTAACTCTCTTCTCTTGCCTTCTAGAAGCTACCCCTTCCTGGTTTTCCTCCCCACCCCACTGGCTGCTCGGTCTCGATCTCCTTTGCCAGTTCGGATTCCTCGGGTAACCGTCCACACACAGCCCGAGTTCCAGGCCCTCGCTGCTTCTTTATCGGCACCTGCTCGGAGTTATTTCCTCTACTCCCACGGCTTTACACACCATGTGTGTGCCAGTGACACTCAGCTCATTTTCTTTGGCCCTCACCTTTCTACTGAGCTTCACCCACATGCAACCGCCTGCTTGAAATCTCCACTGGCACGTCTAATAGGCCTCTCAAAGTAAATTTGGAAACACGGAGCTTGTGAATTTTATTCTCCTTCCCAGCCTCCTTATCTGAATTCATAGTGCCCATTCATTCAGTTGCGCAGGCGCAGATCTAGGGGTCGTTATTACGTTATGTTCTCCCTTTTCTCTACTCCTGCATATGACCCATAAATAAGCTGCATGAGCTCTTCCTCCAAAAGCGATCTTAAATAGGTACCAATTTTATTTATTTCTACTGCTATAATCCTAACCCGATCCCAGTCTGGACTGCTGGAATATCCCCTCTTTTATTTCACTTCTGCCCCTTGATAATTAATTCTCCATAATTATCTTTTTAAAATAGAAATCAAACCTCCCATACCAGCTTAAAACTTCCAATGGTTTCCAATGCTGTAGGAATAAAATAAAACGACCTATAAGGAACTCTATTATCCTGCTGTTTATAATTCCATCCTCAGCGTATCCCATTTTTCTTTCCTTGCTCACTTCACTACAGGCACACTGTCCTTTTAGTTCCTGAAAGAGGCCAAGTTTGCTCCTACCACAGGGCATTTGACTTACTCTTCACTCTAACCTTCGGTCCCCACATCTCTGTACACTAAGCTTCTGGGTTTCCTTCAGATCTCAGCCCAGATATAGTCACCTTCTCAGAGAGACCTTTGCTGACTATCCAAAGTTGAGTGGCCTGCCTTCCCTCACCTCGTCACTGTCCATAACCTTGTTCGATTGATTACGTGTTTACTGATTTGCTGTCACCCTCTCCCGCTCTGGAAGGTCAGTTCTGTAAGACCTGGGAATTCATCTCTTCTGTTCACTGCTCCTTTCTCAGTGCTCAGAATGGTGCCTTGCAGATAAAAGGCTCTCATTCAATATTTGTTGAGTGAATGGATGAAAGACCCTTCAGCTGCAGCCACTGCATTTGGGGTAATGTCTAGGGCTCCTCACGGGGCTTCCAAGCTGGCCCCTGATTCCTTAACTAGCCTTATCTTCCGCTACCCATATCCCCTCTGAACTCCTCTTGGCTTTGACCATGTACTGTCGCCATTTACCACTTCTGGACTTTTGCATACAATGTTCTCTTTCCCTGGACGCTTCTCCTCCTCTGTATCCATCTTTGCTGGGCTTGTTTTGACTTATCTTTCAAGTCTTAGCTTGGCATCAATTTCCTCTGTGGTGGCGGTTGGCAATCACGCCCAACTGCTTCCTGTTCACACCAGAAAGCCTGGAGTCCTCATTTAGAAAGTTCAGAGGTCTCCTTGTTTTCTTGGAAATGGATGTTTTCTTAAATGTCCATAACAAGAATAATTTTGGTGGTTTTGTCTGAGACAATGGTGTGACAATTTTTAATGAAGGCTTGTTTTAAATAGTCTATTACCATAGCAATGAGAAAATAGTTGCAATGACTAATAGAGTAATACAAATTGTAAAAGTTAGGTGAAGCAAGGTGTTTCCTATGCAAACTGATGGCTTTTGGTTCCTTACACCTCTGCCCTTGGGCCACTCGGCCCTCAGTGCATGGCTTCTAGGGAGTCATAGTTTCGGGGAATTGGTCTCTAATCACCAAGTTTCGTGAGCACATTTCTAAGTCAAAGTCAGATATCTGAGTAATTTAAACTGGACAATACAATATCTTTGAACTTGAGAATGGAAAAGTTTCATTTGCAAAAGACATTCCTTTCTTTAGAGCAGACAACTGAGGAGGAAAAAACAAGCAGGGATTATCATATACGCAAGTTCACTGCGATCTTACGACTCTCCTCCCTCAACTTCCAGCCTGGATTCAGGTTCCCCTGCTCCGTGCACTAATAATTCTGTCACAAACCTTACCACACTATAACTATTTTCCAGCGTGTCAGTTAGCAAATAAAATCTTATTACGATCATATTGACTGTAACTTACTTAAAGACAGTAATCTTATCCTGACTCGGCATTTAATAAACATTCGTTGAATTTGTTGAATGAAGGGGTTAGCGAATGAAAATTGAAGGTAAACAAGTCAACATGGAATATCATGAGATCACCTGTGAATAAATGTGAATTACAGAGTCAGAAGAATGTCCTGGAGTTCAGAGTTGGTAAAGATCCCTGAGGGCTGAAGTAGTCAGGGACGTCTTGTAGGGGGCAGGACAAGAACATGGCCTTGGATGTTGGACACAGTTGAGTAGTCAAGATGGACGGAGGACACTACTCCAGAAACGGTCAGTGGCCGAGAAGACTTAGGCAACAGGCACAGGCCCAGCGAGCAGACAGCCACTGAGTGGACGTGGTGCTGTGGACTCGGGCCGAGTGACTTGGGGCAGCTCTGATGCCCAGGTGGGGGAGTCAGGCCTTTTGCATGTAGGTAATGGCAACCAGTGAAAGTCTTTCACTGTACAAGTAAAATGCTGCACGTCCAGTTTTAGGAAAATGTGCCTTGTCGTGGAATGCAGGATGTATCCGAAGAAGGAGGAACTAGAGGTAAAGAAACTAATTCGGAGTCTCTCACGAGGCGTGAAAGGAGGTTTAGACTAAGCCAGTGGCTTGGAAAGGAGTATTGAGAGGCGTATTGAAGGACAGCAGCCAACACTTGGTGGCGCAACATGTTAGCGAGGTGACGACACAGAAGGCCTCTCCTTAGAAGGCTAAACCTGCTTGACTTCCTGGTGGTCTCTGTGGACTCCTCTTCCTATAGTCTGTATAGGCGCCAAGTCTAAATCAAGACTCACATCCTTAAGGTTATTTCCTTCCTGGGTACATGAATGCTTAAGGCAGAGAGAAGCGAAATAGACCAGCTGGTCACATACAAGCAAGTCCGAGCTGCCAAGTGAACTCCAATCCCTCTATGTAGTAGCAGATTGGAAAACACAGACCTATTCCTGGCAGAGCTTCAGCCTTAGATCTGGGTAGAAACTGCAAACGAATTCTACCGTATTTAGAAGACAATTTACTTTAGCAGTGTGGACACTGTCAATCAATCATAGGTGGCACAGTCTGCTGGCTTAGATCCACTGTCAATTGTAATAATTTGTAAATTCATCTCTAAAAGTCCCACAATTAATAATAATTGTGCCTTGTGACTTAGTTACTAAGTGCCTACATTTAAGATTTCTAAAAGAAGTTTTCACGTTGTTTGTGAGACGGGCCAGAGCATACTTGCTTCTGGCCAGCACTTGGGGCATTCAGTAGAAGTTGAGCGTCACTGTTACTGACTCCGTTACCTAGGTAGGTCAACCACGTGACTCTAGACCCCATGCCAGGTCTTCCTACCCGAGCAGCAAAATATCCTTGGAGCAAATGTTCACAGATGTGACTTAATACTCATCAAATCGATACCCTGACACAAAGGCCCTGGCGGTGCTGAGAAGCAAACTGAGGGCATGTGCGATGCAGAGTCAGGCGCCAATCCAATCTGCGACTCTCCGGAGACCGCCCTCCTCCCGTCTTCCCTTCCTGCTGGGTAGCCAGGTCCACTTCTGGTGGAAAAGCCATTGACTCTTTTGTTCTTAGTATAAATGTCTATTAAAAAGTCATTTATGTTGAAAAAAACTCACTAATATCACGCCCCTAGAGACCATGTAGTGTGATTGCTTGGCCTAACTGTGGATAAGGAAGCCAGCTCAACTTTGCAACAATAGGGAATATGTTCAGGAAATCCCCCATTTAAGCTCATTTCCAACCAGCTTTGTTCGGCTAGCGCTATGGGACACTGGAGTACTTGGAAGTCAGAGCCTTTTTTACTGTTATAACCATCATTATGATCCGGGTCCCATCAGGTCGCTGTGACTGTCAACGCTGGACTCAAAGGGGAAACACTCACAAGACTGCGGAGGGAGACACGTGAGAGAGAGACGCCAGTCCCCTCGCTCTTACCTCTTCCTCGGAGCGCGACCGTTTCCAAACCCATCTTCTCAGGCACTGCGGGTTCAGCTGTGACTTTCCTGTGGATGCGCTAGACACACAAGGAGCCTACAGAGGTGAGGCTGGAGGGCTGGACCTGCCAGTTTGTTATCGAACCAGCTAATCTTCTCAGAAGCTTCTCCAGCCCAGGCCCAGATATCTGCAAAATTTTCAGGAAAGGACCCACCCTGGCTTTCAATTTTTTCTGCTGCAGTAAGAAATTATCACAAAGTTATCAGCTTACAGCACAAATGTACTGTCTCACACTTCTGTAGGTCAGAAGTTATCAAGCCATGAGAAGACATGATGAGAACTTAAATGCATATTACTAAGTGAAAAAAGCCACCTGAAAAAGGAACATACTGTATGATTCCAACTATATAACATTCTGGAAAAGTCAAAACTATGGTGTCGGGAAAACAATCAGTGGTTGCCAGTCGGGAGGAGGAACTAATGAATAGGTTTAGGACAGAGGATTATTAGGGCAGTAAATATATTCTTTATGATACCACGATGGTGGACGATATCATTATAAAGTTGTCCAAAACCA
Source organism: Pteropus medius (assembly GCF_902729225.1). NCBI lineage: Eukaryota > Metazoa > Chordata > Mammalia > Chiroptera > Pteropodidae > Pteropus > Pteropus medius. The sequence goes on from NW_024349225.1 coordinate 13,885,908, forward strand.
CAGAATGTGTGACACCAAGAGTGAACCCTAATGTAAACTATGGGCTTTGGATGATAATAACTCGTCAATGTAGGTTCATCAATTTAACAAATGTGCCACTCTGGTGGGAAATGTGGATAATGTGGAGGCTCTGCCGGGAGGGGGTGTGGGGAAGGGTGGGGTAGGGGGTGGGAAGGAGGAGTTATGGCCAGGAGCTCTGCTGTTTCTCAGTTTTGCTATGAACCTACATGCCCCCCCCACCTAATAAAGTCTATTTTTAAAGATGCTATTGATGCTATTTTTTGAGCACTTATCTTATGCTGGACCCCCAGGCCAGGCTGTGTTCGCTACCTCTTGTCCTCACAGCAATCCCATTAAATAGGTATTATTATTTTTGTTCTACAAATGAGAAACCTGTTGTTTGTGGAGGTTAAATGAGTTTCTCAAGGCCATTCAACCTTGAGAATCTAACCTTGACTACCTGGCTGCAAGGACCAGCACTTTATTATAAGAGTATAATTGTTCGCTAATAAACAACAACGTGCTTTCCTTTTTATAAATATACCAGGGGACACTGTATTTAACAGTATGGGAGATACCTGATAATGATCACTGAATGTAAGGGTGACGCCTTGAGACTGTATGAATACCCTGTTCCCCTACCGCCTTTCCTGATGGTAGTAAGTCCACTAATAATGTTTGCCTGAATTATTACAGTCATCATTAGCAAAATAATTTTCCTCCAGTTCTCTCATTTTCTTTATTATTTGTTATTCTTTTGTAAACAAGAACTTCCCCTTCCTTCTCCCTCCATGGACTCACGGATTCTTCGTTATCAAAGAGTTATAATCCATTATTCTCAATATTCTTTCCGACGTTCAAATTGTCCCAAATTTGGCCAGTAGGGATTATTTCAAGCTGCCTCACCTGTCCTTTTGCTATGTTCCCATAGGTTTTTTGAGCACGTGCCTGTTTCTGGCACAGCAGGAAATTCCATGTTCACTTTATACTTCACCTGCCCCAGACCTGGAGTCTTTTCCTCAAGGAGACCTTGTTTCTTTGCATGGAAAATGGTATTTAGAAATCCAGTTCTGGACAGTAGATGTGCTCGTTTCCACTGAGATGTCACTTAATCTAGGCCCTGCCAGTGGACAGAGCTAGAGGATGTATTTTTTAAAATAATGAGTTTATGTGGAGACCCTCACCACAGGCTCTTTCATCTGTCAAATCCATATTTTTATTTCTCTTCTCCCAAAGTGATAGTTTTAGTTCTCAGTAACATCAGTATTTTATTCATTTACTCAATCCTATAACACACGGAAAAGTAGTTTCAGGATTAGTGCATCAAGGGAAGTACAAATAAAATCCTACAAGCTAAATTTAGTTCAAAATATTTTTGCAATTCTTTTGTCCTTAGAATACATCCTTGACTGTGTACCGTTAGAGTACTATGCTCCACTGGTGTTTGGATTGGGTTTATTTTTTTCTTCTCCGAGTTTATTTTATCAATATTGTTAGGTTCGATTTTTTTTTTGTTTGCATTCAAGGTTAGGATTTTTTTGTTACTCGTGTTAGTTTTTTTTATTTTTGAATATGCATTCCTAAATCCGTCTGTATACATGTATACATGGATACATATATGGTTTTAACAAAAGTCATACAAAAAAGCCTCATTCTCTTCCACCCTATTCCTACTAACCCCAGAAGATACTCAGTTTCATTAGTTTCTGATTTGTCCCTCTTGTGTTTATCACTGTAAAATATATATCTTATTTCCCTTTTCTTATACTAAAGATAGCATACTATATTCCTTGGCATCTTGACTTTTAAAATTAATGACATAACTGAACAGGACTTCATTGCATGAATTTGACATAGGTTACACAATAAGTCTCCTATTTTGTCCATTTAGATTGTTCACAATATTTTGCTATTGAAATTATACCATAATGAATACCATTGTACATATATATTTTAATACTGACGTGTATCTTTACCCCCAAATTCTTAAAAGTGGGATTGCTTGGTCACAGAAAAACTACACACGCTGCTCTGCTGTCATTGCCAAATTCCTCTCTACAAGGGAGGTTGCATTTCGCCTCCACCCAGCGCTGTACGAAAGTGAGTCTCCCCTCGGCCTCTCCAAAAGAGTGTGCTGTCAAGTAGCCCCCCCAACTTTTAAATAGTTTGTCATCGTATAGTCTCTATTCTCTTTCTTCCTTCCACCTCCCATCATTTTTATATATATATTTTTTGCCTTATCAGGACTTCCTTCGGTGCTGTTATGTCTCCAGAAATATCCCATTTGCCTTGAAATTTTTACACGTACAGCATCTTGAGAGAAGCTGCTTATTTGTAACCAGTCTGTTCTAAGACAGGAAGGTTCTGCTTCATATTCTTAGGACACCTAAACGAATAAAAACAGTCCTGAAAATGATTAGCTATGAAAAATTCACACAATAGCACGCTGAACTTTCAAAAGCAAAGCCAAATTTCTTTGGGGACCAATCACATAACAAATCTCAAAACAAGTTTTCCCAACCTTGAACTTGACTATGTGCAAAAGGGGAAATGAGTGTCCACGCCGGCACCAAAGGTCATAAGATAGATGGGGAAAATGATAGGGAAACAGCTTACATTTCTTATTCTTGTACAAAATGTTTTCCTTATATTTGTCAACAAGGCTATTTTTGTTAGAGGAGAACCAATGCTTACCGAAACACTTGTCTATGTAGTGGGTCCTTGGCTTACGAAGACGATATTTGCAGCTTTGAATATTGAATGGATGTGACATTTGGTAATTTGTAAGTTTTCTGAGACTAGAATTTGAATTGCATACACAACACGCAGAAAGGCAAGAATATATTGGTTAGAATGCCCCCGAGGTAGTGAGAGAGTCATTTTCTCCAGGGCTCTGTAAGTCTTAATTACATATACATAGTTTATGTAGAAAGGGTTAACGCTGTGCGTTTAAATTTCGCTTGTTTCCAATATCATGCCATAATAATCTTGTGTATATATATTTGTTCATACCGTTGCAGGTATATGAGAGAATGGTGCTGTAGGGAAAAAATATGCAGGATAAAGTAGACTGGGAAAATATCAGGTAGATCGCTGTGAAACACGGTTCTAGCCCTGTGGGACGACTCAGGGCCTTTCACACGCTAACAGGCGCTCAGACTCTGCAAGAAGCGAGTCACATCACGTTACGTTTCCGAAGCTGTTTGACCATGACGTTCTTTTCGCCTCCCTGGAAAGCAGTGTCCCATGGAACGGATTTTGTAAACCATTGCTGTGGTGGCATATATACAACTGGGGACTCTGGAAGGTCTTGGTAACCGTTTCACAGGAAAGTCAAGTGTCTTCTCTGCTTCACCTCCCAGAATCCCACCCACGCCCTCCAGAGTCTCTGGGGAGCCCTGGTGTCTCACCATGGGCAGCATTCCCTACTTCCTCTCTGTCACTCGTCCAGGGTCTGGGTCTCAAGAGTGAACTTCTCAATACTAGCCTGGCCATTTCTCACCTGGCCAGGTGGATAAGCTCCTTTTTTTTTGTTTTTTTTTTTTTTTAGGATTGAGGCATGCTAACAATTATTTATCCCTGCTCTAAAGGCCAGGCAAATTCTCTGTTGCCATCCAGCACAGCCAGCTTTGGCTGATCACCTCTGAATAGCTAAGTCTAAAATCAGCATTTCAAACAATATTTTACATGGTACTATTTACTGAGTAACTATATATGCCAAGTGCTTTATTCACATTATTTCATCTTTTTTATTTTTTTAACCACAGCATTATGATGTAGAAAAAATGCTCATTTTACAGATATCATTCTATTTTACAGTGTGAAACCTGAACTTCAGAGAGATTTAATACCTTGCTCAAGGTCACACAGCCAGTGTGACCTTGAGCAAGGTATTGTGACAATACCCAGCATTTTTTGTTTTGCTGATCTGCATAACAACAATGACCAGGTTTTTCTGCTCTTCCGTGATGCTTCCCGGTCATGTAGCAAAGCGAACACCCTAGTCAAGCATCTATGAGACAAAGACAACCCAAAAGAACTTAAATTTGCTTCTGTTTGCTGACTGTTTCAAGGGGGAAAGTGACTCACTTCTGACCACTCCAGATAATCATCGTAATTCTCCAGAGAGTTTTTAGTGGGGATTACGGCTGGCTCACAGTGGAGAAAGTGTTTCATTTCCCTGAGCCAGACCAGGCTGTCTTAAGGGAAACATTCCACTTGTTAGAATCACAGATAAAGATGCTCCCATGGCAATTACCTTAAGACAGATTGACCGGAGGCAACTTTTTGAGATAAAGCCGAGCTTCTTAAAAAGGTATTGTTCCTCTCTTCCTGTCTTCCTATCTACTAGCGGCAGAGATGAGGCTTTGCTGGCTTCGTGAAACTGCCCTCTGTATTCCGGTAACATTCCCCAGAGAATGGCTTGTGGATTTTTAAACTGATTTCTCTCCAAAATCAACATTGTTCAACAACAAAGAAACTTCTATTTATCAGAGGCCAAGGAAGCCAATATCCAGAGAGCACAGAGATTCTATTTTGAGAGTCAGCCCCAAATCTTCTTCCTCAGTCCCTTTCCTGGATATTCTTCATTGTTGGGTTTGTCACGTGTCATCCTAGGTGCTCTGCTCCGCATAAACATGAACTTTGCAACCAGCCACATTGGCAAACAAGGTGAAGTGGAGACGGCTGACCACCGTGACTCCTACATAACGTCTACGTGGCCATTTTCTGTGGACAGGACACACTGACACACACACACAGAGGCAGTGCCAGGGTGGCCAGGTCCAGGCCAGGATTCTTCTTGCTAGATGTCCTCATTATAAAGGAGGTCAACTTCTTACTTTTGTGCTAGCATTGTGTAGTTTTAATATGAAGGTTATAACTTCCCAGAATTAGTTGGGAGGTTCAACATATTCCAGCAGAATTTTAAGATTATTGTTAGGAGGGTTTACAAATGCTATAAGTCGGCGTGATTTCTTCTTGAGAAAAATCTTCTACTGCCTTTAAACACAGTAACATTACTTTAGCGGCATATAGCATTCGAGCCTCATTATTTTCAGTGGAAGTGCACCCCTGACGAGGGGCTCCCAGCTCCCCTTGATCTGGCTACCACTGAGCCCTCAGCATGGCGGGGGTTTGGGGATGGCGATTGGGGCTCATCAGCCTTCTCACTCAGCTTCTCAAGAGCCGCATTTAGTTTGGCATTCGGCGATATCGATATCGAGGCTGGTGGCCTTGCTAGATGCTTTTCTGTCCTTATAGCGTGGGACATTAAGAAGGAGGAAGAGAGCGCACACTTCCGTGTTAGGATGCTGGCTGCTCGGAAATCCATGACCAGGACACACGAGCAAACGTTTCACGTGTTTCAAGTGACTTCGTTCATTTACTCATTCAACTAGCTGTGGTCATGTACGAAAAGCCAGCCTGAGATGATGTCTGCGGTGCAACAACAAATAAAATACTCTATGAGAAAGGATCATAATAATCCCCCAAATACCCCCGGTTCTCAGTGAAAATATGGACAATAGCAACTAATGGACAGTAAGTAAAACTGGAAAACAGAAACGTCGTGTATGGGAAAACAGCTCCGTGTAGCGGATCAGCCCTTCCACCTCTCTTTTTTTAGAACAATTCAGCCAAATAAAATTCTAATTTACTGTTGGACATTGTTTGACACATACACTGTGCAGGCCAAAATATAAACAGCAACTCCATAGACCAAAAAAGGGAAAAATAAAATAAATAAAATAAATAAAATAAATAAAATAAATAAAATAAAATAAATAAAATAAAATAAAATAAAAATAAAATAAAATATAAAATAAAATAAATAAAATAAAATAAAATAAACAAATACATAATAACATGAATTAATTAAGTAAAATAAAGGCTGCCGTGCCCTATTCGCCGTCCACCTCCCACCTTGGAATGTAAACACGGTCACCTTTGGGTAGAGAGCCTGCCTTGGGCAGCACATGGCAGATGACCCGCGTCATCCACCACCCCACCAAAACCGCAATGAGAATTTGAAAGATGGGAGGAGACCCCCTCAAATTTCCATGGCCTGGCTTTTTTCCCTAAAAGTACTTTAAAAGAGAAAATTTCTTACTTTTATTTACATTTTATATTTTTGTACATATCGTTAGGGGTTAGCCATTTTTAATGATATCAGATGACCAAGCCAGGCTTCAGAGTGTTTTCTATTCTACTTCTGACTTTACTTATGGTGAAAACGTCAAGTTATTTAAACTCTCTAAGCCTTAGTGTCCTTGTCTATAAAATGGGGATAGTAACACCTAGTTCCTAATGATGTCATGATGAACAAGTATCTTGGTAAATTGAAAGTTGATTTCGCCTCTGGTGTGAAGGGACTAATTCATGGTAGTTGCTAGACTAATAATCATAATGATGGTTCAAGAAGTAGAACTGACAAAGTGAAGGGTCCACGTGTGTGACCTCGGTTCACAGAGTGAAGGAATAAGTGCGATATAAAAACTAACGGAGTTGGGTCATCGGGAAAGATGAGTGCCAAGGGGACGTGGGTGGGACGCTGTAATCCCGCTCTACTTTGTACGTTTCGTTGCCATTTCAAGGTCCGGGCCATCCTTGGATTCAGGGAGTTAGTCTCACTTCTGAGCAAAGGTGATACAATAAGCACCACGTCAGAAAACACATCATCACAGATTTGGCCTTGGCACTCCAGTACTGATTTAGGCAAGCCATTCCCCGAGTTCCTAGATTGCAGCTCTGACTAAGTCCCCACTGTGGTAGGCAGAATGCTAAAGATGCTCCCACCCCGAGATTCCTGCCTTTTGGTCATCCAAACACCAATCTAGGTACCGCTGAGAAGAGATTTTGCAGATGGAATTAAGGTCACCAATGAACTGACTTTCAGAGAGGGAGATTATCCTGGATTATCTGGGTGAGCCCAGTATAATCACAGGAGCCCACAACAGCAGGAGCGGAGGCAGCAGAGTCAGGCAGGGAGACGCAGAGGAGGAGGCAGAAGAGCGAGGAGGCAGAGGAGACGCCGGGGGGACCTGCAGAGAGGGCCTCGGGCTGCCATTGCTGGTTTGGAAGATGAAGGGGGCCATGAGCCAGGGCATACAGGTGGCCCTTGAAGCTGAGAATGACTCCTGAACCACAGCCAGCAAAGAAACAGGGACCTCCGTCCTACAACCACGAGGAACTAGATTCTGCCAACGATATCAGTGACCTTGGAAGTGGATTCTTTTCAGAATCTCTCAAGAAGAGCCCAGCTGGCTGACACCTTGAATTTGGCAATGTGAAACCCAGTGCAGAGAAACCAGCTGGGTCCCCTGTACTTCCAACCCACGGGAACTATGAAATAACTTGGCTCGTTTTCAGGCATTAAATTTGTAGTAATTTGTTACCGCAGCGATAGAAAACTAACATATCTATCTCGTCCCAGCACAGCATACAGATCCATGTTTGGAAACCTAAATTAGATCCAGCTGTAAGCCCCCGTGACCCTTTGTGGAGGGCCTTCTCTGACTCCGGGATCTGTGGGGGAGCCCTCCGCCGTGACTGACCGCAGTTGGTGGATACACCCCCCAGCTCTCTCTGCGTCCCTGCTCCCACGGGGGTAACCCGCGTATCAGCACACCCTTCATTCGTTCCTTGGTTTTCCTTCTCACTTCCTCACTCGACTCCCAAATAAAAGACTTGCAGCCACGTGCTTGTCACAGGGTCTGCTTCAGAAGGAACCCAGCCTAGGACGTTGAACCCACAGGTCAGGGTGGGGCTGCGAGAAGCCAAGGAGGTTGCTGGAACCTTTTTTCTTCCACGCAGAAGCTCAGGTATGCTTCCCTGCCTAAGTTTCCATCTGCACAGGCATGGAGTCATCCTAAAAGCTTTAGAATAACGGACATGGGTCTGAATCCCTGCTCGACCGCTTGTCAGCGGGAAAAAAAACACAGGCAAGTTACTTATCCTCTGTGTTTCATCCTATAAAAAATGGAATTAATGTCCACCTTTCATTTGGTGAAATTCGTATGAAGTAATGAATGGAAAGCGCTTGATGCACAGTAGGCACTCTGTATATGGTATTATTATTAACGATTAGCTAAAAATTTCACAGCAAGGAAAATAATGAACACTTGGATTGAAACCAGCAGGATATTGTCCGATATTTATACATAATGTTATAATATGCTACAGCTGCAGAGACTATGGTCGAGCATCTTTGGTTCTTAGATGGGAAATCTGAGCCTTGAAAAGGCAAAGAAGCTTTACTCCAAGGCACAGAGCCAATGAGTATAACACAGCAATCTCCTATTATTCAAAAAGTGACCACCAGGATTTTTCTGCTGTGAGGCACCTAGCACAAAGCTAACAATAGTCCTTCAGGAAACTTCTGACTTACAAAACAAGCAGCATCGGCGGCCAAGGAAAACAAGCAAGGGGGCTTCACTCAAATCCAGGGGCATTTTCCCCCTGTTACGACTGTCGGCAAACAGTCTGGCTACATTCAGGAAAAGCTCTGTCAATTCACCAGCCCGCCCCTACTTGTTTCTTCCGCTCTGGGAATTCACCAGACTTGGCTCATTTTGAAGATATTCCTATTAGTTAATTCTTAGATCCCAAAACGCAAAACGGAAGCTTCAAGATAAGATTCTGCCAAGTAGGAAGCAAGGAAACACATTAAAATGATGTTTTAGTATCATCTAGAAAGTTTAGAAAGGGGAATTAGCAGGATTACAGGGTCTTTTTAAATCGGAGGAGAAAAAAGAATAACTTAATATATACACACCTATGTTACTTCTCTAGTAGCCATTCTTTCCTTGGCTAAAAACCATTTAATTTCCTTATATAAGAATTCAAAATACCCACTCACCCTAAATATTCCTTATGTTTGCCCAGCACTGTTACCAGTGGGGCCTCTAGCCTTCCAGTAGAGAGGGTGTTGGGATTAAGAGCAGTGACATTTGGACCAAAATCCTGGTACCTACAGCAGAGCAGCAGCCACTGGGGCTTCTGACGAGTCTCTCCCAAACTGGGTGGCGCTGGGCCAACATATCTCAACGTGTGGTACGATTTGGGCATCCGTCTCCGAATCACCTGAGATATTCATTTACAGTGCCGATGCCTGGACCCCAGCCCAGACCTACTGAGTCAGAGTCTCTGGGTGTTGGACCAGAAGATGCCGTTTTAAACGAGCTACCCGGTGAGTCTTCTTCATATGAGAGAGATCTGAGAACCCCATTTTTTTCCCTGGGGGTGGGAACAAAGCCAGGGACAGCGCCCATGGTGCCTACCTGACTCAGATGTCCTAAGATGTCTACAAATCCCAAACGAGTGAACAAGCCTTCCCTCTGAGATGGATCTAGAGGGAACCAGACCAGTTTTCCAAACAAAACGCATATGTTTCGATCAAACAAGGAACGCCATTCCACACTGGGATGGTACACTGATATAAACTCTATTTCACAATTTTGGGTGTGCATTTATATTCTGCAGATAGAATCGAATCTTTACTGGGATGTCCTCTCCCTATCCTACACTTTGCAGAAGTACTTCAGATGTTAGCAGAGGAGAACTTGGGCAGCAGGTAACCCCGGTTTTCAAAAAAGAAGTGCCCAGCGACATTGCCCAGAGACGAGGAAACCAAGGGCCTCGGGAAAGCCAGAGGTGGCCGCTTCGCCCCCGTCAGCAGTGAGGAAGCAAAGTGAAATTCATGCCTTGGCAGGTGGTCTTGACCCATGTGGGCATGGCTGGAGCCACTTCCCGTTAAACCAAACGATCTCCTGGCTACTGACAGTGTACAGGACGGCCTTGGATGAAACCGCAGCATTTGTCTTAGGAACACCAACGTTCCTTTTCTGGCTCTCTGTCGCTCCTTCGAGCATGCCCCCTCGCCACAACGATGAGAACGAGCTGGCCTGGGCCCAGGAGCGAAAGCGTTCCAGTCCTTGGTGCCCCATTAAAGGCTGTGGAGGAGGGCAGGGGACTTCCAGGACAGGGGCTGATGAGGCGGGAAGTGTGGTGCCTCAGAGACCACACGGCCCTGGTGGTGGAGCCTGGGGTGTGGCCTTGTGTGTTCCGTCTTCTCGCCTCTTCTCTTTGCCTACGCCAGGATGGGCATCGTAAAGGGACCCACGTGAAGCCAGAGTTGAAAGGGTTCAGAGACTCAGTGGAGCCTCGAGACACCTCTAACCGTCCTGTTATGTGGGGGCAATCAGGTTTATTTGGGAAGGGCAGGTAAGATTCCACATCCCCAGCTACTCAACTCTCGCCCGATTTCCTCTTCAGCTCATTCCTGGTCTCCAGCGAGGGGGTGCCCTGACGGGAAAGCACAGGTGAAGAAGCTACAGTTGGCTGTCAGCGCCCCCACTGCGCTGGCATCCCTCCACGACAGGGAAACCCATCTGTCTGTGGCCTCGTCAGCAACCTGAGAGCTTGAAGGAAGCCACTCAGCTCCCAGGACCCTGGGTACCTGATCTGCAGGCCCAGCCTCAGGGCCTTCCCCCGGGAGAGTGTAGCTTCCCCGCGGGTCTGGAATATCATACCTCTGGGAACAGCAATAACGACAAGTTACCTTTGCTCACACATCTCTTCCACTCCGCCCTCTCATCCCTCCCCGGAGTTCTGTCAGCTCACATTTAAAGCAATCATTCTGCACTTCAGCTGCACGGAGAATTTGCTCATGAACCAGAATCTCCTAGAAAGTGTGACATGCGGTCAACAACCTGTCCTAGGTGCAGCTCGGCCTGCGTGGTTGCTTCTCTGTCCTCTTTCTCCTCACACGCTGAGGACCTGGGGCCCGTCCCCACTGCTTTCTCTGTCTACTGCTCACGGGGTCGCCTTCCCGCCTTCCCGCCTCAGAATTGAAGCACGGCCCTCTTGGCAGAGAGCTGGGATGACCGTGTCGTTCTTGGAGGAAGTGGGCAAGGGGAGGACAGGGGATGGCAGAACAGGGGCTCATCGTGGGGCACGGTTTGGGGTGGCAGTTAGGGAAGCCAGCTCTAGAGACTGACGGCCTGGATTTCAGCCCCTTGGCTCTGTGCTTCGGGATGAGAAAAGTAAAATCTTTGGTGCCTCAATTTCCTCATCTGTAAAATGGGGATAATAACAGTACCCACTTCATAGGCTGTTGAGGATTGAATGAATAATCATAGAGACAAACACGCAAAATACTCAGAACAGACCGGGCACATAGTAAGCATTAATAAATGTTAGAGATATGTTCTAAATAAATGTTAGAGTTATTATTTCTAGTAATTTAGCCATAACTATACACAGAATCTTGTGACTCATTCCTCTGCGAGACAGTGCACCTCCAAATGGGTTGAGGTGGTAGGCGAAAGAGGAGAAAGACGAGGGTGACCCAGTGCTGACAGCTCGGGTGAGAAAACTGAGGACAGCGGTCCCCAGAGACATCGCTATTCTTAGTTTGTGTACGTTCATAAAATTCTATGACAACCACAATTACAGAAGACATACTGCTAATCAGCAAAGCTTTTCAACTTTTTAAAGATGTTTTATGTTCTTAGAATTAAAAACTATGCATCTGTGGCATGTGAATAGAATTCATGTAAAATAAAAAAGGTAGACACAAAAAGAATTGGTTTTGACGGGCAGGGTCTCTGACATCACTGTGATTTTTAGCATTGTGGGTTTTCCCAGGGAACTGTCAGGACTCTGCTGGGAAATTCCTCTTCACAGGGCTTGGTTGTACCCTCCCGTTACTCACAGGAAGCCAGCTCTCCTATAAAGGAACTCCGGCAGGAGCTGTGCTCAGCTGTTCTTGGCTGACTTAGCACTAGAAGTTCAAGAGCAGCACGAGGCAGAAGCAGCAGAGACGCTCCGGGAGTCGGATTTGGAACCAACCTCGATACGAAACGGTAAGTCATTACAAGAGCAGCCTTGGGCATGACGCTCAGGTGACCGGCATGAACGAAGCCTTCTGATCAAAGACGTGGGGAGACTCTCATTGTATCCAGACTAGTTAAAATCTAGTTTTTCTTTTTGACTTAAATGATGAAAACCTTAAATTTGGTATCTATTCATTCAGATACACATCTTTGAAATAAAGACTGTGACACTGGAATCCTTTACCTAAAATCTTATCATGCTGCTGTAAACATCACTGCAGGGCGATGCGAGTAACTGGTTATCTGCGAGTCACTCTGTAACTGATTTTGTACCCTCCCCCCAACAGCCTTTCAAGTCGGATCTTCGGATGAGAAGAACTGGAGTCATGACTGCTTCGCAGCTTCTCTCTGCTCTCATTCTAGGTGAGTCGGTGCCATTAGTTGGATCAGGGATCCCCATCCTCCATCCTTGGCACTACTGAAAATTTGGAGCATATCATTCTTCCCTGTGGGGGGCCACCCAGTGCACAGTAGGATGCTCAGCAGCATCCCTGGCCTCTCCCCGCGATGTGTTTTGCCCTGGACTAGGGGCCACCTCCTTCGCCTCCGCGTCTCAGCTTCCTTACGTGTGAGGTGTTGCTCATAAAACGAACACCTACGCTGGAGGCGCTGCGAGGGCGCAGTGCTGGGGTGCAGATTAGGTGCTCAAAAAGCTGTGATTCTGATTACTGCTCCACTGTAAAGTTACTGATAGGTTACGGTAGGTGAGCGCAGGTAAAGCAGTAAATGGGAGTTTCTCCATCCATACCCCTTCTTACTTTGGAAAAGGTAAAAAGAGTTTGAGTCATCCCAAAGGTCACTCTGCCAAAAATGAGACCATACAAAGCCCCGTTAAGAGGCAGGCCGCAGTGGGACTGAGCCTTCTCCCTCCTTCCATCCTGTCCCCCTTAGCGCTCCTCCTGTGTGAGGAGGGTGGCGCCTGGTCTTACAACGCTTCCCCGGAGCCCATGACGTTTGACAAGGCCAGCGCTTACTGTCAGGAGAGGTACACCCACCTGGTCGCCATTCAAAACCAGGAGGAGATCCGGCACCTGAACGCCACGTTCGACTACTCTCCAAGTTACTACTGGATTGGGATCAGGAAGGTCAACAATCAGTGGGTCTGGATAGGGACCCAGAGGCCTCTGACGGAGGAAGCCCAGAACTGGGCTCCGGGCGAACCGAACAATAAGCAGAGCGACGAGGACTGCGTGGAGATCTACATCCGGAGACACAAGGACGCCGGCAAGTGGAACGACGAGCGGTGCAGCAAGAAGAAGCTCGCCTTGTGCTACACAGGTGCGGCCGGGCGGGTGGCGCGGGCAGTCTCGGCATCTCGCCGAGTCCCTGGTGGTCTGCGGGAACGGGTCCCTGTGGTGATTTTATGTCCTAAAAGATATGGTTTTAAGGCATTCTGGTTGCCTGGTAAAGAATCCCTTTTTGCTTCTTTGTGTGACCGTAGGCAAGAATACATACACACACACGCACACACACACACACACACATGCACACACACACACACAGCACACACATATAGCCCTAACACGCACATAGTGTGCATACACACACACAGGGCAGGGGGACGAGCTTTAGAGCTTGTGATAAAGTGAATTCTCTGTTCTTGGTGCCAGTTGCAGCTGTACCCTTGGACATCTGTATGTTCACATCAAGGTTTAAAACAAGTTAAGCCTAGAACTCAGCTTTGGTGTCCCGTAACATTCAGTTACAGTCTCTGGCACTCCGTATCACTGGTGACATCTCTGTTGCACACTGCTGATCCTAATCTCAAAGGAACTTACCTTCCTTGTCATGAATTATGTTTTCCACAGCTGCCTGTACCCAAACATCCTGCAGCGGCCGTGGTGAGTGTGTGGAGACCATCAACAACTACACCTGCCGGTGCCACCCCGGCTTCAGTGGACTCAGGTGTGAGCAAGGTAAGTCTCCATCTCACCTCTTCCTTCCCTTGAGGTGGTAGCACCATCCCGTGTCCTAGCTGGCTGTGGTGTCAGCTCTGCATGTCTTCCCTTTCCCTGGGGCACATGGTGACACCAGACTGGTGGTTAAGGGCTGAGCCTCTGGGATTCAAATCCCAGAGTCACCACTTAGCAGTCATGGCGCCTCGAATGGGTGGCTGAACCCACTGAGTCCCAGCTTCCTCCCTGTAAATGAGGATGACGACGGTCCTAATCTCATAGGCCTGGGGTTAGGGTGATGTGAACAAATGCAGACACACCGTTTCCGCGGGGCCTGGCACACAGCAAGCGTCCGATGCGCAGTAGTCGTAGGTCCCAGTCTCCGTCCCACTTTACGGGAGCTGAGAGAGGCCCAGGACTGACTTGCATTCCCTTTTCAGTTGTGACCTGTCAGGAGCGGGAAGCCCCCGCGCACGGGAGCCTGGTTTGCACCCACCCTTTGGGGCGCTTCAGCTACAACTCCTCCTGCACCGTCAGCTGTCAGGAGGGCTACCTGCCCAGCAGTACCGAGGCCACGTGGTGCACGTCCTCGGGGGCCTGGAGCGCCTCCCCTCCAGCCTGCAACGGTAAGTCTCCAGGCATGGTGGCACGCGGAGCACTCCCCGGGTCCTCCCTCCTGCCACAGCTTCTCCTAAAATCCAACGTGGAATGTTTCCAAGCTCTAGGGAGAGCTCTCTTTGTCGTTTTTAATCAGACTCATCCTCTCAGCCAGTACAAATGGCCGAGATGGCTCTTGCTCGGTATGAGAGAGGTTTGTTGTCCATTTGAAGTGGGTGTTTCTGGTGATTTGTAGAACACGTGACACAGCAGAACCACACTCCAGAACTCTTAATGACTCTCACCTTCTTTCCCTGTTTAACGTCAACAATGGACAAATTTAGGACCATGATAATCAAGTAGTCTCTATATTTTTTCTCTCAGTCTTATCTTTCTAGGCCAGAGACGAAAAACTCTTTCCTCCAGGGCCTACTGGACTAAAATAAATGAGCATCCTTATCATGACATTAAGTTGTGATAAAAGTCATAAATCCTGATTTAGTATCTGCTCTTTCCCTTCGTTTTTGCCTTATATAAAATAGTTGAGAGATCTGACAAGAGATTTGATCAAATAGATCAGAGGTCCCTCAGCATAGTCAATGTAAAAATCAGAAAGATGAACAAAGCATAAAAGCATTATTGCGGGTGTACGTGTCCCCAAGAATAATGTGGGACTTCCAGGATCCCCGCTTCAAAGGCAGCTTCCTTGCTCTGGTATAAGCTCCAGTGCAACAGGAAGTGACATATCGTTCTTCTGTGAAATTCATGGTGCTCTTCTGAATCCCCAGTGGTTGAGTGTGATGCTTTGACACGCCCTGCCAATGGACGCGTGGAATGTTCTCAAAGCCCCGGGAGCTCCCCATGGAACACGACCTGTGCATTTCACTGTGAGGAAGGATTTGAACTACTGGGGCCCCAGCACCTCCAGTGCACCTCGTCCGGGAACTGGGACAACGAGAAGCCAATGTGTAAAGGTAGAGCTGCTCCATGTCCAGGTTCACTGCGAACATTCTCTTCCTCACCCTGTGCTTGAAGTGGCCAAGCCAGACCCGCTCATATAAATGGGTGCCTGTGTTACAGCTGTGACGTGCGGTGCCATCGGCCATCCTCAGAATGGCTCTGTGAGCTGCAGCCATTCCCCCGCCGGAGAGCTCACCTTCGGGTCATCCTGTGACTTCACCTGCGAGGAAGGCTTCCGGTTGCAGGGACCGGCCCAGGTTGAATGCACGGCCCAAGGGCAATGGACACAGCGAGCGCCAGTGTGTGAAGGTAAGCCCACAGGTCACCCCTGTACACACCCCCTTGCCTCACGCGCAGCGACCCCCAGGCCGAGCAGCTAGCGTGAAACCAGACGCCTGCTTGAACTGCGGAAATCAGATCTGATGGGCAACATTCATCTTATACCTTGGGATTCATATAAAAGAAACAATGCTCACGCAGGGAAAGAATCACATGTAATGAGAAAGGGTGCTTTGCTGGTTTTGTCACAGTGCTTTGCTGGTTTTGTCACGGTGCTGTGCCGATGCAACTTGACAGGCACTGGTGTGGAGTAAGCAGATGCCTTAATCTAAGGGGAGTCACACTGGAAAATTTCAGAAGGAGGATCGGGAGAATATGACTTGATGCTATAACTTTTGTCAAACCTTTCTTCTAAAATTGCTCATAACTAGCAGTGATGAGGCTGCTTCAAGCGTGGTGTCGGCTATAGAGACACCCTTAATACATAAACACCAAAATCTAATTCACTTTAAACACCAAAATTTAATTCACTTTAAAGCGAGAGCAAAAACATTAAAAATAAGCAATATTCTTATAGCCAAATATAGCACAGAATAATTTCCAGTGGCAAAAAGTCACAAGACCAAAACCAAGCTGCAGAACAGACAAGTTTTATGTGGCTGCCTTCCTCCCCATCTTCCCCTCTCGCTGGCATTGTCTGTGAGCATCTGGGACCCATCGTGGTTCTCTGACTACACAAAGTTTTTCTCTTGGCCCTAACTTCCTTTGCATGGCAAACAGTGCTCAGAAATCCCTAGTCTTCTAATTAGTGCCATCGTCGACAAAGGGATTGCAATTCAAAGAACACCCAGCCATCTTCCCCGTTGTCCAGGGGGTCACAGTCTTGAGTTCTCCGAGTGTTGCTTTGTCCAAAACGAACTGGGTTCACTCAAATCCCAAGGACCGTCCTGTTCCACTGCAATATTTTCTGACCGTTGTTTTGGTGTCTCAGCTTTCCAGTGCAAAGCCTTGTCCAGCCCAGAGAGAGGCTACGTGAATTGTCTTCCCAGTGCTTCTGGAAGTTTCCAAAGCGGGTCCAGCTGCGAGTTCTCCTGTGAGCAGGGATTTGTGTTGAAGGGATCTGCCAGGCTCCAGTGTGGTCCCACAGGGAAGTGGGACAGTGAGGAGCCCACATGTGAAGGTACATGTTTTGTTTTTAGTTTAAGATAAAGCTCTGGACGAGCCAGGGACCTGGTTACTTGGAGAAACCTGTTGCTGCCTGATATAAACAAACTTCTAACGACCCTGCTCGTGTCCTCCAGCTGTGAAATGTGATGCTGTCCGCCAGCCCCAGAGTGGCCTGGTGAGGTGTACCCACGCCCCTGCTGGGAGATTCACCTACGGGACCTCCTGTGCCTTCAGCTGTGAGGAAGGCTTCCAACTACACGGGGCAGCTCAGCTCGAGTGCACAGCTCAGGGACAGTGGACACAGGAGGTCCCCTCCTGCCAAGGTAAGACTCTGTTCAGACTTTAAGGGGCACAGGGCAAGTATGATTCTCTGACCCTAGATGCCCCAAGGGGCCTGATCCTAATTTCCACATGCTGAACACTAAGTAGTGCTCAGTTACGTCTGCTGCCGACTCTTCGGCCAGGCTTCGCAGTCCCCGGTGCTCTCCCTAACCTCTGCCCGTGTGCCGCTCGCTTGCAGTGGTGCAGTGTCCAGGCCTGGACTTTCCTGGGCCAGCCGACGTGAACTGCAGCGGGGCGCCAGTGTTCGGTGCGCTGTGCGTGTTTGCGTGCCCGGAAGGATGGACGCTCAACGGCTCGGCAGCTCTGACGTGTGGTGCCACGGGACACTGGTCTGGGGTGCCGCCTACCTGCGAAGGTGAGGCGTTGCTTGGTGGTGGTCTGGGGGACTAGAGAGGAAAAGGGGGGTTATCTGGCGACCATGATGAACTGGTCATTCTGTCCAAACCAGAAAGGTCAGAGGGTCGCCCAGGGGAGCAAACTGGTGAATGTTTAATTTTATGGGGACAGAGAGAAAACAGAAGAGGCGACGTGTTGATAGAATGGGTAAACTGTGATAATTGGGCAAAGGAGAGCTCGGGCGGAAAGGAGAATGAGAGAATGAGAAAGCGGGGAGGGGGAGGGAGAGGGGGAGGGGGGATGAGCCGTGCTCGCCGAGGTGCAGTGTGGGGCCTGGCAGCGGGGACACCGGCTTGTGAAAGCTGGGGTAGATCTCGAAGGCCTTTAATGCCCCGTCTCCCTCTCCCGTGCTGAACCACATGGCTCTCTGCTCTGTGCACGGTACTCAGGGCGCAAGGGAAAGGGCCGGTGACCCGCACGGGAGGACTGCAGACGGGCCCTTCTTGTGACGGTCCTCCCCATTTCCTTAGCTCCCGCGACGTCCAACGTCCCCTTGGCAGTCGGGCTCTCGGTCGCTGGAACCTCCCTCCTGACGTTAGCATCGTTTCTCTTCTGGCTTCTGAAACGTCTTCGGAAGAAAGGTGAGGGAGATGATGAATGTACTCCAAAAGCGTTTTTGAAAAATACATCTTTTCTGTCATCCATGAGTCAGATTTAAATCTCTCGCAGGTTTAAACAGTAGTTAGAATCTAGTTACTAGATGAATGATAAGCTGCAGCACAACCACACAGAAGTCTTAGGGAAGGGGTTTACCGCGCAGCTCGGAGCTGCCAGGAAATGCCATTCGCACTGAAGTCTCCGATGCTCAAAGAGCTGGCGACGAGCCTGCCGTGGCCAGTGCTCCCAGCGGAATGGACAAGATGTTTCCAGGAAACTTATTTAGAATGCAGGCTTAAGTCAGGGAGTGTCTTGTAGGAAACATGCAAACACATCTCACCACATTCATGGTTTGGCCTACAGAGTGTTTTTGAATTAAGTTCTGATGTTGACAAGATAGGAAATTCCACACTGAGTCCAGATTTGAGACGTGTCATGAAATTGATGGCTGAACCTGGCAGGCTGAGCCTGGGGCTATTTGCTTGTGGTAGAAAATGCTGGGCCCCTCGGCTGAGCCACCGCTTTGCATTCCGCCCCGGGTGCCACCAAGCTGTGCTGGTGCCCTGATTACTACAGGGGCCCTGAAGCATTGCGTTTGCAACTCCTGATGATGCAGAGTCCTCCTGTTTCTGGATCTGATATGTCCTTGAAGTCGTTTAGTCCAAATTAATGGTTTTCTTTTTCTTGCAGCAAAGAAATTTATTCTTGCCAGGTAAGCTGCATTCTTGTACATAGCATGCCATCCAAACTCTACAACTTTTTTCTCGCTTCGTGTTGGAAAACAGTTCTTGACTGAGTGTTCTCGTGTATTCCACAGCAGTTGCCAAAGCCTTCAATCAGATGGGTCCTACCAAACGCCTTCTGAGTCCATTTAAGTCCCAGGGCATCGGGTAAGCCTGGAGAATCGCATGTGGCTTTGAGAGAAGATACCCTTTTCACGTGTTCTGTTGCTCCTTAACCCTCCAAGTCTGCTGCTTTGGGGTTGGGGGTGGGGAATCACCACCTTCCCTGTATTTTATGAAATGCTGCTTCATTTGTTTATAGAAGGAGGGGAAGGAGCAAGGGTCTGGCCTCTATGGACTCATTTCACTTGTGAAGGTTAACGATGACGCTGATAGCTAACCCTTACACAGCACTCACTGCGTCTAGGAACTGTTCTCAGTTAGGGATTCTACGAGGCAGCGCTGTTACTATATTTATTATTATACAGATGAAGAGAAAGAGGCACAGGGAAGTTAGGCCACTTGCTTAAACTCTCCAAGCCAGTAAGCGGTGTGACTGGGAGTGCAGGCTAGGCGGTCGGGTTCCAGAATCTGTGGTCTGAGCTACTCTGCTCTGCTTTCTGGGAATTTGGAAGGTCGAGTCCCCTCCAAATAGATATTTTTAATTAATACTTTTGTGTGTGTGCAGTTTTAGGTTTACAGAAATAGTGAGCAGGAAGTACAGACTTGCAACCTCCCCCTGGCCCCTGCCCTCCTTTGCTTCCACCATTGACATCCTGCATCGCTATGGCATTTTGTCACAGCCGACGGGCCGGTGTTGACAGTTATTATTAACTGAAGTCCACCGTTTACATTAGGGCTCACTCTCGGTTTTGACAATGTACGATGCCACGAATCCACCATTACAGTACCATACAGAATAGTTTCACTGCCCTAACTGAATAGGACTTTGGTGTTTACATTCGGACTAACCAGTACGAATACACACGGTGAACAGAAGATGAGTTTTGCTGTTGCTATTGGCATGCAGAACATCAAGTGTCCTGATGGCGCGCACTCTTATACTTGCAGGACACAAGCAAACGAGGAAATTAGGGAGACACCTGAAGATGGTGGAGACAGCGAGCAATCCTTGCATCTCAGGCCCTTACCTCCTGCACTTTTACTGCTGGGACCGCAGTGCCCAAGAGGACTTCAAAGGACCAAAGCCCAGTGCGCCAGGCCTGCCCACCACCAGAAAGACTCAGTCTTCTCTTTCCTATTCTCAGGATCTGGGAAGTGCTGGATCCTGGAGGGAAATAACCTTCCCTCCCAGGCAAAACTGAAGAGACCGAGACTCTGGAATCTCAGAATTCCTTCTCTAGTTCTTCCTTGCTCATCTTGAAATCTTGGTGGAGAAACACAGTATTTTGTGACATTTGTTTCTTTCTTTTACCCATCACAATGTTTCAGCTGCTGATTATAAAGTTGTCATAGAGTTAAGTAGTAACTGTCAAGAGCTTAGAGAAAACAAATTGGCCAATGATATTCTATTACTGACTTGGAAAAAAACAACAAACTTTTAATGCCCACAGTTGAGTGCACGGGAAAGTGTGTAAATAGTGCAAAACTTACTGAATACTCTCATGAGGAGTTCTAAGCACAGTCTTAATCACTTTTATCCCTGTGGGATTCACTCTTTGTAAAGCATCCTAGGAGACTGTGTTCTTTTTACTTGCACTGAATATATATTCCATAATTCTTAAATCAGTACATGTGAAGTAGGGGCTTGAAAATATGTAAACGTTAGGACTATGATTGGGTAATAGTTTCTTATCCTAGATCATCACCTCTTTGCTTATTATCAAAGACCAATGTTACATCTGTAGTAAATATATTTCAAGAAAAGGGCAAATACTGCTCCCTAGCAATGAATAATGGTAAGCAGTGTAAAATTTTGAATATTTTACTACAGTTGCTTTTAAAAACACAAATAGGATCAGGAGAGTAAAAGCAAATGGCACACACCTGTACACTGTCAGGGTTTTTTTTTTTTTTTCAGAAATGTGTGGTTTCCATGACGAACACCTCCATGAGGCCACATGTTCTGATTTGACAGAAGCGTAAAGGCAGATAGATGAAGGCACAGTGCTGTGAACGTGGCTGTTGAAAGATCATGTAGAAATGCAATGTGCTCCACGCTCCTGAGAAGATGTTGAACAGAGAATTCTTGCACAGCACGTCAGACTCTGAATCCGTGGCAGGGTCATTCATGTAAAGGCTTCATTTCGTGAATTTTTATGAAGCGAAGATGTCTAATAATTATTTCTTAATTGTTTTATGGTTTGTTAGGCTGTTCTTGAAGAGAGAAAAGCCTGTATGAGCAAGTATTTACGCTTTTTTATAAGGGAGTTTAAAATTCCTAAGGAATCCAATTATTGGTTGATGACTGGCAATGAGAAATTCTCGGTCAGTAATTGCCAAAGCTGCTCCAACCTCACAGGCTGTGAGGATCAAAACTCTCCCATACTTCCATCGACTTAGCATGTATTAAAAAAGCAAAGTTTCAGAGAAGCATTGGCTGCGTAGTGGCAAGGGCAAAGCCAAAAGTAAACAGAGAGAGATGATAAGCATCAGAACAGCAGAGGTTTCTAAGGGTCAAAAAAACTCTGAGAAACGAGAGAGAAAAAAACAGCTTTTGTGATCAGGCTACCTATGGAATGATGAATTACCATTATCTCCGACTGTTCAAATGTTGTAAATATTTATATGTACTGCTGTATGAAATATAAATGTGATCTGTGTTTGGGTTTTATAAAGTATTTTAAATTATGATTTAGAATATTTTACAATTTTTAAAGCATGTATTTATTTAAGCTTATGTCATACGTATTTGACATGACACTATAAAGTTTGATAATAAACACGTTTATATTTAGCTCTGTGCATGGGCTCTTTCTTAAAAATCCTATTTTATTTAGATAAAACACATACTGTAAAATTTGCCCCTTTTAAGTGTACGATCCAATAGTTTTTGGTATATCCGCAAGATTCTAGCAACCATCAATATTATCTAATCCCAGAACGTATCTACTACCATGAAAGGAAACCCAATACCCATCAACAGTCATTGTGCACCTCCTCTCCCCTAGTGCCTGATAACCACGAATCTACTTTTTGCCTCTACGGATTTGCCTATTCTGGACGTTTCATATAAATAGAGTCATACACTATATGGCCTTCTGTGTCTGGCTTCTTTCACTTAGGGTAGTGTTGCGAGGTTAATTCATTTGTAGCATGTATCTGTACTTCATTACTTTTTATGGCTGAATAATACTCTATGGTATAGCTATGTCACATTTTCTTTGTCCATTCATCAGTTGATGAACATTTGGGTTGTTTCTGCATTTTGGCTATTATGAATAATGCTGCCACGAACTTTCAGGTACAGGTTTTTGAGTAGACTTATGTTTTCAATTCTCTTGGGTCTATACCTAGAAGTGCAGTTTTGTTGGGTCATACGATAAGTCCATGTTTCATTGTTTGAGGATCAGCCAAACTGTTCTCCGTGAGGGCTGCTGTATTTTACAACCCTACCAGCAACTCGTGAAGGCTCCAGTTTCTCCACATTCGGTCCGATGCTTGATGCTGTCTGTCTTTTTTACTATCACCGTACTAGTGGGTATGAAGTGGTGTACATATAGGCCCTTGTGTCAATACTCCACAGTTGTCTAAAAAATATTAATAATCTTAAAAAATGACTAGGCTTAATGAAACGAAGTCCTTACCCTGCGGTCTTTGTCTCCTGCCATTCTCAATTCTAGGTGGCTCAAGTTAAGCAATAAACCTTCATTTACTCTCCAGACTGTTTTCTCCAGAATTAGAGTCAGAGTAGTTTTCTTTGCCACCCCAAATGTGTGTCATCTCTCTTCTGGAATAGTGTCAATCCGCGAGGCCTGGTGAGTACTAAACTAAAAACCACTTTGAGAATCTCGTTACCAAAGAATCAAAATATCTGAAATTTCTTAAAAAAAAAAAAACCATGGTTTTATATTTAGCTTGGTTATCCAGGCTAAAAAACATTGTGGCTACGACTGTTATCTGATAAAGTTGGTTTCGCTTTGATTTTATATTTCATCTTAGCTCAAAGTATTACTTAAAAAAATTAAAGAAAAATGAAAAACAAGGATGGATGCCACTAATCAGACCTGTTTTCATGCAGGACTGAAATGGGAACACGCTTGAGATATCAGCTCAAAATGCAGAGAGCATGACTGTTGGCTTCCCTGGGTCTAAAATGAGAAAATAAATTGAACAAACTAAATTTATTTGGAAGGAATAGAGGTGCCCACGTCGGACGGAGATGGGCAAAGGGAAAGCACAGAAGTGAGATGCGGAGCGGTCCTCCGTGTTAGCAGATCAAACGAGAGCTTTCGTAGGAGGAAGCGGAACTCCATCCACGCCAGAGTTAGACCTACGCGTCCGCGCAGCTCCACGACCCTGTCCAGACCAAGCTACCATGGCCGCCTCCCTTCCTTACAGCTGGAATACAAGCCCCTCTGATCGCCTTTCATCTCCCAGACAGTTCGCCCAGGTTGCTGCCTCCTGCCCCAGCCTTGCTTCCCTTCCCAAACTCTTCCTTGCCATCCTCTGGAACTCCTGGTCCACGGCCAGCAAGCCCCGCGTTGTCCCGCAGGTCCTCTCCCAAACCTCTTCTGCCTCCTTGTGGTAACAGCAGACCGGGCCGAGAACACCACTTCCCCCGCGGACCTCTCGAGGTGACAGTTTACCCACCCCACACACCTCAGGGCTGAAAGGCGGAGTGGCCTCCTCCTTTATGATGACTTCCTCTCCCTGATCTTTGTTCTTCCAGCCTCTTAAAAAAGGAACAGAAGAGATAAAATAACCCCGTTTCTTTGGAGCTCATGACACTACGATGTACCATCTTCTCCCTGTCCTCATTGGTGGCCTGATGACCTGGGCACCAGCTTCTAGTCTTCCTCCTCCTTCAAGCCCCTCCGGTGACCCTATATGACCCTACCACTCAGGGCCCGCGGCCCAGTCCCGTCTGCACAGCTCGAGCTTCCCCTCGCTCAGCTCGAGCGGCCCT
This sequence comes from Pteropus medius, assembly GCF_902729225.1. Taxonomy (NCBI): domain Eukaryota; kingdom Metazoa; phylum Chordata; class Mammalia; order Chiroptera; family Pteropodidae; genus Pteropus; species Pteropus medius. Next base: position 13,909,846 of record NW_024349225.1, read on the forward strand.
CTGCCCTGCACATAGCCTCAACCTCGATGTCGCCAGAACTGCACCAACTCTAAAATCACATGACCAAGTATCATGCTTTAACCGCAGTCTCCTATTCTTGCAGGTTTATTGCTCGAGTATCTCATCACGAAGCTTCTTAACCCCACCTCGCTGAACCTCCAGGTCCTTTATTTCTAACCCCCGGCGTTTTCCTTCTTTATTTCCATTCTCTCCTGCCAACCACGCTTTAAACCGAGCCTTCCGAGTCAGCTCATCCTGTCCTCGGAACGGGCCGCTCCGCGGGAGGAGCCGCGTCAGCCTCTGTTCATCCGCTTGCGGATCCCTTCGGTCACATCTGTTGGGGCCCTACTATGTGTCAAGGATATACTACACTCCAGAAACATGGCAATGAACGAGGTACTCTGTCCCTACCCCTGAGGAACTTAGAATCCAGTAGGGAAGACAGATATTAAACAAATAATTACACAAACGATCATTTAATTATAGTTAAAGGAAGAAAAATACGGGCTGTAGGGCATCAGAAAGGTATCCTAGTCTAAGGGTGACTCCCGGCAGAGGGAGCCGGTGAGCTCAAAGGCACCAAGGAGGCAGACACAGCTCCCCACGCGGACAGGGTGCAGGCCGCCGGGGCGTGGTGTGAAGTGAGGACCAGGTTCTGCGTGGCTCGTGGGCTGTGTTGATGACTTGGAACCACAGTACATCCCAGCAGCAGACTGGGAACCCGCAGACTAATGGGTTTATGGGGATTTTATCAGGTGACCCAGGGCTGGTGATGAGGGTCTGTTCTGAGGGCTGTCATTGGGAATGAAACACAGTTATCAAAAGAACTATCGAAAGGATTTGGCACCATTGGGAGATCATGGAGAAGAAAAATTTTCCTTGGTTATAGCCAAAACTATTATGATCTTATTCTTTTTCTTCTTCCTGTCGTATTGCGACATATGCCTTTTGCAGTAAGATGATTTTACAACCAGCAGCATGACCACATATACGAATATAAAAATATTTTAATTTCTCTTGGTTTAGAGTCTTGGGAGAGCAATGTTAAAATTTTGAGGTAGAAGCTATACTTAATGTTAAGGTTTGGCTCAAGTAACTGGAAGGGTGGCGTTATGATTTCCTGAGGTGGCAGAGGCTGTGAGGAGAGTTCTCCGGGTCTGGAGGAGATATTCAGAAGTTCAGTTTGACACATGGAGAATTTAAGAGGCACAGTAAATACATGGAGAGATCGGGAGGCATCTGGCTGGGGACTGGGAACATTCCCAGGGCAGAGGAGTGCTCCCGGCTGGAAATACGAATTTGGGAGTCATCAGGCTTCAGAACTGACCGGCCCAGGTTCCAAACCCCAATGGTGTATCTTACCAGCTATGTGACAAGGGCAACTTTCTTAACCTTTCCGAGACTTTTTTAAATGAGGATATTAATAGTGCCTACTGGGGAGTAGTAGTATTTGATCTTTATAAAGATTAAATACGGAGCATTGAGTTCTATAGCTATTATTGCTTTTGTTATTATCTTTTTAAAAATGCAAATCTGATTATGTCAGTGACTCCTCCTTGCCATCGCCCTCCATCATAGGGGCTCAAATGCAGTCACACTTCACACTCCAGAAATATAAAGGGATTTGTAGGCCCCCGAGCCACTTAGGGCAAAAAGCTAGAGCTGCTTTGTTCTCTTCAGGCATTGCCACTGACGAGGACCTCCACTAGGGGGTGAGCTAGGAAAGAGGGAGGAAAAGGAACCGAAATTAACGAAGTCTGTTGGTTAGCTCTACTGAAGCTTGACAGACGCCGTAAATGTGACTGAAGTACTGTTTTGATCGTGTGGTCTGATTATTAGGGGCCCTTTACCATGAATAGCCAAGCGTTAGCCTAGTGTTTATCAAAAAGAGAGAGACAGACACATGGAGAGAGGGAGGAGACAGAGATATGGATAGAGGAGGAGGAGTGAGGAGGGGGAAGAGAGGAGGAGGAGGAGGAGGGAGGAGGAGGAGGGAAGGATGGAAAAGGAGGAGGAAGAAAGGAGGAAGGGGCGAATCCCACAAGGCGCCTCGGTCAGCAGCTCTTTCTCAGGGCAAGTGACAGAGGTCGGAGCAGGAAAGTGGTGGGGAAAGACGAGCAAGAGGAGGCGGAGTAAGTGGGGTGGGGGTGGGAGGAGGATGTGAGAAATGAAAGAAAGCAAGCCCAGCTGGTGACACTCAGCAGCCTGCAGCACAGCACCCCGAGCCTCAGGCCAGGACCTGGACACCCCAGGAGCCGACTCAGGTGAAGCTGCAGAAGAACCGGGAAGGACGCGCGAAGCCATGGTGAGCACTCCGTCTAAACGTTTCAGACGCTCTGCTAGAACCTCTCTTGGGGCTACAGAGGCAGGTGGCAAAGGACAAGAAGCAACCAATTCCATTTTGGGTTTTTAAAAAGCCGAGAACTAAAATTGCTGAATTAGAGCCTCTCCTCTCAGATGGGCTGACTTCTTCTTGACTTGGGTCTGCTGAGATTCTTGAAGGACTGTCTTGTAGAAATTAGCACTTTTGCAACTAAATGCAACGACTACTGAGAAGTGATACACTTCAGACAATATGGTTTTAAGGTGTGCAGAAAATCTGTGGTATTGTCGTCTGAGTTGCTCAAAATGTATTTCTTTTTAGTTGAAAAAGATGAATTGCTTTCCTTTGATGTCTGTTTAGCCATCTAATTCTTTTAGGTATTTGAAGCATTAGCTCATCATAATCAAGTGGGAGATTTTAACATTAAATCTAGACATCAATAGTTCATTAAGCAGCAATGAACGCTTTAAAATAACATATACTAAGTATCAGATAGTTTCATCTAACAAATCAGCAGGAAAGTAGGTACAAAAAAATTCCTGAAATATAGAAAAAAGTCAGCAGTAACGATCAGCAACTAGAGGCTAAAAAACATGCTTTGGTTTTGAGGCAAATTTAATGCTACTCTGTTATTCATTTCTGAGAAATCTATAACCTTGGCTAGAGTTAGGAAGCATGTGTATTTTGTTTTGAACTTTAAGAAAGTTGAAGTTACCTCCTCAAGGTGCTGTAAACATGCATTTTTAGAGTATAAATCTAAGTACAACTTTGCGTTTTATTTGCAGATATTTCCATGGAAACGCCAGCGTGCTCAGGGAGTCTTAAGATTGTGGTTGTGGACAGTGCTCTGCTGTGGTATGTTCTGCTCTGTGTATATTGCCAGACCTTTTAAAAAAAAAAAAAACTTGTTTATTTTTCTTAAATATCCACTAGGTGTGCATAGTCAACGGGAAAATTATTAGGTAGATAGCTGTAATTCTACCCATTCGATGAAGATCTCTTTCCTTCCTCCCTCGTTTAGTACTTCGCCAGAAACCTCCTAAGCTTGCCACACCCTCTACTGCAGGGTCTAAATTCTGATAAACCCACAAAGATCTTATTTATGCAGGAATAAGGTCAGTTACGAAATATCTAATAGGGAACTTACAGCCTGTTCCGAATATTTAGCCCTGCGCTTTCTGTCACTTCCCAGCAGTTGAGTAGACACGATGTCGTCCTTGTGATTAGAGTGTTGGCTCTTTAAGGGCAGGCCCTTTGCCTGGTCTTTGATCCTTCCACTGCTGATGTGGCAAGTTTTATGTCTGGTTCTTGAAGACTGTTCAGCAATTGTTTTGAACTTTCTTTCCCACTTCCTAAGTGGGCTAACGTCTTCTTACTCCCCAGCTAGGATTTTCAGCTCTGGCCAAGCAAACTGCTTTTCTCTGCCCCTCACACATTCCTATACCATGTCTGCACCCATGTCTGGGACCCTGGTGCTCCTTTCATTCGACAAGTGTTTTCTGTGTCCCTGCGATGTGCCAAACATGATTCTAGGCACTAAGGATACAGCAGCAAGCAAAACAGTTTCCTCCCTCTTAGAAATTCCCATAGAAGGTTCCTTTGAAACTCTGTTCCAGGTATTTATTTTATGATCTTCTTTACTCATGAATCATATCTGTTTCACAGTTCTTGGTTCATTTCTGATATGTTTAATTTGATCAAATTAATTATGCTTTCTTTGCATTCTGCTATTCCTTGTTCAGAAGCCTTAGGAGGCTGTAAAAGTTTCTTTGGTATTTCTCTATGTATTTGCCATACACAGTGAAAACTCAGTAACTGTTGAGAGCTGTGAAAACTTTTACCTTATGGCATAATAGTGTTTCACATAGATTATACTGTGCTTAGAATGGCATATATTATTATGAGGTCATTGTGTAATTATGTTTTTGTTTTGGTTTTTTCAAAGCCCTCATATTTGAAGCACCCATATGATGATTAAACATCATCAGCTGAGTATCTCATACACAGAAGAGGACCTAAGTAAACTTCATAATCCTATGCCATCTGATTTCACAGATTGTTCTTTTTTATTATGCAGTCAGACATCTAAGGCTTTCCCAGGAGCACTTCTCCCTATGGGAAAACATTCTCTTTTCAATATGGAAAACATCACTTAAAAATGTCATTATTCCTGTCCTTATTTTACTTCTCTCTTAGAAACAGAAATGGCGGTCTTCAGGAAAGTATCCCAGGAAACCTTAGAGATATATGATATTGCACTCGAATTAATTTTAAATGATTGACAGCTGCTGAGATAAAGAAATATGAATTTCTAAAATATGTTGGTTAAATTTTACTTGTTATTTTTTTGAAAATAAATCTAGAAAGCCACCAAATTTTAAAACATAGAGCTACATCCAAAAGTATTTTATATTATGGTGAAAGTGAACAAGACTAGAAGGTCTGGCTTCTACTTCGAATCTGCCAAGGACTGAATCTGTGATCCAGGGAGGAACTTATGCCCTTAAGGTGTCAGTTTCCTCGTCTCTCAGTGGCAGGCCCAGCCTGGATTCGCCCTCGGTTTTTTTCAGCCATAACTGCCGTAACTGCGAGTCTATCCGGTTCACGCTGTCTTTCAGATTTCTCTGTGTATCATGGAACCAACTGCTGGACTTACCATTACTCTGAAAGACCCATGAACTGGGAAGACGCTAGACGGTTCTGCCAACAAAACTACACAGATTTAGTTGCCATACAAAACAAGGGGGAGATCGAGTACCTGAACAAGACGCTTCCCCATAGTGCTACTTACTACTGGATAGGAATCCGCAAGGTGAGAGGGGTGTGGACGTGGGTGGGAACCAACAAGTCTCTCACCAAGGAGGCAGAGAACTGGGGAGATGGGGAACCCAACAATAGGAAGACGAAAGAGGACTGCGTGGAGATGTACATCAAAAGGACCAAAGACGCTGGAAAGTGGAACGACGACGCCTGCCGCAAGCCGAAGGTGGCTCTCTGCTACACAGGTAAACCCCTGCATCAGTGTGCACAAAGATGGCGAGGACATGTGGGAGGAAGGAGCGAGGACTGGACAATCGTGTCCCTGGTATTAAGGCAGAGAGGTGGAAACAGAGAGATGGGCCCAGCCAAGGGCTTAGGCTCACGTCGCCTCAGCTTCCTCACTGTAAAGTAGGGGGCTTGGTGTCCCATTTCCTTCTTTGTCTAATCATATAATTCTATAGAATGAAATACTGCAGTGTTCCATTATCTGTGGTATATGAAAATTTCTGTAGAGACTATTACAATGGTTCCAAACCAGTCAGGATTTTCCCCAGTCATATGTTAATAGTGAAACACAGTCAATTTACTCTCTTGTAAATTGAACTCCCTATTAATTGATCAAATTGGGACTTTTTACTTTTTCTATAGTTCTTTCTATACAGAAAGAGATTGCCAAGCATACTGCAGAAATGATTGGGTCAGGTCATCATTTAACCTGCTTATTATATTAAAAACAAAGTAATTTCAAGAGTTTTAATGTATGTCACTAAGTTCATCCCAAATTTTATAGAGTCTTAGCTTTGGTAAATTCATTCTAGAAACAAATGTCTATGGCTATATGGCCCGTACAGTACATCAATAAAATATTTAGCCTATGGTTTTTATGCAAAAATGCTATGATTGTACAAATAGAGCTTTCCTGTTTATTAAAATAGTCTCAGCGAAAAATTTATCTATATCTAAAGAGATGACTATGAATACTAAAAAGTAATCTCATTAAAATGATTTCTTTCTGATCTCCTTAAAGCTTCCTGTCAGCCCTGGTCATGCAGTGGCCACGGAGAATGTGTGGAAACCATCAATAATCACACCTGTAACTGTGACGTGGGGTACTACGGGTCCCGGTGTCAGTTCGGTGAGCTGCTCTTCTTTGTTTCTTTCTGTGTAGTTACGGGCGTCACTGCAGTTTATGGAAGTTAGTTGGGACAAAATGATAGCAGCCATTCTGAGAAATGAGAAGTTTTGATCAGAAGGATATGCTTGCACAATGGTGTCACCTTTCCGTAAAGATTTCATAAGTCAGCATGAAGTTTCAATTCACTGCTCAACAAGTCTTTCTGAGTGCCACAAAGAACAGAGCTGTAAGGATTACGATAATGAATCAGGCACAGTAGATTCCTGCTCTCGTGAAACTCATAATCTAGTGAGATTGTTGGATTCATTAGAGCTCTAAGGTCTGAAATGAACTAAAACATTTATTGTAAGGAGGGCAAGTTACCCAAAAGATAATCTTGCTTGTTTATGTAATCCTCAAAGTCATATCGGGGCAAGGCCAAAAAAGAAAAGTTCACATAATGATAGACAGTACATATGTGTCAGAGATATCTAAGAATAAATCCAGCAAATTTATTTGGGCTGGGTATTTCAGGAGATACCAAGGCAAATATAGTACAGATTCTGCCTTTAAAGGAATCACAATTAACTAGTGAAAATTATACATGCTCATAGTTTAGTTTGGTGGGAAGCAAGATAAGCTGGCATAAGCTTGTGGAGACTGGAAATTGCCTAATGAAAGAATCTGGTCTTTATTTAACAACGGGAGACCACTTAATACCTTAACGCCTGCATTTAGGGCAAGTATCCTAGAAGCAGTAAGAGAAGATGGATTGGCGAGCAAAGGGAGAGAAGATGGAGAAAATCATCAGAAGTGTGTTGAAATCACTCAGGGCCCACGGTGGTAGAAACAGAAAGGAAAGAATACACAGATTCAAAGACAAGGAATCTTTGACCCAGTCAACTCGCTACTGAAAGAAACGTCAAATCTTTTGACTGGTATCGGTTGAGTTTCAAAACTATGTTTGAAGTATCTGGTGCATTAAAAAGAAAATTTTAAAGCGGAAAAACAAAAACAATGTTTGTAAAGAAAAGATAAAGAATGAAAGCCAAAATAAATTTAAATGTCAACCAACTGAACAGATCAACGTCACCCCACTAGATTCCCGAGCGGGGCTCCCACCCAGCACGTACCCTCGCTCCACTACCAAACTCTGGTTTTTAATGCTTACATCACTGGCATGCCCGTTTCACTCCTTTTTAAACATTTTAATCTTATTTGTCTTGGCTGTCACTCCGTCCTCTTTTTTGTCTTGGCTGTCACTCTTTTCTCTCTACCTGTGATCATTTCTCTTTGGGTTTCTTCATGGGCACTAATCCAAGCCCATACACTATTGCTATTTCTCTTCTATCTTTTGTCCATCGCTTTTTTTTACTCTAGATACTCCTTTTGGCAAAACTTACCAACTTTGCAGACTCTCAAATCTATATGTGCTTTGGACTACCGGATATGTTTTTAGCCCTGAACTCCAAATATGCTAAACATATCCTTTGGTATGCCCATGTGACTGTAAAATCATGGTCCCCAGACAGCTTTCCTTTTTGTATCCCTTATCTCTGTGTGTGCTACCACCGTTTACCTTGGTGTTCTGCTATGAAACTCTCTCACTTCCTCCTACATTTATGCAAAGTAACGCACTACTCATTTTTATAACTTTGTATTTCTCGTGTCTATTCCACAACCTGTCAACTCTACAACCATAGCCCTCATTAACTTCCTCATAGATTACTGCACTAATTTCTCAGCTGAGTTCCACAGCTTTAAGTTGGCGCCCATCAAAGACATTATTCATAGGATAGGCAGGCTGATCAATAAAAAACGATCAAATAAAATCACATACATGTGACCATCCACCCTTTAATTTCTACCTATTGCTGTCCTAGAGGATACAGTCTAAACTCCTTAAGGACGAGGGTAATGCTGACACGCAGGAGGTACTCATTAAATCAATGAGAAAAGACAGGAGCATTTTGTCTTAGCTCCTGTCTTTCTCCCTGATCTCATCCCCTGCTTCCTCTTTCTTCTAGCGACATCCAAAGGCTTGTGTTCTCCACACTGGCCAGATGTGCTGCATATCTCATTGACTCGCTCATGGTTTTCTCTCTCACTCTGCACATGGCCAATACACCTGTTTATCTTTAAGACATAGCTCAGGGACCATTTCTTTCAGGAAGCTTGCTGTGGACCCCGAGACAGGCTTAGTGCCCCTATTTTCTGTTCCAGTTACTTCATGTATATCTTTCTCATTTATACCACATTTGATGAAGTCATCTATTGACTCGTCTGTATCCCCTGGCAGACTCATAGCAACTTCAGACCAGTGAGTATCTTATTCCATTGCATCTGTAAGATTGAGAATATGCCTGGAATATATTAGGCACTTGCTTGCGGGCATGAATTGAATTGGACAATGTCATTGACTTTAATTTGGACTTGGACTGTATATGGAAAATATTAAAATTCTTCTAATTCCTTGGATCCATTTTTTATTGAAATCTCAAGAGCAAGATCACAGCAATGGCCGAAATTCGATAAGAAATATACACGAGAGTTGCAATGTTTGCCCAAACGGCAAGGCAGGGTCTAAAAGTCAAAGACTGATTTTCGAATCTTAATGTGACCCACAACACAACCAATCAGAGCAGGGAAACTGACACAGTGGCTGGAGAAAGTCAAAAAGAAATGAAGCTGTGGAAGTGAGCTAGAGATGAAGGCAGAAGCAAGGCCGAGATGCTTCTTGAAGCTTTGACGTGCTCCCCTTGGAAAGAAGACTAATCATGAACACCCACTCTTTCTCCAAACCCCCTACTCCCAACACTCTAATATACTCAGGGGCTGCTATTTGACCATAATTTCCAAACTGAGCTGGTCATTCCCACTTAAACCCATCTGTGTTTAAGAATTCTCTCCCTGACTAATTCCAAAGACAACGAGAAGACTGACTAGATTTTAATTAAGACTACAGATGAGTCAGGCTCTATTCCAAGTACTTGACTTGCATTAAATCATTTAATTCCCACATGACTCTAGGAATTGAATATAATCATCATATTCTTCTTTTATAGATGAAGAAACTAAAGCTGGAGGGGTTAAGTCACTTTGCTTAAAAACACTTGGTTATCAAGTAGCAGAGCTAGGCTTCAAACCCAGCTCTCTTAACACTACCCAGTGCTGTTTCTTTTCTTATTAAAGTGACTCAGTGTGAGCCTGTGGAGGCCCCCACGCTGGGTACCATGGTCTGTACTCACCCTTTGGGAAACTTCAGCTACAGCTCACGGTGTGCCTTCCATTGCTCTGAGGGAACAGACATAATTGGGAGTGAAGAAACCACTTGTGGACCATTTGGAAACTGGTCGTCACCTGAACCAAGCTGTCAAGGTGAGTAACCGTTCCAACTAGCTTTGTCACGGCAGGCCTGGGTTTACAAACTCAGAAAATACAGTAGAGTCTTGGTAAGAAGTCTGCATCCTCTTTTGGAGCACGATTTAACCTTAGATTATACTGTGATGCTTTTCAGAGGGGTTATTGTTACTAAAATTAAAAAGAAAAACCACAAACAAAAAATAACAGCTAAATACCTCTGAAGACATTTCACAGTGCGCATGTCATTTTCAGCATCCGTGTGGTTACGCTATATTTTTTTTCTTCTCATTGTCATGGTATAAATAGTCAGTCTCGCTGAACCTCACTTTAATTTTGGTTGATCTCTCTTCTCAATAACACCTATGTGGTGTCCTACTTAACACCAACCAATTTCCTTCTCGGAGGATAGAGGTCTCTTTTTATTGTTGTATTTGTTTATTCTTGAAACCATTTTTACTTTCCTCCATGAACTCTCAGGAGAATAACAACTGCTGTGAAAAACAAAAATGCAATCTCTTGATCTTTTTTCCCTTTGAAATACGGTGGACTTTTTCTTCTTAACGGTCAACATTATCCCTATCCTGGAGAAAACTGCTGGTGTTTGAACTTGTGAAGTTTGGGTTACACTTTTTATATTTCTGCTTTTGACTCGCTAGTTTGAGTGGTTTAATTCTCAAAAGAACTGTCAAAGCCATTTATTGAAATCACAGCACTAAGTTGACTAACCTGCTGACTTGTACAAAAGTTGAGGGACTTGCTCCAGAGAACTGGGGTGTTTTTCAAAACTGCTTGGGCAGACTTGAGAACAGGTGAAGGGGCACACGTGTTCTACACTCGCCGATGAGATTCCGTGAGAAGTCTCGAGGCGAAGGCCATGCAGCACGGCAGCTCCAGCAGAGCTGGAGCGTGGGCAGGCTGGGGCAGCTCCCCGGAGGGCCGGCCCTCCCCAGCTCCCCTGTGCCCATCCCTCACTTCACCCCTCACTCTCCTGACTTCAGCCCTGACCGCCACTCGCCATCATTCCCAGAAAAAACAGAGTCTGGAAGCATCATCAGAAGCAATTGCTATATTAGAAACTTCTAGATTCCTGCGGATGGTTCCACAGTTAAGTCAGGCAGCCTTGGCCAAACCCCGGCCAGGGTAACTAGTTTTTACTTCTGCTCAGAAGTAACTGGTTTTTCCTTTCCGTTGAAGTGATTCACTGTGAGCCGCTGACAGCACCTGACTTGGGGACCATGGACTGCAGTCACCCCCTGGCCAACTTCAGCTTTACCTCCACGTGCACCTTCAGCTGCTCAGAAGGAAACGAGTTAATGGGGGAGAAGGAAACTTTTTGTGGATCATCTGGAAGCTGGACGAGCCTCAGTCCAATATGTCAGAGTGAGTCAGTTTGCCCCAAAACACTGAAGACTTTAAAGATGGAGGAGATGGTGGGAAAGAGATACTGAATCACAGATCTCAGAACTGAGATTCCTCAGGTGTTGGGCTAGAAAAGCTGGTCTCGTCTTTGCCTGTGCTGCAGATTCATCACAGGCCTCCCATGCCACTTCCTCATGGGCCTCCCATGCCACTTCCTCATCTATCAGGTGGCATCACTTAGGCTATTACTGGGAAGTGTGAGGAGAGAAAAAGTCTAGTATCAGGAGACGGCACTGAGGAAGCGATGCCGCAGCCTCACGCCACGTGCCTTCCTGGTTTCTCTTTCAGAAGTGGACAGGAGCTTCTCAATGATCAAGAGCGGTGACTATAACCCCCTCTTCATCCCAGTGGCAGTCATGGTTACTGCGTTTTTGGGGCTGGCGTTTATCATTTGGCTGGCAAGGCGATTAAAAAAAGGTAAGTGAGTTTATCTTCACGATAATAACATAACTTTAAAGAGGAAAAAAATGTAGAAACCCACAGGAAACTAGGTATGATAGCTTCGACCAAAGCAGGATAGCATGCTCTGTGTTCTGTACACACCAGTCCCTGGAGACGTGGGAAGCAGCCCAGAACACACTTGCATTACTAAAAGTTTGCTGATTTTTGTTTTTACTCCAACAAACTTTAAAATGAAGCTCACTATCTTCGAGACACCCTGCTAGGGTGATATAGACAAATGAGATACTCTGATGGTTCTTTGCTCTTACTTAATTCTGAAAAAAGAGATGCATAATCTGCCCTCTCTGAGCCTCTGTGCCTTTGATTTCAGGGCTATGATTCTACTACGCAGTGACTCCACCGTCCAGTCAGGCTTTCCCCAACCCCTGACCTCAGGGAGAGTCACATGCCTGGTCTGGCTCCTGACGTGGGGAGCTGCACTGTCCCTGGGAGAAATCCCCAAGTTTTCTTCCCAGTGTCTATTCGTCAGGGTCACAGCCCCAACCAAAAGCAGCACACACTGATGCTTCCCCTCCACCCCGGAACACAGGAGAGTAAGGAGGGCCTCCTCGAGGAGCCCATACCTGCTGTCTGGATGCCTGGAGTAGAGTGAAACACCACTCTACTAGAGGGAAGAGCAGCGGCACCTCCCACCCCCGAGTGTGTTCAAATCCTAAAGTGCAACCAGCCTGCTGGTTACAGGCCCACGGTCTGAGGCAGATCCTGGGTGTGTGCTGCTACATTTGGCCAAACCCACCTGGCAGAAACACTCAAGACTATGAAATTCATGCACATTAGGCAGCTTTCGGTAAATCCCTGCTTCGAGTTGAGACGAGCTATTGATGACCTCAGAACAGCTGCTAACCAACTGCTAACCAAATGTTGCTTTTCTACGGGGTCAGTTGATTGCCATTTTAATTTCAGTTCCATCCAATTAATTAGTATGTATTCTGTTCAATGACTATGGTATGCGAAGGCCTCCCTGGCAATTACAGTAACGTTATCTGCCAATCCCAAATGGTTTTCCACTATGATCTGGTCTTTCACTCCAAATTTAAGGGTAAGGGAACAAGATTAGTTTTTTTATCCAACCCCGAAAGGCAATGGCGGGGGCCTGTCCATGGGCAAGAGCTTCAGTAACTGTGACTTGGGAGCACGGAGTAGTGACAATGTCTCTGCTCCTGCTGTTAGGAATTCTGCTAAGATTGGGTCGCGTCGCCTTCCGGGACCACACTGAGCACGTGTGTGTGGCACTGACGCAAAAGAACGAGACTCTTCTCCCACCACTGATTATCGTTTCTGCTGAGACTTCTAAGCCCGCCCCCAGCCGTCCTTCCTTCCCTCCCCCTTTGGATGCTGGTGGCAGATGGAGGGAGTAGAGGACAGAGTGGGTAATCACACACCGCCCTCTGGGCGAGGGGGCTGAGAGATATCTAAACAAGCCTGAAGGACTGAGGGGCTGTGAATCGCCTGCCTAAGGAAGATATTTATTCCCAAATTCCCAAATCCTTTCATAAATGTTAGTAGATCAAAAGATCAGAATTGAAGTCAGGGGCATCTAGTGGGGGTGAGCTGGGTAAGGCTGTCTTACGAGCAGGGGTGAGAAAAGCAGTGGGGTTGTTTTTAAATTTTTCACCCTGGAGTCATTTCAGTATGAGATCTCTAACTGATAACTTGAAAACTGCATGCCCCTGCGGGGGGATCAGTGTGGGGCAAACAGGAAACAGATAACGGGCAGCTGGGCTAGTTACAGTTCCATCACCCAAGAGAACAGCAGCCCCACAGATCACTGGCTTCGTAGGAAAGTCAGGATATCTTTAACATGTTTAAACTGTCTTCATTTGTGAAACCTCTTCTGCTATCTCCAATTTTCAAGTGACTTCATCTTCCAAAACTTTTAGTTGTTAAGTTAGTTGAAGCATGAAGAATATTTTTCCTAGAGACACAATGCTAGAGATGATGGGTAGGTTCCCAAGCTAAAGCCTTTTCTAATTGAATGTGTAGCTCATGCACTTACAAGAGTAAAAGTCAAAAAATAAATAAATAAATAAAGCTGAGAATTTTACAAGCTTTTGGGGTTCACAAAGCTGGGAAGAGGAACAGGTGACTATCTAGAACATAGCAGCCAAGGTACTGACCAGAACCTTGACCCTGCCCTGTCCTCAGCTGCATCTTCTGGCCCTGGTGCTCGTTGCCTCGCTATCCAGACGTTAGCTCCTTCCTTCTGAGGAAGGCGAGGGGAAGGCTCCAGAAGCATGCTCCCCTGGGCATGGGCCTGTCTAGAAACGCTTTCCCTCTAGCATCATCGTTCTCGACTAGTCATTGTCATCGGCCCTATTTGGTGAACGAGGAAACTGAGGCGATGAGGTTTTAGGCCAAACCTCTGAAACCCTGAATCGGCAGGGGCAAGAGTCAGACGTCAGAATCTATCTGGACGTGTCCTCCCGGCCAAAGCCACTGGTCTGGAGGTTAATGAGGCTCGACTTTCCTCTTCGGTTGGCAGACCTCTCCCCCTGAACCAATGCAGGGTTGGAAAAGGGCACGAAACTGAACACGTGTGCCTTAGTTCCCTTTTCTACAAAGGTAAACGCTCTCAGTAGGAACAGATTCTTGCTCATGTACTGGTATGTGTTTCATTGTTCCTGAAAAAAATATATGTGAGGATAAACAGAATCTGAAATTAGTTCAGATCGAATTCTCTCTGCCCAAGTATATTTGGTCCACATCATCAGTAGGCTGAATTTGGGAAGAAACATTTAAAATTGTAGTTTCTAATATTTTAAAGGTATACAATAAAATAGTAATTGAACACTGTCTAAGCTCTGAGCTCTTGACTAAATATTTTGAATACATTTTGTTTTGCCAACTCAATGAGGAAGATGTAACTTCATGCCCCTTTCACAGAAGATGAAATTGTGGCTTAGGGAGGATAAGTAGCTATTTAAAGACATGCCGCCAAGGATTTACATCCAGATTGGATGATTCTAGAACTCTAGTTTATAGCCACTGAAATATATTGTTGCCTAGTGACTTTTTTCCCCTCAAAAAACTCTTTTTGCTTTTATTTCCCCTGGAGCCCAACATCTATTTATTTATACTCTGCTTTTTTTCAGAAAGAATGTAAGCTAAATTTCAAAATGCATTCAACACAATAAGTTAAAATTAGTTAAAAAGAAAAAGAAGGCCAATATTTAGGGTACAAAAATAGGCTGGAGCCAGGGTAAAGTTAGAACACAAAAGTGTGTGTCACAAAGTCCTATAAAAGAGGGTCTGAGTTCTGGCTCAGAGTTTCTTTGCAACCAGTCAAAAGAAGAAAGTATAACCACTTAAGACAGTCACTGTATTTCTAAGATAAAAACACACCGGTCATTCAGAGAAGATGTGTAATTCCTACCACTGAGACCTGAGTGAAACTTCTGTGAATTCTCACAGAGAAGATGACGTGAGACGGAATGACACATATTCTTAGAGTATTAACAGTTAAGTCTCCCGGGGGACAATCTGCGGGTAGGATGAGATGCCAGGTCAGGAAGGGATGAACACGTGAATGGGTACATTGGGTCTGATTGTGAGGTGTTTCAGGCTGTACGTCTGTCTCTACGAGCAGCGCGGAGGATGGAACGCAACTCTGAGAAGCACCTGCACCAACGGGTCTGTTCTGCCAGGGTATTTACCACTGTGAATTAGAACAGTCACCCAGTACCTCAAATCCCCGAGACACAGATGGGGTCCATCTAACAAATGCATAATACTCTTCAAAAGCCAGTTTTGAGGATGGGACTCTCCTTTTATTCTTACTTAAAATAATTGAAATTGTCTACTTATGCTAATCCATTTTTCTATTTCTTCTATTTTTAGGCAAAAAGTCTCGGAAAAGGTAAGTTTTATCAGTGAGGAGTTCTCACATCTGCTGATCTCTCCTCTACCTTCCTTAAGATACTTCCTGTTATACTAACTCCTTAGTAGTTATTTACATTGGGTCTCATTCAACTGAAGTTTCCAGATAAAGTGACCGATCTACTAGTCTCCCTTAAAAGCTGTTTTTGTGTGTGTTAGTGGAGATGATGGATGAATGAATGAATGAACAAGCAATGTCCTCTTAGGAAAAGACAGTTATGTAAAGGGAACTTTTTCTGATTGTTCCTGGCTTGTTTGTTTGTTTGTTTTGAGGATTGGAAGTATTGTGGTATATATTTTTTTCTTGTTCTGGCTGAACATGAGAGCAATACATAATACAGTACTCAGGAAACATCCAATTCAAGAGGCATGTACTGAGAAGCCGAGGAACCCCGGCTCTCAGAAGGCAGAAGTCCAGCGCACAGGCCCTTGACGCCCAGCACAAGCTGGTAGACAACTCGGCTCCGCTAAGCACTGACCCTCAGGAGTCTGGGCAAAGCGAGGAGCACAAACTCTATTTGTAGCTTCCCCCAGAAGGCAATTTTTTAGTTTGGACTTAAACCTCAGATGTCTTCACTTGGAGGAGCACATACTGAGAAGAGATGCAGACGTGTGGAAGGGCACGGTCCATCTGGCAGAAACGAAGACGGAAAAATACGTCTCAGTTCGAGGGCCTTGGTGACTTGCTCTGCGATGTTAGGAAGGAGAGTGTAAGGGAACTACGAAGACGAGACTCTGGTGACATCTAAGTCCCTTCTAGACACCCAGCTTTGAATAAGCCGAAAACGAAGCAAGATGGTCCCCAAGGAAGTTGGTTGCTTGTTCAGACAACCACCCTACAAACCACAAATTGTTACTAAGAAATTCTTAATCGTTCAGTGGGCTGAACCAAGAGGGCAAAAGAGAAAGTGGGAGCCATAAGGCAGCAGGGGTGAGACCATAGAGTAATTTATAAGCCATATCAGAGAGCACGGACTTATCCTGGGGGCTTTGGGGGTATCACTCCAGGCGTTTAAGCACGGGAGTGTCACGCCGAAATGTGTATCTCCGGGATCTCTGCATCTGATCTATGAGGATCACTCTACACAAAAACGTGCAAACATGAGAAGTGCACGAGCTTGGAGGCAGAGAACTGTTTTGGAGGAATTTTGGAGGAATCTGAAGTTTCTAAGTTAAAGCTCATGGTGCTTGTTCAGAGAAATAGCAGTGAGGATGAGTTCATGAGATGAGAGGAGACGGAGTTTATCAAATATGGTTAATGGCCGGATGAGAGAGAGAGAGAAGAATCAAAGAAGTTTCCATGGTTCTGGTCAAGGAACTGATGGATGGCTACCGTCTGTACCACACAGTACTGTTCACTGAGAAGGGAACACAAAAGAATCGAGAAGGTCTGGAGGTGGAGCTCATGGTTTAGTTTGGCACATGCTGAGCTCTAGGTATCTGTGGTTCCGCCATAGTCCATTCATTCTGTCTGGCACCAGGGCTGCCTTGGGGCAGGAGAAGTGGATTCCGGGGTCCCCGCATACAGAGGCTAACTGCCATCTCAGGGGCAGATCTGGCCATCCAGGGAAAGCGAGCACTGTGAGGATGGAAGAGGGTGTGGGACAGAGGGCAGAGCCACAGGGACGTCAGTATGGAATGAGTCAGCGGAGGAGGAGGAGGAGGAGAATGGGAAGAGCTTTCCAGGGAGTTCGAAGGAAAATGAGGAGAGTATGGGTTTGTGAACGCTTTGGAAGAAGGAGATGAAAACTGTTTCAAAAGCTGCCAGGAGAACCAGTTGTTTCATCGGATGTCACAAGGGTATTGATGAGGAGGCTGTTTTCAGTGTTCAGGTCACCACAGAAGTCTGATAGCCAGGGGGTGAGGAATTGGTGGGGGTGACAAAGTAGAGGCAGAACACGTGAGCCGCCTCTTTTACAAAGCTGGGCTGAGAGGAGACGAGAGCATCGGGGGACCTGGATGGGGACACACGGTCAATAGGAGTCCTTTCCTTCTCTCTTACTGCCCTGCCTTCCATTTGCTAGTGCAGACGGGCTCCTAAACCCTTCTCCGGGCTGCCTTCCCTGTCTCTGGCGGCAGGAAGGCATCAAGTCTTCTTTAATGCTCACACCCACTGAGTGAAAGTCTTTCTGGCACATTCTACCCAGCGTGTATTCTGGCCACAGGAACCACCCGTGTTTTAATTACCACTAGATGGAAGCAGATAGATTCAGCTCTTCAGATGTCCTCGTGGGACAGGAAGAGACCGCTGGCAGGAAGAGTTAGCATTAAGTTAATTACCATATTAAGCTATTGCCACTTTAAGTTTAATGGGTCACTGATTTTTACAATGAATCAGTCAATAGCTGTTTATTGAACACCTTTGTGTAGGAACAACGCTAATGACTGAGACAGGGAGAGGAGTAAATCCTTGTTCTTGACCCGAGGGAGATGATCTAGTTGTGAAGTTAAGACTGAAATATACGAAAAATATCGGAAAAATTTAAGACAGAATATGGCGATGGTCAATGAATTCCATGTTGAAGAAAAGACTTTCAATACAGAAGGAGTTTGGTGTGCACAGAAAATCTGGAACCCAGATTGGTCTTTGAAGGACGGATGAGATGTAGGGGTGTGGACAGAAGCCGGGACGGCTGTCCAGAGGAGGGAGGCGATGTGGATGGTGTAGTGGCGGGACCAGGAAGGCATGTTTGGGCCAGTAAGCGGAGCTGCCGAGAGCCAGCGGCATGCTGAGGGGCCGCCAGCAGGAGCTAGAAGGCAAGGTCGGCCCCATCGACACATCTCAAGTGCTTCACTAGAAGGACCTAGCAGAAAAGAGTTCTTTGCCCAGCCACCTTGGGACACCTCTCATCTATTGACCAAGGTGACTTCTAATTCATAAAATCATAATTCATCAAATTCTTTAGGACCGTAAAGGATTGGTAGACGTGGCATCCAAACTCTTGGCCATCGAGCTAATTAAATAACTTTGCTGTAGGTCCTGAACCAGTGACAGTTAGTCAGAATCATAATAAATTCTATCAAACACGCTGTGCACTGCACTGTTCTAAGTGTTTTACGTGTCTTAAATTAGTAAATATTGCCTGCAAGCCTGTGGGAAGACATATAAATCATATAAAGGAACAGAGAAATAAAATAGCTAGCTGAGGTCACTGAATAAATGGCAAAGCTGAGGTTTATATCCACCTAGATCCAAAGACCACACTGTTAACCTTTATGCTTCTAGAACTCAGGACTCTTGATTCCCAGGTTAGAGCTGTAAGTCCCAGACGCCCTCCTTCTCGAGTAATGTGATTCTTTTTTTCACACTGAAACCACAGTGTGATGGCACTGAGGAAGGGTGGAGTGGAAGAATAGGGTGTGTTCCTAGAACAAGTCATCACACTCAACACCATCACACTCAACACCATCACACTCAACGTCTCGTATCAGAGTTTTTTTAAGCCCTTGAGCTAATGCTCGCAGCCCGCCGCGCTCAATCCTATTAGCTTTGGTGAATTAAGGACTCTGAGGGCATTTGTGGTTTCAATTCTTGCTGGGTTATTTTGATTCTTCTGCAAACTGGTTGTTTGTCACCTCATTTGGTTTCTAGTGTCTAAATTCTGCCTGGGTAAAAGCTACACCCAAGATACACAGGAAGATACGATGCCAACCTCAGAGGAGGGTCTATGTGAAATTCTGTTTTCAGAAACATTTTTATCTCTGTATTGGCAAGCACGTTTGCAGCTGCTGAATTGTGGTTTACCCTGGCAGTTCATCATGAGAATAGTCTCAGAATCTGGTTCTCCCTGTGAAAGGTGCTATTAAGACATACTGTATTTGGTTCTCCCCACCCTTTCAAAGTTTCACACACAAAAAAATTATCACTTAATTCATGAAACCAAATCTGTCACCATCTCCTTAAATCATATCCCGCCAGAATCGGGCCTTTAGAATCAGCATCATAGTTTTCTTTCATGAGTTTTGATTTTCTCTGATTTCTCTTTCCATTTGACATGTCTTCTACTTTCCTGACTGTCCACTATCCAAATTCTATCTAAAATGTCATGCATACTTATCCGGTCTGAAGACAGAGCCTGTGTCCAGATATTTTTCTAAGTGCTTCTGGGCACCAGCAGCATGAGCATCACCAGGTGCCTTGTTCAAGATGCCCAAACCCACCAAATCAGAGTCTGCACATTTTGCCACCACCTGTGGGCGGTGAGCACCAGAGAGCGTGAGGAGTTCAACTTTAGGGTTCTCTGCTCCCATCCCCTGCCTCCGGGCCTGTCTTGCTATTGCCCAATCCGCGGAAGATAGTTCCTCTACCCTTTCTCACCTTTAGTAAACATTTACCTTTCCTGCTAACACTTACCTTTTTGCAATTTTTAACCTCCTTTGTTTAACTTACATTCTCCTGTTTTTCATTCAGCACGGATGATCCGTATTAAACCACCCTCCATGAAAGAAAATCCTCGGGATCCTAAAGCATCGCTGGATCCTTCCAACCCTCCATGAGAAAAGTTTCCTACGTGGTGTCCCCCCGACTGAGATGGCATGTGTCCCTTTCGGAGCATCTGAAGAGACCCCTCTACACCCGGCAGCCCCTTTGGCTCCCGCTGTTCCCTTCGTCCCCCTCCCCCGGCCCACAGTTGTGGTCCATGCAGCTCTGCGTTCTACCCTCCTTTCTGCGCAGAAACAAGACCGCGGGGAAAAGGGTCGCCGTGGGGTGTAAACACGCCCCATTTCGCTCTCTTTCTTGGCTGTTGTTTCCAGTTTCAATTCAGTGCTGTGCCTGCTGACGTACTTCTGAATACAGTGAAAATCTGACACATGTGCCGCCCCGGTCCCTGCTGTGCTGCAGACACATTTCACCTCCTGGCCCTCCAGTTCACTGTGGGGTTACGTCCTTACAGAAAGTTCAGAAAATTGAAGTAATCTTTTCTCTCCAACTCCAGCAAAGTAACGGGGTTCTACTCCAAAGGCGAAGGCGGAAAGTCCTATTTGCACTGTAGCCCCACCCTCTATAGATGGAGGCCCTTCTATTTCATTGCTTCCAGCCTCTCCATCTCCCTAGAGCCTATCTACCTGTAAAGATTCATGTCGGGCATCCCTCGGGCAACCCCCACACTCGCCACTTCCTTCATAGCTAGTCCTTAACTAGTCTCACCAATGGCAAACTCCCTTTCCTGGCCTTCTATTGTAAAGTTAGTTTGCAATATATGATTTTGTACTTAAATACAGTTTGCTTTTTTTTTTTTTAATGTTATCTAGTTTGTTATTCTAAAAATTATCACATGTATGTTTCTCTCCAATGAAATTCTACCCTCCTTAACTGTAGAGATTGAGCCACATCCCTGGAGTATCTAGTTCATTACTCGACACTCAAAAGAAGTGTATTTGAATAAATCAGAAAGAGCACACAGTGTACTTTTTGATACAAGCTGCAGCAAACCCTTTTTCTCCACGGGCGATGAAGACCTGAGCAGATACTCATTCAATGTCACGGGCTGCCTTCCTAGAAGAGAATCGGGCCCTGTGTAGAAACTAGCTGGAGATGCCTCTTTGTCCCATGGCCAATAGAGCTTTTATAAACATTCATACATGCTATGGGAATGATTTTTCTGTGATTACATTTTCCTTTCTCAAAGCCATCTCAGATTCTACATTACGATGAGGGCTGTTGCAAAAGATTCCCCACACCGTGCAGCATAAATCTAGGACGTACCATCCACATTCACACAGCGTATGCTGCGTCCCTCAGAGTCGTCCAGTGCAGAGACCCACACCCTGCAGAGACCCACACGGCAGCCCTCACTGCAAGGGCTTGTTCAGCTAAGACTCAGGATCAAAGAACCCAAGTGGAGGCTACTTCTTGGACGTAAGATGTGTATAGATTTAAAAACACAGTCCTACCTATGTTTAAGTCCTAAGGCTACTATGGGATTTTAGAAATTGTCATACTACATCCCTTAAATAAAGGTTTCTAAAGAAATAAAGATTCACAAGATCAATTTTGTCAAAGATCTTGGGTTTAACCTCCCTGAGACTTAGCTTCTCGTTTCCTTGCCTATATGCCTTGTTTGACGGAGTTACCATGATTATTCAGTTGGGTAAGAAGCTGCTTTGTGAACTGAACCTTAATTGTAGATTTTTGTCAACCCAAATCTTGCCTTTCACGCTTTCTTGGTGTAGGATTCTGGATCTCAAGCAAGGGTTTGAGCAGAAGCGGGTCCGAGGCCTTCTCCCTAAGACTGGGAACCAGAAGGTCCTTCACTGTGCGCACAGGAACCTGGAGCTCAGATTCTTGGCGCCGGTCGGCCCTGCCGCCTGCACCTCACTGGGAGGTGACGGACGGCTAGGGAGTCACACCTCCTTGCTTGCGACCCGGCCTTCTGCCTCTACGTGTGACCCTGCCAGTCATCAACTCTCTGGATTTCAGGATGACTTATGAAATGGGGTATCGTTATCTTCCTCACGCAACTGTACTCCAGATTAACTGAAATAACCCCTTTCTCCCATAACTCAGAATACCAGCCTTTGCGAAATCGACAGAGTCCAAGGGACGCAAAATTATCCATTCCTCTGGATTTGTTTACCAGGGATTGATGGCCCTGGGCTATATTATTTTTGTTTCCTGCAGAAATATTTCGTTACGTTAAAATTTCATTTTATGACCTTAGCTCAGATAAGAAAAATTTGCCACCCGTGTCACACACTTCCCATGCATGGCCCTAGGTTTCACCCCTCCTCCCTAAGACTGTGCTGTATTCTTTGATACATGCCCGACACAGACCCGGCTCCATAACGATCTAATGAGAAATAGGTGAAGCAAGAAAGAGGCTTCATACCCAAACCGCACCATGGAAAATTATTAACGTTCTCCTTGACACGTCCATGTCTCCCCCTCAGAGTCCCCATCCTCTGCCAGCTGACTCATCACTTTATTTCTCCTTTTCTCCAAAGGTCTTTTAAAATTTCTGTCTCTTGACTCCAGCAGTTTGAGTCTTCTTTCTGTTCACATGTCCCATTCAGGAAAGAAAAGCTGCCACCACCCGATGACACATATCCCAGGACAAAGGACAAGGAAATTATCAGGAGAAATAATGAGATTTCCGCTTCCCTCTGGCTGTGGCGGCCTTGTCTGATCTGGTGGACACAGCATTTCACGAGATGCAGCCTCCCTGAGCGACTCTGAAAGGTTTAACTGGAATTGAGCTTTCCTCAGCATCTTGGTACAAACTTTGGTCCAAGTAACAGATCTAATAGCAGTGTTTCCAATTCTAATAGTTCTAAATGCCATAGTAGCCGCGATGAGGAAAAAAGTAACAGATTTATTTTTAAGTTTATTATCTTAAGCTGATTTTTGCTGGCATCCAATTATCTTATTTGACATCCAAATCCACACTGGGAGAAAACTATCTTTTCTTGATACACTTCTAAGGCACAAGGTGAGACCAGTGTTGGCAGCAACTTAAGCAGTAATTTGTAGCTGGGGTGTTCTGTATGAGAAAATGCAGAGAATTTGGTTTCCTTTGCTCCCGTGAAGGCAAAAGGAAAAGGAAGGAAGGTAGAGGAGACAGAGAAAAGCTGTAGACTTGTGGGAAGCCAGAACTCCGGGGGGCAGCCTGGCCCCTGAGGACAAACGGAGAATATTAAATGATGTGATTCCCTCGGTTTTGCATTAACCCTCTGTAAAGATCCTGCCACTAGTACAGACCTGTTTCCAGGTGGCTTTGAAGGAGTCTAAGGTTGAAAATAGCAGATAGAAAGGAAGAGCCACAAAAAGCAAAGTTGGAACAAAATAATTTGGCATAAACAAAATACTTACAAGAAAATCAGTACCAATGGGGAGCATGTAAATTAAGCTCTCTGGGAATCTTGACAGCCCTTAGAGAGAGTTCTGAGCTTCCACATAGTATTTCAGCCATGGCCGCAGGTTTCATCATCCTCATTTCAAATTTTAGGAAATAGGCTCAGAGATATTCACTAACTTTTTTTTAAGTCCACATGGCTTGTGTGTGTCTGTTTAATAGGTAAGGAAAGGTGGTATTAAAAAGAGCTGTGTGTCTTATGCCAAACAGAAAGAGGAATAAAAATTTTCTCAAAACAGATTTGATTTCCGATACTGTTTGGGAGGGCCAAAAGAATGTGGCCATGTCCCAACTGACACCAAAATCACCCTCAAAAGTGACCTTAAGAGAAAAGGCTGTGTCTCTTGACCTCGGCATCCTCAGACTCACCCCTGTGTCTGGAGGACAATGGATGCTCAAAATTGAGTAATAAATTCAAGGAAATGTTTAGTTTAAAGAGAGGCTTAAGGCATGGGATGGTAGTTTTCAATTAACCACTTCAACACCTACCAAAATTTTACTATTGTAAAAACTGCTACCAGAGGCTGTGGACGCACAGGGGACGAGTCCTGCCCGGAAAGATCCCGCGATGGAAGCGGAAGGGAAGAAAGCGCTGCTGATTGCAAACCAAGGCAGTGCGCACTGCAGCACGCTGCGCGCGCAAACTCAGAGATGCCGCGGGGCGGAGGCGGGAGATGCCACTTGGCAAAGGGTGGAATTAAGAGATAAAATTAGATCCCGAGTGAGGTCTAATGACGAACCAGGTGAGTTAAGTCGCTGAGGCAAAGTACCGGAGTCAGAGGGGCCAGAGAGGTTTCATAGGCTCAGCAGAGAATCGGCAACACGAAAGGCACAGAGCAGCTTCAAACCCCAGACTGAAGCTTGTGAAGTCCATTCTGTGGTTTTCGGGAAAACCCAAGCAAGAGAGAGACAGGATCACAGGGATATTCTGGGAAGAGAAACACGGCTGAGGGCTTAGGAGTGGAGAGAAATGGAAGCAGGGGCCTAGTCAGTAAGTGTAATTAATCAGGCAGGATGACTAGGGAGGGCCAGGAAGGTTCCAACGCGAAACACTGTCAAGTCTTTGGTCTCTGACTAGTTGGGGTCAAGGGACAGGGTGGGGGACTGTAAGGGAGCATAACAAAGCATTCAGAAAGGAAAAACA
Source organism: Pteropus medius (assembly GCF_902729225.1). Classification (NCBI taxonomy): domain Eukaryota; kingdom Metazoa; phylum Chordata; class Mammalia; order Chiroptera; family Pteropodidae; genus Pteropus; species Pteropus medius. The sequence goes on from NW_024349225.1 coordinate 13,934,160, forward strand.
TAAAACAAAGATTCTGGTTAAAAATGGTTCATGCAAATGCTCTTTTTTTCAAAGATCTTGTAGGAAAGTCCCTCCTTTGTTATATTTCCTCTGCATGAACATATCTCCTTTATTCTCAATATAGGATTGAGTCAAGGATATGGTCAAAATGGCTTTTAATTCATAAAGACAAGTGGTGGAGACTGTGGGTGGGAAAAGTCCCCAAACTAAGGGCCATTAAAGATATGGGTTCGAATGAATTCTGACCTTTTAAATGAAAGCAGTGAGCTTCAGAAACGTGGTTTAGACAGAGACCCTGCTGCACATTGGCCAGTCTGTCTCTGTGCTGGGAAGCCTCCAAAACGCCTGTCCATTGGGCTCAAAGTTGGCTGTGTGGTCAGTTTCATGTGGATTTCAAGTTAAAAGACAGAAGATATGTTTGATGGTGCAACTAACCCGCAGGATCGTGCTAGTTACTTCTGGAGCATTGTATGATCGTTCTAGAGAAATCAGTATCTCTTTAGAAAGCATATACCCACAGAAGTAGTTTCCAAACTTTTCTATTATGGGGACCATCCATTAAAATTTAAAAATTTTGGTTTAGTAGTTACTTTTACTACCCATTAGTTGAGAAAACACAGATGTATTTATATGGATGACTAAAACAAAACAAAAAAACAACAAAAATAAAAAATAAAAAAACAAGTTCCTGGAGGGAAGTTAAGGCCCAGAGATTAGAAATCACTGTTTGTTCCCACACTCTGCAATATCTTTAAAGAGGCCAACTTTATGGATATCCGGATTTTCATCTTCATCAGACTGTACATTCACCAGCAATTCCTATGCAAAAACGCTTATGCTTGATTTCATGGACGTACGTATACAGAACACTTCACTTAACAATTAGCCGATTCTGCTACATGTGGAACATGTACCAAAATAGATCATCTAATAGGCTATCACGAAAGTGTCAATAAATTTCAAAGAATTAGAATCATATAGATCAAATTCTCTTCTATGTAAGTTAATAATAAAAAATTAATTTAAAAAATCCCAGGATGCTAATAATTTTTAAAAATGTAAATAACTCATAAGTCAAAAAAACACGACAAAATTTTGAATTGTTATAATTAAATGGTATTAAAAACACTATGTATCAGCAACTGTGGGGTGCAGCAAAAGAAATGTTAAGGAAGATTTATCATTTTAAGGCTTATATTTAGTGAAGAAGGCTCAAAATTAAACACTCAACTTAAGGAGTTAGAGAAAAATAATAGAATAAACCATAAGTAAAAAGCATAAAATAATACATTTAAGGGAAGAAATTAAAATAGAGAAACAAAGAATAATAGAGAACAAGGATCAAAAATAAACAAACTGATCAAAAACAAGAAAAATGGTATAAATATACAAAATTAGGAGCACAAAAAAATGTATAAAGATATCAGAGATGATTTTTTTTAATTAAACTAAAAAGGTTCTGCACAGCAAAGAAAACTTTCAGCAAAACGAAGAGGCGATCCACTGAATGGAAGAATGTATTTGCAAATGACATCTCCAAAAAGGGGTTGTTATCCAAAATATATAAGACACTCATACAACTAAAAACTAAACAATCCAATTGAAAAATAAGCAGAGGACATGAAGACATTTCTCCAAAGAAAACATACAGATGGCCAACAGACATATGAAAAGATGCTCAACATCACTAATCATCAGGGAAATGCAAATCAAAACCACGAGATACCACTTCACACATGTCAGAATGGCTATTATCAAAAAGTCAACAAACAACGTGTGTTGGCGAGGATGTGGAGAAAAGGGAACCTTTCTGCACTGTTGGTGGGATTGGAAACTGGTGCAGTCACTACGTAAGACAGTGTGGAGATTCTTCAAAAATGTAGATACCATACAACCCAGCAGTTCCACTTCTGGGTATCCATCCAAAGAAAATGATGACACTAAGTTGAAAAGATATAAAGACCCCTGTGTTCATTGCAGTATTATTTATAATAGCCAAGATATAGAAGCAACCTGGGTGTCCATCAATAGATGAGCGGATAAAGATGTGGATATACATACAATGAAATATTATGCAGCATAAAAAAGAATGAAATCTTGCCATTTGTGACAACATGAATGGATCTAGAAGGGATTATGCTAAGTGAAATAAGTCAGGCAGAGAAAGACAAATACTACATGGTTTCACTTACATGCGGAATCTAAAACTGAAACAAATAAAACAAACAAACAACGACAACAAAAAACAGGCTCATAGAAACAGAGACCAAAGGATGGTTACCAGAAGGAGGGGATGGGGGACGGGTGAAAGGGGAAGGGGAATATAATCGATAATATTGTGATAACTTTGCTCAGTGACAGATGATTACTAGAATTAGCGGGGTGATCACATTGCTAAGGTATAACAATGTCCGATCATCATACTATACACCTGAAACTAAAATAACCAATATAAAATTGTATACCAACTATAATAAAATAAAAATAAATTAAATTAAAAAATAAACATTAAGAACAACTTAATGAAAATATATTTGGTAATAGTCAAAGTAAACAAACTTGCTGAAAAAAAATTTCTTTGCCAAATTTACTCCTGAAGAAATAAGAAGCCTGAATGGTTTCCTATAATCACTAAAGAATTAGGATCTGGAGTTAAAACTCTTGCCACAAAGAAAACATCAGGTTCAGATAGTTTCAGAAGTGAGATTTACCAATTAAGAAAAGGCAGATTTTTCCAAATATATTCAGCATTTTCTAGAGAGATAAAATGAAGCACCATTCCCGAATTATTCTATGAGACCGAAATATCCTTGATTCACAAACCAAAGACTTTGCAAGAAAAAAATTTATAGTCCAATTTCACTCATGAATATATGTGAAAAAATCTTAAACACAGTATTAGCAAGCCAAATATATCAGAAAATAAAAAATATAACCTCATGCTCAGTTTAGGTTTATTTCTGGAATATAAAGGTAGCATTTACATTAGAAAATCTAACTATAAATCACCATATGAATAGATTAGAGAAGAAAAACTATATAATCATCTCAAGATTGAAAGGAAAAGCCTTCATGATTTTTAAAAAGGAAAAGTTTTTAGCAAGCCATAAGAGAGAATTGTCTTAACCAAAAAAAAGATGCCTAGCAAACATTGCACCAAACACCACCCTTACGGTAGACAGTTAGAAGTTGTGCCTCTTTAACAGGAAGTCCGTGATGCCAATCAGCAGTGGTGGCATGAACATCAGATCTCCTGTTCAGGGAGCAGTACTGACTCACAATCCCACCTATGGCCCGCTGGATCCGCCACCACTCTCCTGCTGAGGCTGCACATCCGCGGGCTGCTCCCAGCCAGTGGCTGACAGCACGTGATACGGTGTGAGCCCATCACACAGGCATGGGACTCTTTTAACGGATGACTTTGCCTCAAGGATTGCCGTTGCCCTGACTAAAACTCTCAGGGCTGTGCTGTGATGCTTCTTACCCATTCCTGCCTTCTTTCCCCCTTTTCCTTTGGTAGGGGTCACGTTTCACCCCACTCCGAAGGCTCTCCCTGCCGATCTCTGCTTTGCTCCCTTTTATCCATCACAGTGCTTCTCCCAACACGGATCTTGAACATCTAAGTGCCTGCTTCTTGGAGAATCTGAACTGACACCCTATCGCGGCTTCTAGTCATCTGTGCACTGTGTTCCGGAGGCCCAGCCAGTGCAGTCTCTGATCCCCGACTTAGGTTCTAGACGCCCCATAGTAGCTGTCTTTCCTTCAGTGTACTCCGTGCTTTTCTGTTTCCAAATCTCTGCTTGAGCCGCCCCTCCGCTTTCCCCAACCTTCATTTATTTAAGCCTGGCCCGTCCTACAAGACCCAGCTCATGAAAGGGAATTTCTCTCAAATCCCCAAAGTGGAGTAATGTCTTCCTCTACTGACAGTCAACAGCACTCTGTGGGATTACAGAACCGATCACGATGTGTCGCACGTAGCTTATTTATGTATATGATCCTTCTACCAGCTGATTAACTCCTGAAATATTGGCCATGGCCAGATAATTAACTCCTGAAAACTGCTAGCAGCAGTGAAGGTTAGAATGAAATCAAGATCAAAACCTAATCCGCGGCCAAGACACAGAAACAACCAAAGTGTACTCTGATAGATGATTGGATAAAAGAGATGTGGGACATATGTACAATGGAATACTAGCCAGCCACGAGAAAAAATGAAATACTGCCATCTGTGACACATGGATGGATCTTGAGAATATCATGTTATGTGAAAAAGCAAGAACCGTATGATTTCACTCACATGTGGGATATAAAACTGAAAACAACTAACAAACAAGATAAACAAAAGAAACCTTGTAGACACAGACAACAGTATGGTGGTTACCTAGAAGCGGGGTGGGGGTCGGAGGGTAGAAAGGGCAAAGGGGGTCAAATATATGGTGATGAAAAAAGACTTGAATTTGGGTGGTGAACACACAATGCAACACACAGATGATGTGTTATGGAACTGTACACTTGAAACATATAATTTTATTAACCAATGTCACCTCAATAAATTTTTAAAAATTAATAAAAAACCTAATCTAATCCTCCATGCTTATAAATAAGAATAAAAACATACTAATATAAAACATTTTCATTTACTCCACCACCCTCATTACGGGGATAATAGAATAAATGTCAGCATGGACACAAATTCTGCAGAGGTGTGGTTAGCTATAAGGTCATTTTAGCTTTCCTTATTCAGAAAGGACACTGCATGGTGCTCTGAGAAAAACAGTTCCAACATGTAATTAAGTTAGTACTCAAGAAGCTCTTCTTCGTGTCTAGCTTAAATCCCTCTCACTGTGACCTCAGCAGGTTCTCTACTCTTTGAGGGAACTGGAGCAGAGAGATGTGACTGGCCAACTCCTCCACGAAGGGCAAGCCAACGTTCTGGTTAAAGTGAACCCCAGAACATTTATTCTTGCCAACACTTGAGTGCTTTAAAAAATTTCAACAGAATCTGCTGGTGGTCCTGAACTATGAGCCCTGGGTGAAGATCGGCTTCCCCCGATCAGGCTTTGCCTTTCTCCAGTGTGCCCTGCCATTTTAGGCTGAGCCGCTTCCTCAGAGCAGGGGAGAGATTAGGGCTGGTCATCTGGAAAAATGCCCTGAGGTTACAGGTCACCACTTCCCCTTCCTGTTCTATTGAAAGGGCGATGCCCGGGCTTCACCAATGCCTCCCTGGCAGAGGCCGAGCCAACCCCCAGGTTGGCCCTTTCCTGTGCCAGCCTATGACCGCTCACCAAGCACATTCAGATGATGGTCCTAAGAAAATTCTGGGGAAACCTGTGGGCTGCAATCCTGATTCATGCACTGGCAATAACAATATCAAATGCAAACAAACGACATTTGGTTACCAGAGAGTGAAGATAAATTTAGCTTTCAGCTTTGTAGTGCTGACAAGGAACGTGCCAAAAAACTTACTTTTCCTCAGAAGCAACTTGTTATTGCCAAGTGTCCTACTCATCTGATTAGAGAAGGTTCTGTTTGTATTCTGTAACTCACTGGATTACTGTGGATACTCATTGAACTGAATCCAACCCAGGATGCAGGGGAGAGTTGGGTGCAAGACGGACTTGATATCCTTAGCTCCCAAGCTAAAGAATCTGTAGATGTTGAATGAAGGGTAAAGACACACACAGCACACACGCGGACACTGCCTTGTTTGTCCCTCTGTCACTATTTATTGGGTTTAAGAGAATACGGAATTTAGAATTTAAAAAGCTTGAGCTTAAACCCAGGTCCTGAATTTATAGCTGTGCCTTATTTGCCATGGCTTTAAAATGTGAATATCACTGGCAGAAGGTCTCTGCAGCTAATATTAACCCTAAATTGCTCTTCTGGACCCCAAATAATCCAACCTGGAGCGTCTCTGGTAAAGGGCTACTCTGTAATTCCGATGAACTGTGAAGTATCCTGTGGATCACCCTGAGGCTCCTACACCGCATTATTTCAGGGGTCACCGTTTTTGTTGTATTCCACATGAATGGTGTCTCTTGGATTATGCAAAGCAGTGGCTCTGGATACTATAATGTAATATTTGTATAAAAACCTACTATTTATTGATAAACTAACACAATCGTTTCAAATCCATATAACAATGTTGCAAGAAGGAATCGTTATCTCTATTTTATAGATGAGAAATCAGAGGCTCAGAAAAGTTCAATACCCTTCTAAAAAAAAACGTCAATCTTTAAGGATAAGGGAATAAGGTTTTAAAATCTGTTTGCCTGATTCTAAAACTTGGGCTTTTCCCAATATTCTATCACTATCAAATACCTTAACAGTAAGTGGGCATTCCTTCACCTGTTCAACAGATATTTATTGAATACCATTAATAACAACAGACAATGACTGCTGAACACACACTGTATACTGGGCTGAGGACACAATGTAGACAACCAACATTGTTTCTGCATAGACAGAGCTTAGTGGAAAAAAACATGAAGGCAAATAACACAATAGCTAATATGTTTGGGCTTAACATGCGACATCGTGCTACATGTTTTACATACGTTCATTTAATCCTTACACCAGCTCTGTAAGGTAGATATTATTTTTGTCTTTTAGAGATGAAGAAGCTGAAGAACAAGAGTCACTTGCTCAAGATGACACAACTGGTCAGCGACAGAGCCGGGATTAAAATCCAGGGAGTGTAGCTCCAGAGTTCATGGACCTCACTAGCAATACTTAAAATAATCACGTAAACCGTTATTTCACGACTGCTGTGATAAATGCTAGAGAGGCACAGTGATAAAGCATATAACATTGTATTTATTTTTACTTGAAGGGCACTAATTGCTCAGTTTTTTCTTTTTAAATCTCTATACACATTTATTCAGAGAAAGAAGTCTAGGAATATGTGTATATGTGTTTGCATGTATGTACTTATTTTATATCAAAATCTTAACTACTATTATCTCTGAGTGGTAGGATTTCAAGTGATTTTAAATTTTTTATTATTTATGATTTTTTGTAATATCTAATTTTAAAAAAGCAAAATAGTGTGTTAAATTTGTCATTATAAAATCATAAAGCTATTTTCATTTTGAAAAAAAATGCACCGTGTGCTGTAAAAACTAGGTTTTGATTTAAAAACATCATCTTTTAGTGGGACAGAGGGAAAAAAACTGATGTCCAAAGGGGGAAAAAAATTCATGATTAATCTTTCCATGACTTATACCTGTGGTGAAAATACACAAAAACTGAGAACTACGCTCACTAAATTCCTCAACTAAATGTTTTCAGACTATTTATTTTCAGACTATTTCCCCCTGGCAAGTTTTAAATACTTTCTACTGTGTCCGATAGAAAATAGAAGCACATTTCTCCTGCTAATACCTGTCTCTGTTTACCAGGTGTGATTAGCCACGTGTATCAGCTGTTGGGGGCAGAGGTTGTCTCCTTAGAAGAAAAACGAAATGCTCTGACTCCTTGAGGGTTGGAATCAAGGAATAAGCCCATATTGCTATAATATGTGGAGAATAAACCTATAAACCCAATAAACCTAATAACCCAATAAATCTACCTTCTGAATTTTTTACCGCAATTTCCCCCCCAAATTTGCCCATTCTTAAAATGATTGATGGCTTCTTTTCCGGTAAGGTCAACCATGATCAAGCCAAAATGTTAATTACTGTTTGAGTAATGTAAAACATACACGAAAAAGGGTACATATCAAAAATGTACAGCTTGATGAATTTTCACCAACTGAATACCTCTGTGTAACCAGCCTCCAGGTGAAGAAATGGATCAGTACCACACCCCAGAAGCTTCCCTTACTACCTCTTCAGCCATTAACTGCCCCCTGGCAAGCGCTTTCCTGATTTCTAACAGCACAGATTGGTCTCACTGTTTCTGAACTTTCTAGATTCCTTCAGTGTGTCTTCTTCTGGAGGGGCTGGATTCCTTTACCCAACGTTGTAAGTATAAGACTCATCCATGTCATTGTATATAAGTTGTGCATCATCACGTGCGACCTGTTGTACGTGTAAATTTTTTTTGATCAGATATTCATTTTGGCACATAAAGTTAAAAATACTTATGCACTGATGTCAAGGCTTTATTTTTCTGATTTCCTAACCCCCCAAAATGGAGTTTCCAAGAGCCTCAGCAAGGAAGCGTTTTACCATAGAAAGGAAAATGTTGGATTCCTGTTAATTCTGGTTTGTTTAGATTTTTCCACAATGGGAGATGTTATCAGGGGAAGTATAACGCTGCCTGGGAAAGGCACCTACTGTTTATCTTCCAAGTTTACCAGGTCTGTGTAACCGACTTCCTGCACGATCCCCCAGGTGCCCGAAGACAGGAAGAGACACGAGATGCTGCCATCTCACTGCTCCTGCTGTGGCGCACAAACCAAAGCTGGGGCCACCCCCAATTGTGGGTGTTTCAGAAGCACGTGTGGCTTCACAGAGATGCCCAGAGGAGTGTGTGCACAGTGGCTGAAACTTCAGGCGTCTTGGACACCTGCATGGTGACATGCAAAGCACATGGACTTTGAACCTGGGCTTCGTGGCCTTGGATATAAGAAGTGGCTCCAGTACGTGCTAGCTCTGTGGTCCTGGACGAGGCAACGGACTTGTTTAATTTTCAGTTTTATCGCCTGTAAAATGTCACTCACATGGCCTACCATCAATATATCATACTAGTAATTCACTGATTCTAAGTCAGTTTCCCTGACTATAACTAGAGTTCGTAAGAATTGGGACTTCATGTCTTGCTGCTTGCAGGACATGAAATTTACACGTACAACAGGTTGCACGTGTGATGCACAGCTTATATCCTACCACATTTAGTACAGTGTCTGGCAAATACAAGGTGCTCGATAAACTTTTGTTAAATTAATAAGAAGCTCTATAATTAAAAAAAAAAAAACCTACTGGGATTTTTATTAGAATTGCATTAAATCTATAGATCAAGTTTAGGAGTATTTAATTTTTTATGATTCATAAAAATAATATATCTTTATATTTTCCAAAGTATTTTCAATAAAATTGTAAAATGTTTTGCTATAAAGGCACTGCCTATCTTTTGTTAGATTTATCCCTAGGTATCTGAAATTTTTATAATACTGTAAAAGCGTTTTTATAAAAACATCACAATTTCTAATTTTTTGTGTTGATGCTTAGAATTGCAACTTAATTTTGTATATTGTTTCTTTATTGAGCCATGTTTTAAAGTTTTTTATTAGTTCTAATTATCTGTAGATTTATTGAGATTTTTACTTAATCATATCATTTGCAAATAAAGACTGTTTTATTTCTTCCACTCTAATCCATATTTCTTTTATTCTTTACTGTCTTGTCTCAGACAACTAGTACAGAGAAGCAGAAATAGTGAAATTCTGTCTTCTTACTGATCTTAAAGGGAATGTTTACAGAGTTTCACCACTAAGTATAATGCTTATTACAGGTTTTCTTTGTAGACACCATTTATCACATTATGAAGTTCCCTATCATTCTATTTTTTAAATGAATGTTGAATTTCATTAAATATTTTTATGTATTGAGAAGATTACATTTTTCTTCTTTAATCTGTTAACGTGATTTTCTAAAGTTAAATCTATTTTACACTCCTGGGATAAATCCCAATTGGTCACGGTGCATTATGTAAACTCCTCATTGTTTACACAGGTCACAGAGGGGAAATGAAACTCAGAGAACTTGAGTCACTTGTCCAAGGCCGCACAGCCCAAGCATTTGCAAAAAGCAGATTACTGAAATCTTGAAGTTCTGAGTAACGTAGACTGGAAGGCATGGATTTGGCCTAAAAGGCACTTAGAGATTCCCAGCAGACCACTTCACTCACAAAGAACCACTCTGCCCCCGAAGGCTAACTTTGCCTGGAAGCACTGCTGTCTGCGACACCAAGGTTCCATTTAGGGTCACGCAGGGTCCCCATCATCTCTTAAATAAATCCTCAGGTTGGCTATTAAAGCTCTGGATAAGAAATTCCCTCTTATCAGGACCCAGGCACATAGAATTATCTGAAGATTCAAATATTGGACTTGATTTGACTTTCCTAGCTAAGCGACTTAATGCAGTTGCTATTTTTCTCTTTCTTTATTGTTAAACTCTATTGTTTAATATCACAGTTGGAGCATAAAAGGATTTCTTTCAATGACTCATTTTGAGAACTGGAATATTTTTATGCCAAATATTGTTCCAAAGCACATATAATTTTTTTATTATTCAAGCTTGTATGTTTACTAGCATTTCCATCTCTGAATTTAATGGTTTTCTAGCAATGTGGTGTCCAGCACACAGAGTAATGAAACAATCTACTTTTCAAAAAAATGATCCAACTGCCCAACTCTGCGAAGGACAGGCAAGCAGGCAGGAGCCAAACAACCACAGAAGCAGCGGCCACAAAACCCGAGAAGCGGTCCCTGTTTGCGTCTTAAATATCTATCTGTTCATTTATGTTTCACCTTTGCTGAGCCTGCCACCTTTCAAGCCTTACTGCTAGTGACTGCATCAAAGCTCCAAGCTTGCAAAGTGGCAGGAGGTGACATCTGAGGCATCTTTTTGCAGTGTCCTCATTTTCTGGGTTACCTCTGAAGGCATTACATACTCAGGAAGCACCATAGTAGTCTAAGTCACAAAAATTGGAAAAATGAGATTTTTGTTGTTGTTGTCTCCTGGCTTGGTCGAGTTTCCTAAAAATGGCAAAGCTAAGTGCTGGAGGAGGAGTGGGGGATGGGTGCTCTCATACACTATTGGTGAGAGTCCAGATTTACAGTTTTACATGGAGGGTAATGAGATAATATCTGTCGACATTTTAAGTGTGCATGCACTTTGGCTAGTAAATTCTAGTAATTTTCCTAGAGAAATTATACGAGACATATATGCAAATATAAACATCCTAGGATGTTTTATAGTGTTGTTCATGATAGCAAGAAATTACAAATAGCAAGATTTTCATCAATATGGGGTATTTTAAATAATCGACGGTACACTATACAACAGAATATGATGCAGCTATTATAAAGGCTGATGGAGACCTATATTTATTAACATGGAAAGATGTCCTTAATATAAGGCTTTGTATTAAAAATTAAAATACAAAAAATAAAACTTGAATCTATTTTGTTGAAAACTTAGTCATGAATATATGCATTAAAAAAATCTGAAAGCCTACCAAGTCAACAGTGGTTGCGTTTGGGTGGGTGATACAATGGATAACTTTTACTTCTTTTTGCTTTTGTGTGTGGCATGATTCTTTTATAAGAGAATAGATTTTATATTTTCATTTTAGAAAAAATTTTCTTGTGGAAATTTACTTTTTAGTTTTATTGTAACAATTCTACCTGTAGAAACAGAAAATCAGTTATTAAGCACAATTTAAATACAAACAAGTCACCCAAATTAAAATCTCAAATGATGCCTTTTCTTGTCTCTTCATTATTAAAAGGAAAGCAAATCCCTTAGGGGCTATGTAAGACATCTCCTTTCATCAGGAGCCAGGATCACGCAATTACTCAAGGATTAAAAAAACTGGACTTGATTTGATTGCTTCCAGCAAAGTGACTTTATATGGCTGCTATTTTTCCAATTATTTATTTTATTACAGTCTATTGTTTCATGTCACAGCTGGAGTTTATATGTATTTCAATAAATACCCATTTTTGATAACCAAGATGTTATCAAGAAAAAAAACAAAGAAAAACAAGAAAAAACAAACAATTTTTAAGCATTTATGCCAATTTTGAAACGTAGTTTAAAGTTGCCGATCCACTGATAAGACTCCCTTGGGGGCCTCAGGCCAGTGGAAGATGCCATCGAAGTCGCAAAGCCCCTCCTCTCCTGCTTTTTTGCTTTGATGTCAGCTGTGGCCTCCAGTTTTGACTCTCAGACTTGTTCTTTCCTCTGCGGGCCTCCCTTATTCCGTTCCCAGGACACAACCCTAAACTTAAACTAGCCCAGAGCTGGTACGGGCAAGGATCTCAAAGGAGGTCTTACATTTTTGAGTCTGAATTTAGGAGCTTATAATAGGGGCAAATACTAAAGAGAAAAGAAAAAATTCTATATTCCCCTGACCCATAAGAAATTCATTATAGTTGAAAATACTCTTTTTATTTTTTAAGTGCATGTACAGTGTGTGTATATCAGGAGGAAGTGTAGAATGCATTTTGTCCCTGTGATTCCTCTGCTTAATGTGCTCAGTGACAGAAGAATTCGGCCTGAGATGTAACACCTTGTCCTGATTTTGCTTCACGCTTAATTTCTCTTCAGTGACCAGAGCGTGAACACGGACTACTCGCCAGAGAACCAAGAGAAGCGGGTCAGAGGGGCCTCTTCTTCTCTTTCCAGAAAGTACTTTTTAAAGAGTTTAATGACAAAACCCATATTTTAATATGATGTTGTTTCATCTGGACTTGAATTTCAATCCTATATTTTCCATTTATCGGCTCTGTCATTTTAAGTAAAGTGTTTAACCCTCCAAGCCTCAATTTCCTTTTTAATAAAATGCATGTCATAATAATCTCTGAGCAGATAGATCAGCTGTGCAAAGGGAATATACTTCTTAAAGTCAGGGGAAGGATTACATGAGATCCAGTTTCTAACATGCTTAGCACAGGGCCCGGCCAGAGAATAAGTGCTCAGTAACGGTAGCTCGTGAATATAAAAATATCTTTGCTTCACTTCCTCAGTGACTTTTAACTAGTTTTTTCATGGTGTTCATTTAGGAGGTCGCCCATTTAACTATGTTTCTAGTGTTCCCTACTGTGGTTATCACGGACCTATGATTTCAAAGAAAAACCACTTCTTAATTTGTCTGCTGAGTATAGAGCACTTGTGTGCATGTCCAACCACCGAGCTTGCACAAAAGGATCTGGCTTATTCCACTCAGCTACAGGGCCATGCCCTCTAAGTACCCTTTCTAACTACTTCTCCACTGCCATCGTCACACTGAGTTAGCTGTCCTCTTGTGGGGCTCGCAGAAGAACGTGTGTCTATACTGCTTCTTCCATATTGCTCATCATTTTCTGTTTCTGTGCCTGTGTTTCCGCTGGTCTGAGTTCCTTCATGACAGGGACTGTATCTCATTCATCTCTCCAGAGTGTAGCTTAGATCAGCGGTCCCCAACCTTTTCAGCACCAGGGACCAGTGCTCCTATGAAAATCCAACGCCTGATGATCTGAGGCAGAGCTAAAGCGGTGATGCTAGTGCTGGGGAGCGTCTGCAAATTCAGATGAAGCTTCGCTCGCTGGCTCACCTCTCGCCCCTGCGGTGTAGCCTGGTTCCTAACAGGCCATGGACCAGTACTAATCCATGGCTCAGGAGTCAGGGACCCCTGGCTTAGATGATAATACAGAACAGGTCCTTAGATGATAATACAGTAATGTGTAATATGAATAAATGAATCCCTGGATCGGGCTAAGTGGGCATACATATGTTTAGGTAGAGAATCCGATTCCCAATTAAGTCTATGTGGGTGGACAGTTTTGTGTAAGTTCATATTTACTATTTGAGACTTTTGCCAAAATGACTAATTTCCTGGCCTTTCCTTCCCTTTTAAAAACTGGAAAGCAAAGATAGTGAAAAGAAACGCCTGATCAGAATACCACAGACCAATTTAAAAAGAATTTCAGCAGGAAGAGTTGGAAGTTCATACAGCTTCTGTGTACGGCATCTCCCTAAAGCATCTGGGGAGAGCTGACATCTTTGTCCACAGCCTGCATAGCATCTTCCCGCAGACCCATCTGAGAAATTTTTTTTAAATGAGGCCATGCCAGAAAGAGCGGCTGGGGAGTGAGAGTAAGGACAGAAGGAAGTGGAGGTGAGGCTTACAGAAAGACGGTTGACACTTACGAGGCACCCGCAGGACGCCGGGTGTTGTCCATGTGAATCCGTGTAATCGTCCTGACGCTTCTATGCGGTGACTACCGGTGACTATTATTGTTTATCAGCGCAAGGAGGTAGTAACCTGCCCAGGTCATACAGCTGCTGGGTGGTGGTGCCAGGCAGTCTGGCCCCTGGCCACGCTCCGACACTGTGTCATGCAACCTCGAAGCTCCTCCTTCTTTCCTCTCTCAGCGCGCCTTGTCCCCCCACTCTCGTCCCTCCATCACCACCTCCTTCACCGGGCTTTCCATTTCTACTATGTGATTATTCCCTCCCTCTTGGTCCCAAATGCCAAATGGCAAATGCAACCCCGAGCGCCTTAAATCACCTTCATCTTTGGGTTGCCTTCCAGATCTTTCTATTTCATTCCATCTTTTATCTAC